>NC_091827.1:44756600-45429725 GCF_038994185.2 Dermacentor albipictus
TGTGTGTGTGTGTGTGAGAGAGAGAGAGAGAGAGAGAGAGAGAGAGAGAGAGAGAGAGAGAGAGAGAGAGCTAGCGATGTGCGCTTTCCAGACTGCGCGAGGTTGGGCAAGGAATATGTGAAGAGGCATTTGTTATGTTCCCGTGGCGCCATCACATCGAAGTCTTATGAGCGTGCTTTCAGGCTCGCGTGTTGCATCGTTTTCCGTTCATACCGAAACGGTGCTCGCGGTATATGTTTGCTCTATTTTTCTGGAATATTGGGTTAAATTTACAGCTTTGTGGCCTTTCGTAAAGTTTCCCTACAGTGCAAACCCCGTTGTAGTAAACCAGTCTCTGGGACCTCCCGGGCACATTTCCTGCATCGAGAGTTAGTACGTTAGTATTGTCATCTCAATGGACTGTGGTGAGCGTGCGGTTCGATGGTGGCGCCACCGCCAGCGCTAGACTGCTGGTGTCTGTCATGAGTTATGGACTCCGAGATCGGCCCGATCTCGGAGGCCGTGCGTGAATGTTTTGGCGTGGAGTAAGGAAGTAAACTAGGAGGGGGAGCACGACGTCACGCATCCAGCCTTGGCAAGTTGACTCTCCGTGAAACAGATGCCCGAGGATTTGTCTCTCCATCTCTCTCTCTCTCTCTCTTAAAGTAGGCCCAGCACGTGACCCTGCGCCTGGCCAACGCCTAGTTCTCTAGAGGGTGTTCGCCTGACGCTCTATAGGCTCAGTGCGTTTGGTTCGCGGTAGGCTCTAAACGATGATGCACACGTGTCCGTGCGCTTTGCTCAACCGCTCTGTGCTCATTCCCTCCAGATAGACTCGCGATAGGTAGTTCGATCGCTTGTTGTGTAACGTATGCACTTTGTTGCTTCGTGCGGCTGTGGCGCTGTCGCACCTGTTGCCATTTCAGGAAAGGCGCGCGCTGTACAGGATGGCTGAGAGTGGCGATGGGGGAGAGGTACCGTCACGTGATCACGTGTCACGGGCCGACTCCTCCTGGCTTTTGTCCGATCGGGTTGCGCTCCTCTTTTATATTTGATTTTTTTCTTCGTCCATGCTTTTTTTAAAATTTATTTACATAATACTGCAGACATCATGTGGTCCAAGCAGCAAGGGCAGATAACAAGGCATATTTACAAACCCCATAAAGTTATTACGTAGACAATAGGTTTGACACATGACACAAATGAGCGAAACAAGTTCTACCAGAAGTCAGCTTTTCGCAGCTGACGTCTGGTAGAGTGCAGCAAGACTTAGTTCGCTGCATCGTAATGTCATGCCCGAATGAAGCGTTGGTCGCTCGGACAATTCTATCAACTGTCCACTGGGGACGACAAAAAAAAAAGTTATTGCGCATTTCGACGCGTTCTTGACGAGGTCCAGTGGTCAATACGCAGTGTCCGCCGCGTGAAGAGACATTAGGTAGCCGTCTGCATGCGCGCTTATACCTAACGTGATCACGAATTGACCAGTCCCCTTCGAGGGTGTGAGCCAGTGGCGTAGCAACGGAGGGGGGGAGGGGGGAGGGCGTGGGCCCCGGGTGCATGGGGCCAGCAGGGGGGGGGGGGGGAGTGTCATATACGTCTGAAGACACCGGAAAATTGTCGATATCCTCGCGTTCCTCGACTACACCCGGGGGGGGGGGGGAGGGGTGACAGGTGAGCTAAGGGCCCCGCCGGGTGCCAGATGACCTAGCTACGCCACTGGTGTGAGCCCCACATGTTTCGACGCCACATCGGCAGCAACTTGCCACATTGCCGTTAGTTCGATGTCCCTCCCGTTTGCGCCTGCTTGCTCCCGTTAAAACGGGTTCGACGCGTCGCCTTCGCTTTGTCTACCTCCCCTTGCTGCGCTTGCGTTTATATGGTGTTTGGCGTGCCTATTCCTAATTAGCTCAAGGAGGAGTAGTAGATTTTAATGTAGAGAAAGGAGGAGAGGTCGGCCTGGAGAGCGCGTCTCTAGCCTGCTACTCCTCACTGGGGAATCGGGAAGTGGGAAATACAGGGAAAGGTAGGTGGCGGATGATTATGATATGGTGCAATGAGATACTATATACACGTTGTCCAATATGCGGATGCGCACTGGAGACGCAATACACTAAGATTAATCTTGTCCATACAAAAAGTAATTAGCTCAAACTATCACTGCCGGTTACCTGCCGATACACTTCGAACAAAAATGAACAAAAAAAAAGGACATCCAACGAAGTATTGTTTGGGCCGTCTGCAACGCAAACAATTCCTGTGAACCTGTGCGTATCTTCTTTTTTTTTATGTTCCTGCGTGTTGCATGCAACCAGCCGGAGTGATTTGTATTTTAGCGCGAACGGGACATCTTGAATCACACTCGCAAGATCTTTTTTGCGCGATATAGAAGAGGCGTTCGTATATAGCGACGGCAGAATAGCGTGCATGTTCGAATCGACGCGACAGACGTACGCATAGAAAACTGCTTTTGAGTTATGGAATCGTGAATCCGAACGGTACCTAGTAGGAACCAACATCATTCCGAGTGTACCTTCGTGCAGGCGAAAAAAAAAGAAAAAGACTGTCTCGGAAGGGGGGGTCGTCATCTTCTCGCAAGTCCTTTCACAATTTCCTATGAACCAGCCTATGTCGTTCTCGACCTCAAGTGGCTTTAACAGCCTGTCCATGCGGTATTATCCTGCCTCACTTGATCGTCCCAGAGCCCCTTCACTTCCTTGAGACAACACATGTTAGCTTTCAAGCTCATTGCATTTTTCTCAGCTCGTGTTCCTCTCTGTCCCGTTTCTCTATTTTCCTAAGAAATTCCAACCCAATTGCATTGTTCTCCGTCACCAGGTATTTAGACGGGAACTGCCGAATTCATCTGAAGGAGCCAGCTACAGCGAAATTTCGGACACACACACACACAGACACACACGCGCGCACACACACACATACACGCACGCACGCGCACGCACGCACACACACACACACACACACACACACACACACACACACACACACACACACACACACACACACACACACACACACACACACACACACACACACACACACACACACACACACACACACACACACACACACACACACACACACTTGTGTACCGGGGTGCAGGTTAACAAAGGAACCCAAGGTGGTCAAAATTAAGCGGTCCAAAAATTTCACGTGGCCTGGCATTTGCAGCTTTATCCGCTAGCGCCACGCATTGTCGTCCGCTTAGGCGCTGAATACTTGAAGGCTGCTAATGAGATAATTAAACATATTTTGCCAGCCCTGCAGTTTTGCCAATATTGCTTCCACGGTATGTATTATACGTCACGCCACTGTCAGCGGGGAGCTCCACGCTGGGCATGGCGGATCAGGCAACGCGGGAAAGATGGTTACAGCATAGATAAAGACATTCCACAAGAGCGGACACTCCCATAGAGCCCAGCGGCCGAATTAACTGTAGCGCACCAAGCGGATGGGATTAACTACTTCCGGTTTCGGTTTTGGGCGCGCGCGTTTTGAACGCTAGCTGGCACGCGCTACGCCGGTTTTTTTTTTTTTTTTGCTTCTGTTGCTCAGTGGCGCGCGATCTAAATGAGGAATCGTTTATTTTATTAAAATGATTGCGAACGATGTTTACAAGCCTCCATCAAATATGTGCCTCGTGCAATTTCACGAAGTGGACGTAAAACGCCCTTGTAAACGTGAAAATGCTTATTCCGCTCTGTGTAAATGCTCGTTCCGGGTTTTTTGCGCGTTCACTGTGGGTTGTGGCACCAGTTAAGCAGCAGTAGTCCCCGTACGAAGCTCCACCGGACGGCATCAGCTGAAAAACAAGTAAATTGCAAGCATGTGTCATTTTGGTATTTAGACTTTATAGGGATACTGCTTCTAGAGGGGAAACTTGCGAAAGGGGTGAATGGCCGACATTAAAAACAAAAACAATTCGCTTTTACAGACATGGCCTTGAAAATATCCGACTCTGTCCAAGCCGTACATTAAATTATGAAGAAAACATCTGATTTCCAAGCATTCTCCCATTCCCGGGCATTATTTTTTGCACTTTAGGAGCACAAATGCACGGGCGACTGCGCGTTTCCAAAAAAACGTGGCCTCAGCCGACGCCATAGTACGCCACATACACAGAGCTGGCCACAACACAGGCTCTCAGCCAGACCATGCTATACGCTCGCAGAATACCTCCTACTTGCACTCACGAGAAGTGCGTGGATGCATAGCCTGTTTGCAGTCGTTCAGAAGACAGAATTTTCGAGTTCTTGAACTCCTCGGCGTTATCTTTTGTGCGTTCTGCCGGTGCAAGCAACACACTCCACTGTTATCACTCATCACAATCGGTCGTCGCGTCTTCGATGAGCGCGAGTTTACAAGGTCTATGTTGCAGGGCCATAGAAAGTGTCAAAAACTTGTCTCACTAAGATTCAGTACACGCCAAACTGTCACCACGACAATCTTGCCTTTTTGCTGCGTCACAACCCCAGGGCAAGCCTGCCTCAAACGTATCCCAAAAACTAACGATATCACAATAATTTTGGGGGTCAGAGAATGGGTCACGAACTTATCGCAGTGAGATTCAGTACACGCGAAACTGCGGCACACGACCGATCTGCGTTTCGCTAACTGCGTCACAAAGCCGTGTGTGGCGAGCGTGCCCAAAAACTACCGAAATGAGTCGTCATAATGTTTAGGCTCCTAGAAAGCGTCGCAAACATCTCCCAGTACGAGTCATTAACTACGCCAGTACGGCCGCGCTGTATTTCGCTAAAGTAAAACTCTTGCTTGGGCTATAGTTGGTTCATGCTTGAAGTAGTAAAGGCAAGGCGCAGAAGACCAGGACTCAGGAAGAAGAAGAACGCAAACGACAGGACCGGCGACTTCTTCCAGAGTCCTGGTCTTCTGCGCCTTGCCTTTACTACTTAAAGTATTTCGCTTTATAACTGCGTCACAAGTCTCGTTTCCGTGCCGTTAAAGCCCCAAGTTGGTTGAAATGCGTCGCAGAGTGTCAAACAGAATTTCTCGCCTCGCCGTAGTCCAATAGTGCAGGGGTGCCGCGTCGAAGTGCACAAGGAACGCAAGAATACGCCGGGCGCCCAACAAACAGGCTACACCCACAAGAGACGGGTCGCCGAACGGACGAACTTCACTTGCGCAACCGGCCTCGCTGGCTTCGGTGGCCTGTCTGGCGCATGACGCATGCATCTGTTGCGCCTGGCGGGCCGTTATCTTGTTGCTAGGTAACGCATGAAAAATAAGTCGCGAAGTATATAAGTTCATTTATACGCAAAGCTTTTTAGTTTTAGCCGGGAAAAAAAAGCAATAAAACGTTGTCTGCAAGTTCATTTCACTTTCCTTTCTTATTTTTTTCCGATGATCGCGTCAACTAACGGATGGGATTACCACTAGGCGTGACGTGTTTCCTATTGCCAGTTTTCGCCGAGTGTCCCCGTTTGTTGAATTTTTCTCCGTGGCTAAGTATACATGGATTTGGCCTAAACTTCAGTCTTCTGGCTTCGAACGGCTTTGTGTGACTTTGCAAGTTGATCATATTCTACAGAATCTAGCGTTATAACTAACAGTTCGCCATAATTACGTGTGAGCGCAGCCCTATATATTGCCTTCTGGGTTTACGAGAGTGTGATCGCTGCTCAATTCAGGTCAGTAAGGGAATAACGAAAGGTAGCAAATAAAGCCACGCGCACGTCTGACGACATGAACACTAAAATTTGGACATATCCAGGCTACTTAAACATCATTCCCACGGTAGCTCCGTACGGTAGTTTACTCTAGCAACGTTAGTAGAAAATCATGTGCTATCGACATGCTCGTTTAGAACTGATTTAGCCGAAGCGAAATTTCGTTGGAGCAGCTGGTGTTTAATTGTGCTTGCCGAATATCAGCGCGCGAGATTCGTGCGTGGATAGCTGCCTATAAGCCTATATTTACGCTGTGGTCACCCACTCATTGTTCGCTGTTTCATCAGCTGTGTTTATCTTTCTCTTTTTTTTCCCCCGACAAACAACTGGTAACGTTCGCACGAGCAAGCCCGATGTTTTCGCACCGAATAGATTTTAATCTTTGAGCTCTGACGCGGGGGTCTTCGGAATCGTTTTATTTTTGCTTTGCTTTTTTTTTTAATATCCCAGAAGGTTCCGTTCCGCGATAGTGAGTCAGTCGCGCTGTGGCCTTACAGGCCCACGTCCGATAAGGCCAAGCTTCCTCGTTGAGATAACGGTAGCGGCAGCAGGGGTCGGGGGGACAACGTATTGTTGCGCATTTCGACAGTTGGCCGCGCACTCTTCATTTCAGATAAGCGCGAATGCGTAGACCTTCGATAATTTTTTTTGTATTGATTTATAAATGAGAAGATTTATAAATGCGGAATGGGCTTGGCATTCCTGAAAGAAATAAAAGATGACATTTCGTCGCCGATAAGGCAATTGAAACAGCTTCGTGATTGTCATAGATTCCTCATGTTTGTGCTGCCCCGCTCTTGTGCCACTGCATGGTGTGTGCCCCTGTGACGATTGGAATATATTTAGATATGTGTAGTATTTCTCTGCGCAACCACCATTCTTCCCGTTCAGGGAGTTCAATAAATGGCACATTCGATGAAACAGACTGAAATGAAAATGTTAAAGAAGCATCACACGTCGCCTTCGTCCTCGTATACATTGCTGGCTCGACCCTTTTTCACTCTGTGCATCCGCCTGATTCGGTGTTTGCGTTTCTCCGTGGCTTGTGAACGGTGTGGTACATAAACGTTTGCACGAGGTTTGCCGAGGACATTGGGCGCAAGATTACCGGGGATGCCAAGCCAAAGCATCGTGTTCCCGAGGACCACACCCGTTGGATAACGGATAGCAAAAGTGCTAAGTCGTTTCTACGGTGCCTAAATATCGCACAAAGCTGCGTGCGACATCACGTCACCACGCCGCCGCAATCATGGTGATCCATTCCATCGTGTGAACATGCCGTCGTCGACGTACATTCGTTGTCACGCGTTCGAGGTCTTACCGTCGGCGTACGATGCCGTCGTAGTCGTTGCATTGTCTTAATTCCAGCTTAAAAAATTTAATTAAATTATGGGGGTTTCACGTGCCGAAACCACTTTCTGATTACGAGGCACGCCGTAGTGGGGGACTCCGGAAATTTCGACCACCCGGGGTTCTTTAACGTGCACATAAATCTAAGCACACGGGTGTTTTCGCATTTCGCCCCCCGTCGATATGCGGCCGCCGCGGCCGGGATTCGATCCCGCGACCTCGTGCTCGGCAGCCCAACACCATAGCCACTGAGCCAACCACGGCGGGTTAATTCCAGCTTGAAATAGTGCAATTGTGGTCGTCGCGTCGTCGCCATGCTATCTACGTCATCCCATGGTCGGCACCCTCTCATCTTCACGCCGTGTTCGTCATGCCCTCATCACTGCAGGATCAGGCATCCCATTGTCGTCACGGCGTCGTTGCCATGACGACAGTAGTCATCGGATTTTCATTATGCAGACGTCAAGGCACTGTCGTCGTGCAGCTGTCGCCTTCCCGCTGTCGTCGTGACGTCATGTAAGTTAAATGACGTCATGACGTCGTGTAAGTTAAAAGTGATACTGTCGTCGTCATTCCTCCGCCGTTATATTCCTTCGTCGTCATGCGTGGGATCCACATGTCCGAGCGTCACAGCTTTATGCAGAGCTTGGGCGTTTTCCGCGGTGAAAATGCAGCCAGCTTGACCGTGCGCCCTGTAGTTATACAATGTAGTAGTTAACCAAGAACGCCGTCTTTCGCAAACACTAATCAGAGCTTCGCTCATAAACGGATTCCTCCCGCAGACGAGTGCGATCCGTAATGTCTTGCAAGTATATGACCCGCGCATAACACACAAGTAAGCACGGGTTTCATGGGCGTCCAGTATCGAATGCCTTGAACACGGGGAGGAGGTGGGTTCAAACCTAGCGTAGACTGCAACGCCGTCGCCCCAACCTGGGGCGCAGTGTGCAGCACGTTCGCACGAGCGTGCTGGAGAGCTCACGCTATAGGGTCTGACCTCGCCGCCTGTGGGACTGCGGGCCTCTGTGTCGTTGTGGGGCTGCACCCAGACGCCGGATCAGCTGTCCGGGAGGAAGGTGCAACAACGTCCCATCCCGTAGCTTTTATTTTTTTCTTCTGTTCAATTTTTTTTTTCACTTCGGATCTCTTGCGGCCAGTCCCGTAAATGAAAGAACAAGGTGAAATACTTTGCTGAGACTTTGTTGAAGCGTAGATAACGGTGCGTGGGGTTATGTCGTCCTAAGTGTAACAACGTAACAATAAAAAAAGAAAGAGCGGAGAAAGGCAGGAACTGGCTTCGTCTGCTGCTTTTTCTCCTTGTCCCAAGTCGCGCAGCTGCACATTTTGGATTTACATAGACCAGCATTTGTTTTGCGCTCAGTGCTGTTTTGTGTTTCTCCCCCGCTCAAGCTTCACTTGGAAGTCGCATTTTATGACCGCGACCCATCGATGCAGTAACACGTGGCTTTCTTGCTTGCCTGGCTTTAAAGAAAATACGCAGCTGCCTTCGTTGGCGACCCTTGCGGCATCAGCGGGAACTGCAGAGCACGGCGGTCGGTGCATGGATTTGGCCTAAACTTTAAACTTCTGGCTTCGAACGGCTTTGCGTTACTTTGCAAGTTGATCATCCTATAGTGGAATGTTGCGTGAGAAGTACAATTTTATAAATTAACATAACAATGCGTGTGTGCAGGACCGTTATTGGCTTTGTTTACGAGAATGTGATTGCTGCTTAATTCAGGTCGGCAGACAAAGGGTTAGCACGTAAAACCACGTGAACGTCCGAAGCCGTCCACACTAAGACTAAATTCACGCCCCTTAAGCACTATTCTTACGGTATCCGAGCACGGTAGTTGCCTGTAATAACGTTATGTCGAAATTCAGTGGGTATACACCTTGCTCATGTAGAACTGATTCAGCAAAACTTCTTTTGGGCCTAGTTGGTACATAATTCTGAACTGAACGTTACACGTTAACGTTAACAGATGTCAGTAATGTATTCTCTGCGCCTGCGCGGTTGTGTGGCCTAGGTATTTATATGCATCGACGACGAAGAAATAAAGAAGTTCTTAGTCGGCGCCAGTGTGTGTCGTCTCTTCCTTTTGTGGTTCGTCTTAGGTGTTTGCGCTGTAACGTTGTTTAGAACTGATTCAGCCGAAGCGAAGTTTCGTTTGAGCATGATGGCCCCCTTAAATCGGGCTTGCCGAATGTCAGCGCACTGTATTCGTGCGCGGACAGTGCCTGTCAACCTATATTTGCGCATTCGTTATCCGCTCATTGTTCGCTGTTCGTATCAGCCGTGTTTATCTTTCTTTTTTTTTTTTTGCCCGGCAAACAGCGCATGCAAGCGGTTCGCGTACGACGTTTTCGTGCACCGAATGGATTTAATCTGCGAGCTCTGACGCCTTGGTCTTCCGGTTTATTTCATTTCTCTTTTTTATATCTATTTCCCAGAATGTTCCTTGCCGCCGTATTGAGTCGACTGCGCTGTGGCCTTATAGGCCCACTTCCTCGTTGAGATAACACTTGCGGCAGCAGGGCGGGCGACATATTGTTGCGCATATCGTGAGTTGACCGCGTGCTGTTCATTTCAGATAAGCGCGAATGCGCAGTGCTCCGCTATTCTCTTTTGGTTTTGTTTTATGAACGCGTAGTGGGAGATATGGACTATGGATTCCGTCGCCGATAACGCAATGGAAACAGCTACTTAATTTTCTGAAATTCCTCATACCCGCCATGGTTGCTCAGTGGCTATGGTGTTGGGCTGCTGAGCACGAGGTCGCGGGATCGAATCCCGGCCACGGCGACGGCATTTCGATGGGGGCGAAATGCGAAAACACCCGTGTGCTTAGATTTAGGTGCACGTTAAAGAACCCCAGGTGGTCTAAATTTCTGGAGTCCTCCACTACGGCGTGCCTCATAATCAGAAAGTGGTTTTGGCACGTAAAACCCCAATTATTATTATTATTATTATTATTATTATTATTATTATTATTATTATTATTATTATTATTATTATTATTAATTTTTCATATATGTGCCACCCCACTCTTGTACCACTGAATGGTGTGCTCTTCAGTGACGATTAGATTTAGATATGTGCAGTATCTCTATGTGTAACCACCGTTCTTCGCGTCGGCGCAAGTTAACGTTGGGTGCTTTTTGAACATCCTACATGTCCACCCTGTGATTGGCCACAAAAGTGAGCAATTCAATGAGGTAAGGAAATGAGAGATTAAATAAAACGAATTGAAATGAAAATGTTAAAGCATCATACGTAGCCTTCGTCGTCATCCTGTTTATCGACGCTAAAGTGACTACGTTTGTTTCCCCCTTCGTCGCCATGCGTGGAAATGTTCGTGCGCCACAGCTTTGTGCAGAGCGTGGCGTTTTCCGCGGTGAAAATGCAGCCAGCTTGACCGTGCGCCCTGTATAGTTATACAATGTGGTCGATAACCAAGAACACCGTCTTTCGCAAACACCAATGAGAGCTTCGCTTATAAACAGATTCCTCCCGCACACGACTGCGATCCGTAATGTCTTGCAAGTATATGACCCGCACATAACACACGAGTAAGCACCGGTTTCATGGGCGTCCAGTATCGAATGCCTTGAACACGGGGAGGAGGTGGGTTCAAACCTAGCGTAGATTGCAACGCCGTCGCCCCAACCTGGGGCGCAGTGTGCAGCACGTTCGCACGAGCGTGCTGGAGAGCTCACGCTATAGGGTCTGACCTCGCCTCCGGTGGGACTGCGGGCCTCTGTGTCGTTGTGAGGCTGCACCCAGACGCTGGATCAGCTGTCCGGGAGAAAGGTGCAACAACGTCCCATCCCATAGCTTTCATTTTTTTCTGTTCAATATTTCCTCTTTCTTTTTTTTAACTGCAGATGTCTTGCGGCCAGTCCCGTAAATCAAAGAACAAGGATAACTCTTGCTGAGACTTGGTTGAAAACTAGCTGATTGCGAATGATGTTATGTGGTGCTAATTTTAACCTCATAAACATTTTAAAAAAAAGCACAGAGAGACAAGAACTGCCTTCTTCTGCTGCTCTGATTTTTCCTTGGCCCAAGTCGCACTGCCGCTTTTTGTCGTTCGTCGCAAATCGTTCGCTCGCAAATCGGTCGCCAGTCCGTTGTGCTCTTTTCCGCTGTTTCTATTTTCTCTCGAATTTCGCACGAAAATCGCGTTTTATGGTCCGGATCCATCGATACTTATAGTAACATTTGCCGTTATGCTTGCATGGCTTATTAAGAAAGGAATGCGAGGCTGCATTCGTTGGCGGCGCTCGCGGCGTTCGACTGCCAGTCCGTGGCGGCTGTGACGTCACCTTGTCATTTCTGGCGTCGGGAGTAAGGCCGGTAAAATTTGCGGATTCGATTCCAATTCCTTCTTTTGAATTCGCGCTTCGTCGATGGTCCGGGCTGTTGTTCTCCGCGTGCGTTATCACCGAGATTGAGTGGTCGTGAGCGGTGAATGATAAAAGGAGAATAATCGAGAGAAATGGCGTTGTACGGACCCAGTTTTCATTCAAGGCGAACTGCAATGAAATTTTCACTTTGGAGAAATTGGTAATGAAGAACCATACGCTACTAAAGAAATCTTGAAAACGGTCTAATTTTCCTATTGGCAGCCTTTAAATAGCAAGTAAGCAGGCGCATGCACCCTTGCGGTTAGCGGATATGACGTAGGCTCAAGTCCCAGGATGTTGCCTCAGATTTTTTCTAACTCGCCGCGGGGGGCAGATGTAGGCGCCGTCCCGGATCTCGGAGGTCAAGCCGAGAAGCGGCGCGTCCTGAGTCAAGCGTCACTCCCGTCAAAACGTTTTGGTATCAAAATTTAAAAGGCGCTCAAAGAGGATATCACAGGATATCACAGGATATCACAGAGGATATATATATATATATATATATATATATATATATATATATATATATATATATATATATATAAGTCATATAATGAGAAGCCAACAAACACTGACACAGTGTGTCAGTGTGTCAGTGTGTCAGTGTATCAGTGTGTGACACAGTGTGTCAGTGTTTGTTGGCTTCTCATTATATGACTAATAAATATCGGGTCCCTCGGTTAACCCCCTTTCTTCTCGTTTATATATATATATATATATATATATATATATATATATATATATATATATATATATATATATATATATAGCGAAGGATTTGGGAGGTCCCGAGCCCTTCGTTGCAAAAGCGTTCGACTTTATTGCAGACGTAAAATATCGCGCCGGGATTACTCATCTGCACTATCGGAAACTAGCATTTTTTACGCTGCCCGAAATTTTCTCCCAGTTGGTCTTTAATGGCTATATTTGCGCGGTGCCGGACATCGAGAGGCGCAAACAAAGGCAAATTCGAATCATTGGTTATTTTCTGCACAAACCGGGCGGGTAACTGCGTCGACATTCACACTGGGGCGCGCTGCACCATAGAATACGATTTCGACGCGAAATTTGAGCAGAAAACAAAGCATCGTTAAGCGCAGTTTCTTTTTTTTTTTTTCTTAAGCTACGGGGGAAAGAAAAAAGCGGAAGTCGCTGTATTACTTAAATTCTCATCCACAGTCAGCCCTCGTTTGGGGGGCGCTCAAAACGGCAATACTGAGGACTTTACCGCGTCCACGCAGAATAGCGCTGCCCAGGCAGGGCTGCCGCGGTCTACAAACAGCTCGAACGTATTTTCCTCGCTCCGATAAAAATGTGTTATCTTCCCGCGCGTCGGCTTGTTTCCACGCTTTGCTCGCGCCGCCGCCGTTCCCGCGGCTTTTCTCTCTCTCTCTCTCTCTCTCTCTCTCTCTCTCTCGTGTCACATTTCTTCCCACGTAGGTGACTCGCGGGCTCTCACGCTCTCTCCGTCTTATCTCGTCTCTCTTATCGTCCATGCGACAGCGATAGCGTACGTGTTTTAGAGGTTCGGAGGCGTGGCGGGCCTCCTCTCCGCGCGACCGTTACGGTCAGCGCCGGGTTCGTAGACCATGATCCTCCCCGCTCGTTTTAGGGCGTATCGGTGGCCCAGGCGCACGTTCTGTACATGGCCCGTTATATTTGTTTTGAACACATGTACGCAATTAACAGGAAAGGGAATGCGAGCAGCATAGGCTGTCAACTGCCACCGGAAGGGGCACAACGCCTGCCTACTCTTCAGAAAGGAGGTGACAGCAACAGAGAAATGGAAGATAGGAAGGAGGGGAGTGTTGGGCTGCTGAGCATGGAGGTCGCGGGATCGAATCCCGGCCATCGCGGCCGCATTTCGATGGAGGCGACATGCGAAAACACCCGTGTACTTAGGTTTAGGTGCACGTTAAAGATCCCCAGGTGGCCGAAATTTTCGGAGTCCTCCACTATGGCGCGCCTCATAATCAGAAAGTGGTCTTGGCACGTAAAACCCCATAATTTAATTTTTTTTTTGAAGAAGGGGAGTAAAGAGGAAAGGAAGAGCAATGGGACGAATCTAAAGGCTAAATATAGTGCAAAATGCATTGAGACTTTGTCGAGCTGCCTGTAAGAGGACCGTCGCGCAGCCCTGAAAAGAGCCTCATTGGCATTTGCCAGAGTATCCGGCCTGTTATTGTATAGCTAGTTCTTTATTATTAAATGCGAAGCATTTCTTGGCCAACGTTTGCCACTTTGACAGTATCTGTCCAGCCGCCTACGTATTCGTTCTGTCGCGGTCGTTTAGTTAACGTGGCATGTACCAAAATTGGCGCAGTATGACGAGAGTGTACGACAAACCTAAATGATGGGTCATGTCGTGAATGTCACGACATACGTGTCACGTAGGTCATGAAACAGCCACCTACGTCTTGGTGCCCTCTTGGTCGATTCGTTAGCCTGGTAGGCAGGCTTCCCCGCACACTACTTCGCATAACGTCGGTTCTCCCACAGGGAGTAGGATCTGCCGGCATTTTTTTTTCTTATGTTTTTATTCGATTAGGTTGCCATGTAGCCTGGCTCTAGTATGAATTCTTTTTTTAGGGCTAATGCATTAAATACGAAATGCGTATTACTGAGAGGAAAATTAAACGCCGAGCTTCCTCGAATTTCGTACCGAAATCTCGGCATCGCCTTGTCATTCTGACTATAGACGGGTTTAAAAGTATTTTCTCGTATTGGGGCATCTTAGCGCCGGAAAATTTATGCAACCTCGATATTTCGAGTCTTCTGTTTGATTGATATGTAGTGTAAGCAATTAACTACACTTCAGCAGACCCTGTTAAAATCTAGAAGCGTACGGTGAGGGGCTAGTTGGTATGACATTATGAGTACAAAGAAAAACTGCGCAAAAAAAAAAAGAAAAGACAGAGAAAGAACCACCTGCGCCTGTGTCGTGTGGTTCTTTCTCTGTCTTGTCCTTTTTTTGCGCAGTTTTTCTTTGTTCCTGTTAGAATCCATGACGTCGCGGGCGCTGATGCGGTAGTGTCGCCTAACACCGTCTCTAGAGTTTGAGTCTTTTCTATAGCTTGCCGCAAGTCGAGTATTTTCCTAGCACGCTAAAGAAAATAATAGCTGATGAAAGTGATTGGTAGAGTGCATACGTATTGGTTGGTTGTCCTTATACGACAGCGTGGCTAAAGACGGTCTTGGCTATAAAGACGGTCTGAGGACCCAATCGTCCGTTTCCACGGTTATCGTCGGGCTTGTATCGTGAACAGAATATCCATAGGAACACTGAAACGCTGTTTCCGTCTTTTTTTCTTTCTTTACTTGGCGCTCCCCAAATTTCCCCAAATGCTGTCTTGGCGCCCGCGAATCGCAGGAAATCGTCGTAGAAGCGGGCTTCTCCTCAATCCTACCCTTATTGCGGAGAAGCTAGCTTTACGGGGGTTCTTCCAGAGCGTGCAGACACGGTCGATACCGCGCCGTATTCGGGCAGGACACCGTACTCTGACTCCCGTAATTACTAAAGATGCGCCTCTACTGGAAACCTTTTCCTTTTCGATCGTATGCTGCCGAGTAGAGCAGTGGTTCACTTTCACTGAAATAACACTGAACGCGAGGTCAACTTTCCCTGGCAACGTAGATAAGTTTTGGCTAAGCGTCGCTTAAGCTCGGATGTCACGCGCTGACGCACTTCAGGGAACGGCGTCGACTTCGCATTCGTATTGCCATAGGATAGGAATTGACGGGAACTCGATGTCGAGCGACGTACGCGCCGTCGGCGCCGGCGCCGTCGCCGTGCTGTCATGGCATCGACGGCGCATGCGTAGACCGGCCGACGTGGAGGGTTTACGGGGTCTCCAGACACGCGAGAAACAAAAATAGAATCGCAGCGAGTTCGGCTGCGAAAACGACGATGCCGATGTGGCTCGGTCGGCTGTGCGACGTAGCCAGGGCAGCGTGTTCCGCCTTCCGCTGTTGGCGTACGAGGTTTGTGCGCACAGACGTTAGCGTTTCCCGCTGAGCACCTGCGTGCATTCCACACCGCGGTAATACATGCAGTGGACCGAGCGGAACGTCAAGCAAAGAGCCAAGCTGCGAACGCGGACCGTTTCTTCTGGGCGGTCTCGTCTTGTGCATCGTCGAGGTGTCTCATGATAAAACAAGTTTTGTAAACTTGTTTTATCGAGGGACGTTAGGGGTGCGACGCCTGCAGCGCCGCGCTGGCGCCTTTCTTCATCGCGGCCGCGTTGTGAGACGCCTTCCATCACATTATGTTCTTATGCCCTGAGCTCCAGCCACCCTCTGAGTGGCAACTCACCCACGTCGAGGGATGGGAGACCGCGGTGTCTAGCTCCAACCCAGCCGACCAAACACGGCTCGTGGACTGGGCTCTGAGGGTCGCCGAGGGCCACAAACTCCCGGACACCCTACGCGCTCCTGAGCCCCCTCACAAGTACTGTTGTAAAAAGGCTCAAGCAATGAATGTTTACCACCACCACCACCACCTTGTGAGACGCCTGTGTGCGCGGGGTCGATGTTTCTGCGGCGCATCGGCCAGCAGTTGCCTCGCGGAGTAGTAGTAGCGACTTTCTTATAAGGGAGGAAACTGAGGAGAGAAGTGCAGCGCCGTAACTGTCTCTCGTTGCGAGGACACCTCGACAGCACTGCCAAGGGAAGGGGCGAGGGAAGCGAGTAGAGGAAGAGGAGGCCTCCCCGGTCGAGCGGCAAGGCCGATCGACCGCCCGAAGAAAGTGCCTCGCGTGCTGCTATGCGCCAACGTGTCGCGATCCCGCGTGTTGTTGAGCGCCGTCCAAAGAGCTTAAAGGCGCAACGCTGTTGCTTGATATCCCTTTTAAGTGCTTCGTCCTTTCAGCGATTTTATTTTTCTGCCACTTTTTTTGCATAAGCTCGTCTCCTAGAGAAACCGGCGACGTTGCAGTCAGCTTGGTTGCCAAGCGACAAAGTCACCAACTTGACGCAGCGTCACGCTGCCCTCAGCTAGTGGAGCGAGAGCAGCGTTCTACGTATACCGCTGCCGGCAGCGGCTCCCGCTGAGCGGAGTGGACCGCAAACGATCGGCTAAAACTTACTAATAAGCGAGAGCCACAGTGGAGCCCAGCTAAGATGCGCAACCGCGGTACTGCGCCAAGTAGAGACCTGGGAACTCTCCCGAATTTTCCGTTAAAGTTTGTTAATCGGGGTATCGTTCTAGGATTTTACGAACGTTTCTTCATGTTTTACGAGAGATAAATTCTGTTCGACTAAAAGATTTAGCTTGTCGGGCTCAGATCCTGCCGCTTGAAGTCTCACGATAGTGAAATTGCACCAGAGGAGAGTGCTTGCTTCGAAGAAGCTTGTGCAGGCAACCTCCTGAAGCAGGCGAAAATGGCAATGGCAGTGCCGATGAGAAATTCATTGTGATCTACTAGTAATAACGTGCTATAGCTACTTGTCCGTCTCTGCTGTTCGAAGTTATAGCTTATTCTTGCGCGCTGCGTCTAAATGTATGAGTAATCGTCAGTGAAGCGTGAATGTATCTCACAAAAAGCGCGCGCTCGGGCAAACTTCAAAATAATGCTTGCTATCCCCCCCCCCCCCCGCCCCCTGTCTACAACACCAATCTCTATCCATACCAACCAGGCGAAAAATGACGGCGTCCTCCGCACATGGCGAGGGAACGTTTATGACAATTTAAGTCAGGCATGCGCTTGTAAAGCCGCCCGCTTCTTCGCCAATCCCACGTGGAAGGCGAGAGTCAGTTTGCAAAGAAAGTGAAACAAAGGGAAGCAACATGTGGTCCCACGCTGGCTCAACGGTCGTGCTTTCACCTCGTTATATCGTAGTAAATGTTTTTTTCAGGAAACTTTATATATGGTCGGTTTATACCGCCGACGCGTCGCGGCTTTCCCGAAGCCGTCCGACTTCCTCCTCGGCCGCGTTTGCCGACAGGAGGTGTCTATGTGTCGCTGTAAGCGAGGAGAGCCCGTGTTTCGTCATATCGGCGGCCGCGTGTGAAGGAGTGCCAAAGCCCGGCTCCTTCGGCGACCTCGTCGAGCTCGTCTTATCGGTTAATTCTCCGTCGCGTTGCGGCGGCGGCGCGGGTGAATGATCGCGGTCGGCTCGAGTGCGCGCCGCTCCGCAGCCCTATTGGGACGATGTCTTGTACGTCTGAGGAGCCGGGGGACGAATGGCAGCGCCAAAGGTGCTCGTAGTGATTTTCATGCGAAGCATACTAGCCGCACAACCACGCTCTTCCTTGCTGCGCCGCGCGCGGCCGCGTAGCTACCGTATGACGTCATAGCAGCTGCAAAAGCGGAGGCTCAACTCGTGCGCTCGCTTGCGGCCGCGTAGCGACATAGCCGGGTCTCAGCTCGTGCGCTCGCCTGCATGAGTTGTTTCTTCGTCTAGCCGAACCAAATATAGCCAAGCAACAGCAGTTCACCAGGCTAAACAGTGGTCCGACAACTAAAATAAAGGCTAGCTATGCTTCGCATCCTGGGCTTAACCTTAGTTAAGCCACAGCCATTTCTTTATTTATGATTTATTTTATTTTAGTTTACCCGCATACGTGCGGAGCACTGGCTTGCCGGATTACCGTGGTCTGCTGTATATAGCCATTCCGGCAAACGATCGCTTGTGACGCTTTGCGCAGCGGCGTATACAGCGCGTTTCGCAACATTCTTTTGTTACGTGGGTGTACTCGTCGGGTGAAATTAAAGTTAAAAGACCGAAGGCTACCGCTGTATGCGTTCCTGCAGAGTAGTTTGCCGGTGAGCGCCGCGACACTAGAGACCTTTAGCGTGTCCGGTATTCGGGCAAGCGCGGGCGGTTTTCCGGTTTAGCGGGGGCGTCAAGGTGAGCGGCCAGATTGGTGGCGCCAGCTGGTGGCGCAAAGCTCAACCACACAAACACAGAGCTAATTACTATATTCTGCTTAGCTGCTGGCGTAAATTTGCGACAGTGGCGTAATCGTGTTCACAATTACGCCGCTGCCGAAAATTTGCACGAGTGGCGAAGCAGGATATGGTGAGTTACTACAGTTTTAGCTATGCGTTTGTCTGGTTGAGCTCTACAACACCAGGCGGCTTCACCGCTCCGGCCGCTCACGTTTACGCCCCGACCATCCGGTAATCCGCCCAAACCGCTCCCGTTTACCGGAATAGCGTACAAGCTAAAAGTCTACTAGCGTCAGCGGAAGCGCAACACGGATGGGGAAGAGGCACCCGGCCTGTAAGACAGTGCAGTTCGCGGCTTTGAAACCGACCGGGGCGCACATCGTTGTATTGGCGTGTTCAATAACAGAGTGGATCTTCTTTAAAACACGTGACCCGATGCTTGCGCTTTCCGTTCCTTCGTCGTGGTCCTTAGTTTAGTCGTCAGTCCTCAAATCACCGGCGACTGCGTTTTCGGAGCTCGTACGTTGACATTGCTATAGTGGCATCGCCGGAAGCTTGCGTCATTCCGTAGAAGCTTGGTCAAGATGTCGTCGTCGCCATGTTAGGGCTGTCTGATGTCTCTCTAGATTCCACCGCCGCTGCTTCACGGGTTTCACCGCCTCTCTGCTCTCGCGCTGGCGGACTATAGGCCGGGCTTCTGCTACTTCAGCATCTGGTAAAGGTATGCGCCTGGGAGGTGCTATTCGCATGGAGTGGCGCTCTCTGGCTAACTGGAACCATTCACTCTGATTTGCAGCTGTATAGACGCTACCACACCCCAAAACTTAACAGGTCGCAGGCGCTGACGTTACGCCAACTAAGGACGCACACGTACTCAAACCCTGCCAAAATACGTTTTCTATGCCGACCCCAGCGACACGTGCCCCTCATGCGGAGACACAGCGACATTCGCACACGTCCTCCATACGTGCCACACGTGTGTGGTAGCGACGGCTTTGGGTGAAGAAACGGGTGTGTTACGCGAGCAGATCGCTTGCAGATCGCTTGCTCTTGTCGCTCGATCTCATGGTTCTGGGTGAAACGCTCTGCCCGACTCTACCTCGGGCAAGTAGAAGTCCCTCGGAAGATGCTCGCCGAGCAGCAATGGGCCGTCCAGCAGGCACGCGAAGCGGCTGCCACGTACTCTCTGTGGGTCCCTACGTGAGGGACGCCCGCTACCTGCTGGCGTAGAGCTCAACCGGACAAACGAAGAGCTAATATAGCAAAGTATTTTATTTTGCTGCTGGCGTAAATTTTTGTCGTGGTGTTAACAGCGCAAAACGTAGACGGGGACACAAGACAAGACGACGACTCCACGAGCGCTGCGCTCGTGGGGTCATCTCGCCTCGTGTTCCCGTCTACGTTTTTCGCTGTTAACACCAGGATGGAAACCAACAAGCCCAAGCTGCTGTTCTAAGTAAATTTTCGGCGGCAGCGTCGTCGTGAATACGCCTTTTCTTAATGTTTAAAATGTGTTGCACTTGGTTAGAGCAATATTAGCTGTGTTTGGCTGGTTGAGATCTGCGCCAGAAGGTGGCCTCACCGTGCAGGCCGCTCACGTTTACGCCTCCGCCTATCCGGCTGAACGCCCGGTTCACCTACGATTAGCGGAATACCGAAGCAGCTAAAGCTCTCTATTATACCGAACTCGCTACACGACATCAGCAAATTTTGCCGTATGTCACGACGTCGCGGTGACGTCGATGACGCCAGATTCGTCGTTTCAAAACGAACATTAGTAAAAAAGATCTCATTGGGCGTGTGTGAACATTCCAGCACAAGCCTCATGTGAGCGATTTAGTGTGCGACAGCGACGGCTTTGGGCGAACAAATGGGTGTGTTACGCGAGCAGATCGCTTGGTGTTGTCGCTCGATCTCTCGGTTCTGGAAGTCTAGAATCCGTCGCTCTTCGCCCGGAAATGCTATGAGTGACCAGTCGATAGCGCGAAGTAGGAACAGGATGTACATCAGTGACATACTGTGGGTTGTCGCGCGGAACGAGCAAACGACCGAATTTTAATCGATATGTTCAATGATAAAATGCCAACTGCAAAACATTCACAAACATTTTATTAGCAAAGCAAGCCAGCGCACATTATTACAGAATGTGTGATGTCAGTTTCGGTGCGTATTTGCTACCTCATACAGGGAACACCGGGGAGACGACGCTCAAAGTCGTCTCTCACGTGGGTTTCGACTTGTAGGCGACGAGTGGACGCGACAGCCACCACCATCGCGTCGCTCGTCGCCGTTGCGCGCAAGATCGCTTACACGGGGTTTATAACTTCGTATGCGTGAAAAGTATCATCCCTTAGCGCCGCGGTAGAGTGTCTGCTATACTTCCAATATGTGCCTCTCTACACATTACTGCGGAATCCTTGCAAGACGAAATGACAGCGCAGATACGGAGATGATGGTGCGCCACGCCCCTGATGAGTTCGGGTCTGCGCCATGTCGCCACAGCGGTGCGTGTGTGGGTGCGTGCGTGCGCTTCTCGGTGTTGACTCGGGGGAGAGACAAAGATAGTCCGTCCCGCGGTGTTTGGAAAAGGCTTCGCCGTCGGGTCGATCGGTGCGAGCCGGGCACCCTGCCGCTGGCTTCCGGGCAGCAGCGAAAAGACTGTGCCTCTGTTTTAATACTCGCCGCAGACGGCAAAGCGGCTAAAGCGAACAGAGGTCATCGCAAACAACCACATGCACGCGATTCCAGACGGCAAGGTGGCTAAAGCGAACAGAGGCCGTCGCAGCCAACCACATGCACGCGATTCCAGATGGCAATGTGGCTAGAGCGAACAGAGGCCATCGCAACCAACCACATGCACGCGATTCCAGACGGCAATGTGGCTAAAGCGAACAGAGGCCATCGCAACCAACCACATGCACGCGATTCCAGACGGCAATGTCGCTAAAGCGAACAGAGGCCGTCGCAGCCAACCACATTCACGCGATTCTCGAGCGACGGCGACGTACGACGGGTGAGGCGGTCGCGGAGGCCGATCTGTCGCTTGTCGCTTCGCCGGTACAGTCTCGTTCCAGTTCTGAGGAAGACGTCAAAGAGGACAGCTTCGCGAAGACAGCATCGAAGTCAGGAGCGATCCAGGTCATACGTCACAGTCCGAACGAGATGGTGGCTGAATGAGCAGTACGCCTGCTTTTGTGTTCTCTTCCGCTGTCCCAGTCTTTACTTGCGGTCAGTATGATATGCCTGGAAACATCACCTGCGCTCAAGAAATCGCAGCCACTCTTATTTACGCGCATGGTGTAAGTCGCGTCGTGCTTTTCATACGTTCACAGATGCAAAAGTTAAAGCGCAGATGTAGTGTGTGCTTCTCTCAACTTTCTTTTTTTTTTTTGTCGCCGCGAGGTAGCGTCACGTTGCAGAAGCGCCTTTCACATCATCTTTCCTGACGCGTTCCGTTACTTGGGCTAGAAGCGGCCTTAAGCAGGCTACGCAGGCTGTTTCCGATGCTGATCCAGAATTGGAACACACCCTGTGTATATAAGGCGGCAGTCGCGGCACGTTCGAATGTAATGGCCGTCGCCGGCGCCGAGGCATTCGTTGTTCGAGTATTCTTTGTCCAGGTTATGAAGGCCAGCTTAGGAAGCTTCTATACATGAGCACCTGCTCGCTTAGTCTGGCTCGCGGCGCAACGAGACAAGTCGCGGCTCTTTTTCTTCCCCCCCCCTTTTTTTTCTTTTGCTAAGGAGCCCCGCAATGTGCCCGTTTACGTGTCTCGTATTTCCCTTCGTCCGAAATAAGCCAGAACCTGTTTACGAGGATTTGCGTTCCATCGGCTATCAGGAAAGCACACGGCGGCAGAGGCGGCAGCCATCTCTCCCACAATGCGACATGCCAGCGTTTATACATGCAGCGCTTGAGACGACTTATATACCGTGTCGAAACTGCTGTGGCATGTCTGATTCACATTTCTAGCGCATAATAGAGTTTTAACGTCTCCGGTATACGGCTAAACGCAAGCGGAGTAAGCGTTTTACCGGATGAGCGCAGGCGCATACGTGAGCGTCCTGCACGGTGCAGCCACCGGGTGGCGCAGAGCTCAACCAGACAAACACAGAGCTAATATTGTTGTAACCAAGTGTATTCTACTTCGCTGCTGGTTTAAATTTCCGGCAGCAGCGTAATCGTGTAGCTGCCCAAAGAAAAAGAAAATATTTCTTTCTGAGAGCTTCTGCAACCGTTGATGATACAAAATTTGGCAAAATGTGTTACCTATATCACCATAAATGTTGCAAAAGCGATACGCCAAAACTGAAATACGCTTACGCGTGATTTCGCCCGTCACTGCTCTTAAAACTCAATTCAAATAGACCAATCGTGCTTTTTTGCCTCACCCGCGTGGTTGCTCAGTGGCTATGGTGTTAGGCTGCTGAGCACGAGGTCGCGGGATCGAATCCCGGCCACGGCGGCCGCATTTCGATGGGGGCGAAATGCGAAAACACCCGTGTATTTAGATTTAGGTGCACGTTAAAAAACCCCAGGTGGTCGAAATTTCCGGAGTCCCCCACTACGGCGTGCCTCATAATCAGAAAGTGGTTTTGGCACGTAAAACCCCATAATTTAATTTTTAATTTTTTTTGCCTACTTTAGGCTTGGTATGCGGTATTCCCTACGAAAGGTGTAGCCCAACTAACGTGAACTCAAGTCCATTACAAGTATTTCATCGGCAGCACAAGGCCTAGTGACCGTCATGGGGGAGTCAAACGAGCGACATTGTTCTGATGCCACTGGCAGAACTAGAAATCCTGGTGTTCGCCACCGCAGAGCAGCACAGCTCTCTTTAGCCATGTCCGTCATGACGCTTGGTTGGCTTGCTTTCCTGCGTCTTCCATTACTTCACGCCTATCGAGCTTTTCCGTCGCATCTTCCCCATCTTCAGATATTTGAGGGCAACTGAAGCAGGTCACCGGGCGCGAACCGACCTGCCGTCTCGGTGAGCAAGTGGCGAACGCGAGATGAGGCAAGGACGACAGGCTTATACGCCGTCACACGCTTCCCGCGTAATGCCCGATTTAAAGTTCACGAAAACAGCCGAATAAGTGAGTAATCCGAAAGGAGTGTAAATTAGATTGCCAAAAATAGCGAACAACTTTATCTACTTCTTCGTCCTACTGGGCTTTAGACTGCACGGAAACCGCTATGGGGCGCGCATGGTGTTGGAAATCGAAACAACAGCGCTAGCTTTCCTAGGGGGCGCGCATGTTGTTGGAAATCGAAACTATAGCGCTCGCTTTTCGGGGCTTGGTTAATTTCAGAGTGTATTCTTTATTTCGTGTTTCTTGCTTCCCATAGCCGTCGCCTCCAAGATTTCGCTTGACCGGGATAAAAAGAATATTGGATGTTCTTTTTTCTTTCTTTCTTTCTTTTTCATTCTTCCTTTCTTTCTTTTTGCAATCGCTTGACTATCAGGATCTCGTTCTGAGATACGCTCGCGGCGGTTGTGACCACCGAGCTTTCCCGCGCCGCTTGTAAATGCTCCGTACTTACCCTTGCGTTCATGCACTGTCCGGTTCTGTTATTTATATTTTCCTATTATTTTGTCGCTCCTCGCGCTTCTAAAAGCGGCTTCGTACGCTGTCCGACCCTATACGCTGGCGCAACGCACGCGCTTACGTAAGGACAGCGAGGCTTGCAGCGGGGCTCGCATAGCCGTAAACCGCGTTTCGCAAGAGCTTCCCTTCGTTGCCCGTCGGTGCCGACGATCGGTGAAGCGAGCTTCCCTGCATCGCCTGGCGCAATCGTCCTCTGCCATGTGTATACCTGCTTCGCCCCCCCCCCCTCTCCACCGTCTTCCTTGCATTTATGACTGTAGCATTTCTTTCATTTCGTCTCCCTAATTAATCATTAGCCCCCGGGCTTCTCGTACTGGTGGGTCATTTATGATTGCCGCGAAGCTCTATATATAGAAGCGTGTGGATGGGGAAGATAACGTCTCAGTCTCGTATATGCGGTCTTTTTTTATCGCGCTAGCGCGATTTTCGAGGGCCCACGTGACTTGGCTGCTGCTGCTGCGCCGGCGCAGGCAACGTTTTGTGTGTCGCCATATTGCATTCGTGGCGACCACCGCCCGCGCGGCGTGCATGCGAGAGGGAAGGCACTCCTGATGCCACTTTCCTCCTCCTCGCCCTCTCCCATTTCCGCTTGTCGCGCCTTCGGAGGCAGTGACATCGAGTCGTGGGCTGACTTCGAAAGCAGCCGTATAGGTGTCGATTTTCTTTCTATTTTTTTTTTAGCGTTTCGCGGGATTGTCTGTAGGGGGACAACATTAAAGGGACACGATAGAGAAAAATGGTTTCTTCTGCATCAGTAAATTACCTTTCTACGATACTAAAAGCACCACTCTCACCACAATATATAAGGCGCTTGGTAAGCCAGAAAAAGCGCAAGAACGAAAGACGGGTTGGCGACGCCTCCTTGAAGATTCCGCACCTGGTCGCTGTGACGTCATGGATTTTGATGGAATCTAATTCTAGGGCCTACTTACTTATACAGCGGTACAGATTGACTACATTGTGTTCTAAAGGAACTAAATATTAAACATAGCAAGTTTGAGCAACCTTTACTCAGCCAATGCGGCCCAAATGCGAGAACGTACGTTGGAATCCCTGACGTCACACTGACGTACCAGCGTTGGGGTTTCGGCGCGGAATTCAAATACTGATACTTCGATTTTCATTTTCTCATCTAACAATGAATCTGTTATTTCTAAATGATTGCCTGCAGTGTTCTCAAGCAATGCTTTATTAGTCTAAACTGATTTATTGTTTCGCTTTAGTGTCCCTTTAAGAGAAAAACAATGGAGCTGGGCAGGTCATGTAATGCGCAGGTTTGATAACCGTTGGATCATTAGGTTCACAGAATGGGTTCCAAGAGAAGAGAAACGCAGCCGAGGACGGCAGAAGACTAGGTGGAGCGATGGAATTAGGAAATTCTCGGGGGCTGGTTGGAATCGGTTGGCGCAGGACAGGAGTAATTGGAGATTGCAGGGAGAGGCCTTCGTCCTGCAGTGGACATAAGATAGGCTGATGACGGTTATGATGATAATGAGGATGATGACGACGCACGTCTTGGATTCTGCGCCAAGCGATCTAGACTTTCGTGAAGCTTTTAATTAAATGCTAAAAAAACGAAAAAAAAATGCTGATGCGCACAAGAAACCGCTGTTTTATGCACTGAAGCACAAAAGTAACTGGAACACCATTGCATTTCGACGGGCAGTTTGAAAAATTCATATCTCGGAACTGGTGCTGTCCAGAGAATTCCTTCCAAGCGGATGTGCCGTGCGAATTCAGCGGCTATCATTTGTATACTCAAATATGTGGCGCAAAGTAAATATATGAAATTTTAATTAGCGTAATTACGATAATTATTCACTCTAACATTTTGATTTCTCGTAGAAGTAAGGGCCTCCTCGTCGAGTAATTTAATCAAGAGTTAGAATTGTGCTATCTGCCGTGGGCAATCTTTTGAAAAAATTGGTACAGCTTAAAAAAATATCTTGCGTGTTGCTTCACTACGTGTAACCCAAGATTTGATTTGATGTTCACTCTCTCCCTCATCAAAACTGCCGTCTTCGTGGTTGTTCTGTGGTGGTCTCCCGAGCTTGTTCTAAAAGAGAGTGTTTCGCTTTGTACTTGTATACTCGCAAATTTCGGCTATGTAGGCTAATAAGGGCGATTTACAGTATCGGAGCAGAAAGGAAGAAAGACGTGTTTGTTTGGTGCAGTTTTGATCGAACAATATTTTTGACTACATAATTCGGTATCACGACCCTTCGTTACGTTTCTTTGTTCATTTCCTACTAAGTTAAATATCTTTTACGGAACTCGCGTTTGCCTGCTACGAGTTCCCGATCTTTGTACTGACTGACCCCTGTGTATATTATTGTTCGTTTTCTTGCTCTTCGGTCTTGGCTTTGCTCTCCCCCCCTCCCCTCTGTACTTGGCTACCTTCTGTGTGTAACCTTCCGTTGTTCTTCCTTGCAGGGACCCCCTTCTTGGATGTGTCATACCATAGCTGCCTCTCTCCTCGCGGTCGGTGAGGTGGCTTCCCCACGTAGCGCGTCACGCCACGCCTAAAGGTAAGCAGCATTGGAAAGTTAACAGTGCTCTTCCGAGACCCGAAGTTACTCGAAGGCAGGCAGCTGCTCGAGGACGTAACCGCTTCTCACGTTGGTGCCTTACGAACGCAAGGTTCGCTGTCCTTCGAGATCCACGTTGTGGAGGAGGAGGAGGAGGAGGAGGAGGGGGTACGCGCCGCCGTGGCACGACGAAGGCACTCCACAAGCGAGCGGTGGGATACCCCAGACCTAGTCGACTCTGTTGCACACATGTAACTTACAAGCCCTCTTCATTACTCTATCCTATCTGCCATCCGCTCGCCGTGTCCTTTTTTACTCCCTTACACTCCCCCCCTCCCCTACTGCTTACCGCTGTTCAGGTGCCGGCAGGTAGCGGTAATCTCCTTCCCTTTCCATTTATGAAGGCGTAAGCCTTTAGTGACTCGTGAGCGTCCGTGCACAGTCCGTGGTGGACGCAGGAAGGCGGTGATCGATCACAACCGGTGACTCTCCGCTTGCGTCCCATGCTCGCGGCCACGGCGGCGTCCGTTCGCAGAACAGTTCAGACAACAGCAACAACAGAGGCAGTCATAGACAGGCTTTCGCCTATCGCAGTTTAGCTCAGCAAAGTGCCCATAGATTTTTTATTTAAAAGTACTAAACACAACCAATCACCACCACTACTACTACTACTATACTACTACTGCTACTACTACTACTATTACTACTACTATTATTATTATTATTATTATTATTATTATTATTACTACTGCTACTAACACGTTATGGCGCATCATTTGGGATTTGTGTTAAGAGCGCGAGAAGGCGGTCGGCCACGGCGCGTCCTCGGTAGCGCTCGCATGGTCGTCGCCGGGCCGTCGTCCTCTTCGCTCTGCTTGGCGTCGGCGCGAGCCGTAGATGGGCGAGTGGGGGGGGGGGGGGGTCGCCTTTTCTTTCTCCCTTTCCTCCTCCTCCTCTCGCTTGATGTGGCCTCGATCGGCAGCCGCCGCGGCCAGCGGCGTGCCGTGGAAGGTCACTGGCGCAGAGAGCAGCCCCCCGCTCGCTGCCTGCCCGCGTGCTCGCGATGGGCGTCCGAAGGCTTGTTTTGAGTGGCATCCGTTTGTGGTCATCCGGCACGGTACAATACGGGACGACCACGGGGAATAATATCGGAACCTGCCAATTTTGAAGCGACCACAAGAAAGAAACACTTGAGTCAGTTTTGATTGGTATTCTTTCGAAACTCTTGTCTTCCGTTGATTTCGCGCTATACGCAGACTTGTACCTAGCGAATTGTAATCAATTACACTTCTTGGCAATTTTGTAATTTAAGTATTACTTTGTTTACTCTAACGTTCACTGTAATTCAATTATTTCTTTTTCACTAGCCACTGACATATGTAACCAGTTTACTTTATTGATTAGACAAGTTGCAACAGATGGCGCGGCCTTAAGAAACTGAATTTCGCTGAAACTACAGTAGAACACCCGTGATCGTGCCGCGCCGCAGCTTCGTTGAGGTGTCCTCCTGTGAGAGACAGTTACGGCACTGCACTTATCTCTTCCATTTCTCTTCAAAAATCACTTCACACAAAGCGCATTTTCAGACAGGCAAACCCAGGTTGTACGTTTCCTCATCGAACCAGTGCTGGCATGTCTCGATGGCGAAACACCACTTAGGACTAACAATCGCATACGGACGACAATTATTTTTTTTCGGCTTTTCGTTTGCCCAACCGAGAGCGCCTTTTACTCCCAAGTCCGGGCAACAATGAAACGTTGCGCTGCTGCGCGGTTCAGCAATGATCCGGCGGTTCAGCAATGATCCGGGTCGAGTTTTGGCCTCTATAGTCTGGGTAAACTTTAGCACACTGGAGTGAGTCCAAAGCGCTTATCAAATATGTCAGTGTACTATACATACTTGGGATACTGTACGATTACTTGGGACTCCACATCCGCAAGGACGGATCGAGAGCTGCCAGCCTACCCGTGACTACAACGCACCCTTTCGCAACTCTCACACCTCGTCAAGAGGAGGATCTCGAGCCAACGAAGCGGGCTCAAGGAGCAAGACACGCTAAGAATAATACAAGCGCGGCTCACCAGCCGCATCACATACGGCATGCCGTGCCTGGCTTTAAAGAACGCGGAAATAGAAAAGCTCAACATCATGATGAGGAAGGCAATCTAAGTCGCCCTGGAACTCGGGACTAATAGGAACTAAATGGTAGCCACCTACAATATCGATCAAGGGCCTCAATCGCAATGCACGGATCGCGATCGCTTGGATCTGGATCGAGCAAGAACGCGCTCGAAAGTGACAGTGTAGCAGCGCGCGATCCGTATCGCGCAAGATCCCGATCGAAAGTGGCCGCGCATCCGCAATACGGCGCGTGCGTCCGCGTAAGAGACTGGATCCCAGGCGTACCCTTGCAATGCAATTCGACGAAGGTATAAGCCAGCCTATGCTACCTCAGTAGGCTCCGTCTGAGTAACAATCCCGCAGGTCATCTCGCGACCGCTCGCGTACTTTGTGGCATGACGTGACGTCGCGGACTCGGCGTCTCACCGTGCCGATGCACCAGCATGGCGGCCACGATGACGTCAGTGCAGCGTATCCACTGCCGCGGGTAACCATGGCCGCAACTGTGACAGAGACGCTTCTGGGACGCTGCAGGCGTCGGTGCCAGGCGCAGGGCAGAACCCCCCCCCCCCCCCCTCCCCCGAGCGTTGTAGCTGCGTTCTGTAGGAACGCGTCCTGTCGTGCTTCCGCGTTCTCACCATTTTCTGTGTGCTCACCGTGTAGTTGCGCCAACATGGCGGCTACGAGAATGACGTCATTGCAAACCATTGTCGCACCCGCATTCACGCCCGAATCAAACCTACGCCTGTGTGTGTGTCATGTAGCCGGTGCCCCAGTGACTAATCGAGGGTTGGAGGAGCAGCTGTGCTTCACCCCTGATAGAAAGAGCGTGATGCGCCGGCCTTCTGTCCCTCCGCAGTTCGAGAAATAGTTCCATTCCCCAGCACGTAGAGGAGGTACAGCTCTGGCAGAGAGAGAGATAGAGGGGTCGTTTGAAAAGGGATCGGGAGGGGAATTTTCCCTGCCTCCTTTCCCGAGTACCTCTTCGTCAACTCCTCCTTTCCCAACCCATCTTCGTGTGGTGTGTATGTCGGGTGTCGATGCGCGCTCAGTTTTCGTGAAGACGTGAACGCCATCCGCACCTAGCAAACCAATGCGGCTTTGAGCGAACACAGGGCTCCGGCGTCAAGGTGAGTTGCTTCTTAACGAAAAAAGGGCGCGAAAGTGAGGCGGGGGCGAAGGTATGGAACAAAGTGTAACTGGGCAGCACAATGCGTTGGCGGGCTAGTTGGTGCGAATCCATGAATACTTTGTTTAGCGCAAAACGACAGAGACAAGTAAGACGACAGGAGTAGCGCCTTGTCCTGTCGTCTTTCTTGTCTCTGTCGTTTTGCGCTAAACAAAGTGTTCATGTAACTGGGCACCAAGAGGCACTCACCCTCACTATTATTTACCTTCGCTGCATATACTGAATGTCGTCAAGGGACGTGCGTGTCTATACTCCGTTTCATACATCAGGTGCAACGCTGTGGTTCCTAGAGATACTTTTTGCAGTGGCCTCGTTCGCGCCTAGATATAGTTCGGCGTATTTCGACCGCTTCTTGTTAAAATGTTCTGTATATAAAGTCAGTTCTGAATGAAAATAAGAATTTACCCGTAGAAGCAGACAAACCGTGCGCTTATTCGGCTGCTGGCACGTTGTTTTACATCAATTTGCTTTTCGTTGGTTTTTTTTTTTTATTCGCATCCCGTCGCGGCAGCATGACGTGCGTGTTCGCGGGAGCAAGCGCATAGACGGAACGCGCGGAGTGATAAAATTTGGAGGCCGCACTACTTGCGTAGCTTCCACAGTGTTGCACCAGACGTACGAAACGGAGCGTGTGTAATGTGCGTTTGTGCGTGTCCGTCCGTCCGTACGTTGACGTTGAACGTGTGCTCGATCGTGTAGCGTGTGATCCACGTGTGTGCGTCTGTGTGCTGACCGTCGGGTGCCGGGTTTCTTGCCGTTTGTCGCAGGGGCCGTCCGTCCGTCCCCGGTTCTCTTTTCTCCCTGCGTGTGTCTCTCTCTCTCTGTGGTGGTGGAAGTAGTTGGCGTGGCCCTCGCAAGCAACCCGGCGTCGTCGTCCCGGTCGCGGCGGTGATGGCCCCCACGTTCTCGGCGTGCGCGCCGGACAACCAGCGCACCTCGCGGGTCTGCAGCGGCGCGGCCGCGTCGTCGTCGACGACAACGGGCGTTGTCAGAGCCGCCGAGCGTCGGGCGTGATGAGCGATCGCCAGCACCACAGCCGCCAGCCGCACCTGCGCCGGTGCTCCTCGTCCCAGCAGCCCTCGGAGGCGCCGCCGGACGCCGGCCGCAGGCTGAAGCAGCAGCGGCCCAAGAAGGAGACCGCGGCGGCGGCGGCGGCTTCGTCGTCGCCCGCGAGGGCTGCGACGTCCTCGCGGACGGCGCCCTCGTCACGGCGGCCCAGCGAGGCGGCGGCCAAGGCGACCGCCGCCGCGCCCCTGCCCCCGCGTAGGAACTCGAAGGTGCGCAAAACACCTCGGCTGGCCGTAGTTTTTGCTACGAAAATTCACTGGAAAGGGGGACTCTGGCGCGAAGTCTACAGTGAAAAGCTACAGTCTAAAGCTTGTCTGTAGTCTAAAGCTAGTGTTTACATGAGCTGCAGTCGTGGAAGTTTAGTAAAACTTTGGTTTTTTTGGCTGGTTGGTTCGGTATGTAAGTGTGGTCGCCCGTGTGAACTTCATTGCCCTGAGTACGTGCCGTTCTCTAGCGTAGCCCTTTTGTCCGAAGAGGAAATGGGTAGACTTTGCAAGCTCGAGCCATGTGCTCGGCCGCGTCCCTCTTTCACAGGTGTTTTTTGCCAGCATGGCAGTGATGCTTAGTACATGGATTTGCCCAAACCTTGTCCTCCTGATTTCCAACAGCTTTTGATATTTCAAAGTGAGCAGCTTTCAACAAGGTATTGCACTATATAAGTGCCGCAATTCGTAGTAATGCATGGATGTGTGCAGAGACAAATTGCCTTTGTCTTTAAATGCTGTGAGTCCTTGGAAATAGTGTCCAAAACGTGGCAGCCATTACGTATTTCGGGCTCCTGCAGTTGCTTACGGCAGGTGCAGCCTGCAAAAAGCATAGCCTTCAAGATTTGCTTTTTACTGCAAGGAAGTGGTCGCTGGGAGTTTGATTTGGGCACCACCTATGTAGAGAGATAAAGCATAATAAATAATGTGGCAGAAAGTGTTTGAAGCCTCAAGTACGAAGATCGGATCAATCGATCTTCTGCCCATCACTCCCATGTCACGTGAACAATCGCAGCGCCAGAGTTCCTATAGTAATTTTTGTAAGAAACTCTACGCCAGTTGTGACACCCTTCCACCCCCCTCCCTTGTGTTTCTCCTGTACCCCAGTTCTAGACTTGCATGGTGTGGTACATCGTACCATTTATGTATGTACGTGGAAATAACATGTGGCCTTACACAACACTCATGACGAGCAAAGTCGGATGCTGAGGGTTGGCATAATTTGCAGCATGACAAAAAACAAACAGTAAGAGCACATCTCAAGAAGACTTCAAGCTTGGCTAGTCAGGAAGGTTCCATGATTCTTGTGCTAGCATAAAGATGTGAGCATGTAGATATTTTACACAGGGCCTTCCTGTTTCTGAAGCTCCCCACCCCCCAGCAATGTATCTTGCCCTTGACTCACTCATTCTTGTTTCTTCATGTTTGTGTCCCTGACATGTTCCTGTGCTAGAGCAAGGGTTATGGAGCAAATCTCTATTCATGTTTCTCTACTGAGAGATTTGGCCATGCTGAGTTTCTCTAATGGCTGATACGGTAAATTGTATCCCTTGCAGACATTGTTATTCAGGTTAGGCACTCCGTTAGGCTCTGTTTGACACTCTTATGTGGTGATGTGGTGCAATTCAATTTCCTGACTTGGTCTTGTGGTGCAGTGGCAAAGGAGTTAACCAATCCATATTTGTTTTTGTTCTTATATTTTTCAGAGAATTTGCCGCAAGGCATCTCTTGCAAAAAACATGACCAAAATGACATTGCATAAACACATGCATTCTGTGTGACACCGCTGTCTCAACAATGAGCCAGTGCATTTGTTGTACGTTATCCATCGAATAGTCATCTAATATCTTCGACTTTACTTTGGCCTCCGTAAGCATCTTATGCATGATATCCTCAGTACCGATGCACAGTAGCAAAAGGTGACAAATGTCCACCATAGACAGAACTGCCGGCCACTTAGTACACATTGTAAGGTAGTCTCTTGCAGACCCCACCCAAGTACAGCTGACGGCAGGTGTCAGGGCCTCCCCAACCCAAAGCCTTCAAAGACAAACTTCCTCTACTTGGAATATTGCAAGGATCCCTTTTGTTGAGTTCTATTCTTATCATGCACCATTCAAACCCACCTGGTCTCGTTGATAACGTGGATCGAGTGCCGTTCAGACCACTGGCGACAGTGGTAAAAGGAATAGCATTGAAATAAAATTGTCAAATTATTTGTGCCCATATTGCCAGCCACGACATTGCCTGCCTGTGCACGTGTATCATTCTTCAGGTTTGCAGTGTGAGATGTGAGCCACATTGCTTAGGTACCTGCTAATCTTGCAGTCCAAGGCACAGCCACCGCCCAAGCCTCAGCCAAAGTCGCAGCAGCGGAAGCCGGAGCAGCCGGCCCGGCAGAACGGGGAGCGCATCGTCCGCAAGCGCAGGGTGGGTGCCGGGCGTACACAGGGCATCCTGGGCCTGTGCGACTCGTTCTCGTCGCAGTGCGACCTGCGAGGAAGCCGCTCTGCCTCCGCGGCAGTTTCACTGGGGGCCGGTGCCCGGGCTGTTGAGTCGGTCCCAAGCCCTGGCCCCAACCTGCGACCCAAGTTTCCCGCCTTCCTGGCATCCATGGCGGCGGTCGAGGAGTGGCCCACGGCCCGCGTCCAGCGCGTCGCCAGCCTCAATGCTATGGCCAAGGTACACCATCATTGGTGTTCGCTTTGCTTTTCGAGATGCTGAGGCGATAGGGGTACACTCGCAGACGAGGGATGGGACGAAAAATGTTAGGCCCAAGATTAAGAAACAGAGAGACAGCGGTGGGGATGAGAGAGTAAACGGGGGTAGCCGAGTTGACATTAAGAGAAAAAATGGTTGTGGCTTAGCTAAGGTTAAGCCCAGGATGCGAAGCATACTAGCCTTTATTTTAACGCGACAGCGTTAAGGAGCTCGTGTCGCAGAAAAGCCGGTGTCGTCGGCTCAGGCGTGCGGTGCTTGCTCAGGCGCACATTTCGTTGTCGCGCCGAACGCTGCGTTGCTCGACGCTCACCGCGTCCGATGCGGGGGGCGACGCCGCGAGCGACGCCGTGAGTTGGAGCCCCGTTTCTCCTCTGTCGTGACGTCACGGTGTCACGTGGTATTGAAGGCGACACCGCCGCGCCTGAGGAGCTGGGTTGAGCTCTAGTAATATGCTTCGCATAAAAAATGGAGTTAGGCAGGCCATGTAATGCATAGGGCAGATAACTTAAAGTGTATCAGGTTTACAGATAGGGCGCCAAGAGAAGGGAAGCGCAGTTAAGGGTGGCAGAGAATTGGGTGGTGTGATGAAATTAGGAAATTTGCAGGCGCAAGATAGGGTCAGTTGGTGCAAGACAGGGGTTACCATAGATCAATAGAAGAAGCCTTTGTACCGCAGTGGACATTGTTAGTGGAGTGTACAGTTAACCTCTCTCAGATCATGTGCCTGTTTTTATGGCATTTGCAATGTTAATGTGAGGAAAAATTATGGGCAGGCATGCAACTAAATTAGGCTGCTGCAGCTTAACACAAGCTCGCAAGTGCTTTCATGATGAAGTTTTACGCCGTATGTATTCTGATTTTACACAAAGTCGTTTAAGGTACTGTATCCATTCTTGAGGCTGGTCATACAAAAACAAATTAAATTCGATTAGGCAACTTCAAAAATGAGCTACTAGAATTGTGTCTTGCTCTGAACATTCTGATCGCATTGCCCCATTGTTCAACCAGTATCGCATATTACCACTTGATTTACTAGATGAGCAAAGCATACCAATGTAAGTTTGTAGGACTGTGAGATACAACCACCCAGTTAACGCTTCCATCCTTTATTCTTCATGTGAAACCAAAAGTGTTACTCCAGGACGTATTAATCTTGCACCATGTTGTAATGTATTGGAGAATGTCTTCTGTAGTTTACAGGTATCAAAAGTTAAAATAAACTGCCAGTGTGAATCATCAATTCTTCAACCTCCAAAGTTCTCTCAAACAGTACTCTTAACCTGGTTAATGTCACAGTAAACATCCTGATGCCAGAATTGATTTTAAGTACACAGAGCGAATAATGAAATTTTCGGTTAGTATTGTGCTTTTCATACTCACTTGTGGATATACTGGTGTATTCTGCTAATATAGCAATAATTAACTTTGTATTATGATATGCTCAAACCACAAATTGTTTATTCTACTGTACATAGCAGAGCATAACTCGTCTCTCATGTGGCGTGGTATGTAATTCACATAACAGCTGTTATTGCTTGTTATGTAATCACAATAGCAACTATTATGTATACCATTCTTGTGTTATTCATTGTTGTCATGAAGTATGTTACTTCAAACCTGGTTTTTCTTGCTTTTTTGTGAATTTGTTCTAGTCTGTGTTGCCTATTATCTTGCTGCTATGCAAGGCTTTGCCTGTATTTTGTTTATCAAACGTTCAACTAGCCTTTGGCTACAGGCCCGACGAGTGTTTCTTTACCTGTGTTTTGTGATAAGGAAATAAATACTTCTTCGGATAGGCTGATGATGATGATGATGACTTGCAGGCAACTTTCTGTGCTTGTGAATGGGACACTACATGGGCGGAGCTTCTGAACATGTGTTACTGTAGAAGTATTGTTCAGCAGGTTCTGACGGTGCTCTATATTTCCATTTCTTGGGGCAGATGCTAAATCGGCACAGCTGGCTACTCCCTATGGTTTTTGCATTAGCCAATACAATGAAGATAAAGAAAGTAAAGAGATTCAAATGTAACACTGAGCAGTGCATTCATGTCTTACTTCAGCATAAATGGCCGTTGTGCGTAAGAGCTTGATGTGTTCTGTTTCCTGGCTTAATGGAATGCAAATGAAACTCTAGCTCCATTTTCAGGAGTGCTGTCATGAGTGCGCTCCAACTCGGTAACTTTTCCTTGATTTCCGCACAAAGTTGTCCACAAGCATAGTACGTTGATTGTCTAGCCTTTGTAATGTTGCCTGCTGTGTATAAAATGGAGTATAGTATCAGGTCAATTCGTTCTTTGTGCTTGGCGCATTATAGCCTGCACGGCTGCTGCGCCATTAAAATCCCAAATCATCATCATCATAAATTTGTCCTTGAAAATCACTTTCCATTTTGGGGCGCTAGCATCTTGCATTCATTACATAGTTAGTTTTCTCTTTGCCCTATATTTGACAAGATGGCAGGCTTTTCCTTACTCAACTTTTGCGATGACTTAAATCATGTTTCCTGCTTGTGCATGAGCTGCTGTGGCAGCCCACTGGCTATGGAATTGCATTGCTGAACTGGGGAGGTATTCTGTAAGAGTCCCACGTAGTGGACATGTTTATTTCGTCTGCTGTTCAAGTCTTGATTGGCTTGGCTGGGATGGCGCGTCAGCAGCAGACGAAATGCAGCAGCAGACGAAAGCAGACGACATGTCCACTCGGTGGACTCTTACAGAATACCTCTCCTGGTTGCAGTTTCCAGCACTGCCACATGCATAAAATGCTTGTGTACATATGTTTAGATGCACGCCACCAGGTATCACTAGGTACCCAGGTGATCAAAATTAATGTGTAGGTGCTTCACTATGGCATGTTTCATGATTCATTTCTTTATTTGCTAGGCTGTGCAAAAGACCATGCGATCAACTCTTAGTATTTGAATCACTGTACAGAAATGGAATGTTTCTCTCTCTTTCTTGCAGTCACCAATTGCCTGCTAACCTGCCTGCACAAAAAGTGTTGACTGAAAAATATTGTTTATTTGGCTTCATGCTGAGATCTTACTTTATCGTTGTGCTTGAAAAGCAGCACTGAGGCTTAGGCTTGAGCATGCTGGTTGATGTTCATCGTGTCGGCAGTGCAAAGGAGTTAGTGACGCAATGAACATCAACCAGCTCGCACATCCTTACGCCTTACTGCCAGTTTTTCAGCGCAGCTGCAAAACAAAATTTTAGCATGCACTGTAGCCAAAGCCAGCTATATTTTTTGCTCGGCACCTTTTTCTGTGTGTCACAGTTTTCATTCCACTGCTGACAGAAATATCAAAAACAGGCATTTTATACTTCGCTCTGCTGTGCATAGGTGTTGCGGCAGTTGGCAAGACACTTCTCCATGCTGTTCGCCAATTACTGTGCCTGTGCTTTGGAACATGGGACCTATGGGAACATTTGCAATCGGTACACTTGAACCTTGTCACAACAAAGTCGCAGCGAACATGGAAGTACCTTCACTATATCCAATATTCATTATAAGAATGTCTTTTCATACATGCCGATATTGGTGGTAAACGTTCTAGATCTACTTCATTTTATCGGGTCATTTGCTTATCCGATAATCATTATTAGCATATATTCAATACACGCTAATATCGTTGACATACATTTCACTTACTTTGTTACATATTTGATTATTTGTTATAGTCTGGTTCACTGTACCGAGGTCCTGCTGTATCGTGGTTGCAGAGCTCTGCGTCATGGCCAACTTATTCTGCTGCATTTGCAGGTGCACATCTTGTATGAGAACGAGAGCCGCCCGGCCATCGTCGAAGCAGACGACACACAGGAGGACTGCAAGGCCCTGGTGCCGCTGAGGACTGACCACCTGCCATCACCGTCTCCGCCACCGCAGTCCCCTCCGCCTCCGTCTCCTCCTGCGCCGACCACGGGGACCAAACGGAGGAAGAAGCCCGCTGCGGTTGTTGCCCGTAAAATAATCAAGCGGAAGCGAGATGTCCTCGACACAGACGTGGAAATCATCGACACGCGGCAGTGCCGTCGCATGGCCAGCCTCAATGCCCAGGCCATCATGGCCGCCAGCTACAGTCGGGAGCGCAGTAGCCGCAAGTTTGACAAGGAATCTCCATCATCATCATCATCCTCTTCCTCCTCCTCCTCGTCATCTTCGTCAGCAGCTTCGTGCGAACTCAAGGTGCCCCTTTCCGTCATTGCTTGCGTACTGTCGAAAAAATTTGCTGGAACCACCTGAAATGATTGTGAAAAGCAGCGATAGCTTCTTTGAATTTACTACTAATTCCTCACTCATTTCTAATTGTCAAATAAAAGAAAGCAGAGGCCCATTCCGATTTCCCTCTTGAAGTACATGTAAAATGTAGGAATTTGAGAGAGAGAGTTCAATTCTAGTGAATGTAGGAAGCAGAATTTCAATTCGTGGCCTAGAATTAATGAAAGTTCCTGAAAATGTGTAAGTTTTCACAGAAATCCAACAGCGAAGTTTACGAATCCGTACTTCTGCACCAAAAACAAATATCTCAGTTCTGCAAGCTGCTTCGGTTAGAGCATCTCAAGCAGACACACTTGATGTATGAATTTATGGCCTACGTGAGAATTTTTACAGTGCTTACGAGGGTATTGCTAAAGTCCCACCCACAATTTAGTGGTATATTTCAGATTAGCATATTATAAACCTGCTTCAGATGTGTAACACTAGGTGTAGATTACAGAATTGTGATATAGCTATTTGTTCTTTAGTTTGTTCTAAACTTGATACCTGAGATATTTTTCATCTTGTAATTTTCGACAAGCTTTCCTAAAAAACATTGATTTATGCTTTGTTTAGCAGCTGTAATGTCACTTCTACATTACTTTTCTGTTTTGGGCCTAAAGAAGTTGCTGCGGGTTCAATTCAAGGGCTTGTTGCAATCAGTGCAAATACCGCCTAGTGAATTAGCGGTGTGTTTTGGCGTTCTCTCTGCCTCTTGTTTAATTCCGCATAATTAGACCAGTTTCGTCAGTCTCGTCAGGGTCAAATTAATCGAAGTCAACTGTATTTATTTACAGTATTCTATGGCAATGAAGATAAAGCTACGCAGGAAAGCCTGCGCAAGTAATAAAAGCACTTCTGTAAAGAGTCCTGCATTCTTATTTGCATGTGTTTAAGCTGGGGAGAGAAAACAGTTTTAGGTTAGGGGACATAAGTCACACCCAAGTGTTTTGGGTAGCAACCAAAAGAACACAAAGTGAGCACAATAGAAATTGAAGGGCCGCCAACGGAGTTTGCATCCCCCAGTGCTGCAGTGTGTCTTGTGTCCCCTTACTGCAAACTCTCTATTGTCTTCTTAATGATATCACAGACGAAATACCCCACAGAGTGTTAAATTTGGCTTATTCTTATGCTTTTCTCATCCGCGTTGGGGCAAATGCGAAATTGTCGCGTGTGGAAGCTACGCTGATGCACGGTCTGTTCCAAGAAACCAAAAGTGCTGTCTGACTCGGCCGGGCTACTGGGTGCAGTAACATGCGCACAGAAGCACTGCCCCTGTAGCTTTCCCATCATTGCCGTAGAAGCTTGTCCGCGAGTAAACGGGTTTATCAATATAATGGGTTTATACCGGGTTTATCACTATAAACGGGCCAGTCACTGTGCTGAACATTCATCGCTGTCTGATCCACTTTTTTGCTAGGTCGTACACCACCACCATCAGCAGGAGATTGTTGTCTGCTCAGTGCAGACGAAGACCGTCCACAAGACGGTGCAGGAGAAGGCCGAAGTGCCAGTGTTGCCCAGCGTGCCCAAGGGGCCGCACGGGGAGGTTGTGAGGCGGCCGCGCAAGAACGACGCCCAGAGGTCGTCGTCTGCCGACGCGACAGCCTCGTCCTCGTCCGTGGCGGTGAGCGAGTACCGCGAAGTTGTGCGCATCAACACCACCAAGGAGATGGCAGTGAAGGACGAGCGGCGCGAGAAGGAAGGCGTCACACACCTCTACCACTACCACACCAAGGCCACCTGCCTGCAGATGCAGACGACGTACAGCGGACCTCCGAGCCCCGTGTCGTCACACCCCGCAGTGCTGGGCCCTCAGGCACCGGGGTATGACCGGGGTTTGCACTCGGAGTGTGCATGGTGGGTCTTTTGCCTGGAGACTGACTCGAGTGCTCCTCTCGTAGCTTTCATTTCTTGCGATGGAGACTGCCGCGTGGCGTTAGCTATTGGTAATCTGGACCCACAGCTGTTTGAAGTCAGGCCATCTTTTCAGTATGTCACTTTCGGGGATGCGGTGGCTTTCGCGAGATTTTGCGTGACTTGGTTGGCATGGGATGCGGGCGAGAATGTCTTTCACACAGGGCAAAGCATGCTGCATTGCCACCATAGTGCCAGGAATGGTGTCGCCTGTAGACAACATGCATTTTGTGCCATGTGGCATAACATTTTACTAACATGGCTGTATCCTTGAAAGTGATTGACAAACAGTGCCGCTCCTGGCAACAGAAATGTTTTGTTGCTTACTGTAAAAAGTAGATGCAAATGGAAACAGGATTTTGGAGCATCAAAATGGCAAATAGTAGTGACAGGACCCAAGTGAAGGGTACATTTGTAGCAACATTGGTGACGTTTACCATTATGGAAGCTATAGCATACTTTCACATTAATGAACACCATGCTGAGGTGGCCGATAGCGTTGCTCCAGTGAATTGAAACTGAGTGTTTGTCTCGCAGCTTGTTTTCAGGTTGTAGCAACTTGCAGTACAATCGTTCAAATGCGTATGACGCGGTTAGTTTGTTTCCCTTTGTCCCCGAGTCCAGAACACCCTCGTGGTGTTCAGAAATCTTCTTCACCTCTGGCTTGCATGAGCGAATTCAGGCTTGTTGATCTGCTGTTTCGATAAAAGCTAGGTGAAACTATGCATGTGGTATATTCGAGAGGTCATACTTTGTAGAACTTAATCTCCACTTCAAATAACAGAAAGTAGGATTCATATGCACCTCCTTCTTTAATATACCTGTAAATTTTGGAATGCAATTTTTTAAATGCAATTTTTTAAATGCTTTTAAAACTTGGCAACAGATGCACACGCTTCTATCCATGAAAAGCATGCATAGCATCCTACAGGTGTCAATGTATGGGGGGGACACTAACAGGTGTCGGTGTCATTCTAAAGGCCTGTAGTGACCGTCTGTCGCTGTTATTTGTCCCCCGCTTCTGTGAAATTCACTTACCTCACCTGGCCTCCATGTGGGCGTGATTGCACCCTTTCTTGGGACGTGAAGTGGCTGCCCAACAGGGGCGCCACCACTCCCACTCGGCAAACCTGTTTTACTGTGGACTAAAGCCAGTCTACTCTTCGTTCTCAACCTGTCAAAAGGTGTATTGCTTACCTCCGCTAAAAACCGAGCTCGCAGCAAGCCTGTGATGTGTGCAATCTGTGCCAAGACCAATTTGCAGTGCAAATGCTGTCTCATTGTGTAGGCATATTAGTGTTGTCTTTATTTGATCACTTGCAGGTGTGTTTTTTGTGACGGCCAAGTTCAGTATTTACTGAATGCGCTACTGTTGGGTCATCTGTTCAAAATGGCACAGCTAAATTGCCATCACTGTGGGCAGTTCAGAACATATTCTGAAGCTAATAGTTGAGACAAACAGCTTTCAATGCACATCAAGGATAAAGTTGCTATGATGAAAGAACTGCAGTTTAAATATATTATGTGCAAGTTCAGGTATATGGATGTAGCCTGTTCAACCCAACCTAGCCTGTTTCAACCTTAGCAAATTTTGTGTCAAATATTATGCACGAACTATGAGAATCTGTCCGGGGTATATCAGCTTCCACTCGGGCCATCCGTAATTTGACTTCTTTTGAGTATCGCGACTTCTGACAGCCCTTCACTGAATGCACCAGCTACTTAGTTGAAAGTTTCCAATGGTCAGGCACATAGCATATAAATTTAACCTGAGAACACAATCTTGAAATCAGCATAAAGGCATTTCTGTAAGTCCTTACACAAACTATGAAACTGTCTCGTTGTTATTGGGGACATCTCCACATTCAAAGCCAAGGAATGGAACCTCGTATTAGCCCTAGTTCAAACGAGACCAATATTTTGTGGCAGCAATTGTGTGAACACTGGCATTTGCTAGATAGAAAAAAGCAACCTGTGCTCGTTTCGGTGTCTCCGTGGTATCTCGGTCGTTATTCGGGCACTTGTGCATGAGTGAGCACGAGTACAAGGTTAAGCTTGCTGCATGTGTCTCTGACTCTCGTGAAATGGCACGCACGTTTTGCTGGCACACAGTGCTCGCTCGCTACGGGGTCATGCTCATGAGCTGTGTTGGATAGTATATACCTATAATCCATGGGACACTGAAATACTTTTTAACCTTGGAACGAAATCCTGATCTGTGGACAGCTTTGCGGGGAACGTTTGAGCCAAATCATGTTGTGCTGGATGCAGTAGGGAGCCCACAATCTCGCATAAAAGATGTCTCTCTGCCGCCTGAGTTGTTTGAAGCGCCAGATTTTTTTTCTTTTTTTTTAAACGCCCTCTGTGATGTTAGCAACAGCATTGCATTGCAGCACGTGCATCAAACCATAGATGCCAGCCATTGGGCGATCAATCGTCCCTGGCCATGAATTGCATAGGAGCAATAGCTCGTTAATGCATACGTACCAGTCGAGGTCTTCTAGCGAACGGGCAAGTTCATCATGGCCATCTGCAACAAAATTTCACTTTGCTTGGTTGGTTTTTGATGAGTAGCATATATATTATTGAAGCAATCTTGGCAAGGCTCCAGGGCTGCTTAATATGCTATTAGCACTCCTTTAAGCAGACGCGTGTACGTGCTGGTCGGCAGACATTACTTAAATTGTGGCCCGTCACCTCTCCAAGATTTATTGTCATGACACGGGCAGCTGCAGGCACTGCCCAGTCTGAGGAGCCATCCTCATTTTAAAAATTCTTGCTCATATGTCGCTTCCAAGAGACAATGATAGCAGTTTTTTGTTTTTCTTTTCAATTCTCATTTAAAAACCTTTCAATTCTTGCAATTTTTTCTGCCACGGTTGCTCCATATTTTCACTACACAAAAGTGTACTTCTTATGCGATCTAAAATTTTTTTGCATTTGGGCCTCAGACGTGCCCCTCCCGTTGTGTCGACACTCCTTTGTCGCTCTCGAGCACCTTAATCGGAGCCCCACCTCGAAGTGCTTACCACAAGTGCACAACAGAAAAAAGAAAAGGTGCAGTAAGCAGGGCATTGTTGTTGGCACCTCTCGAGCCAAGAGAACCTGATGAGTTTGAGGGGGTGTGGGGAAAGTATATGTTGCACTCCTTGATTCTTTGTTCGTATCAAACTTATTTTCAAAGATTTATTTGTAAACATACCTGAAGGTTGTTGCACTCATTCCAGCATGTAGCTTGAGTTTTGAAAAGACCCAGCATTTCGGGGCTCCCCTTTTGATTTTCGGCTACGAGTGGCACAATGTGGCGTTTCGAATGTGCTTGCAGGTATTACGGTCCACCCTCGTACCCGCCCGCCCTGACGGGTCCCCCGCCTCCCATGGCAACGGCAGCAGCGGCGGCGCTCATGCCCCCGCCCACGGCCAGTGCTAGCTCGGCAGCTGCTCCTCCTGCCTACGGTGTGAACCACGTCATGCCCATGAGCGGGGCGCCCGTGCACCGGCACTACGGCAGCGCCTTCACTGTGCCCCACTATGGACATGCGGTGCCATACCCACAGGCAGAGTACAGTGAGTACTGCCCCAACCCTCGGGGTTTGTCCCGACCATACGAAGCAGATAGACAGCGAAGCACAGGGGAAGTTCATTTACATGTTTAGTTGAAGTGGTAGAAATAAGGCAGAGGGAGGTGAAAGTGGATAAAAGGATAACTTGCCATGGGTGGTAGCTTTTACCGACTGCCAATTTACAAATTAGGCTACCCTGGCAACTGCCCTCACTTCTGATGTTACGTGTAGATCAGCCATGGGAGTGTTGGCCCGGGCCGTGGCAGACATCCTTTTAACCACAGGCATGGCATAGCACAAGAGCAGGCTGATGAAACCACGCATGCTCCCTCGGGGCATCAAGGCTGCCAAAGTCTAGCCCACGCTAAGCAAGGAGCGAAATAAGTTGGCTTTTCTTTTTCTTTTTTTAGTTACAATTGGACAAAAGCCATACAATTAGATGTGTCAGCAGGATGTATGCAGCTTCAGGAATTTAAGTTCTTCTAATATGTGTCTTTCTCTTGTGCATTGCATGTTTGTGTGCTCTTGTGGCATGCAAGTCGGTGATTTTTTTTGTGTGTGTGTGTCAGTGTAAGATCATCTGTGCTCTTCGCAATTCAGCACTGAAGACATTCAACATTGTTTATGTGGTAAAAGGAAACATTGCATGAAATGCAATTCATAACATAGCAAACCTTCTTGAGGGCAGTTTGGTTTTGACAGATAACAGCCATAATTTCTTAGCCTTGTTTTCTGCTTTTGTGTAAGGCCAGCCTAGACGATCACCGTAGGGAATTATCTTATTTGTAGAAAGTGTATTTGGAAGATTGTACAAGTAGTTTAGTGCAGTGTAACGGAACTGTGGGGATGGAAGCTCGCAGTCATCAGGCGCCTTCAAAATTGGCCCAAGTGCAATTGCATGTCACGTGAAATTCTGAGAGTTCTCCCGTAAACTGAACCCGACCCTCGGGTGGGATTCTTTTTCTGCGTTTCCAGTGCCCAGCTACTACCAACCTGCGGGGCCATTGATCCAGCCGCCGCCACACGACCAATGCCTCATTCACAAGCCCGTGCCATACCACCCGCAGCACCGGCCCACCCCAGTTGCCCCGCCTCCGCCACCCAGTAGTGGGTTCCCCTCTCCTCACTGCCCTTCCCCCCTCTGCCCCCCACCCCCTCCACAGCACTGTTACTCGGAACACATGCCTTGCAGTCCCCCGCCACAGCCCCAGGGCAGTGGAGCCCCAGGCCCCACTCCTCCCCAGGGCTACCCGTCCTATCGGCCCGGCCCCTACCATGCCCAGCCCCCTTTCCAGCCTCAGCCTGCCTCTAGCTCGTCCAGCGCTCCGCCCCCAGTTTCCTCATCGGCCGTGGCACCGCCTCCACCGCCCCAGTCAACCTCCAACTCTTACCAGATGTCGACGACAGCGTCTGCGGCGACTGTGCCCAAGTCGGAGCCCGTGACGCCACCGGAGACCAAGTCGCCGTCGCAGGGCAACGACTTTTCGGACGCTTCCAAAGCGGCAGGAAAGGACGGCGGGGCCAATGGCGAGTCGCGGACGACCCCCTTCCAGCCGGAGGCGCAGCTGTCTGTGGCCGAGCCTCTAGTCCTGACGCAGAACGCGCCCAAGCCGCCACCGGTGAAGCCGATGGCAACAACGCTGCAGTCAGAGACGAACATCGCAGCTATAGAGCCGGTGGCAGCCATGAAGAAGAGGCCGAGGAGTGTGGAGAAGCAAATTAAGACTGCCACGGTGTCGGCGCAACAGAGGTTGAGCCGTGCCTCGTCGGCAGAGGAAAGAACGACCGATAAAAAGCCCTCTTCGGCAAAGGCTGTGAAACGGAGCTTCCTGAAGACCAGTGAGACGGATAAGGTACCGCTTTGTGTTACAATTGAAGCTATAGCCATTGCATTGCCCAACAGACAATGATGAAGCCAAGGAAAGCGCGGGGGAAATTATCTGTTCTGTATTTTTGATTGAAGCATAGAAATAATGAGTCAAAGGAAAATAGAAGAACGTGGCACAACTTGCTGCCGGTGGGAGCCAAACACCTTCCGCATTATGCGGGCAATTGCTCAACCATGGAGTGGCCACCACGGTAACCCTCATGACCACGAGTGACACTGGCTAACACTGCCATGGCTGCATCTAGCACTCAAAGTGGAGGGGAGGATGGGCACTGTGGAAGCTCGGTTGGTAGATCGATCATCACATGCCTAATTATGCAAGAGACACGAGTTTGGCTCCCACCTGCAGCAAGTTGTCTTTACATTCCCTTTCATATCTCTTTTTCTGATTATTTGCGCATTTCAGTTTTCAATTGAACGAAATTTCCCTAGAAACTACCCGTACGGCAAAGACATTGCTGGACAGAAAACCGCCGCCGTACATATACGGCAAAAACCTTCAAAGGGTTAAAAAATGCACAAGAAATAGTCAAGAAAAGGCTGTTAGTCGTTGAGCGTTAGTTCTCTTTTTCCCCTCTCCGTTACAAAATGCTTTTGGGTACATAAATCAAGTGAAGTGGTGGTAATGTCAGCGGCATACTCTCTAATAGTCACTGGTCATGTCAGTACTTATTTGAATCCACCCGTGTAATTAGTGAAGTTTGTCTTCATGTAAGCGAATCCTCCATGCATTTCAAACTCCTCCTCATGATATCGCTCCAGGTGTGCCTGTCGGCTGCTAAAAACGGCCTCAAGAAGTCTCTTCCAAACCATGTGGCAGCCGTGGGAGTCGCAGAGAAAAAGAGGCTGAGGCTATCCGTCGGACCAGAGGACGCTGCCCCTCCGACCGAGGACTCGTCTGAAACGGCGGAAAAGGTTTCTTCCTCCACATCTGCGACGTCGACGCACGCGGCGAGCAAGAAAAGTGCTGTCGTGACGAACGCTGCCAACGACGGTGAGGGTGGTGTGAGCGAACATGCCGCGAGCCTGCCGCCGGGCAAGCCGCGGAAGGAGAACGGCTCGGCGGGCACCGCGCAGTCGACTGCAAAGAAGGCGCAGTCGTCTTCGGTGTCTGGTGCGGCGGGGCCAAAAAACTCTTCCCTGCTGCAGGGCAGCAAGACCCCCGTTGTAGTGCTTCCCCCAAAACTGCTGCTGAGCAGCAAGCGACTGCCGCGGCGGAAGTTTGCTCACGGGTGGTCTTGGGACGGCGAGCCCATCCAGAGGGTCGTCGTCATGAATGTGAGTGGCGACGAGTACAAGTGTTCTGTCGAGCATGCGTACAGTCGGCCGCAGAGTATTGCAGGATGCGTGTTCTATGGCAAACGTGAATTTCAGCTTTGCTAATGCAGAGCGCTTATGATTCAGTGAACCGCTCTATGTGTTGCAAAGCTGCTGCAATGCTGTTCTCAGTAGAATGTGCATGCAGAAAGGTAGTGCAAAAGGCTATTTGCTGCACACAGCATGTGGTTAAGCTTTGTTATAACGGAGTCATGTCGGACACAAACATGCCTTGGTTATATCTGATATTTGTTACAAGCGTACACGCTCATACATATGGGGAAAAATTAATAATTGGTTACATGCGAAAGAAACCTGAGCACGATGCCTCTGATGGGTTTGCGAAGGGTCCCCTGTCGACCTTGATGACCGTTAGCAGCTCGCTGTATACGTGGCACGCAAACAATCTCTGCATTGTTAATGTGCAACTCGGCGGTCAATGTGATGATGCGAAATCAGCATGTTGGCTTGCTGGTTGTGGGCCCACCAAGAAATTAGCCATTGGCCAAAATGGTTGCGCATTTCTGTGCCGTTCCAAATTACTCTTGCCGAGTGTCTGACGTTTTTACTACCATAATATACTACTTACTTTGAAGTGTTAGCAAACAAATGTACATCTTCTTTGCTGTAACAGATAGCATAGCAGTCTTGGAAAGGACAACAGCGCAAAGTCTAGTTTCCTGTAGGAGAAAATGTGTCCCGAAACTAAAGGTCAAACACTGTTGCAGAATTTGTGAAGGCACATTGCTGCTTCCGTCTGTCCGATAGGTGCATCTCTACACTGAACACTTCTCTTGTGGCCCCTACAATCACGAGACACTACCGCTTGCAATTGGACAGGGTGCTTGAGTGAAGTTGCCTGCGTGTGCTCAAGCAGTGGACAATGTTCCGTTATCCGCGAGATGTTGCTGGCACTCTTCTAATGGCAGCACGATGAAGTGCTAGGAAGGGTCCCACTTTCAAGTATTTGCAACTTCAACGTGCAGAGCTCTCTGCAGCAATGTTGTCTCATACCTTGCTTTCAGCTTTGTTATTTGTGGCAGTAGGATAGCCCTTCCTTGAAAATAAAAGTGTGCACTCATTGCATTTCACCGGTGCTAACACGTGGGGGCAGAAACTTGGAGGTTAACAAAGAAGCTGGAGAACAAGTTCAGGACCGCGCAATGAGCGTTGCAACAAATAATCATAGGTGTAACGTTAAAAGACGGGAAGCTAGCAGTATGGATTGAAGAGCAAAGGGGGGTAGTCGATATTCTAGTTGGAGCTGAGCAGGTCATGTAATGGTAGAAGATACAGTGAACCTCGTTATAACGAACAGCTAAAAAGTCGGAAATTAGTTTGCTATATCCATAATTCGCAATACAAAATTTCGTAAAAAAATACATGCAAGAGGAGCAAAATTCAATCAGAGAAGGCACAGCAACTCAAACGATGCTTACTTGGGTCACGTTCATTTATTTACGCACAAAGAACTGCGTTATCGAGGCCTGCTTCTTGGTGTTGATCGCATTCCGTATCACGCCCTGTTCCACAGTTTGCAAACACTCAACAAGGGCAAACCCACTGCCCTCAATAGCACTGCAGTGGCGGCACAGTAAATCCAACGCAGCAAGTGCGAAAGAGCCTCCACACAACGCTACGACGGCCACGCCACTGCTAACACTAAAACGCAAAAGCAACATTCGATCACGCCGCTGCCGCCGCTGCTCACGCGGCACTGTCAGCGGTTGTGAGATGCGGACGATTTCTTGGGCTGTCAACTCTCGATGACGACGTGGCATCTGTGGCGCTGTCAGCGCCTGCGAGGTAGTCCTGAACGTTTGCTGCGCCGCACAACAAACTTGTAGTGCAACGAAGCCTGCCGCCTGCTATTAAAGTGAGGTAGGGCTTGGCGTCGCGAAGTTCGTTATATCCGTTTTATGCCAAACCGCGTTCGCTATAAGAAGTTAAAAATACATGTGTTTGACAAAAATATTTCGGAAGAGTTCGATATATTCAATAATTCGTTATATGCGTGTTCGTTATATCGAGGTTTGACTGTAGGTAACTGGTGATCTGTGTGAGTGAAAGAATGAATGTGAAAAGAAGGAAAGCGATGTCGGGGACTGCATAGAACTACATGGTAATGTGATGAAATCAGTAAATTTGCAGGCGTAAGATGGTGTCAGCTGATACAAAAAAACTGAAAAATTTAGAAATCACCAAGAGATGCCTTTGTCCATGAGTGGTCATAAATAAGCTTATGAAGACGATGGCGGTAGAATGGAATGGAATTTGTGACCTGTCGGTGCGGAGCATCACTTTGACCTTTCACAAATGCAAAAAGTGCCGACAAGCATTAGCGTCTGGAGAAGGGATTGCTACAAAGTCGAGACCCTAATGTTATATTTCCTTCTTTTTATCAACATTCGACTGTGTTTCTGTGCTTTTTGGGGTGCATTGAGCTCTAAGCATTGTCCTCTCTCTTGGGCAGAACGAGGATACCCCACGCTTCCGGCTGTGCTTCCCAGCGATGCGGCACGTGGAGGGTGATGTAATTCGGGTACGGGACTGCGTGCTACTCCGATCGGGACCGCGCAAGATCGACCTACCGTTTGTGGCCAAAGTGGCGGCACTGTGGGAGAATGCGGACGACGGCGAGATGATGATGAGTCTTCTGTGGTACTATCGGCCCGAGCACACCGACCAGGGCCGCAAGTCGCACCACATGGAGGATGAGATCTTTGCCTCCAAGCACCGCGACGCCAACAGTGTCGCTTGCATTGAGGACAAGTGCTACGTGCTGACCTTTGCCGAATACTGCAGGTGAGGAGCAAAATATAAAGTGGACTTGCCTCTTCTTGTTTCATAGCTATGATGATGGTGGTGGCGGCGGTGGCTAATGGCATCCCATTTGAATTGGGCTGGCGACAAATAGCCCCCTATGCTGTTTCATGCATAGGGCAATTCTATGAAGGCTACAGAGACTTCTCACACTGCTGACGTGCCACCAAAACCTAGTGTGCCACTTGAGAAACAGCTATTGAATACGCACACTACATTCTATGCAGTTGTAATTTGGTTTATTCACTGCGTTCTGTGCAGTTGTTGTTGTCCCGCGCAAAGTAAGCTTACGGCTACTCACCAAAGCGTCAAACTGCGCTCAGACTGCTACGCAGAATAACAACCTCTAGCAACCGACTATAAACACTTATATTCATTTGGCCTTGTTGCGTCTGCTGCTCTCGTCGTTTGACGTGCTTGCCTCGCCAGTGCCCTCCCAAAGCTGGTCGTCTTCTGTGCTGTCCGTTACTCTTTGAGATTCCTGTCACCTTGGAGCTCTCAACAACAGTCTCAAATGAAACCATACGCCACGGATTCAGAGTCACACACACACTTCTTGCAGTTGTGGCTTCTTAATGCACCATGAACACCACACAGCTCAATCTGTTAAACAGCACAGCCCAGCACAGCAGATACCGTTAAATCATGCTGAGTCTGTGCCCCCTTGTAATCGCGACCTGACGGGATACCGTAACGACAATGTCTATGTGGGCAGGACAGTAAACAGTGCCATCTAGCAGCATATTGAAGAAAAATAACCAGCATGCAGGGAGTGCCCTCCTACGTTCCAAGAAGCATGCCAGTGTGATCTTCGAGGCCACACACGTGGGTGCGCATGATGCTTCGTGGAACGTTCTTTCTTCCTTCGAAATTTTAACACCCCAATGTGAAGGCATGGGCCTTACGCTAGTAAATATGGTACTACCTAACGCATGTACTACTCTCTTTCTTGCTTCAAAGAACTCTTACAGTTGTGAGGCAAGCATTTCAATAAAGGTGTCGCTTCCTTTGCTTCACAGGTATCGAGCTCGAGCAAAGATGCTTGAAGAAGGGATCCGGCCACCGATGGCAGTAGTGCCAGACCAAGAAGGCGGCTACGCTCGACGTGACAGGCTGCCTCCAGGTCGAATGGACCCGCAGATGGTGTTCTTCTGCCGGCGCGTGTACGACTTCCGTCAGAAGCGCATCCTCAAAAACCCTTCCTGAAGATGTTGTGCACCGAGGACACCCCTTTCTCTCCTTCAAGGACAGCTTAGGCAACGGATGACGCATTCCGACACAGCGGTGTGACCCATGGCAGTTCCCGTGCTCCACCTCCATCATATTGTTTGTTTTCTGTTACTCTCTCTGTTCATCCGTGGGCATCATTCACGATGGGTTCCTTTTGTTTGTCTGGGCTGGGCAATACACTCGGACGTCGTTTCGTAGTTTCCTGTTTTGATTGCTGAAAACAGCGGTGCACGCGATGAATGTTTGCAGCAGTGGCACAAAGTAATGGAGCCGAGCTGTGGTGTGGGGAAAGTTGGGAAGGACAGTCTGGCCCGCCAGTCACCAAGTTGAAGCACGCTGCAGCCTGCAACTGTCAATTTTCGAGTGCCGCTTTCATTGCCGTCAGCAGAGGTATGGTTTGGTGCTGCGGAGGCACCCTTATACAGTGCAATGAGAAGTGGAAGCAAGTTTGCAAGTACTTGCAGTTTGGGTTATGGGCACCTTTCAAGGTGCATCCAGTGACCATGCACAGCTAGAGATTACAGAGAAACTCTACAGTCCATCTGAACAGAGCCCAAATTTAAATAAGTTGCTGCCAACTCATCATTTGTCACACCTGTTCAAAACTAAGTGCTGATCTTAAGATATGCTGCTCCTATGCAGCACAGTTCTTGTTTGCACATTGAGTAGTTAAGTTTTGTTTGTTCCATCCTTTCTGCAGAACCAGTGAGCTTGCATTACGAGATTTCTATAGCACATTGTACATCTGGGTATGAACAAAGCTAAAGCTTTCAGTCTAATGGCAACTGACAGAAAAAGCAACAGAACCAGATGAAAGCCTGATCAAAAGCCCCATGCACAGTCTAGTTCGTTGTGATTTGAGGACTTCGGTTTTGCTGCAGTGGGTAGTAGTAATAGTAGTTCTGGAATACATGTACCTGGGCAGTTTGTTTCATCATATATTTGTAAGTATGTTGTGCTAATTACTGACCAACGGCCTCTTCTTTTTGGACCCTACATTTGCGAAGTGCTACTGGAAGGGACAGGCATACTTATGGAAATATTGGAAGCCAAGCATTGTAGAGCTGGTTAATACAGTGCACGCATGTTGAGGTGAAATTTTCGCCATAACGCTTGAAAGGCACAGTCAGTTCAGAGCAGTGCTCGAGCATATGTGCATGTCAGCTCTATGTATGTTACATTCGTCGATTCTTCCTAAATATATTTGTGTTGACTAAATTGTTTTGTTGCTCTCACTAGATGTGAGATCCTGTGTTAAACAGCTGCACCAGTTTGTGGCCGGTTGCTGATTTTCAGTGAGTTCGTTACATCCTCATTGTCACTTGCAGAGTTGCTCGTGTGTTGTTTCTCGCGAAAGTGTTTCATATTTTTTGACTCGATGCAGTATTTTTCTTTCGTATGTGAATGTGCAAGAAAGGTTGTCGGCCCTTATTCATCCAAGCCGGAGCGTTGAAAAAGTTTTGCACAGGAAAAACACAGCAGCTGTCTTTGCCCAAGAAGATGAGCGCCAATCGTGCTCCGAGTGGAGCACGCAGAGCCGTTTACATGCCACCAGTTCTGAATTCAATCTTCACCCCATATCCCATCTTCCCGCTCCTGGTTCACGCAAAAGAAAAAAATGCAGACTGTTGACACACGGGGGAGACTGAAGTCTGGCGCAAATGCGACAGCCGGAAGGTGGGAGCACGTCCTGTCAAGTGAACGCGGACCAATCACGATCAAACCCGGACAAGCAGCATCTATCGTCATCCTTCAGGAGCAAATCTACAGTCATCATTCCCACTGTCAACTGCTGTGTTGTAAGGCTGTCCTCCAAAGACATTTTCAATCAGCACAAAGTAACTGAGGCGACGTGTGGCACCGTAAGTGTTTGGACATGTGCTGTGTTGTCAAAAAGCACTCGCGTACACAAGCGGAGGTTGTGCCTCTGCGTGAACTTTGTTCCACTAGCAGTGACCCTGCGGAAACGGCAAGAGCAACATTGAATCAATGTGTTATCGCCGTCGTGAGCCATTCGAAGAGGCACAGGAGCCCCTGGGTTCAGCGGTGCCCTCGCACTAGTTTGCCTGAAGTTCTTGGGGGGAGGGGGTGTGCTTCGTGTCAGGACTTTTGTTAATAATTTGCTGTGAAATACACTCTCGCTTTTCTCTTTCTTCTTTTTTTTCTGAAGCCACTGTGTGCGAGTTCTTTAGCTTTTCTAAACCTAGGTGTATCTCTCTCTCTTCTTTTTTTTTTTTTGTAATGCTTAGTTGCAGTTCAACAGCACATTACTTTTCCATCTGCTGCTGCCACGCTCTGAAATCACAGGTGTGTGAACGAACTTTGTTAACTGCAGCAAGCTGTTGCCATTCAAATATTCTCATCCTCCATTTCATTGAAAGGTTGCTGCATGCCTTAATTTCTTACCCTACGTTGTACAAAGAAGCACACAGCAAATTTTTTTTATAATCTCACCTTTTTTCTTTTGTCAGATTTGCCCGGGATTGGTGGTCTTACATGCTGTGCCACTAATGTCATCCCGTTTCTCCCTGCATTTATGCAATTGAGATGATGCCTATCTATATATAAATACATATATAAATATATATATATATATATATATATATATATGAGAGTATATAAAGATGCACATACTGTGTTAGTCAGTCATCAAACTGTTAGTTTTGGCAACTTTAGATTCTTCTTTCACCCCATCTTGGTTTTTTTTTTTTATTATTGCACAAGGACTTTAATATATACACTTTCTGCTGTTTTCTGCATGCTTTTCCAGCCTGTAGATTTTTGCCCCTTTCCCCCTTATGTGTTACCTGTCTTTTCCATTTGCATTGTAGTTTTGAGGATGTGTCCCTAAAGGTACAGACCCGCATATTTATTTTTAACAATCCACCTGCCCAATTTTTAAGAATATACATACAGATAACAGTTGAACCTCATTACAGTGAAGTTGCGTCTGATACAAAAATACTTTCGTTATATTCAGTATTAATAATGTTAATGAGTAACGTTCTAGGTTTACTTTGTTATATCTGATAATTTGTTATATAGATGTTCAATATATGAAGGTTCAATTGTATCTGAAAGCTAAAGAACTCTGCAGGGTGGACATAACAGGGGTGGCTAGCCCGTTTTGATGCTAATGGCCAGTGCATCATCTGTGACTTCACAGGCACTGCTGGAAAATTGTTTGCATTCAACTTGACATTAGGCACCTTATGCAAGTGTTCCATTCTTTGTTGTTTCCATCTCCACTGGGGCAAGTCGTAGTTGTAGGACTTGGAAGTCTTCTAAGCTGTGTTCGATATGAGGGTCCACTCTATATAGACCTCTGTGTAAATGTGACAGAAGTTGCTTCCTTCTGTTTCAGCCCCTAGCACCTGCCTATTAGGGAGCTTTAGGTACCCTGGATTCACCTGGCTGCTGGGTAGTCTTCGCACTCTTCAGGAAGAGTGGAAAAAAGGGTGCCGAACCACATTGCCACTCTACTGGTTTCGAAGTCCAATGGCACCTCAGAGACCAAGCATTTGGGAATGTGCGAAGTGTTTGTATGGCCGCTAAGCAACCCTGGCGTGGGTCACTCGATACTAGGTAGTTCTCACCGCGAATTGCCAATGAAACGCAAGCCCTACGGCTCTGATTTCTTGAGAGTATTTTGAGCCATACGTTGATGACTTCGGTGGGTTCATGAGACTTTGCAGCTCGTGCCGCGTGGCCCACTTTCGAGGACTTTTGACATCTCCAAGCTTCCTAGTGGTAGCCTTTTGGTTTGTGCTTGTGCGGTGTGTTTGGTGCACAGTTGTGGTATTTGCTGCAGTGTCGCTTGCTTGCTTGCTTGCTGCGTGTTAGCTTTGTGGTGGATCTTCTTTTTTTTTTCTCCTACAGTGCTAAAGACGGTGGGCCCAGCATAAACTTGTGCCTGTGGAATGGAGCATGTGCCCCTACTCTTCTTACTGTGCGGCTGTGGGGGACAGTGCAAAAAAATTGATTACTGGGGCAATGTCCTTCAGAATGATGCAATGTTGTCTTTTCGGATTGACTCAGCTTGTGCTGTGCTTTTCTTTTTTTCTTTGTCGAGTTGTTCACGCCCACAGCGGAAGCTTGTCGCTTACGGGTTTTTGTTCAGCGAATCTAGCTGCTGCTTTGTTTGCAAAGGAAAATCGGCTGCGTTAAGCCTGGAGAAGATGAATCGTTAACTAGGGCTCGCGTGCGGTGAAGCGTTAGTCTTAGGTCATGTGACAGATGAGCGAAGACATGACGGTATCGGTCGCCAGCTTTCGATGCCCCACTGCTTTCGGCCTTAGGCGAATCGCTTTCCCACTTCATTGTGTCTGCTTCGTTCGCCTGCAGTGTTTGTGTCATAAGAGCGCCGCCTGCTGCAAACGGCGTCGTAGAGTGCTCGTAGTGCGCGGCAAATGCCAACCTGTCGCTGGCCGCGTCTTCTGTCAAGACATCGGGAGATCACGTCATGGGATGACGGTTTTCGGTACTGGGCACCGTGGTAAGGAGTTTTCCTGAACCGTTTTGGAGTGATCGCGCTCCGCGGTAAAATGCCACTTCCTTCGTGCACGGAGCTTTTAATGAGTTGGTCAATGCATTTGTCGTTGGTGAAGTGTTTTGGAGACTGGCAGGATGGCACGGAGGATGTAGCAGCAGCTCGCAACACTAGCAGGCTAGTTAGTACTGTTTGTGTCCCGACATGTAATACCACACTTTGGCGTCGAAGTTAGCAAACCATCCCCACTCCTTCCGTCTTTATGGGTCAATTTGCGCCAATGTGTGATACCTGCAAATTCGCCCTCTTGTAATCGGATTGCAGCACAGTACTCCCCCCCCCCCTCCTCTGTTTGGCTCAAAGCACGAACAAACATGGCAGAATTTTAATATACTGAAGCAGGGTTTGGGTACGGGTTAGTTGGTATTCCATTGTTTCAAACATCACAAACAATGGAATTTTAATTTGCCCAGTATTTTGGACATTTTCAAATTCTGCCATCTTGGAGTCTTCAGCCAATTAGTTGGACGGGCCGTGGCAGTCTTGTGAACCAATCACGTATGACGAGACAGCGAATTCGGCAATATGGCGAAATTCGGTTCGTCCCAGAGTTGGCGTGACTCATGCACAAGATCGTCCGCGCCTTTCGGAGAGACCCATACGTATAAATGTACCTGGTAGCATAACGATGCGGCAGCGTTATTAATCGCGAGCTGTCGCTACAATCTGCTTGTGCCATCGCTTCGTACGCTTTGAAAGTGCGGCTGTGCAACTGCCGTGAGCCGGGTTCGCGGGTATAAAACATGGCGGACGGGTGACACCCTGACCGCTTGGTGTCGCCCCATCACCGGTATGCCCAAACTGCCGAATTGATCAAAAGTGCAACTAGGAGCTTTTAGGAGGGCGCCGCAGTTAATTCGGTGCAGGTTAAACTTTCGAAGACTCCCCGCCGCCTACTGTAGACATCCCCGTAACTCGTGAACTTGCTATCTGGAACTTCGGCATTTCTTGCTGCTAAATGGACCTCGCATTCCTGTATCGCTGTGGTACTGTGCTCAGTTTTGTGTTAGCGCTTATAGCTTGACCAAATTGAAAGACTCCCGTTTATTTCCAGTTTCAGGCGTGACCTCGGCGCCTGTTCGCCTTTCGCGCGATACGATTCTTGTGGATTGCTTTAAAAACAAAATGGGTGCGGCGGGAATATCCCGTGATCCACCCGAGACGCATCTTCCGAGACTTCTACCGCCCACCACCAACCGTTGGCTTTCCGCAGCTGCTTACTGCGTCCCATCGCCTATCGCATTTGCTGGTGCGACCGTCTCTTCGAAGTGTTCTTCCGACTGAGTTATGCGGCCAACCGCCATTTAGGAAACCGACGAGGCTCCGCTAAAGCGATGCAAAAAGGACACGGCTGGGCGCTTTCTCAATCCGTTTTATTTTATTCTCCTTTGATGTTTCAAGCTGGAAGTCCACTCTCTCGATCGATCTGCTAGACTACCCCCTCGCACCTCGTGTGTCGTGTTGAAGTGACCGAAGAACGCCCATCTGTGATAGGTAGTAGTTTATATTGGTGACGTTAGCGACAGCCGTATTTCTTTCTTATTTTGAGAGATGGGGCGGACTGCGGCACCAGATTTCCGCAGCCGCTGAGGCGGGCGTCCTCGTGCAGACGACGTCTGCGCTGGGGTCGTCTGCACAACAGTGCCGATCGTCTGCGCGGCACGGACGCGTCGAAGCAGACGACGATTTTTTGGCGGTTTCTTGCGCTCCGACGCCGCTTTTGAGATGAATCGCGAAGCGCTCTCCTTTGGGAGCACTGCCTATATATTATATCTATGTGCGACACATTTCGAGTATCTATACTATGTGTATCGGTCAGTGTGCCTCTGCGAGTGGCTTAGAAGCAGTACTGGTGGTCTGTTACCGCGCGGTGTACTTTTCTGAAGTTACTAACATCCTTGCCGGGTCGGCATCTACACGTGTGTTATCACCTCCCCTTTCCGCATTTTCATTTTTTTTTTCACTGCGTTGTTTGCCCGATCAGTTTGTTCGTGGATTTATGTGTGTTGTTGAACATCCTGTTCTCTTTCCCCTACACAAAAATCGAAAGTGCATTTGATAATGAGAGTAATAAAAAGAGTGAAAAGAAAGCTTTGCAGCGCTATTCCTTGTTGCCGATCATTTTAAAAGCACACTAAAGAGAAACTTGGTTTATTTAGGTGAACTGTTTAAACTCTTGCACAATGGCAGTAACTAACAGAGAAAATGAAAACCAAACTTACTTGCCTCTTGAAATTCGTGCCCAAACCGCATCGCCGGAAAGTCAGCATGACTCCACGAAAGTTGGGAGGGATTTGTATTTGCCTCCCCCCCGGTGCATAAAAATACCTCAAAGGTTCCTGTATTGCGTCTCTAGGTCACGTCGGATATGCGATGTAATCATTATTTGTTGAGCACTCGACTAGACCGTAAGACACTCAAACTCCGTGACGTCACGAAAAAAAAGCTGCAGGGTGCGAGAAATTCAAGTGGGCATCGCACCCGTCTTTCATTTTCGCGTCACTTCTGCCTTACGAAGCTTCTGCTCGCGATAACGGCAAGCTTTTTTTTTTTAATATATATTTAGATACGTCGTCTAAATATGCAGCTTATAAGACTAACTTCGACGAATTTCGAACCGTGTATGAAAGCCTATAAAAAAAAGGAGTAAACGCCCCCTTTTTTCTAAAGTTGTATCCGACTATAGGCATGAAGCAGCGTCCATGCAAAATTTTGTGTTTTAAATGCGGCTAAGTGCGTAACGGAAACCTGACGGACTGCTGATACCAACGTTTATAGATATCCTTATAGATAAACTATATCTATAAACGTTGGCTGATACCGCAATCGAGAATGCCGCGATTCGCGCGCTCTCCGGAAGTGACGCATGTCCGAGAGGGTTGAGAACGGAAACAGGTTTCGCACTTAATCTCACCCCCACTGCACGCTGCGCGTGCGCCGCGTTGCTATAGCGACGGAGGCACGAGGTCTGCCGCGGAAGGGAGGAGAGTGGTGAGGCCGTCTGTTCCACGCGCCGTCGGCCGGGTAAATTTTTTTAATAAAGTTCATTTTCTTCTTTCCGACAACGAGAATCGAACACGGACCTCCTGGGTGAGAGTCGGGTATCCTAACCACTACGTGTCGTACGTTAGGTGCAACGCTGTGGAGGCTAGAAACTTCTTGTAGTGAACGCGTTCGCGCTTATTTCGATATTTCTTGACCCGATTTTTGTGAAAACTTTCTTTATACAAGCTCAGTTCTGAATGAAAAGAAAGAATTTACCCTTAGAAGCAAACAAACCACGTACTAATGCGGTTGCGACACGCTGTTTTAAATCAATTTACTTTTCGTTGTTTCTTTAATTGTAGCCCGTCGCGGCAGCCTCACTTGCACGCTGCCGCGCAGCGAAGCATAGACTGGAACGCGCGGAGTGATAAATTTTGGTGATTGGACTTAAGGCGTTGCATTACCTGATGTACGAAACGGAGTATGGACGATGCCGGTGGCAAGATCTACCGCTTCGTAGAACCCTTTAAATAGTATAACAGCTAGCGCCTTAGAAAACAGCGCCGCGCATGCGCAAAGAGCAGTGGGGGTGAGATCAAGCGCAAAAGAACTTCTCCCTTGAGAACGCAACATTTATAGACTTCGCGCGGCTCCTTGGCCGAGCCTAGAAATGTAGTCAGCCATAAAATTTTACGAGCACGAGATCCGAGAAAAATATGAATACCAGCGCAGCTTTAAAACGCAGACTATAGTGTTCGCATTTACAACCTCTACCACTGTATGTGAACAACAAGGCTGCCTCGGAAAGTGAAAGTTTTTTTAGATCCCGTGGTTCATTAATTTTATTGTGGCTGACTGTACTAGAATATAGTTTGACTTCTGAGATCAGGCGGTGCCCACGGCCAACACCGCCCTCTGGGCGCTGGAAGATAACTCTGAGGCGGCGTGCTGGGACTTACGTCATATCCGCTAAACACCACGTGCGCGCGTCATATGCCGAGGCGCTATTCAACGGCTGCCAATTTGGCGTGTTCGAATACTTTACGAATATGCATACTTCCAAAGATGTGCGCAATGCTTGTGCTTGGAGGCTCTCTGGTGTGCGCGGACAGGGTGAGTGAGCTTATGTTAGACGATAGCCCAGGCATGCTGCAACGTACACCCGTGAGCACAAGTATACGGACCACAGGGTCGCCGGAAAAACAGAATTTCTCCGTAGTTAACACGCATAAACGTAAACTCGGGAGTGCACTAGAAAGTTCGTAATGTCAAGTTTGGATTGCAGCCTTTAATTTCAAGTTGCATTCACAGGTAGAGCACAAAATTAGCCTTATCGCGGAAACCCTGGTCCGTTTACTTTTGCTCACGGGTGTACCTATGAAAGCATTTCACGCCTTCCTCATCAGGCACGTAACCTACGCCGCCCCCTTCCTCAACTGGAAGAAGACGGAGCTAGACGAAATGCACACACTAATCGGAACGGGATTATAAAGAAGGTCCTAAGCCTCCGTAGAAACACTGGCATGGAACGACTCCTCCGACTGGGTCTACACAACACGGCAACCGAACTTTTTCAGGCACAGCGAAACGCCCAAATTAGTCGGCTCTCGCTCACAAGGGCGGGCACCGAGATCTTGCTAGAAGCAGGCATATAGCCACCAGAGAAGTCGCAATTATGCACAAACGCCAAGAGGGCAGTAACAGTTGATCCAATCGCAAGGAACACATACCCGACCCACAACGAAGGGCGGAAAGAAGCGAGAGCCAATGCGATCATCGACAACATCAGATGTAAGGAAACGCAAGTCATCTTCGTTGACGCGCCCAAATATTGGAATAGAGGCGCCTACGTGGCCTCCGTGGTGGACGCTGTTAGGATCGGCGTGCAGCTATTTCAGCCCGCTGCAGGTGCGTCGATCAATCCGGGGTGGTGGCGCCCTTCAGGGAACCAGCGAGCACAGCGCTAACCAACCGTGAACTTCCTTTGGATAATTGCGGACTATGGCAGCTCTGGAATGTAGAGGCGCCGGCTGGGTTCCGGCGTTACCACCTGACTACGGGGACGCAGGACAATGGATAACCACGACGACTGCCCTGCAAAGGTCGTCTGCCCTCGAGAGAGCACTGAAACCTATGCGGCACGTGTGTGCCAGCCTTCCTCCTCCAAAAGGAGGGTATGCTACTATGACGTCGAACGATGACGTCGAATGGAGTGCTTATGAGCAGCGATTGTCGGCTGCTAGAGGGTGCTCGTTGCCGTGCTCGAAATGTACTCGTGAGCTGTGTGCTCGATTGCTGTATGCTTCGTCTTGCGGGCTCCATTAGGGAGCCACGCTAGACTGTCGATGTATGTCTTGTTTAAACTGTAAATAATGTAAATAAATCCTGCTCGCCTGGTCCTGTCGCCCCAAGTTCATCCGATCGTCCTACTAGCCCGACTCCATACCCAATAACTGGTGGCAGAGCTAGGGATGAACCTTCGTCTGAAGATACAACAACGCCCATGGCTCGCTCGTCAACGCAGCCACGCTAGTTGCCAGCTTGACTCGTGAAGCAGAAGAAGTGGCCATCGCGGTGGCCCTTGGAAGCTGCAAAGGAGCCTCCGTCATTTAATCGAACTCAAGAACAGCCATCGGAACCTTCTCGGCGGCCCTCGTCTCTTGGAAAGCAGCCACGGTTGTCAACGAAATCTTCTACCAAGAAACGGGAGATTACAACCTCGTGTCCCCACACATCACATGGTTCCCGGCCCACGTGGGCAACATTTACGGACGTCCTGGCTGTAATCCGAACGAGCGGGCACACCAACTATCGCGATAACTCGCATTCCGCATCTGCGGTCCGCCCCCTCGCTTCGACCCAGCCTGGAGGGACTTAGACAACAAAGACCCGCTCGCGTCATACCACGAGATCACTTCCAAATCATAGGTTAGCAGGAAGAATTTTCCCTCCGGGGGGCGGGGAGTGCAGGTTTTTTTAAAAATATTTTTGTCGGCGCGTCGCGTAGGACTAGTAACGTTTAGGACTCCAAGACTGCGAACAATGAACTTTACGTAAGGACTACAGTCGTATTTGCGAGCAGACAAAACTAAAGAACGTGAACTACGTGAAATATATCCTCTACACAAACACTATAGGAAGTCGAATCCATGCTCAGCACTGCACACACACACGTGGAAGGTGTATATCGGAGCTCTAATATCAGCCACGTCGATTTGTATGACACTGACACATCTAGATAAGAATTTACTGCTGCTATACAGACAGCAATTTGCTGAATACGTGCAAGCAGCTGGCACTTTGCACCATCCTGACCATTCACCCAGTAACTAAACTAATAAAAAAAAACATAAACCGAGACCGGAATATCGAATTATTTCCTGCTAAGAAAAAAAAACTAAGCTGCCACAAATGTATGTACACGTTCTCAACCACATTCCGGGCAGTCGTCGCTTGTTTTCTTTCGTGTATGGCGGCGGTTGCTTTCACCACCCGCCAGTTTTGGATAACGTCTCTTTTGGCGTACATGCGCTTTTTCCGGCGCGATTAAACAGTATTCCCGTCTTGTGTAACTTACGAAAGAGTGCCTTCAAAATAGGGAGTACCTTAAAAAAGAAAAACAAGGGGGTGTATGAAAAATGACGGGCGCCACATAAGTCCTGATGCAACACGAACGTATATGAAAGCCCGTAAGCTTAGTCATGCGCGCACTAACATGTTTTTGTCGATTCAAGTAAAACCGTACTCCATTCTGACCATGACCCGCGAAATCTGTGGTGGGTGACTACAAAGAGGAAGCGCCGCTCCGTCGACGAAGATGGGACATGCACAACATCGATTTGCGCGGGACTGCCAGCACATCATACACGTGGTGTGTCAGAGCTGCGGTCCCTTGCGGCGCAAGTATTTCTTCGTGACGGTATATATATATATATATATATATATATATATATATATATATATATATATACCAGAAAAAAAGCAGTTCTCGGTGCGGGTAAAAATTCACAGTGAAGTAGACGCGCGTCTACTTCACTATATATATATATATATATATATATATATATATATATATATATATATATATATATATATATATATATATATATATATATATATATATATATACACGCACGTTGAAGTACTGCACGCGCTTGTGGACGCGTGACCACACGTGACCAGATGCGATGTCATCCACGTGTATTGTATGGATTAGGAGGTCAATCCCACCGCTCGTAACCAGTTGTCAAGATTGGAGTCGGGCATGAATTAGATGGCAGCTGGCCCATGCCGTCTTCCTACTTATCCAAGCTGAGGACGTTGTTGAATGGAATATGGGTTTATTTACAGTATTTACATAAGGACGCTGCAGTTCATCAGTCTAGCATGCCTGCGAGAGGAAAGTACACTGAGCAGCCGCACAACAGCGGTTTATAAACACTCGGTCCTCCCTCGATCCCTAGGTGAGGGAAACGCTCGATCAGAAGACGAGCCGCGTTTGAGCGGCAGGGCTTCCGCACCGGTTTCGGGCCGATTTACGCTCGAGCCGCCCATCGCCGCAAGCCGCACCGCACGCGTGCGGTCGCGCGAAAGATTGCACGTATCAAACACTTGAGCACAAATTTCGGTTTACAATGTGTACGATATACACTGTGCACACAGCGTAAATGGTACTTTATGCACAAGTGCTGGATACGTGCAATTTTTCGCGTGACCGCAAGCGTGCGGTGCGGCTTGCGGCGATGGACGGCTCGAGCGTAAATCGGCCCGGTCCGGAACACGCTTTCGCGCCTGTTTCACGGACCCCACCGACGGCAGACGGACTTCGCAGAACTCGGGGCTGGCGTCGGGAACGGTGCGTGGGAGGGGGCCTCCAGATACGCTCCCTCGGGAACTCCCTTGCCCGCGACAGACCGGGTCGGCGGTGGCGTATTCAGTCAATAAGCCTGGTTCGTCGAACTCCCCTCGGCAATCACGCGACGAACGTCGTGGGCGCGGCGTATTGTCCCCCAGACACAATAGACATAGTAACGCCTTGTGGCCAGAAGGGAGCGATGGCTTTCCAGGAAGAGTCGACGCCGCTCTCGCAACTGGCTGGCTAAACTTGGACCTCGGCAAGCCGTTCTGAACAGCATACTATCGCACTAAACATGACTTGCAACCCGGGCGTATACACCAGTCAGTTATTTCGATAACAAAAAATGACTAGTGCCTTTTTTTTCCTCTGGTAAACAGGGACCATGCGAAGAGAAAGCAAACCTCAAGATTCAAAGCTATCTGCACGATTGCTTTGAATCTTCGGCTTAGAGTATATTGGCTTGTTCACCAGGAAATTAAGGAAAAAAAATTAAGTGCACAATGTGCAGTTACTCTAAGTCCACGTCATCCTGGGTACATGCCAGCACAGACAGGGATTGAAGGAAAAAACCAGTCACAAAAGAATAGAGGTTCACACCACAACGACTGGACTATCAAGTGAGCTTTGTGGTGCGAACCTCTCTTTTTGTCTTTTGTGACTGGTTTTTTTTTTTCCTTCAACTATGTACCAACTGGCCCGGATTTCAACCCTTCTGCAAAACAGACGGGGAATCATGTTTGAACTTCCAAATGAACTTCACTGCTGCCAAATAAGTGTACGAAAGCAAAGTCAGCTTGTGCTTGCATTATTGCAGTATTTTGCAACACAATGTATGAAAATGCTTCCTGCACTTACTAGTTTTGTGGGGAACGAAAATAGCTGGACGGAGGAGATTTTTCACCCCCCACGTGGTCATGCGTGGCGTCTCAGCTGTCGTGCACCAAGATTTAAATGTATGCAAATGCCACGTAGCTGGACAGAACCAAGGTAATGTTATGTGCTGTCGCATGTCAGATAACTGGGATAATCTTTCTTATTTTCATTCCGCCCAATTACGCTATTAGTGTTTATTATTCAACTTGTCAAATATTATAGTTAGATGAAACGGGTTAAGGAGAAAATTGTAGAGCCGCATGAAAAACTCCCGATACAGCTTTCTGTTGCTCGATGCGTGCTACATAACAGTGTTTTTCCGAGCGTGAAAGAAGCCCGCGAATACACGGCCAAAATTGCCACGTGACCGGAAGCTTGAAGCACTTATTCGCGATTCGCGGACTGTTTTCACGCTCGGGAAATCACTTGCGTAGCACGTATTGAGCAACAGAGAGCTGTATCGGGAGTTTTTTCATGCTGCTTTACAATTTTCTCCTTAACACTTTTCATCTAATTATAATATTTGAGATGTGGATCAATTAAGTAAGGCTAATTATGCAATTATGCGGGATGCAAAAAAAAAACTCTTGAGTTGCTCCAAGCGACGGCAGACATTACTGTAGTTCTGTCCAGCTACGTGCACCATATGGCAATTGCAAATATATATATATATATACATATATATATATATATATATATATATATATATATATATATATATATATATATATATATATATATATATATATAATATCTCGGGGCATGATAGTTTGAAAACCCTGTTTATAGTCCTCCAAGAGACTCTCTTTTGCATCTTTTCTGTGACATAATTACGTTTTCTCGTCCGATCAAATTACAAGCCCAGACTATCATGTCTGCAACTCGCGTGTACATCGCATACTTTGAGTATTTCTTGACGCAATTTACTTTGAAAACTTCAGCCTAGCTCAGTATGTGTAACTTAGGCCTAGCGGAAGGGCCTATATAGAGGAACGAGGAGCGCATTGCAATAACGCACTCGCTCGCTCGCGTTTGCATTCGTGCGAATTTCTGCATTCTGCCCGAATTGAATCTGTGAAACAGCGTCTGCTGCGAACGGGGCAAAATGCTTTCCCACGCAATTTATACGCAGCATGTCCCGATCATGTCCGCCATGTGTACATGCGAGGAATGTCCGCGCTGGGGACATTCAACGCATCCCTGTAATGCCCATGTCTTGCCGTGTGGACCTCCATCCGCGGTGGACAATCATTGCTGTCTCCGAGATGGTATTTTTATGGTTCGCATCGTTTAACTTAACACTTGGCACTGTTAGCTTCCATGTTTGTCAACAAAAATGTGCGATGTTGCCTTTGGACGCACCCCGCAGCAGTTAATGGAAAGCAATCTCGAAGGACATGCTTCGTCGTATTGCAGACGTGGTACGGCAAACTCAAGATACAACGGGCATGTTTCGAACTTTACCTGACTTCGAGGCGGTGCAGAGGAAAGCAAAATTGACGTTTTTTGTTTTTTTTTGTTTTTTTGCATATGGGACAAGAGACAGCGCGCCGTGTGCTATATTGAACAGTCCAGATTATATACGATAAGATGTGATGTCGCTGCAAAATTTGGACGAGAACAGAGTAGCGACAAGCACAAAATAATTTGTTTGATGATTTTAAGGGGCGATGGAAAAGAATGCTGTTTTCAGTATGCGCGTGTAAGCACAACCCGACGAAAGAAAAAAAGAATGTCGGATCGTTCGGCAGCTTTCGGTGCATGTCTTCTATGGAAATCGCGCTCGTATTCATCGAAACGCGTTCTGTCGTCTGCCCACCGCCGCCTTATTGAGCAGAAGGCAGTGGCAGTGAGATAAAACGCATTTTTTTTTTTTAGGAGGAAGCCTTAGCTCAGGTGCTCCTATCTAAATACATGCAAAAGCAGAATTCGTCTTTCTCGGCAACCACTGCACCAAATTCAGCGAGGTTTGTTGCATTTAACACAAAAACGTGAAATCTCGTGACTGTCCGTTTCGAATTTTGATCTGTCTCCTCAATTTTTCAATAAAAATTGGCAAAATTTTAAAATTTTCTAAAAGGCAGCTATCATGTTTACAACTCTGTAACTTGTCAATGAAAAATTATAATACAATTCTGCGAATTGCATCTAATAGTATGTCTAAAGCGGACAAAATTTATTTGTTACACATGAATATCAAAAAAATTAGTAATACGAAATAACAGCGTTTGCAGAACCCTTGTGCACACGTAACAAGTTCACTTAAGAGATAAGATGGCATATTGGATTTGTCCGCTTTCAGTGGTCTAACGGGTGCGGTTTACGGAACCGCGATACCTGTTCTCGATGCAGAGTTGTATTACTAACCAGTAAACTTCCTGCTTCTACTTTATTCGAGATCTCGAATTTTTGAAAATCTTTTTAGTAAAATTCAGGCCCTAAATCAATTTTCCGCTCCCAACAGTCACTAGAGTTTAACCTTTCTCTTTCAAATGCAACAAATTTCATCAAAATCGGTCCACGGGTGGGAAAAAACGTTTTTTGCATTCTACACGTATTTGAATAGGCCGCGTCGGAGTTGGGCCCGAGCTAAAGCTTCCCTCTTAAGGCAGACACATGCCCAATTATACTCGGTGCGAATGGGACACGGGCGAGGGGGTTTGGCTTCAGCTGCCGCGCACAATCCCATCTCTCTCAAATTCGGCGCGCAAAACGCGGTGTCTGAAGGTGCTACCGAGAATGGAAGGGGGGTAACCCCACCGCTGGACGAACCGCACTATCCGTCCCTGTCGGAGAGTCGAATCGTGCGAAGCGCCTCGAGGTTATACTGATCGCTACCGCAGAGGAATTCGCCTTTGTTGAAGTAGTCACCCCATTTCTTCCTTCTTTTCTTTCTTTCTTTCCTTTCTTCAAGTCACCTGTTCGCGAGACATGGCGATTCGGAGTGTCAGGATTGGGGGCTCGATCCCATCGCTCGTGGTCCTTTGTCAAGATTGGAGTCCGGCATGAATTCGAAGGTGGCTAGCCCATGCCGTCATCCAACTTATCCACGCTGAAGACGTTGATTAAGGGAAGAACTGCTTCTCATCGAGAACGAGGAATATGGGTTTATTTACTTTATGAGAAAATAAAGGTGGAAGTTCTTTTCCTTTTCTTCTTCTCTTTATTTTTCTTAATGTCGCGCCGAATCTCCGGAAACGGAACGTCAGTGTGAAGCCAACAGCTCTAAATCGGGACGAAACAAGAACTCGCCTTACAAATATAGTAAGGCACAAGAACAGCGCACAAGACAGTCCCACCTTCCTCTTTTGTAAAACAATGCCTTGTTTCGTCCCGCTTTTAGCGCTGTTCGCTTCCAAATCGTTTACCAACCAGCTAACCCAGGTCCCTTTCTGAACTTTGTCAGATTCGGTAGTCGTAGCATATTGAGCCAATCTGAGAGGCCCAGAGTTTTGCTTATGGCCTCTTGTGATGCCTCCAATACCACATTTGTATGTATGGCGGATTTTGACAGCGTTCAAAACATCACCTTCAATTGCATTACTTTCTCGTATTTGGGCCGTTGTGGGCCCAGCGAAAGGTCCTTGAAAATGACTAGTCGAGTTAAATCCTTTGCTTGTCTTCACTCCCCCCTTGGGATTCCCTCTCAAACCTCGCCTCCCCTCCCCACCCCTTCCCACAGCCTCTGTTTTCCAAGTATCCCTCCGGTGGTGCCTAGCGTAGCTCCCCCGCCTCTTAGATTTCTTTCTTTTTGCCACCTGGAGGGGGGAGAGTGCACGATAGTGAAATACCCGGAAGAGTAAGGAATAAAAGAACACGAGGAACCAAGGGGGAAAGAAGGAAGAATACCCACGTGGTTCATCCCACGTGACACTCATCCCACGTGACACTCATCCGCATGGTTGAGTGTCGTCTGCTGGAGTAGTTCATCGTGCGTTTGCCGACGTGGTGGTCTACAGTATACCGTCTGCTTCGTGCGAGAATATAAGCCACTCCACGCAGGACATCGCCGGGAACTGTGCGCCCGATTAGGGACCTGCGAAGTTTGTGCATCGAATGTGTGCGGCTTTGTGTTTTTCTTTTGTTTTTTAATAACGTTTTGGGTGTTACCGCTTTCGAGGACAAATTCCGATTCGGCTCCCTTCGATTTTGCGCTTCCGCGTTGCTGGCCTCCAACCCTGCATAGACCCGAAGAAGCCGTTCGGAGTCCCGTGAATTACAAGGAGAACATCGCCGACACTCAGGCAAGTTTCAAGTTTGGTTAATTTTTTTTTCGTTACTTAATACATCAGTCTCGTGATATCTTGACGGAATTATTATCTCTCAACAGGAAGCAGGTATTGGGCCCCTCTTACAAAGGCCTCTTGTGTAGATGTTTTTTTCATCATCGCGATTCTTTGTTAAGATGCTCACGAATCTAATACTAACCATGAATGGGAATTGTATATGTCTTAAATATATTATCTATACTATGCTCAAGTAAGAAATACGGATATAGTACTCGTGCCATGATATATTCGGAAAGAAGTTTCTCAGTGTCTGTATTTGCGATACAATAACTAGGGTATAGTGTTAGAATGCGAGGTACTCCACCGCAATATCCACTGAGACGCTTAGTCGCTGTAAATATAAATATATTAAACAACAAAATGAAAAGTGCTTTTTGCCGGCACAAACCGCCATTCACAGCGACCTTTAGTTGCTCGCATGCGAAGTATAACATGCGTAATAGCGTCCAATAGCCAAATATCATCCTTGTGTTGGCACTCATGCTTTTCGAAAACAAGATCCTCTTTGTTGCCTTCGGGTAGGTTTGGCGTATCTGGAATCTGGCTACTCTGTAACCATTTCCAGAAAAAAAAAAGACGGTTGGTTAGGCAACTTGTAGATGTCGTATAAACGTGAAAATTGCATCAAGTGATACCTTTCCACGCAGAGAACACGTAGCAATAGTCAGCGACTTCGGATATAATAAAGAGGGAGTATAATTAGCCGCAAACACTGTAAGCTATTTGAGCGAGCGATATTTTGCCACTAGCCCCATCTGCTGCGTATGTGCGCCAACTAACATGCAGGCGCGGGGTATCCCGGATGTTCCCGCTCTCTCCACGCTTCGCCGTGCGCGTCAAGTTGGCGTGCATTTTAAAAACAAGGTCTTATTTGCCGACTCCACACGGGTATGGCGTATCTGGGATCTGGCTATCTCGTAACCACTTCCAGAAAAAGCAAGGAAGGGTTAGCCAAGTGTCGACGCTACAGAAGGCAATATACGATACGACATGAAATTAATCAATAATGAGCATGAAAAGGAAACAGGAAGAGACAGAATAGAGGCATATAATCAACGCTTAATAATCGAATCAGTTGAACGAAGGGTGTAGGATCGGGCTTGTTGGTAAAACGTGCTTTAAAGTTTCAATAATAGCGGAAGAACAGCAGAGGGGAGAGAAGAGAGAACAGAGCGCTAACTTCCGACAGTTAATTTTCCTTTTAGACAGCATAGCAAGTTTTATACTCCATAATAATATATAATATAACAGCAAGTTAATACTCCATAATAAAACTTGTTATGCTTTCTGAAAAGAAAATGAACTGTTGGAAGTTAGTGCTCTGTTCTCTCTGCTCTCCATGCTCTATTGTGCAAACTTTAAAGCAGTTGAACGAACCACCATATAACTTTGACGTTGTCTGCTTTAGCGTGGACACTTGGTTGACCATTTCGTTTTCTTTTTTTTTTTAATGATTAATGAAGCTCCATTTAAATTTTGACCACCTGAGGTGCTTTAACGACCATGTTAAATACGCGAGGGTTTCTTCTTTAACTTTCTTTTTCTTTAAATTATCTAACAACTAAGGTCCCTAGATATGTTTCATTCTCCCTTCGTTCTCCTCCTCTAATCCTTCTCCTACACGGAACGCTGCCAGCGCCCCCACAAATGTTTCAAATCTATAAACACACGTGCAAATATAACAAATAGCTTCTAGCTTGCGTCGCTCTACGCATCGGTTATCGATACTCGTTTTGAAGCGTGTATTCCATGCAGTAAATCCTTGTTCATGCGCGTGTTGGCGTAAACCATGCTGCGTGAAAAAAAAGGCACTTTTTTTTTGCCGTGCCACGTGACCGCACTCTGCCAATCACGCACCGGCAATGGCGGGAGAGCGCGATGATGAGGAGGTCGTCGGCCAGGTGAAATAATGGCGCTACATTGAAATTCATTTATCTAGGCACCTTCTGGCGAACATAGTTAAGGTCTCCAGTTTGTCTTTTATATTTAGAACCTCTTAAATGCGCATTCAAGGTATAGCAAACTGTTGCCTGCGTTTCTATGCCGCCGTAATGCGTCCACCGCATCCGTGAACCGAATTCGCGACCACATCGGACCTGCCGACGTTTAGGTCGTTGACCGAGAACTTCCCCGGCTGTTCTTTCGTATAAACGGATCAGCGGCATAGTTGGCATTGACCACTCTTGCCAGCTGTGGTCGGTCGAAGTCACGTGGTCTATAGGCTCCTGACCTCGTTCCACGCATGTTTAACTAAGTAAGTATAGCGTACGTGTATCCGTGCGAATATGTTCCACTTGCTTAGTTTACTGGCATTGCCATGTATACCGTTCTTAAGCGCGTACGTTTTGGCTGTGTGTGTGGAACATATTAATCTCGGTCTACACTTAGGTTCCACAAAGTGCAGGAGGAACAAATTTGTAAATGAACTTCTCGCATGCACACATGGCGAAACTTGTGTGGTGACGACACGAAAAAATAAAAAAGAAGTGTAGGTTAGCCAAGCGTGCTCCCTCAAGAATACGCGTAATGCGGCGATCGTTTCCACGGGTCTCAGTAACCGTTAACCGTTTGTTCTTTTCGCTTATATGCAAATGTGACGCCATTGAGACGTGCTGTTGCCAACCGCGCGTATATTTCTTCCACGCAGTTGCGGCGGTTACACGTGCCTCTCTTTGTGCAGTTTACTGTATTCGTCTCCTCTGTAACGCTGTAACAACGTATATTTTCTTTCTTCATTTTTTAAAATTATTACATACGTGCACGCTACAACATGGCCCGTGCAGGATAGGTACAGTCGCGTGCATTATGAACTGCAACGCCGTCGCCATGACGAAAGGTGCCCCCTGGGTGCGTGGCAGCGCCGACACACAGAAAACAAACGTGCCTTTATTAAGTATACCAGTAATTGACACGGTGTTCTGCGATATTTCTCTACGTGGTTGCCCCCGCGCTTTCACGGGGCCCCTTCGACCACGGGCACCGGGTTGCAGCTAGTATTGCACGCGACAGTAGACACATCATACTGAAAAATTGTAGCCAACTATAGCCCACGTTCAGCATTAGTAACGATACACTCTGGTGTCGTGTCCACTCTCTGCCACTGGTTTAGTGCCCTATTCTGTGTTCATGCAGAAGGGGGGGGAGGGGGGTGCGAGAGCGGTGTCGGCTTTTGCCACCCTCTGGCCACACGGGGTCACTAAGTCCACTGTGTGCGGAGAACAATACACCGCGCCCTCGACCTTTCAACCCTCGGTGCCACACTGGTCGAAGCCCGCATTGAGAAGGGACAATTTGAGAAATTCTCAGCGTGACTTCCAGCTCTGGAATCGGAAACGTCGCGCTTCGTCACGGGGTTGGAAAACAAGTTTTCCCAGCGGTATATATACGTGCGCTGATTAGGCTACACCGAGGGACCCATGACCGCGTTTACAATCTCGTGTTTGCTGGCAGTAATTTCGCAAGTATGCTGTCGTCGACGATTGAGGAAGACTCTTATATCCCCCCACGGGATAGACAATGCAGAAATTTCACAGGGCCGCACATTGAGCAAAAGCGACGTGAAAAAAATATATATATGCGTAATTCGACTGCCCTGCCAGGCTGTTTTTTTTTCGTCCAGAACTTGTTACATTTATCCATCTTCCGTATTGCTTCGTCTTGCCGCTTTGCTTTCGAAATTACGAAAGGCTGTGTATGGTCGTTTATTATTAAAGGCCACCTTTATTTTACACACATATTTCCGGCCGACTTCTCTGCCTTTTCCAGTCAATGAACTTTTTCTTCCGGCCTTATAGTATATACGTATATCCTCCTCGGACCCGAAAACAGCTTGGGGGCATAGACGCTGTTCCAGTTGGTTTTGATAACCGACTGGCGTGTTACTAACGTGAAGAAAATTTTTTTTATAGGAGCTCCTACCTATATGCATGCCTGAGAACGGAGAAATCGATTTTTTTCTCGGCAACCACACCATGTTTGTTACGTTTAAGCGAAGTAGTTATTAATCCATTAACGGTAAGGAGTACGTTTTCAATTTATTTCATCGTTGTTTTGTTTTGTTCTTTTTAGCAATATTCCTGAAAACTGCAAAGCTTCTAAAAACAATATTAGCAAGTTTGCTGCTCTGCAACACATGAATAAATGAAGGCATCACAATGCTGTAAACTGCACCTCATAATAAATCTACAGCGGTAAAAAAAAAAAAATTATGCATTGCAAGCCGCTTTGAGGTATACCCCTAATTTGTGAGTAGGGTCTTTTGTGAAATTCTCTTAAACATTGTAACGCAAGCAGCATATTCATACATCACACTTGTCCATCTGAGATACTTTTACAGTTGAGGCTTATACAAAATTCCGGCATATGATTTCAGTGCATATTTTCGGAGCAGTAAACTGCGTGGTCCTATTTTTATTTCTTTTGCGACTTTCCGTCTTTCGAAAATTTTCGTAAAATATTCGAGGTTAAAAATTAAAATTCTACTTCCTAGAGTCGCTGGAATTCCGCCATCTCTCTCAGGTGCAACAAGCTGCATTCAAATCGCTCAACCGGTTGTATCATGAACTGCGTTTTTACATCTACTTGAATAGGTAAATCGGAGTTGACCTCGAGCTGGAGCTTCCTCCTAAATATCTAGGCTTGACGCTGAAGGGCTCATTCACACCGGCGACTTGAGGAGGTCGCGCGACCGTTTGCGACTCGCAATCAAAAAGCGACCGAAGGCGACTGATGTTCACACCGGCAAGCCCGGCTGAGCGCGACCCGCAAGTCGCAATCCCGGAGATTATCGTACTCAGCGAGAACTCTCGGAATCTACGCGGAATTTGAATGCGACGCCGGAGGAGGCCGGATGTACACACACGAAAGATCACTTCCGGTGCGCCGCTGGTTGGTTTATCAGTTTTGCGACCACGGTCGCGCGACTGAAGAATCGCGCAGAGAGCGACTGGCCCAAAATGGTCGCTTTTCGAGAAAGGCGACCGTTTGCGACCATTTGCGACTGGTCGCAAAGCGACCAACTTGGTCGCGCGACCACTGTCAGTCGCCGGTGTGAATGAGCCCTTAGTGTCCATTAGCATCCTTCGTGATCTTTCGTGATCACGAAGTGATCCTTCGTGTGTCTACATCCGGCCTCCTCCGGCGTCGCGTTCATATTCCGCGTAAGATTCCGAGAGTTCTCGCCGAGAACGATAATCTCCGGGATTGCGACTTGCGGGTCCCGCTCAGCCGGGCTTGCCGGTGTGAACATCAGTCGCCTCCGGTCGCTTTTTGATTGCGAGTCGCAAATGGTCGCGCGACCTCCTCAAGTCGCTGGTGTGAATGTGCCCTAAGTGCCTGGCTAGCAGCTTCGCTGTAAAGAAGAAAACGGAGAGAGAGAAAATAGCATAATCAGTGACAATCGATGACGTGGATAGGCATTTTTGTGCATTCGATTGGGCGACATTTATATTCTCCATATAGTTTCTGAAAAGTAAACAGCTGACAGCTCGCGCTCGGTGTCCCGTGTTCCTGTACTCGCTCCAGTCCGGTGTGGCTGATGCTCCCTGCGCACGAGCCCGGTATCATATTCGACTTGTTACACGAGAATTGACCTGAAGAACGGGCCGTAATATTTGAGCTCGTTTGCTAAAAAGACGATGCAAGTTAGAGGCGGACTGCAACACGTTATAGTCGAGTGCTCGTCCCCCATCAAAATAATAATAAAAAGAAAGTTTAAATGTGCCGTTTGTGTAGGGCATGGATTCTTTTTAACGTGCAATAGCATTATAAGCGTACTGCTCGCGCAAACTGTGTAGACATCCGTATGACGAAAGATGCGGGCCGATCCCGAAGACAGTGCAGTCAAAGGCGGCCTCTCAAAGCGCCAACTATCACGAGGGAAGAATGCGACGATCTGGCACGTGACGCTCCTGCCATCTTTCACTTCCCACTCCCTCTCCCCTGAGGACGCTTCGCCGCGCTCCCTCACGGGTTGCAGAATCAAGAAGCGTCTCTCCTTTCTTTAGATCGCTATCATCATCAGACGTTTCCAAGTTGGCGTTGGCACGAGAGAGAAGCGTGCGTGCGACAGTGGCCTAGTTGCTTTGAGCGTCGGGCGGGCTGTAATGGACGAGGAAAACAACTCGAAGGGAGCAATTGTGCGACAGCAATTGAAGCCAGACGCGTCGGCCCAACGTGTAATCAACACGTCATAGCGCGCGGTATGGGTTACAGCGCTCCCGCTCCGCAGGCAGAGCTACGACAGGGCGGCCCCACGGAGAAAGGAAACTAAAGATAGGCCCTGACGTCACTCTTTGTGAAGCTAAAGTGAAGCCGGAAGTTGGCGTTGCTCATGGCGTTGCTCCGCCTATCGGGCTAGCTCCCCTCTCTTGTTTACATTTCTCGCGAAACCACGCCGCGCTGCGCGCAACCGTGGTGCTCGGACGCGCGCGCTCCGCAGCAATACTAAGCAATCGTTAGCACGTTAGCATGATGCCGCGATAGAGGGCAACATTTCCCGCGGATATTCCTTCGTCCGTAGCCATTGCCGTGGCGCGGTACGTTGCGTACAGCGTTGCATGCGCGTTCATTTCACGAACCTTAGTTCCTCCTGTCCCACCTGGCCACAGCAACACCCGGTAGAGCACGGTCCAGATAACGCAGCGCAACAAAACACGGAGACCAACGCAAATCTGCCCGCACGGCGCCTTTGCCACGGTACGAAACTTACGGAGCAACACGTGTGAGCGCACAGAACTCGCACATAACCATAACAAAGCCGCCATTGTGGCCCGAAAGGCGTGGTCGCTACAGCAAAGAAATAAAAAAAACAGCAAAAAAGAGTAGAACCTACTACGTCATTTCCTGCACACTTTTCTCTATATAGCGCGCGGAGGGGGTAGGGCCTCTCCTCAGTTTCCTTCCTCCATGGCTATGGTAGCCACCATATCCATGGCGGCCCCGAGCAAGTGCGCATCGGTTAAACACTACCGGGAACCAAACATTCCTGGCCAATACGCTAAGTCTCTGAGGTCACGTGTTGGACTATCAACACAGCGAGGGTAAAAAAACGAAGGGAATGGCTTAACACAGTGTTCGTTTACCGAGGCTGGTCTGGTCACAGAAGAACTTCAGTTTGGTCTAGTTGGTGTTTACTGCATACCATATTGACCGCAAATAAAGACCGTCTCCGCCGTTATTTGCGGTCAATAGGATATGTGGTCTGGTTACGTTTAATGCTCTCTCGTTCCTATAGTTTATTTTCTTCCAGCATGGCTGCTGTCAGAGGTTAGATCCCACCGGCGGCCACGCATTCCTTTTTGTCGAAGAGGTCCGACAGTAGCCTATACCAATCCACATACCGCAAAGTGCCTGGAAAGAAGCGAAGAATGTTTCGCATTAAAGAAACGGTTTCAGATTACTAGAAACCGCATATATTGTGAGACATCCATGACGCGGACGAAACTGGTGCACCACTAATTTTTGAGAAGGGCTTTTGCGAAATCCGCGTAATCGATGTAACCAGTTGCAGGTATTAACTGGAAACGCGTTTCAAAGATTTTCCGCGTCATATATTTATAATAGATGCAGTTTGCATAATTGCGATATCGATTTTCTTACGGTTTTGTAAAAATTGTCGTCATTATTATTATTATTGTTATTATTATTATTATTATTATTATTATTAGTAGTAGTAGTAGTAGTAGTAGTAGTAGTAGTAGTAGTAGTAGTAGTAGTAGTAGTAGTAGTAAATGTCTTGCTAGTCTTTGTATACATTTGGACATATTACAGAAGTACACAGAAAGATGTCCCAGACCGCATTACTGAAATGGGACCTCGATCTTGGTATTACTGTATAGGTGAAACGTGTGAATATGATTAGCATGCGAGCAGTTGCACTAACATTGACAGAAAATTAGTTATAGATAAGTGTAGTGAAAGAAAGTCAGACCAGTGATGCGTAAGAACGTGTCGCTTATATATATGATATATCTATAAACGAAATACACTCGCAAAGCGGTGACATCCATTTAATATGTCCTCAGCTCCAATCCGGAAACACCGACAGGCTGCTCTCCAAAGCGGTTGTGGTCTATAAGAGATAACACATTCTAAATTAAAGCAAATCCTATATCATTTGCGTCGACTACGTATATATTCCGTCCAATAAAAGAACCGTAGACTAGGGTCATATGTCACGCAAGAAGTTATAGTAGAAATATTGTTTGTAAAAGAGTTATTTTATGGGTAATATATATAAACTTGTAGAAAATTGGGCTCATGCGTGCATTAAAACAATAAACTGTAATAACATGAAATTCCCGATCTTGAACCAGCTGAAGAGGAGTTAATGATAACATTAGGTAAGGCCCCAAGACGATATGCTGTAAATAATGTGGCTCTCTAATGTGTGCTCCCTTAAAATATTAATGTCGCCTTTAACTGCTACGCTAAAATGACACCAAGGTGCACTCATTCGTAGTCAAATAGGAAACGAGGTAAAATATATTGGAGAAATGTCAGTTCTCTTCCTATGGCCTGGAGAAAACACCCTGTGCTTTGTTTTGCTGGGATTTCATCATTACATTATTTGCTTCGCACCATGACTATTAGAGTTGGATAATATTGTCAATGAGCCCGTTTGTAAGTTCGCTTATGTCATAGGCGAAAGAGAATATGGTGGGGACGTTCGCTACAGGTGAAGTTGCGAGTTTGGCAAGACGCTAAAGTAAATTGAACACAATATCGAGCCAAGAATTCAACCTTGCTTAACGCCGATATCTTGTTTGGTGTCAGGCATTATTCCCGATATGCATGCCTGTTTTGAACGTAACTTCGTAGATTTAATTCTAAAGGGGTGGGGGGAGGGTGCGGCAATTTCGTAAAGGAGTACGTGAGCTTACTCACCACAATGATTATTTGAGCCGGACGCTTTAGTGAAATTAATAAAAAGTGATTCAACTACAGAAGCGTACGCATTCGGGATGGTGGGTTCATGACTTGAGTTATTTGATTAAACTAATTTCCCATCATTAATATCAGTTTTAATGCTTCCATCACGGCGGTATTTCTTGAGTGTTCATTACGAAAACCACGCTGTCTTGTCATTAGCGAATGGAAATTTTCCAAGTAATGTTAAAGGTACGGGATTCGATAAGCTTTTATGCGACCTATTTTTTTTAAATTAGAGGGTTATAAAGATAAGCCTATAGTTAGGCCTTTCATTCTCAGTAAATATCTGTAAAGTAGTTATGCGTGTAAAAAATGCAAAGAGTTTTTAGGGATTACTCCTTTCTTGTATCTTTCTTTTTTCCAAGAATATGTTCAATTCTGTTCACTACTCCCAACTTTTTTGAAGAATAGGATGCTGTTGCTTTCTTCAAGTGCCCCTGCGGAAACAGCGCTCCTAAATATCAAATTAATAATGTAATCTATATACATTTACCAAGTATTTCTGCTACCACTATAAGCATTTATTTTAAAGATCATCTGTAGTTGATAGCACAATTTTAGTTCGTGAGGTGGTCCCCTCGAAGAGGCAAACACTACTTGCATAATAAATAGGAATGCCTAATCGTCGAATTAAAAAAAAAGTCACATAAGATTTTAAGTGATTACCTTACGGCACACGTAGCAATTTACAATTTGTAGCCGGCTAGACCGCAAGGCATAACCACTCGAAAATAATCATGTTGGCGACACCATTTTCGAGCTGTACACCATCATACTTGCGGTAAAAATGCAATGTCGTTTCAGTTACTTTATTTAACAAAACAGCGTTGGATACATTGAAGCACAAAAGTAACTGAACCGCCAATGTATTTCTTCGCGAAGTTCGGGGATTCAGGTAATATCTAAAGACTAATGTCATCCTACGAATTCTTTGCAAGTGAATCAGCCTTAAGAACTCTCCGGCTGCAATTTGTAAATTACGTTATGTACCGCACAGTAGTTAAATCTTAATTAGTAATTGTTTGTTAACTATTGAATTATGCGTTTTGATTTTTTTTCGTGCAATTAATGTCCGCCTGTTTGAGTAATCCAGTTCGAGGATTATAATTGTGCTATCGGCCACATGGGATGTTTAAAAAAAAATTGGTTAGAGGTCTTCGCAGAAACGCCTAGTACCGACTTTAACTCAGTGCGTAATATCATCAGGACTCGCGCATTCGTGATCAGGAATTGTACTGTGCACCTTGCTTGGTAAAATAATGACATTTTTGTCGATGACCAGTCGTTGCGCGGCCTAATGCGGGCGGCTCAGCGAGAGGGAGATAGTGCTAAAAACCTCACTATTGTTCTGCTCCCACGTGACCATTTTCTCGGTAATTGCGTCACTGCACATACGCCTCCCGTAAGAATGCTATTACACCAAATTATTTCTGGCGCTCCGTGGCTTTCCAGCAATAGAGACATTTAGCCTGTACGCTATTCCGGTAAACGGGAGCGGTTTGGGCGGATTACAGGATGGTCGGGGCGTAAACGTGAGCGGCCGGAGCGGTGACGCCGCCTGGTGTTGTAGAGCTCAACCAGACAAACGCATAGCTAAAACTGCAGTAACTCACCATATCCTGCTTCGCCACCCGTGCAAATTTTTGGCAGCGGCGTAATTGTGAACATGATTACGCCACTGTCGAAAATTTACCCCAGCAGATAAGCAGAATATAACAATTAGCTCTGTGTTTGTGTGGTTGAGCTTTGCGCCACCAGCTGGCGCCACCAATCTGGCCCCTCTAAAACCCCTCAATCTCCCAAAGTAGCGCCATTCACTTCCCTCCTCCTCCGCTCGGCTCGGTCTCAACGGTGGCGCCGCTGGTGGTGGGCCTGCCGTAGCAGACGACGGCTAACACGCTACGGGAGGAAATCCGCGGAAAAGTTCGTTCGAGTCCTGCGGAGCAGTTTTTTCAATATAGATCTTGCTTTGTCAGTCGGTAACTGGCCTTAAGAATGTCATGTCGGATTTGCGGAAGAAATAGAGAAAAGCACCATTATTCAAGGCGTATTTAAGGCGTAAAGCGCGTGCACGTTGAAAGTTCGTGTTGCTGAAACACGACACAAGCACGCGGTGTGCTCAGACACGCGAGTAATTACCAGAGTTTCAGGTTTTGACAGCGCGAAAGTATGTGCACGTGGTTTCGTAGGTTAATTTACGTACCTGCAGGATGCTTTCGTTCGGCCGGCGCGTGAGAGATTCCGACTGTCTGCGGTCAGCAATGCCTGGCAGCAGGGCCGTTTCTGTTCCGCGCCTTTTACAGATGTACGTAGCTCATGCACAGGTTGTGGTGGCGATGAGCAACGTTTTCACACATAGGCGGTATAGATAATTTTAACAACGTACCAGCATATGAAATCGTTATTTATTTATTACAGTGCAAATGGTTAGAATTTGATAGAAAAGAAAGAAGGAACTTGATGGGACAACTGGAAAGAGGTTCAGAAAATAATTATCCCCCTCCCTCATTGGCACCAGCAACACTTTTGTTGAAGTGCTAATTTTATCTCTGTATACTACGTGCGTCTGTATTCTTTTGCGTTGTAAGTTTTCACAAGGAAGCACTGTTGCGTTAACTGGAACAGTCAAGGCACACAAGACAGAAGAAAAGTTGATTCTCGGGTTTTACATCCCAACACCACGATCTCATAAGGCACGACATAATGGGGGCTCTGGATTAATTTTTTTTGCAGCTGGGGTTCTTTAACGCACCCCCAATGCACTGGACACGGGCCCGTTTTGACACGGGCGTCAAAAGAAGAGGTTGGAGGAGCCGTGTCACTTCACAAAGCCGCGCGTTCTTTGCCACTTGCTCGAAGTCAGCCCGCCCGATCTTGTGAATCCACACTTTTCTTCGTTTTGCGTTGCGCCCGGCGGATGGTAAAACAAAAAGCTTTTTGCCGTCACTGGGTCTGTTGTGGCAACCGTAGGCGCAGCAGCACGGCATCGCAATTAAGCACTCGGCCCTAACACATTGTATAAAACTACCGCGCTCCTTCAAACCGCCTGCCGTACTTCGTCGGCGCAGGCCCAAGAATGGGGGTCGCAGGCCCAAGATTGGGGGTCGCAGCGCGGTGGAAAGAAAAGATACACAAAAGCGTGGCGCCTGCTCTGCACCGGAAAGAAAAAAATATACAAACGCGCGGGGCCCGCTTTTACGTGACACACATTGGCCAATGGGGGAGCGGAGGAGGCTGGGGCGACAGGAGGAGTGGAGGAGGAAGCGCCTGGGTGAGCGGGGTGGCGGAAAGATCTAAGAATGGCGCTACTTTTGGAAAATTGAGGGGCTTTAGGCCGCTCACGTTGACGCCCCCGCTAAACCGGAAAACCGCCCGCGCTTGCCCGAATACCGGACACGCTAAAAGTCTCTAATATTTCTTTGAGTGTTTAGGGAGCGTTCATTCAAAGCCCATAAAAGTCGATGACGTCATGTCGGTACGGCTTTAGCGTATCGTAGAGTTACTGTATGTGCTACCGCAGGTAGCAGAGTTGCGCCTCTGTTTTATCACGCCGCTAGCGCCTCTATTGGCGGAACATCATCACGTGGTAGCCAAGCAACCGTGCATTGCGGAGAAGCAGATGTTCGGGCCAATTTTTGTATTTCCCGACGCCGCCGCTGCAGCGAACTGGATTGACACAAGTTATCGCCAGTCAAATTCAAATCCAATCCGGCCGATCTTGCCGTTCGGTGTCCACGTGCGTGCTAGCTGCGTAGCAACAACGCAACGTGCGCAGCGCATCTCACGTTTGTTTCGTCGGCCTGCCTCGTGACACCTTACTGCAGTAATTGTTTTTCTTCCTTTGTAAAACTAGTGAAGGGTGTTCAGGTAAAGACACGTGAACAAACAGATTTTCAGTCAACTGCCTATTGCTTCAAGTGTGTATGAGATGAAATTGATTGACTAACAGCTACGTGCTTTTTGGGCTGTGCTAAAAAATTCAAAGCTTGAATATTAAAAGCTACTGCAAGTCTGGATTGTTCTTTAAATAATGGAAGCACGTAGAGTTATGTAGAATATTTAGCTGGAATTACCAGTTGTCTGCATGTGATGCACCACACTGCTTTCACAGAAGTGTCGTAAAAAAGCCAGCTCACATTTTCATGATTATGCACTGCTTGGGTTGTTTCTGAAAATGAAAGAGGTTACTACTAAGTAAAGTTATTTAATCTACTACAGCTTATGTGAACCAGGATGCAAGAGGAGTGAATGTCGTCACTTAACATACCGTAAGGGCCTAACAGTGTTTTGAATTATTCCCTATAATGTAGCTATGTCAATCCTGTGAGAAAAACTTTCGCTACACTCCCACAGAAGGCTACTTTTGGAATCCCTGCAGTGAAAAGGCACATAATGAAATCACACTTGCAGGTGTAGCTGATATCCATTGCTTGCGGTAGATGGATATGTTCCTACACAAGATCTAATGGGGTACCAGAGTCGAAATAGCAATGGTTGGTCATTGATTCACCAGTAATATTTTAGACTGGCTACATGTTGAGAACTATGGCACATAAGCAAGTATGAGCCTCATTATATTTAGTACCGTTCTTTTTGTAAAAGAGCACCACTTGATAAAGCTCACTATATCAAAATATTAGCACGCGCATATACTAGTGTTTGTTTTCTCTGGAATTCGCATTGTGATTTTATTGCCAAAAAAAGAAGTAGTGGCGGCTCGGTACTTTTTGTTACTGTTCACATGCTAAAAGAGCACTGCACTGCTCTTAGTAGCGTATTTATCTCTGTTGAAACAAAACCTGAGTGCCAAGCAGTATTCAAGCGAAGGAAAGTTATTAAAGTATCTGATTGTTTATCTCAATTACTAAAGTTTGTCCAGTTTTTATTACGCTATGTTATGTCGAACCTTATACTACCTTGTGAAGTACCTTTCTCGCACGAAAATTTTGTAGGATTTCCGGAATCTATAAAATAACATCACCATATTCCCTAAGTTTATTCGGTGCGATATAATCGCTACCGTCGCGGTTCACGAATGCTGTATCTGATCGGCGTACATAGAATACACCATCTATTCTAGATACGCGAGTGCCGATACGTTATTAGGGCGGAGAAAGGGCACAGGTGAATGCAACTCCCCCCCCCCCCCCCCGAAAAAAAAAAACTAATATACGTGCTGCATCTTACGCCCCGCGCTAAAAAAGGGCAGCGCCTTTTTCTGCACAATCCAATCCAGTCAGCTGTTTCGATGCGCTTTGTTTGCGATTAGGCGGAAAAGCGGTGCACAAGCGATGCAAAAGCGCCCACGGTCGATCGACGATCTGCTAGGCACGTCGCCTGCAAAGACGGAGTGCGGCTTCGCCGCATAGACTTGGTTGCTTCCAAGGCAAGATGGCGGACCTACGCGCAACTCTGCTACCTACGGTAGCATATACAGTAACTCTAGCGTATCGACGTACACCACGCCATCCCGTGGTTACGAGTGTAAACTAACCGGCGCCTCCATCTCTCTCTCTCAGGTGGCTCCCCCTTGCGACCTCCTGACAACCAACATGGCGTCTCCACCGGCAACAGCAGCAGCCGACGGAACTCGGGTGCCCCGGGCCAACTACAGCCGCAGCCAGCTGGACAGGCTGGAAGGGGTGTTCCGCCACAAGCAGTTCCTCGAACGTCAGGAGGTTCTGCAACTCGCCTGCCAACTGGGCATCACCACCAAGCAGACCAGGGTAAGCGGCAGCTTGCGTCGAGTCGCGATGTCTATAGGAGAACTGACGTAACAGGATTCACAATAGGCAAATAGTTTCTATCGTTGCCTGAATCGAAGTATATCAGCGACATCTTGCGGCATACTGTTGCGAGCAAGAGGCTCTCAATGCGATGACATTATCGGCGGGCCTCAAACGCCTTGAAGGTGTACGCCTGACGGAAAGTAAGAGGCCAGTCCCCCAAGGCAGCGCAGTCTAACATGAAGTACAAGTGATGACAAGTGATAACATGAAGTACAAGTGGAGTACAAGTACAAGTGCAACGCCGAGCTGCTGCCACCTGAGCTATGCCTCGCAGGTTCCGATATTGATGGGGCCGCCGACGCGAAGACCGCCAGGCTGCCAAGAACGAGCGCTTAGCGCCGCTGACACGTCAGCATGTACGTCACAAGCGGTTGCCGCCCATCCATTGGTCACACGCAGCACAACTGCGAGAACTCCCACCACGTGGGCCTGCGCAGCTGCCACGCAGGACCGGTCTTTGGTTCACTGCTGTCTCGGCGAGTCAATCACTGCTGAGACGGTGAGTGGGTTCACTGCCCGTGGGCAACTTGTTACGTCTCGACACCACCAAGGGTGTCAATTGAATATGTGCCACGTATCAAACCACCGCACCTCCTGATCAGAAGTCAGCGCAGCGTGGTTACAACGACTAAAAGCGCTCAGCCCACCATTACGTGGAAACCGGAGAAAAGGATGAATGGGAGAGATCGAACCACGACACCGAATGGATAGGCGCAATAAATCAAACGAGTCAAATCACCACCCATCCCTCGGCACTTATCCAGCCGTCAAGACAGCGTGTAAACCGGCTGTCGCAGGGTTACACGAAAGGTCCTGAGCCCGTCCTTCACCTTGCAGACTGAGCGAAGAACGGGGTGGGCAACGACGAACGAACCAGGTGTCTCCGGATGATTTCTTTCCACAGATTCCAAACCAGTTCCTTTGAGGCGTAGTAACTTCGAGTTATGGATAACAAGAGCGTGGTTCACGACTGAGTCAACGATGGTGATTTGCTGCTGGACAGTCTTGAGATTCCCCAGTCGACTCGCCTAGGGAAGACGATGGGATTAAAAGCAGATACTTTTCAAGAGTGAGGACAGAGGGTCCTGAAGTGAACTGAGACGTTAACTTGCTCCTGCGTGGAGTTGGCTTTTGCACTAACTAAGTTAAATAAACCATTTTCCTTCCTTTTCTACAACTTGACGTCGTAGTCGATGGGCTGGGTGGGTTCCACGCCCTGAACGCCACCCTAACCGCAACAATCTCAAGATCAGGAAGAACGGGAAAACCATGCCGATCAAAAATTACAACGTCGTTGTGAAACGTGAGCTAATCCAAGGATACTTAGGAGGAAGCTTTAGCTCGGGCCCAACTCCGACGCGGCCTATTCAAATACATGTAAAACGCAAAAACGTTTTTATGAGATAACCCCTGGACCGATTTTGATGAAATTTGTTGCATTTGAAAGAGAACGTTAAATTCTAGTGACTGTTGGAAGCGGAATTTCGATTTAGGGCTTGATTGTTCTTAAACGATTTTCAAATATTTGACCGTTTGAAAAAAATAGAAGCACGAAGTTTACAAATTCATAGCTCTGCATCAAGAACTGATATCGCGGTTCTGTAAACGGCGTCCATTAGATCATTCAAAGCGGACAAATTCAATATGTCAGTTTACATCTTACGTGAATTTGTTACGTTGGTTACGACGGTTTTGGAAAAGTAGTATTTTCCTATGATTAATTTTTTATATTCATGTGTAACATATCAATTTTCTCCGCTTTAGATGTACTATTAGTTGCAATTCACAGAATTGTATTATCACTTTTACTGGTTGAGCTACAGAGCTCTAAGCTTGATAGGTTCGTTTTCTGAGAATTTTCGATTTTTGCCAATTTTTAATAAAAAATTCACGAGCTAACTCAAAAATTCGAAGCCAACAGTCACTATATATTAAGTTTGTCTTTTAAATGCAACAAACCACGTCAAATTTGGTGCAGTGGTTGCCGAGAAAAACGAATTCTCCTTTTACATGTATTTAGATAGGAGTACTCGAGCTAAAGCTTCCTCTTGTTACGAGTTGTGAATGCGACAACATTAATGTCCAAATGAACGCTGTTTGCGCTGCGAACGATGTGCCATAGCGGTGCGTGCTGGCCGAGAAAGCAAGCAGCGGCAGCCTGCGTTGCCAACGCCGCATGCCGCCGACGTCCAGCGCGACGAGAGAGCGAGGAAGCAGCAGCGGCCACCAAGGCCGGCAGGTACGCGCAGCAGCTAAGCCCAGCGCAGTGCCGGCTATCGAGAGCGAGGGTGACGTGGCGTCGAGGCGGTGCCCTCTCCCCTCGCGCAACACCTGGCGCTCTGCGGCTGCATAGGTGTTTCCGTTCGCCCGCTCTGCTCCGTCTAGGCGCGCTTACATTTTGACGTGGCGTCACAGCCAATGGTAATTTAGGGACCGCTTCGCTGCTACAGACGCCGGCTTTTTCGCTCCATGGGTCATTTGCTGTTTTCGCATCAAAAACAAACTTCACTGTACGTAGATTGCACACAATCAAAAGCCGTTGACTGAAATGGCCGGTACAATATCGCACTGCGACTGTAACACTCGCTCGCTATTCGTATATGCTTTCTTCTGTCGCCTTTGTACCCTTCGCGCTCTCCTAACAATGCATCCACACCAAATCGCCCGTTTTTTCTAATCTTTGCATCCCATTGCCCTCCTAACCCTAACGTGGCGGCGGCTATTGCAGACGTGGTTCCAAAACAAGCGTGCCATGCTCCGGCGGCGAGGAATCCGGATTATCGGTGACAGCTACGTGCCCAACCTACAGCCACCGGCAGGGTGCCCAGGGTGCCCAGGGTGCTCCAACGCGCACCCGTCACCATTGCCTTCCCCACGAGACACAGAGGACAGCCGCCAATTGGCATCGCCTGCGGTTGTGCCACCTGCGACCACGGTCGTCTGTCCCGGACTCTCGGTGCAGTCACAGATTCTCGCGGGAAACGAGACCCAGCCGCAGCAGAGCCCGCCATCGCTCGGTTCTTTTCACACAGGACACGACTTCCTCGCGATTCCGCAGCCACGATGGGACGGCAGAGTGTAAGTACTGTATATTGCTACGGGGATGCTCCCGTATATATACAATCCTTCGCAATTTACAAGCAGCTGCACAGATTCAAGCAGAAGGCAAGACGGCATCTTATAACACGAGCGAAGCCTTTTATACACTCCTCGACGCTGGAAGGTGCTCGATATTTAAACCCCAGAAAAAAATACAAACGAGCCTCAGAGGGCACTAAACAACTTAATAGCTTTTCTACAGCCAGTTCCGGGTTCGTTTACCAGGAGGTGACATCATGGGGTGGTCACGGGAGAGCAGGACACCGTGACGTTTACCTGTGTAGTAGGCGCGAGACGGTTTGCGAGTGCTGTAACGTCGCTCCCTCGTGACCCCCCTACGCGTCATGACGTCAGGACACAGTAATCTCCCGGCAAACGAAGCCGGAACTGACTGTAGAAAAGCTATATAACTATAATATTTAGCGCGCTCTGAGGCCTGCCACTATATTCCCCAATGGTTTCGACGTCCCGCACTTTCATCTAACGCAAAAAAAAAGTGGCGAATCGAAAGTATCATGTCAGTACTGCTTTAAACCAAGTTTTCAGAGTATATCAAACGTCTATGCAGACCTCAAGTAGGTTTCGTCCCTTCATTACAAACTTCACCTGTCTACAGGTATAATGTGTGCAGTTGCCACACGGTACCAGGTGGCGTGGAGACACTGCATGTTTCGAGCACTACATAGGGCGGCGGTATACTATATATCGAGCCACCGCGAATTATTGGCGCAACTAGAAGGGCCGCCAATGGCACGAATTCCGCGCTTGGCGTGTGAAGTGTATATAGACGACTCTCCATAGTACTGATGGCCGCCTTTATGAAAGAAGCTTGATAATCTGTCGAATCTCTCCACAATTCAAGAAAATTGCTATACCTCCTTGTTGACTTATCTGTATTGCGTATGGAGGCCTGTAAGTACTTTGCAATCACCGCGCGGCGTCGGTTGGCGTAGCATTCCTGTATATGGTCCCCTATACGGTAGCCGTGTACTCTGTACAGGAGCCATATACGGGGACACCATGCATCATTTCATACTTACCCGACGACGCCGCGGAAGCTATAGGAAAGTAGTGCGGTTATACGAGTATCATTCCGAGCGTGTCGCACTGCCTTTTTTTTTTAAATCTGCGACGCTTTCTACGGTATAGCTAGCCCATGTATTACGATTACAACTGTTGGACGTAAGGTTCCGTAATATCAGGCATTATTTGCGCATCTCTGCGCTATCCAGTAAGCGGCGTACTGTGTTTTCGTCGCAAGCTCAAGCGGGGCGCTGTGGCTGGTCGCAGAAACGTGTCACTCCGCTCATTCGGGCGGTGTTAACAGGTTGAGACTTAACGAATCTTTCAATGCAACAACTGCGCCGTATTTTGCGGCATAAACGTGTGAGACTTGATACACCAAGTTACATGACGCACACCTGTATCCGCTACGTACGAAACAGAGTATAAGTCGGTGTATAGTTACTGTATAGGTTCCAACGTATACAAGAGCACTAGGTTGGTGTAGAGTTAAAGTATACACAGTAACTCTAGGCCGGTGTAGGGTGCCTCGAGTACCACGCTGTGCTGACATCGAGGCACCCTAGGCCGGCATAAAGCCCCTCAAACTTCGTAAAGTAGTGACACTCTCCTCCTCCCCTCCTCCTCGTTTCTCCTCTCTTTCACGCTCCCTCCTCCACCGTGGCGCCGCCTACACTACTCGAGCGCAACAACTGCGCCAACATGCACTGCTCGCCATTCCGTAGGCGCTTCTCGAGCAAAAATGGCGCTGATGCACGGCGAGGGGGCCCACGTGATGCTATTAGGCCAATAGCGACGCGGCGTCGGCCTCGGCCAGAGCGCGCGAGGAGGAGGCGGCATTCTTCAAAGCGTGGCACTACTTTACGAAGTTTAAGGGGCTTTAGGCCGGCACAATGAACAGCGCCACCAGCGGCGGAAATTTCGGCTTTGTTCGGCAGGCGACACTCCTGACAAAGAGCGGTCGCACGGCGGGATCACGCGGGTCCCTGCCGCTGTTTTTTGGACAGTTTGTACTAAGCACAAGCAATTGTAAGCTACATTATTGAGCTTTAAGCATGAATACGTTGTTGCGCGTCCAACTCACTGCGTGCTCACGTGACAAGAGCACGCGAAAAAAGGATGTTGAATTTAGCGTTAATGAGAAATTCGGAGGGTTATTTCGCCCGAGACAAACACAAGCACGAGAGCCTGACGTCTCTCGTAGCTTATTCTGTACGTAACAGTGCGCAGCTGAGGCCTGCAGCACCTCTTATCGGTGCCGCTGCCACCGGCAACACGGGAGCTTCGTTTGGCTACCGTCTTCTTCACAGGCTACGGACGATCGAGATCTCTCCCACAGGTGGCGCTGCTTAATGAAGCGCGGTATGAGAGTGCATGCGGGCTGGACCGCAGACTATACGAAAGGGGCTGTTTTTGGAACCTCTAATATTGAACAAAATATCTAAGGTCGCAGGCTTTTTGCAGACATGTTATAGGCTCCATATAACACACCTACGAACCTCCGTAGTTTCTCTGAATCTGCTTTTATTTCGTGTAAGGGCACGATTCTTTGCACTGTCCATATATCGTCCTTCCCGACACAAGTCGCGTAAGACTGCCGCAATTCGTTGCCACGGACTAGAAGAGAAACTTGCGCGACTTGGTGGTGGGGCGAAATGTAAGTCAGCGCCGGTGTTGTGTTCTTCTCTTCCTTCGTCCCTATCTGTTTCGCGCCGTTAATTTCCGTTGCCACGGTGCAGGTCTCGCGCGGTACCGTCATCCGCGTTTCCCGCGCTGAGCAGCGGCGACGAGCAAGTCCTGTCCGCGTCGGTGCAACTTAGGCCTAACGTGGCGGCACCATGGAACCGACAGTACGGCAGCTTCGAGTCGCTGTATCCGACCAGGCCGCCACCGCCTCCGCTCACCTCGTCCCTCAGCCACTCTGCGCCGTGCGTGTCATTCGGCGGGGGCCAATCAGACCGCGGCTACGTCCAGCACCAACAGTTCGGCGTCGCTGCTCGTGAGTACATGCCACGTGTCCCTACGTAACTCGTGCCATAATTGAAAAAAAAAGAAATAATGCCGGTGCCACGTAGTTGGAGAGAATGTAACATTGTTTGCCACCGCTTGGAGCAAGTCGGACTTTTTTGCATTTCGCCTAATTACATTATTCGTCATTATTATTTACGCTTTTCTTTGGCTTCGTTCGTTGTTGCCTATGGTCGTGATTCTAAAGAAATCGAGGCTCTCAGTTTCCCTTCTTATCGTTCACACACACACATGAGCGTGCGCCCGTGTGTGTGGGGGGGGGGCAGCACTTCCTTTTGATTTAATATATATATAGTCTCTCTTAGCTGCGCCAAATTCTTAAAAACTGCCTGTGGCAAAAGCACAATTCTAACCCTTGATATAAATTATTTGATGAGGCGGCCATTACTTGTACGAGAAATCAAAACCCCTAGCTTTATAATTAACAAGTTACGCTAACTAACTTTTCTTAACTTAATTACTTTACGCATATATTTCAATCTACGAATTGTAGCCGGTGAGTTCACAAGGCATATCCACTTGGAACCGATTCTCAGGACTGCACCAATTTGGAGATAGTAATTTTCACTGTGCCCGACGAAATGCATTAGCGTACCAGTTACTTTTGTGCTTAAATGCATGAAACATTTTTTATCGCAACTTTGATGGCGCATGTCTTGAAACGTCAAGCTAAACCTATAGATCTAATCATTTCGTTGGGCGCTGACAAAACGCCGACGGCTCTCTTTCGGCATGCACCATCGAGTTTAGTAATGCAGGTGCATTAGAGTTTAGTAAAGTCCATTATAGAGGGACCTTAGAGTTTAGACGTCTGCAACGCCGCTGGCGGCGGCCGTCGTCACTAAGCCGCCGTTGTGAGACGCCCGGCATAGCTGCCGGGGCACTGTCTCTGCAGCGCAGACGCGTTTGCATAGCGTACTGCGTGCTGCGCCAACGCGTCAACCCCCCGTGTATCGGTACACGGAACACCGTCCGAGCAGTTCGAACCACGAACTTAAAAGCGTCGCTATCGCTTTCTACGCTTCGGATCTTCAGGGCGAGACTGCCAATTTCATCTTTTGTCTTCTTTTGTCTCGTTTGCATTTTAGCTGCGAGCACGTCGTGGCAAGGACAACCGCAGTGGCCGCAAGTGCAGCTTCCTCAGGGACCACCGGCGAGCGACGTCCAACAGCAGGACTGCTGGGCGCCGGCGACCGTTGCGGCAGGCGGGGCCTCGGTTGGCGTCCATGGCAATCCCCGCGAGCCGCCATCTTGGCAGACGGGCGGCGCTGGTGCCAGCGGTTCCTCCGAAGGGAGCGACGTCAAACAGCTGGACTGGTGGGCGCCGGCGACCGTTGCGGCAGGCGGGGCCTCGGCTGACTTCCATGGCGATGCCTGCGAGCCGCCATCTTGGCAGACGGGCGGCGCTGGTGCCAGCGGTTCCTCCGAAGGGAGCGACGTCAAACAGCTGGACTGGTGGGCGCCGGCGACCGTTGCGGCAGGCGGGGCCTCGGCTGACTTCCATGGCGATGCCTGCGAGCCGCCATCTTGGCAGACGGGCGGCGCTGGTGCCAGCGGTTCCTCGAAAGGGAGCGACGTCAAACAGCTGGACTGGTGGGCGCCGGCGACCGTTGCGGCAGGCGGGGCCTCGGCTGACTTCCATGGCGATGCCTGCGAGCCGCCATCTTGGCAGACGGGCGGCGCTGGTGCCACCGGTTCCTCGAAAGGGAGCGACGTCAAACAGCTGGACTGGTGGGCGCCGGCGACCGTTGCGGCAGGCGGGGTCTCGGTTGGCGTCCATGGCAATCCCCGCGAGCCGCCATCTTGGCAGACGGGCGGCGCTGGTGCCAGCGGTTCCTCCGAAGGGAGCGACGTCAAACAGCTGGACTGGTGGGCGCCGGCGACCGTTGCGGCAGGCGGGGCCTCGGCTGACTTCCATGGCGATGCCTGCGAGCCGCCATCTTGGCAGACGGGCGGCGCTGGTGCCAGCGGTTCCTCCGAAGGGAGCGACGTCAAACAGCTGGACTGGTGGGCGCCGGCGACCGTTGCGGCAGGCGGGGCCTCGGCTGACGTCCATGGCGATGCCTACGAGCCGCCATCTTGGCAGACGGGCGGCGCTGGTCCCAGCACGTCCTCCGAAGGGAGCGACGAGTCCGTGCCCAGCATGAGCAGCCTGACGTCTCTCGTGGTGGAGTTGGGCGATGCAGACATCGAGATAGAGCGGTCCCGGCACTGGATGAACGCTGCGGACGCCTGACCAAACATCGTGACGTGCGATCGGACTTGCGAGTTGTCTCACAAAAGGCCGTCGTACGCGTGAACCCGGAAGCTTTACGGACAGACAGAGAAGCGCGACTGTACTTTTCCACGATCCAACGATCCCTGTGTAGGATGTCGTAACGTTTTGCAGCCCATACCCGGCATTGAGAAGCATACCTTCGATTCGTTGCCAAAAACTCCACTGTGATTTTAAAAAAGAGATCGATCCCTGCATTTTGTCGTTCAGACACATGTAATACAACATTTTCACTGTACTTAATACATTTGGACAAGGAACGGATAAGGGCTCGTTAAAAAAAAAGAACTGTACCATAATAACTCATTTTTGTGCTCAATATAGCTAACATGGTTAGAACACAATAAAATGCATGTCCGGCAAGTAGTGTAGACACCGTAATTCGATAAAAGCAATAACAATAGAATATCTACCTCTGCAGCTTACACGCTGAAAAAGAAAGAAACGTCGTTGCTGTGCACGAAAGAAGTTAAGCAATTGTCAAAGTAACAGTGATGAAATGCGAAAAAGTGACACTTGCTACTGACGAACTGAGGCTGTGCATGATGCCTTCAGGGATTAAACCGGCCGTGTAGAAAATACACGGAAAGATACACTGCGATGCTCTTATCTACCTCATGTCACACATTATTTATGATGCATTGTCAATAAACGTGCCAGAGCTACACAATTTTGTTCCAAGACGTACGCAGACTCCACAGAAAGAAAGTCATGGTGATATGGCGACATCTTGCAGTTGTTGTAGCGAATGGCCTTACTTACTGAGTATTTAAATGTCAACCTCCATCTGTACATTCTTGTCACCCTTCATTTTTTCGTTGTGAATAAAGACATTTGATCACTCCGTCATTTGTTGCTCAGTTATTCGTGTCACGCTTTTTTTATTAAGAGACAAATCATCGGCTGAAAGGACACGCACAATTATTGGCTGCATGCATTACAAGTAAAATGTATTGCCTTTTTCATTCAGTTAACCATGCTGCATTGCAAGCAGAATGCTCGACTGCCAGCCAAGTCGCCTTAGTCTACTTTTCCCTGAAAAGTATCTTACAGGGATGCCGCTCTTTCAAAGACGACTGCGAATGGTGCAGGAGTCAAATGGGAACACGCATTTTAGAACTGTTTACATGTTTTACAACCAAGCAGCCTACGGCGAGTCGTGGATTCTATCGTACCTCGGATTCTATTGTACTTCTTGTGATAAGCTATAGATGAGCAGCCGTCGGATCGTCGTGAAAGGCTCCCAGAACCTGCAGAGAACGCGGTATGACGGTGACCCATTTGTTGTCCCCGATGAGATAAATGTAGCAATACGAAATTCCACTGCGGAGCTTGAGTTAAGCTGTCTACGAAGTAGGGCGTTCGGGAGTAAAGGAGAATTTTCCAGGCATTCGACAACAGTGCGGCATGCAGCATGGGTCGGCACCTTGGTGGGAAACAAGGATGGATGGGCGCTCGGGGCCTATAGTCAAATAGCCTCGCGACGGTTAAAGACAGTGGAGACGACTCAGTGTGTAAGCTGGCGCGGATGGTGAGTGATCGGGGATCGGGAGTGCGCAGCGAGAAAGGGTGTCTGCGTCCTGGTGCTTCTTTCCAGACCTGTAGGTGACATCGAAGTCGTATTCCTGCAAGCCAAGCCCCTGCATGCGGCGACCCGATAAGTTGTGCAGCGATGACGGCCAGCACAATGCAGGGTCGTCGGTTAAAGCGGCGGTCATGTAGTCATAACCTCTGTTCAAGTTGGTTTTTGTACCCGACTGGCGTGTGACTAACGTCAACATATTTTTTTTTTTTGTCCGAACTCTTACTCTACAAACCCACAAGGAGAGGTCGTAAAACTCTGCGCGAAGAGGAACGGGAATATTCCAAAATACGCATCACATTGGCAGATGGTACTCCCGTACCGCACGTAGAGAAAATTAGAATCCTAGGGTTACACCTGCAGGCAAACGGCCATAACGGAGAGACGGTGCGAACACTTCGTCGTTCGGTAGATGACACCATCCGACTCTTGCTTCGCATCACGAATAGACGCAATGGTATGCGTGAAGAGTGCGCGATCCGTCTCGTGCAGGCGTACGCGATAAGCCGCATAACGTATGTTGCCCCCTACCTGAGGTGGATCGGGTCCGAAAAAAACAAAGTCGAATGCATGATCCGAAAGGCTTTCAAGAGGGCGGTCGGCGTTCCACTCAACGCGAGCACCGACAAGTTTCTAGAGCTCGGTGTTCACAACTCCCTTAACGAGTTAATCGAGGCGCACGACATTGCACAATACGAACGATTATCGAGGTCAAAGGCAGGCCGATGCATCCTCGAGTCGCTCAGCATCGCGTACCACACCCAGCATGGAGAAAAGACGGCGGTTCCCGCCTCTGTTCGGGACCGCCTGATCATCCCGCCGTTTCCCAAGAACATGCACCCTACGCACCACACCGGGAGACGCAACAAACGAGCAAGCGACCTACAGAAGAAGTTTGGTAACAGCAACGAGGCGGCATACGTAGACGCGGCTCCATATGGAGGAGGGAGAAGCGCACACGCGATAGCGGTTGTAGACCGCTCGGGTAAGTTAAAATCACTGGAAAAAAATTCAGAGTACCGCATTTGTTTTCCCCGCGCCGCCGCCGCGTTCATTGGCCCAACCGTACCATGTGACCTCCGGGGTGCCATATACCTTCCAAGCGCCGGGCGGGCCGGCTCAGTTAAAGCGCAGGCAGTGCGGGTTCCCTACGTTTGTTATTTGTGTTCAGATTGTAGCGCTCGCGTTTGTCTAAAGAAATCATGCCTGGTTGCTGCGCCTTCGGATGCAGCAACCGAACCGAGTCTGGAAAGACTTTTTTCTCGATTCCGATTGGAAAAAATGACCGAGAGCGTCGTTCTGCGTGGCTACATAGAATCGGCCGGGATAACTTCAAGCCTACAAAAAACACCCGTGTGTGCGAGGTAAGTGCACCTTGCTTGTGCTTCTCGGCGCTGTTTTAGAAGATATTTAAGCGAAGTGCACGCGGTTTTAGCGATGCTACGAAAATAGGAGTTCATTGTAGGGATCGTTCGCGCCTTGCACGCTTGACGCGGGTACGCTTTTGTTGCTCAACACACGTGGTTATTCCGTGCTCGTGGCACGCGATGGCACACTTGTCGCGCGAGAATTCCGCGTCCCCACGTGCACCAGGTACTCGCATGATTTCCCCGCGCACGTGAGCACGCTCTCGCTTCGAGTCACTCGACCCATGTGGCACTTGTTTTTCGCAAATTGTGACGATCGCAGTCAATAAAAACATGGTCAGTGCATGTCGTGCGTCCACATAACGGCTGCTTTCTGTGCAGTTGTGTTGGCACTGGTAGAAAAATAGAAATGGGTTGAATATTAGCAATCCTTGAAGCTGCGTGTTTGCGGTCACGTGCGCGTTTACATCCCAATTGAGCTATTTTAATTCTCACTGTGTAAACTTGTAAACCTTGATAACTTTATAACGTATTCTTCGTCTCTTTAGTTGGGTCTTTCAACTTATTATTACAGCTATCTTCCATGTTTTTTTTCTTATTTCACATGTCTCGAACAGCTTCATTCAATAAAGCCCTGGCAGCCGCCTTGGGCAGCCAGCGTTACTGTGACCAGCATCACACTTCTAACCATACAACAAACATTTGCAGGACCACTTTTGTGCTGAAGACTTTGAGAAGCCTAGAGTGGATGGGAAGAAGAGGCTAAAGTATAAAGCTGTGCCAACCATTTTTGCACACCGTGTGCCAAAGAAAACCAGAAAGCCACCATTCGCCCGTCTTCCTAGTTCGCCAGCAAACAACTTGGCTGAAGAGGCTGAACCTGAAGGGGAAAACTTGCTAATAGGTAATTTTTCCTCAAATGAAACTTTTTTTCATACATACACTGCAGCAGTGCTTTGTTGGTCGGTTATCATGTAGCCACATATAATGCAAAATGGATGATTTCGTACCTAAATGTATACTGGCATTGATCTTGTAACTTTTTAATGATTTGAATCGGGGCCTGATACTGTGACCAAACAGAGAAACCTCAACTATTTCATTGGCACTGCTCTTTTAAGTGTAGCACTTACAAGTAATGTGGTTGCATGTCTGGGCACAAAAAGTGTTTGAAATGAAAAAATCACTATGAAAACTTTTGCAGCTGCTGACAGCACAGCAGATGGTCTGGACTCTTCAAAAGAGCAACAGGAGCATACTGGATCTGCTGATGTGGCAACAGAAGTGCCAAAAACCTCAGATGTTCAAGAGGATGCATCTCCCAACATGTTCAATGAAGTTGACACACTGAAGCGCCAACTTAACTTGGAAAGAAAAAAGCGTGCGAGGGTGGATATGGAGTGTGACGCCCTGAGAAGATCATTTAGTGGACTGCTTGCAGAAGATCAGCTCCGTGTCCTGCAAAAGGGAACAATGAGAGGGTCATCATGGACTCAGAAGACAATTCAGGAGTCTCTGAAGGTCCGACTTGCCTGTGGGGGAAGAGGATATGAATACCTGAGAGGTAATGGCTGGCCGCTCCCTGCTGAATGCACTCTTCAAAAACATATTGAAGATATCAGGTTTACCCCAGGTATGCAGTAATGTTTGCAGCTCCATAATAAACATTTTCCACATTGCAGGTGCGACTCAAGACTAGCTACTGACTTCACTGATGATCACATAGCAAGCATAGCTAGAAATATTGGGCGGCAGCAGGAGGCTTGCACTCATCTTTTTAGAAAAGATTTTATAAAGGCTCCGATAGTGATAAGCGAGGTTGTTTGAAACGACTGGGCTGAAGCTTGTACTTTTGAATTTCAAAGAAAAGTAGCCGTGATCATTCCAGGACGCATGTTTGTTAGCAAAGATACACTTTAACTATGCTTTCTGCAATACCCTTAGGCTAGTGTTAAAGCTATTAAACATAATAAAAGGCTCTTTTCTTGTCATTCTAGGTATTCTTGAGGAAGTGTTTCCACCTTTAGCATCAAAAGTGGCAACATTCAACTCTGAAGAGCGTTATGCAGTCCTAATGTTGGACGAAATCCAACTGACGCCTGGTTTGGACTATGATATTACAACACGCTCTGTCATCGGTAAGGCTTCATCAAAAACAAATGTGGTCTGCTGTTTACATATCAGGCAGCGTAGTTCTCTTGCAGCTAAAACCAATGCAGTAATGAGCACTGGCATGTGATACTTAATTTAGCGATGTGAAAAAAAATTAATGCAACTAATTTAACTGCTCTAATTTCAATATCTAAGCGTTAATGACTAAATGTGTGTGCATAGGTACACACAGAAAGCCATTCAAGCATCCTTGGGATATCTTATATTTATGTAGTTTTCGATGAAACCTGTTATACCTTATAAACAAAGTTATCAAAGTGGTGTCCAACTTAACTCACTTAAGCTTGGCACATGACAGGCTTAAATGCTTATGTGCTACTAAACCTAGCACAGCAACATCATTTGTTTTTCTATTTTTGATGCTTTCCTGTGCTAATAAAGCACACTGCATGCTTACTTTATGATATATACTGGACAGCTCTGCACTGCTATGCCCCAAATAAGCATTCTTGAATTATCCCTCAGGCCGCCCTACTCTCCCCTCCTCGGACCCAAGTGCAGAGCCTGTACTGGCGACACATGCTTTGGTTTTTATGCTTGGTGGAATTGCATCAAGATGGAAGCAGACCGTGGCATATCATTTCACAGGTAAGTAGCAGTTGAAAGTTAGTGTTAAGTGAATTTTTGCACGTAAAGTTGGGAACAACACAATGTTTTCATTTTTCTTATGCGCATAACTGCAGAGACTGTTTGGCCAATTCCTGAAGAATTGCGTGCCAGTGATGTGTAACACAGAGTGGCAACATTCCTCCTAGAATCTTTACTGAACTGCCTACTTTTTCTTGGATGGTAGCGAGCTAATGCATAGGGGAGGCTTACAGAAAATGCAGTTGGTGTCGGTTAAGACCACCTAGGGTCACAGGCAATGACAATCCACAGAATAAAGCCGAAATGAGTTGTCAGTACTGTGTAGAATGCTATGTAGCTATATGAAGTGATGTCTCGCACAAGTAAGGCAGCATCCTTGGCATGACCACTGGTGACATGCTGTCGTCGCTTGCTTGCTAAACCTCCTAAGCGACTGACGAGTGAAAGAATGCAGCATACAAAATGAAGCAAGGCGGTTATCGACTAGGCCTTGTGCCTTGCCATGTTGGCTGTGCGCCAGCCAAGTGTGGAGCGGGTGAGAGGCACCACTAATAGAAGCATAATGCAATAAATACAGCATCAGTATGCATATCCCAATGAGTGAAATGTGCAAAATAAATGAAAGGTTTCAGCATTTTGTTTTCATTTCAGGTGAATCCTTTGATGCAGCAAAGGTACTGGACTTGCTATTTGAAATCATCAGGCGCAGTGAAAGCATCGGTCTAGCAGTGGACTGCATTACTTCAGACATGGGTGGAGGAAATCAAGCCATCTGGAAGCTGCGTGGAATCATGGCCACAAAGTACGGTCGTCCAAGGACCAGCTGCCCCCATCAATGTGGAAACGACCGTAGCCTCCATTTCCTTTCGGACGCACCCCACCTGCTCAAGAACTTGCGCGGGCACCTGGTTCGGCAACAAAGAATCCTTCTAGACGACGACACGGTGCGGAATAACAAGTTGCCATCCAATGAGGTAAGTTGCCGAGTCTCACACCGTCTTACATTGCTGTTCACAACGTAGCGTGCACAATGGAGTTTAATTATTTGGAAAATGTTGTAACTTTTGCTTCTGCAATGAAGATTATTTACTTCAGTGTGAAGCATCTATAGGATTCAGCTTAAATAAATACAAATATGGTTTTACAGTTTCATTTATTTATTCATATAACTCAAGAGTCCCTTTTTGAGGGCATTACATTAGGGGCAGGCACCTGTAAACATACACTATGCTACATTAGCCTACACATGCAAAATGACAATGATCATTTGCTGCTTCTGCAGGTCTCCATGAAGTACCTAGAGCAGCTATGTGAGATCGACGAGAAGCATAGCCTGAAGCTTGCTCCACGCCTGAAGTCAAAGCATTTAAATCCCAGCCATTATGAAAAAATGAATGTAGGCACAGCATATGCTGTATTTAACCATGCAGTAGCATCTGCCCTACGGCTTCTGGTCGAGCAGGGCAAAATGGACGAAGAGGCCCTTACGACAGCATGGTTCGTGGACCAGGTGTTCAAGTGGTTTTCCCTCATGACATCTCGGACGCCAACCATGGCGTTGAGCGACCTCTGCCCTGAAAAGGGAAAGGAAGCTGTGACCTTCCTGACTGACTTCATGGAGGTCTTCAGGAACCTCCGCATCATTGACAAAGGAAAGACTAATGCAGCATGGAAGCCTGTCCAGGCCGGCATAATAATAACGACTACAACTGCACTGAACTTACGCAAACTGTATGTGCAAAGCAAGAATCTGAAATTTCTGCTGTTGAGTCGCCTCTGCCAAGACGCGCTCGAGAACCTATTTAGCACAATAAGAGTTAAGACGCCCGTACCCAGGGCACGGGAATTCAAGTATACCTTAAGAGTCATTGTCCTGGCACAATTCTTCAAGCCAAGCAGGCATGGCTCTTACGACATTGATGACTCTGTTCAGCTAACAGATTTTCTTTCCTCCCGACCTGATTTGGCTGAAGAACTAGATAATATAAATATGCCAGAGGAAGTAGGAGACCTTGAGCCTGAAGAACAGCAGTCTCTACAGTATGTCGCTGGTTATGTGGCACGCAACATCATGAAAAAGCACAAGCTCTGTGAGAGTTGCGCAACTTTATTGGTTCAGCCGGCAAAGAATGAAAACAGGTTTTTGGCACTCAAGAACTACATTCCAGACAAGCAATCTCTTTGCACACCATCCGAAATATTATGCACCTCAGTGAGTGTGTGGAGACATACTTCAGGGTGAATGAAGAGTCTCTTGTCATGGGGAAAGTCAACGTTGATCAAGTCAGAACACTCATTGCAGCCGTGGAGCCCACGTTCACTGTTTTTCCTGCATGTCACAATGTTGCAGACAAAGTTGTGCATGAATTTTTGTTGTGTAGGCTGCGCTTTGCACTGCGTGCAAAAAATGAAATGCTGCAAAAGAAAGCAGCACAAAACTCTAAGTGCGGATCACAAAGTGTTGGCATGCGTGCAGCTATTTCAAACGTGAAGTGAGCTGTAACTTTATGCTTCAAGAGCTAGACCATTCTTAAATTCTGTGTCCATATCAATATGCTGTTGCACTGTTCTAAGAGTTGACAGTGGGTTACCATTATTCTACGTTTTGTATGTCTCAGGCTGAAAAGGCCGACATGTTTTTGTAATATGGGCTTGATACACTGTCTTTAGTACCCTTAAAGGACTATAGACGACAAATTTTTGCTTGCATGCTTTCTTGTTTCAAACGATGTGTTAGACATTCGTATACATGGAGCAGCCTGTGGTATTCGCGTACAACCGCTAAATAATTAACAATTTAATTTCTTCATGACGCTATTCCAGTTTCACCGAACGACGACTGTGATGTCAAGTTGATGTTTTCGTCACGTGATTCAGTAGAAAAACTAATATAATCGCTGACAGGTCATTTTTTGCCATTCCAGGTCTTGGAAAAGGTTGGATTAAATGTCGCAGTAAATTATAACTACACATCAATGATTGTTAGTTTTTTTAGTGGATCACGTGACCAACACATGAGCTTGACATCACAGTCGTTCGTCGATGAAACAGAAACAGCATGAGAGAAGAAAATCCATTATAAATTATTTAGCACTGTAGGCAAATACTGCCCGGTAACCCATGTATTCTATTTTGTAACGCATCGTTTGACACAAGAAAACACAGAACAATATTAGGTGTTCATAGTCCTCTACTAACAACTGCCATGTATGTTTGGTGTGAATTTTGTCACATTTGATATTCCATGCTGAGTTCAGCCTCCAGAGTCAGGCAAAGAAGACATTATTCCAGTTTGCAATATTTAATTATTTTTTTCTGGCTTATTTATTTTGGACTCTTGGCTCATCACTGCAAGCTGGTTCCGGTTTTTTTAAAACCTGACCAAGTCTATGTTAGGGGAGTCGGATGGCACAGATATTGAATGCCTGCGGCTCTTTGTCTAGTCTCTCTTAGCCATTCCACTAATGCTTAATTTGCTGCACTATGGGGGAAAAAATTGCCTGCTGGAGTTTTGTGCACTTAACCCAGTTTGTGCTGTTTATGGTTGCTCTTATGTTTTTGTGTGTAGAAGCTGTATGCATGGTACAGAATTTTTAAAATTTATTCAAGCAATTTGATGCGTTTTAAATGTTCTTGGATTGCATTGTTTAGGAGGGTTGTAAGCACACATTCATACTTGTGTGGTGGTTGATGCTGCATATAAGACCATCGTGCAAAATGTCGAGTGTATTTGAGGAGCTCTTCTAGTCCGTGCTTAGGATGAGAGTACTGGCCGACTCGGCTTATTATGGCTTGTATGTAAGGCTTTGCAGCTTCAAAAGCTATTTTCTGTATTCCGCAGAAGGATGAAATCAGACTTTGCTGTGGTTTTAAGGAGATATTGTGCAATCGGTGTTTTCTGGTGTTCATGCTCTTGCAGTTTCATTGGCATATATACAAAATTCATTTTGTTTTTGTTCGTACATACTAATGGTGTTGCTATTTGAGAGTTGGTACTTTTAAATGGTGTTGTCAGTACTGGGTAGTTGTTATCTTTGTGTTGTACAGCAAACTCCACTTGCTGTTCAAGATGACTGCAGGGGTGATAGGTGTTTCTAGTCTTGCATGTGCTGTTTGCAGCGCTTCTACTTTGTTTATTTTCCACACTAGTGGTGTAAGCCTCCAGTGTGTTCCGTAGGTGAAACAAACGTGTTTGCTTCTGGAGGTGAGGTCAGTGATATATACTTTTTGAATGACTGTTTGCTTGGAACATGCGGATGAAAAGGAGCTGGCTCACCTGCATGTTTGCTAGGAAACAAGGCTTGTGGGGCAGGTTCTGGCACCAGTCACCAGCGCCCGTTCTTATGAGTTGTAAGAGGGTTCCTTTCTTGTGTAATGCTGTGCCTTCCCAGTGGTGCCAGATGAGGACCTCCGTGTGCTCCGTTGGCTACCTGTGTCTCTGTCAGTGCCATTCAGCTGCAGAGTAATGCAGAGTAGTTGATTTATGACAAGGTAGACAATTTCATAGCTCAAACTGTATCTGCTGATCCCGTGGGCTTTTTGAAAGCTTTTCACAGATAGCAAAGCATCCTCTGAAGTGCCATCAAAAATTAATGTATGAAAGAAATGCAGTTGCTGCCACCATAACTACTATTTATTCTTTAGTCAATGATTACCCCCCTTAGCCCGAGGGCGCAACAGCAGGGGCATTCGCTTCGCCTCACTGCCATTGTGATGATTGGCGCTGCAACTGAAACTTGTTTGCTAGCACAGTAATTACAGATCGTGATACATTCCAAGCAACACACGCATTGAAGCTTAGTTAAAACTATGTTTATAAATCCGAAAAAAGAAATAATAAAGTTCATTAGGCTTCAGAACTTGTAGCTTCCGTACATGATGGATGTTGCAGGCAGTTTGTTAGTCGCAAGGAGCAAAACTAAGCCATTCTTAATTTCTACTTCAGGTGTACCTACACTTCCAAGTCTCTTCAGCATAAGCACATTTGCCTTATGTGCCATAAAGAGAAAAAAAAAGCGATATAACTCACTTACGTGCACTTTGTTTTTAGGTGCCAAAGTGTCTTAGTCTGCCCATTTTTTAAGTTTGCATGTTGTGCCTGCTTCATGATCACATTTGACTGGGAGACTTTACTCGGAAATACAGGATGATGAAGGAAAGACGGGATGAGCTTGAATTGACAACAGCATTAAGGAAAGCAATGTGTGCGCCCAGCCACTACACTTAAACAGGAATGATGTTTTGTGATTACATGAAAAAATTTGTATCACAGCAAAAACCACCAAAAGCAAAGAAGGTGAAAGCTTCATACTTGTAGCAAAATTAAAAACAAGAATAAAGCCTCACCTTAAAACGTAAAAAAACTATATTATCTAGAATTAAGTAACCTAAGTGCTCTTTGAAGAAAATCAACACCAGATATATCATTGACATGCGTCTCTTCCCAACCTGTGAATGAGAGGCGCCTCAAGAATCCCCCTAGCTAACTTGTCTTTTAATTGTCCTAAGACTTCTGTGTTTCTGTACAGCAGATAAAAACTACAAGCTTTACAGTGCAAACAGACATACTGAGCATTATTTTTGTTAAGTGAAGCACAATGTTCTCTTCGTCAGTTGTTTAGGAAACGACCAGTTTGCCCTATATGAACAGACCTACAGCTCAGAGATATCTTGCAAACCATGAGTGCTGCACATTCAATAAGCTTGGTGGTATGCTTCATATCACAAACCAGTTTTTTCACCATACTTCAGCTGAAAAGTGTGTAAAGGCTTGACAACTTGTGCGGGAAGTGGGAGCGTGTGAAGATTACGTCTGTGCTGAATTTTTCTGCTACCATTTGGGAACAGAGAGATATGGTGAAAGCAGGGCAAAATCTGAAATTCCTTTTTCTGCTGTTCTTTTGTGGCACTGAGGACAGTGGGTCATCTATATTCTCTGCACAATTTCTGAAACAGGCTTTCTGCATCATCGGTGAGCACCGACATGTTGGTCTCCTTGGGTATGCCTCTGAAATAAAAGCTTTCTTTGTCTGTTTGCATTTGTGCCATCCTTCTTTCCCCGTCCTTTGTTTCTTCGGCAGGTATCTCTGTAAAAATTATTGCCAACTAGCCCAAAGTTCGACTTTGTTCATGACTAAAGCCGTAGGCTTGTGGTCGGGAAAATGAAAGTGCAATGTATATGTTATATCTGTCAATAAATGTGTGCAAGGTGGCTATCGCTTACCGCACACAAAGCACTCATATTGTTTACTGCCTTGCTTTCATTGAATGTGCGATTTGTACCTGGATCTACATTACAAATGAAACTGACCTATACACATGACATTTAAGAAAATATTACCCAACACTGCATGCATGTAATATCAAGTAACTCATCTTTTGATTTATTTTCCTTTGGTCACCTACACACAAGACTGCAGAATCTGACACATTGCAGTCCTTTCTTAAAATTTCGTCAATACGAGGCCCTTGATACTTCCTTTTTTACACTTATCCTTTGCTCATTCATACATACGCATTTTGAGCCTGAAACAGACGGCCAGGTGATATTCAAAACGCATGCTTCAAATTTTGAGCTTCTAAGCCGAGCGCATGCAATGAACTGAAGTCAACATACATATGTTTTATGTTGAAATGCTACGGTGCATACCCAAATAATGCTGTGCTTGATGCATAACAAGAAATACAAAACAACAGAACACCCAGTAGCTTTAGTTTCACTCTGTCACTATGCATGTCAAATAAACCGCTCTAAAAGCACAATAATTTTATACATCGCCCATGCAACTTAGAAAAAAAAAGTGCTGCGTCACCAGCGGGCGTTCCTGCCTTTTTTTTACACGCAGCAATTCCTGGCAGTCTAAGAAAACAGTCATAAATCAGTTGAGAAGAGTAGCCGCTCATGAACGCACTAGACAGCCGCGTTCATAAACCGCAATGTAGCAAACTCTCGCTCATTATCAGTGTACAGAAGTACATATACGCTGCTGTAATCACAAAAATGGCTCATATTGGTTTTCCTCAAGATTTAGTGCGCAAAACGGTCATCGCAGTTGGTTTTTACGCCTGCTGTGCACAGATCGTCTTACGATCACGGCCAAGCACCGATGCGCACACGGCAGCCGCAATGTGTCGTGCGTATACGGCGGACGAAGTCGCCCGGCATAGTCGAGAACGCGCGGTATCGGATTACAAACTAAATTAAATGTATCCGATTTAGCTTGTGAAATTACACAATGAACGTACGTACCTGTGACACTGTCAGGTGTTTCGACCTGCTTGGAAACATTCAGTAGAAGCCGACGGCGGTCCACGATATTCATGCCCAAAAGCACAAGCTTGCCTCATTGCGGCTCGAAGTGACGAAACGTTTTCTTCGTAGCTTGCTTCGGGGAAGGGGAAAAAAAACGCATGCATAAGCTCGCGATAGCAGCGCTAAGCTGCTGCCCGCAATCGTAGCACAGTTCCAGGTGTAAACACGATCGGCGTGCAAAACAACCACCGGCTGGATAACATCGCCAAATAACATGTCCTTTTCGTTCTTGGCAACCATTATCTCCGGGCACAAAGTATTTGTACTTCAGTAAACACTCAACCCGATGTGTCGCCGAATATCAAGCTCTTCCAACACAGCGGCCTTCCCGCGACGCAGTCGGCTTGGAAGGTGTATGGCGGTGGCCGCTCAGTGTTGCCAGTCAAATCCCGACCTTTGCGGTACTCTGAAATTTTTTTCCAGTGACTCTAGGGTAAGTGCCTCGCGAGCGCCACGGTGACCACGGGACACACGGAAGCGGCCGAAGAAGCCGCGATAGCCCTAGCACTCGTCGCGGTGCCGAACGCTGCGATCGTGATCAGCGACTCGCAGGCGGCAATCCGCGGCTTCGCGCGCGGTCGTGTGTCGCGGGAAGCGGCCCGCATACTCCAAATTTCTGACGACGGCGACTCGTCATCGCCCTCGCAACGCCAAAATTCTACGGTCTTCCTCCTCTGGACCCCGGCACATACCGATGTTCCGCTCGCGGGCAACGAGGCGGCCCACGCCACGGCTCGAGGTCTCACACGCCGAGCCGCCGCTGATTATGTGGCCGCCTCCGCCCCCGAGAACGGGGCATCGGATCTGCCGGATCGGGACACTACAACAGAAACACAACAAGAAGCACACTGGGCGTGGGGCGATCGCCTAACCACGTTCAGAGACCTCACCCAACACTACAGACTCGAAAGACGCACATTCCCGCCACCGCACGACAAATTGAACAGGAACGAGGCCGTAGCTTTGCGCTTGCTCCAGACACACACCTACCCTAGCCCCGCTATCTTATACACCACTGCTATCCGCGTTTCTATTGAACAGACGCATGTAAAACATGCGGACAGAGAGCAACGCTGCGACACATGCTCTGGGAGTGTGCCGGCAACAACGGTAATCAGACCAGCTCCGTTGGCGACGCGTCCATAATCGCGGCCTTTGCCAGGGTGGGAGAAGGCTCGAGCTCGCTTCTTCCCGACGCCGCCCCGGATGCGGGAGCCGCCGGGGACCTTCTCCGTAGGCGTCGCCGCCGCTGGGAGGCGGCTATCAGAAGTTCAGAGCTGGCAGACCAGCTCTGGGCCGTCCGGCAAGCCGAAGATGCCGCTCGAGTCCAAGGACTTCGAGCCGTCACCTGAGGCCACCACAGCAAGAACTGCCGGACTATTCTTTATTAAAGTTTCTTCTTCTTTGCTATTGGGCGAAGCTAAATTTATGTCACTAGCTTCTACACACACACACACACACACACATATATATATATGCATGAGAACGGAGAAATCGTTTTTTCTCGCCAACCACTGCACCGATGGTTTGTTACGTTTAAGCGAAGTAGTTATTAATCCATAAACGGTAAGAAGTATGTTTTGAATTTATGCCATCGGTTTTCTTTTAAAGGAATATTCCTGAAAATTGCAAAATTTCAAAAAGCAAAATGAGCAAGTTTGCTGCCCTGCAACACATCAATAAATAAAGGTATCACGATGCTGCAAACTGCACCTCATAATAAATCTAAAGCGGTAAAAAATTGTGCATTGCAAGCCGCTTTTAGGTATTGGCCTCGAGCTCAGCCACTGGAAAAGCTGGCGCCACCGTCGGCGTGACGTGCTAGTAGGGATCACGTGGACATAGCGGCCGCGTCGGCTGCTTCGGGCGCGCCGAAGGGAGCTGAAAACGAGTTTAAATTCCCTCGAACGCTGCGGTCCTCATTTAGTGGCGAAATTTTCCCGCTTCGAGTGTCTCTTTTACAACGCTTGAAAGCACTACAATAGGTAGTGGCTGCCTTTGAAGGCGCGCAACATGGTAGGCTACTGCTCGGTGCCGCAGGGCCGGACGCACGTAACGGAGGCCGGTGTCAGCTTTATTTACACGTAGCCGCAGGACAAGAAGCTGCGTGAAGCTTGGCTTGCGAAACATAAAACCGGCAAACAGTCATCGGCTGCAACTCGGGTATGCAGCAAGCACAGACGCGAGGAAGATTTCTGCTACGGCGCCCGGTCTGCGATGTTCTGAAAACGCGCACTGAGACGCTCGCCAGAGTCCGCTGCCCGACTAATGTCATGACGGTTTGGTTTATGAACTTGTCGATGCTATAGATACTGGCAAGTTCAGTGGAGTGGAAAGGCAGCGGTAAGAAGCACATTTTTAAAGAGCATGGCATATGGTCATGTTTGTGTAATGAATTAATGCACCGGATTACAAAAAAGGAGCAGAGGGAAATTGCACGCTGAGAGCGCCGATAAACATGCAGTGCGACGCAACTTGAGAAATAGTATTGAAAGTACAAAGAATTTAGAAGAAAAAAAGATTGAATCATCGCGATGGCACATCACAGTCCCCGTAGGCGTCGAAGTCTCTACAGTGAAATTATTTTTGAACAGCTCTGATAGCGCCCACGCAACAATGGTTGCTTGTATACTGCCAATACTCATATTCTGCGGCCTAAAGCTCATGGCACGGTGCGAAAACGCGCGCGCGGAGAAAGCGAAACAGTACGTGGACAAGCATGCAGACGCGCAGTCGGTCGCTGCGAATCTGCGCGATCGCTGCATTGAGGCTTCGTTCTATTACGCTCCATTTAGTTATACAAACACTATAAGAACATATTTCACATAGTTTGCTCTCAGCGTTTACCTCCCTTTTACGCAAGAAGCCGGTTCGGGAGACTCCATGCATCGCGGCGGCCGCGCGCAGTGGCGTTCACTGTACGTATTCGGTAAAGAGATAGCGTCTGTGAACGATTGTGTGCTTTCAGTTTGCCCAAGATTATTATTTAGACAGTAAAAAACTTATCTCGTTTCGAAAGTACTTACAGAAATGTCCGGGAGAGCTCGCGCGGGGTGTTTTCAGTGAGCGCTGACAGCAAAACCTATGAGGAGCGCGCCGCATGATCCCTAACACTACGCCAGCGAGGCGCTTCCGATAGATGGCGACTCCGTAACTCCTCGCCGCCAATAGCGACGGAGGCATGAGCTCTGCGGCGGAAGGGAGGAGAGTGGTGAGGCCGTCTGTTCCACGCGCCGTCGGCCGGGTAAATTTTTTTAATAAAGTTCATTTTCTTCTTTCCGACAACGAGAATCGAACACGGACCTCCTGGGTGAGAGTCGGGTATCCTAACCACTACGTGTCGTACGTTAGGTGCAACGCTGTGGAGGCTAGAAACTTCTTGTAGTGAACGCGTTCGCGCTTATTTCGATATTTCTTGACCCGATTTTTGTGAAAACTTTCTTTATATAAGCTCAGTTCTGAATGAAAAGAAAGAATTTACCCTTAGAAGCAAACAAACCACGTACTAATGCGGTTGCGACACGCTGTTTTAAATCAATTTACTTTTCGTTGTTTCTTTAATTGTAGCCCGTCGCGGCAGCCTCACTTGCACGCTGCCGCGCAGCGAAGCATAGACTGGAACGCGCGGAGGGATAAATTTTGGTGATTGGACTTATGGCGTGGCTTCCACAGCGTTGCACCTGATGCACGAAACGGAGTATGGACGATGCCGGTGGCAAGCTCTACCGCTTCGTAGACCCCTTTAAATAGTATAACAGCTAGCGCCTTAGAAAACAGCGCCGCGCATGCGCAAAGAGCAGTGGGGGTGAGATCAAGCGGAAAAGAATTTCTCCCTTGAGAACGCAACGTTTATAGACTTCGCGCGGCTCCTTGGCCTAGCCTAGAAATGTAGTCAACCATAAAATTTTACGAGCACGAGATCCGAAAAAAATATGAATACCAGCGCAGCTTTAAAACGCAGACTATAGTGTTCGCATTTACAACCTCTACCACTGTATGTGAACAACAAGGCTGCCTCGGAAAGTGAAAGTTTTTTTAGATCCCGTGGTCCATTAATTTTATTGTGCCTGACTGTACTAGAATATAGTTTGACTTCTGACATCAGGCGGTGCCCACGGCCAACACCGCCCTCTGGGCGCTGGAAGATATCTCTGAGGCGGCGTGCTGGGACTTACGTCATATCCGCTAAACACCAGGAGCTCGCGTTATATGCCAAGGCGCTATTCAAGGGCTGCTAATTTGGCGTGTTCGAATACTTTACGAATATGCATACTTCCAAAGATGTGCGCAATGCTTGTGCTTGGAGGCTCTCTGGTGTGCGCGGACAGGGTGAGTGAGCCCATGTTAGATGATAGCCCAAGCATGCTGCAACGTACACCCGTGAGCACAAGTATATGGACCACAGGGTCGCCGGAAAAACAGAATTTCTCCGTAGTTAACATGCATAAACGTAAACTCACGAGTGCACTAGAAAGTTCGTAATGTCAAATTTGGATTGCAGCCTTTAATTTCAAGTTGCATTCACAGGTAGAGCACAAAATTAGTCTTATCGTGGAAACCCTGGTCCGTATACTTTTTTTTTTTTTGCTCACGGGTGTACCTATGAAAGCATTTCACGCCTTCCTCATCAGTCACGTAACCTACGCCGCCCCCTTCCCCAACTGGAAGAAGACGGAGCTGGACGAAATCTGCACACTAATCGGAACGGGATTAAGAAAGGACCTAAGCCTCCGTAGAAACACTGGCACGGAACGACTCCTCCAACTGGGTCTACACAACACGGCAACCCAACTTTTTCAGGCACAGCGAAACGCCCAAATTAGTCGGCTCTCGCTCACAAGGGCGGGCACCGAGATCTTGCTAGAAGCAGGCATACAGCCGCCAGAGAAGTCGCAACTATGCACAAACGCCAAGAGGGCAGTAACAGTTGATCCAATCGCGAGGAACACATACCCGACCCACAACGAAGGGCGGAAAAAAACGAGAGCCAGTGCGATCATCGACGACGTCAGACGTAAGGAATTGACGCGCCCAGATATTGGAATCGAGGCGCCTACGCGGCCTCCGTGGTGGACGCTGTTAGGATCGGCCTGCAGCTATTTCAGCCCGCTGCAGGTGCGTCGATCAATCCGGGGTGGTGGCGCCCTTCGGAGAACCAGCGAGGACGGCGCTAACCAACCGTGAACTTCCTTTGGAGAACTGCGGACTATGGCAGCTCTGGAATGTAGAGGCCCCGGCTGGGTTCCGGCGTGACCACCTGACTACGGGGACGCAGGACAACGGATACCACGCGACTGCGCTGCAAAGGTCGTCGGCCCTCGAGAGAGCACTGAAACCTTGGGGCACGTGTGTGTGAGCCTTCCTCCTCCAAAAGGCGGGCAGTCTACTATGACGTCGAACGATGACGTCGAATGGAGTGCTTATGAGCAGTGGTTGTCGGCTGCTAGAGGGTGCTCGTTGCCGTGCTCGAAATGTACTCGTGAGCTGTGTGCTCGTTTGCTGTATGCTTCGTCTTGCTGGCTCCATTTGGGAGCCACGCTAGACTGTCGATGTATATGTCTTGTTTAAACTGTAAATAATGTAAATAAATCCTGCTCGCCTGGTCCTGTCGCCCCAAGTTCATCCGATCGTCCTACTAGCCCGACTCCATACCCAATAACTGGTGGCAGAGCTAGGGATGAACCTTCGTCTGAAGATACAACAACGCCCATGGCTCGCTCGTCAACGCAGCCACGCTAGTTGACAACTTGACTCGTGAAGCAGAAGAAGTGGCCATCGCGGTGGCCCTTCGAAGCTGCAAAGGAGCCTCCGTCATTTAATCGAACTCAAGAACAGCCATCGGAACCTTCTCGGCGGCCCTCGTCTCTTGGAAAGCAGCCACGGTTGTCAACGAAATCTTCTACCAACAAACGGGAGATTACAACCTCGTGTCCCCACACATCGCACGGTTCCCGGCCCACGTGGGCAACATTTCCGGACATCCTGGCTGTAATCCGAACGAGCGGGCACACCAACTATCGCGATAACTCGCATTCCGCATCTGCGGTCCGCCCCCTCGCTTCGACCCAGCCTGGAGGGACGTAGACAACAAAGACCCGCTCGCGTCATACCACGAGATCACTTCCAAATCATAGGTTAGCAGGAAGAATTTTCCCTCCGGGGGGCGGGGAGTGCGGGTTTTTTTAAAAATATTTTTGTCGGCGCGTCGCGTAGGACTAGTAACGTTTAGGACTCCAAGACTGCGAACAATGAACTTTACGTAAGGACTACAGTCGTATTTGCGAGCAGACAAAACTAAAGAACGTGAACTACGTGAAATATATCCTCTACACAAACACTATAGGAAGTCGAATCCATGCTCAGCACTGCACACACACACGTGGAAGGTGTATATCGGAGCTCTAATATCAGCCACGTCGATTTGTATGACACTGACACATCTAGATAAGAATTTACTGCTGCTATACAGACAGCAATTTGCTGAATACGTGCAAGCAGCTGGCACTTTGCACCATCCTGACCATTCACCCAGTAACTAAACTAATAAAAAAAAACATAAACCGAGACCGGAATATCGAATTATTTCCTGCTAAGAAAAAAAAACTAAGCTGCCACAAATGTATGTACACGTTCTCAACCACATTCCGGGCGGTCGTCGCATGTTTTCTTTCGTGGATGTCGGTGGTTGCTTTCACCACCCGCCAGTTTTGGATAACGTCTCTTTTGGCGTGCATGCGCTTTTTCCGGCGCGATTAAACAGTATTCCCGTCTTGTGTAACTTACGAAAGAGTGCCTTCAAAAGAGGGAGTACCTTAAAAAAGAAAAACAAGGGGGTGTATGAAAAATGACGGGCGCCACATAAGTCCTGATGCAACACGAACGTATATGAAAGCCCGTAAGCTTAGTCATGCGCGCACTAACATGTTTTTGTCGATTCAAGTAAAACCGTATTCCATTCTGACCATGACCCGCGAAATCTGTGGTGGGTGACTACAAAGAGGAAGCGCCGCTCCGTCGACGAAGATGGGACACTGCACAACATCGATTTGCGCGGGGCTGCCAGCACATCATACACGTGGTGTTTCAGAGCTGCGGTCCGTTGCGGCGCAAGTATTTCTTCATGACTATATATATATATATATATATATATATATATATATATATATATATATATATATATATATATATATATATATATATATATATATATATATATATATATACCAGAAAAAACAGTTCTGGGTGCGGGTAAAAATGCACAGTGAAGTAGACGCGCGTATGAAGCGGTTTATTGACGTTTCGTCCGGGGACCGGCCTTCATCAGAGACTGAAGGCCGGAACCCGGCCGAAACGTCAATTAACCGCTTCATACGCGCGTCTACTTCACTGTATATATATATATATATATATATATATATATATATATATATATATATATATATATATATATATATATACGCTCGTTGAAGCCCTGCAGGCGCTTGTGGACGCGTGACCACACGTGACCAGATGCGATGTCATCCACGCGTATTGTATGGATTGGGAGGTCAATCCCACCGCTCGTAACCAGTTGTCAAGATTGGAGTCGGGCATGAATTAGATGGCAGCTGGCCCATGCCGTGTTCCAACTTATCCAAGCTGAGGACGTTGTTGAATGGAATATGGGTTTATTTACAGTATATACATAAGGACGCTGCAGTTCATCAGTCTAGCATGCCTGCGAGAGGAAAGTACACCGAGCAGCCGCACAACAGCGGTTTATAAACACTCGGTCCTCCCTCGATCCCTAGGTGAGGGAAACGCTCGATCAGTAGACGAGCCGCCTTTGAGCGGCAGGGCTTCCGCACCGGTTTCGAACCGATTTGCGCTCGAGCCGCCCATCGCCGCAAGCCGAACCGCACGCGTGCGGTCGCGCGAAAGATTGCACGTATCAAACACTTGAGCACAAATTTCGGTTTACAATGTGTACGATACACACTGTGCACACAGTGTAAATGGTACTTTATGCACAAGTGCTGGATACGTGCAATTTTTCGCGTGACCGCAAGCGTGCGGTGCGGCTTGCGGCGATGGGCGGCTCGAGCGTAAATCGGCCCGGTCCGGAACACGCTTTCGCGCCCGTTTCACGGACCCCACCGACGGCAGACAGACTTCGCAGAACTCGGGGCTTGCGTTAGGAACGGGGCGTGGGAGGGGGCCTCCAGATACGCTCCCTCGGGAACTCCCTTGCCCACGACAGACCGGGTCGGCGGTGGCGTATTCAGTCAGTAAGCCTAGTTCGTCGAACTCCCCTCGGCAATCACGCGACGAACGTCGTGGGCGCGGCGTATTGTCCCCCAGACACAATAGACTTAGTGACGCCTTGTGGCCAGAAGGGAGCGATGGCTTTCCAGGAAGAGTCGACGCCGCTCTCGCAACTGGCTGGCTAAACTTGGACCTCGGCAAGCCGTTCTGAACAGCATACTATCGCACTAAATATGACTTGCAACACGGGCGTATACACTCGTCAGTTATTTCAATAACGAAAATGACTAGTGCCTTCTTTATTTCTCTCGTAAACAGGGACCATGCGAAGAGAAAGCAAACCTCAAGATTCAAAGTTATATGCACGATTGCTTTGAATCTTCGGCTTAGAGTATATTGGCTTGTTCACCAGGAAATTAAGGAAAAAAAATTAAGTGCACAATGTGCAGTTACTCTAAGTCCACGTCATCCTGGGTACACGCCAGCACAGACAGGGATTGAAAAAAAAAACAGTTACAAAAGAATAGAAGTTCAACAACAAAGACTGGACTGTCAAGTGAGCTTTGTGGTGCGAACCTCTCTTTTTGTCTTTTGTGACTAGTTTTTTTTTCCTTCAACTATGTACCAACTGGCCCGGATTTCAACCCCTCTGCAAAACAGACGGGGAATCTTGGTTAAACTTCCAAATGAACTTCACTGCTGACAAGTAAGTGTACGAAAGTAAAGTCAGCTTGTGCTTGCATTATTGCAGTATTTTGCAACACAATGTATGAAAATGCTTCCTGCACTTACTAGTTTTGTGGGGAACAAAAATAGCTGGACGGAGGACATTTTTCACCCCCACGTGGCCATGTACAAGGCGTCCCAGCTGTCGTGCACTAAGATTTAAAAATATGCAAATGCCACGTAGCTGGACAGAACCAAGGTAATGTTATTTGCTGCCGCTTGTGAGATAACTCGGATAACCTTTTCTTTTTAATTCCGCCCAATTACGCAATTAGTGTTTATTAATCGTCTTGTCAAATATTAAATAATTAGATGAAACGGGTTAAGGAGAAAATTGTAGAGCCGCATGAAAAACTCCCGATACAGCTTTCTGTTGCTCGATGCGTGCTACATAACAGTGTATTCGCGGGCGTGAAAGAAGCCCGCGAATACACGCAAAATTGCCACGTGACTTTCCTGTGCAAGAAGCACCGACTCCCCTCCTCCCTACGGCCACAGGGATGCTCCCGCTACTCACAACGAGATTATTAAATTCTTCTACATGTCTAGAAGGGTCTTTGCACCCCCTCACCCCAGGTTGAATAGGGCGCAAGCCGTTTCTCTTGGGCTTCTGCAGACTAATACGTATCCGTGTCTGTCCATTCTCCACGAGGCTTACCCGGACGTGTATCGCGACGACGCCTGCCCCTCCTGCGGGCAGACCTCTACTCTAGCGCACATGCTGTAGGAGTGCGGGTCGACATACCCCAAGTTCATCAAGGAGGAGTGGGACTCGCTTCTGCGTAGCCCCGCTCTGGAAAGGCAAATCCTGGCTGTCCGGCGTGCCCGCGACCGGGCCGGTGGGCTAGACCTGCCGGTCCCGACGTTCGACTAGCCAGGTGCGCGACGAGTTCGCGTCCTCGCCGAACCTCCAGCAAATCTTTCTTCACTCATTCTTCACTCATTGCCACGGGACTGGCCGCTTGAAGCACTTATTCCCGATTCGCGGACTGCTTTCACGCTCGGGAAATCACTTGCGTAGCACGTATTGAGCAACAGAACGCTGTATCGGGAGTTTTTTCATGCTGCATTACAATTTTCTCCTTGACACTTTTCATCTAATTATAATATTGGAGATGTGGATCAATTAAGTAAGGCTAACTATGCAATTATGCAAGATGTAAAACAAAAACTCCGAGTTGCTCCAAGCGACGGCAAACATCATCTTAGTTCTGTCCAGCTACGTGCACCATATGGCATTTGCATATATATATATATATATATATATATATATATATATATATATATATATATATATATAATCTCGGTGCATGATAGTTCGAAAGCCCTGTTTATAGTGCTCCAAAAGACTCTCTTTTGCAGCTTTTCTGTGACATAATTACGTTTCCTCGTCCAATCAAATTACAAGCCAAGACTATCATGTCTGCAACTCGCGTGTACATCGCATACTTGGCGTATTTGTTGCCCCAATTTACTTTGAAAACTTCAGCCTATCTCAGTATGTGTAACTTAGGCCAAGTGGAACGGCCTATTATAGAGGAACGAGGAGCACATTGCAATAACGCGCTCGCTCGCTTGCATTTGAATCAGTGCGAATTTCGGCATTCTGCCCGGCGAATGTGTGAAACAGCGTCTACTGCGAACGGGTCAAAGTGCCTTCCCACGCAATTCATACGCAGCATGTTCCGATCATGTCCCCCATGTGTACATGCGAGGAATGTCCGCGCTGGGCACATTCAACGCATCCCTGTAATATCCATGTCTTGCCATGTGGATCTCCATCCAATGGACGATCATTGCTGTCTCAGAAATGGTATTCTTATAGTCCACATCGTTTAATGTAAAGCTTGGCACTGTTAACTGCCATGTATGACAACAAAAATGTGCGATGTCGCCTTTGGACGCACCCCGCAGCAGTTAATGGAAAGCAATCTCGGAGGACATGCTTCGTCGTATTGCAGGCGTGGTGCGGCAAGCGAAAGATATAATCGGCATTTTTCGAACTTTACCTGTCTTCGAGGCGGTGCAGAGGAAAGCAAAATTGACGTTTTCTTGTTTTTTTTTTGTTTTTTTACATATGGGACGAGAGACAGCGCGCCGTGTGTTATATTGAACAGTCCAGATTACATACGATACGATGGGATGTCGCTGCAAAATTTGGACGAGAACAGACTAGCGACAGGCGCAAAATAATTTGTTTGATGATTTTAAGGGGCGATGGAAAAGAACGCTGTTTTCAGTAAGTGCGTGTAAGCACAACCCGACGAAAGAAAAAAAGAATGTCGCATCGTTCGGCAGCTTTCGGTGCATGTCTTCTATGGAAATCGCGCTCGTATTCATCGAAACGCGTTCTGTCGTCTGCCCACCGCCGCCTTATTGAGCAGAAGGCAGTGGCAGTGAGATAAAACGCATTTTTTTTTTTAGGAGGAAGCCTTAGCTCAGGTGCTCCTATCTAAATACACGCAAAAGCAGAATTCGTCTTTCTCGGCAACCGCTGCACCAAGTTTGGCGAGGTTCGTTGCATTTAAAAGAAAAACCTTAAAATCTAGTGACTGTTGGTGTCGATTTTTTTATTTATGTTGTCAATGTTTTCATTAAAAATTGGCGAAAATCTAACATTCTCAAAAAAAGAAACTATCATGTTTACTACTCTGCAACACAGCAATGAAAAATGATATCACAGTTCTGTGAATTGCATTTAACAGTGCCTCTAAAGCGGACAAAATTGATTTGTTAGACGTGAACCTCAAAAATTTAGTAATACGAAATAACAGCGTTTGCAGAACCCTTGTACACACGTTACAAGTTCAGTTAGGAGATAAGATGCCATATTGAATTTGTCCGATTTCAGTGATCTAATGGGTGCGGTTTACAGTACCGCGATACCTGTTCTCGATGCAGAGTTAATAACTAGTAAACTTCGTGCTTCTACTTCATTCGAGCTCTCGAATTTTTGAAAATCCTTGTAGTAAAATTCAGGCCCTAAATCGATTTTCCGCTCCCAACAGTCACTAGAGTTTAACCTTTCTCTTTCAAGTGCAACAAATTTCATCAAAATCGGTCCAGGGGTGGGAAAAAACGTTTTTTTGCATTCTACACGTATTTGAATAGGCCGCGTCGGAGTTGGGCCCGAGCTAAAGCTTCCCTCTTAAGGCAGACACAGGCCCAATTATACTCGGTGCGAATGGGACAGGGGCGAGGGGGGTTGGGCTCAGCTGGCGCGCACAATCTGTTCTCTCTCAATTTCGGCACGCAAAACGCGGTGTCTGAAGGTGCTACCGAGAATCGAGGGGGGTAACCCCACGGCTGGACGAGCCCCACTATTTGTCCCTGTCGGCGAGTCAAATCGAGCGAAGCGCCTCGAGGTTATACTGATCGCTACCGCAGAGGAATTCGCCTTTGTTGAAGAAGTCACCCCATTTCTTCCTTCTTTTCTTTCTTTCTTTTCTTTTTTCAAGTCACCTGTTCGCGAGATATGGCGATTCGGAGTGTCAGGATTGGGGGCTCGATCCCATCGCTCGTGGTCCTTTGTCAAGATTGGAGTCCGGCATGAATTCGAAGGTAGCTGGCCCATACCGTCGTCCAACTTATCCACACTGAGGACGTTGATTAAGGGAAGAACTGCTTCTCATCGAGAACGAGGAATATGGGTTTATTTACTTTATGAGAAAATAGAGGTGGAAGTTCTTTTCCTTTTCTTCCTCTCTCTTTTTTTTTCTTAATGTCGCGCCGAATCTCCGGAAACGGAACGTCAGTGTGAAGCGAACAGCTCTAAATCGGGACGAAGCAGGAACTCGCCTTACAAATGTAGTAAGGCACAAGAACAGCGCACAAGACAGTCCCGCCTTCCTGTTTTGTAAAACAATGCCTTGTTTCGTCCCGCTTTTAGCGCTGTTCGCTTCCAAATCGTTTATCAACCAGCTAACCCAGGTCCCTTTCTGGACTTTGTCAGATTCTGTAGTGGTGGGATATTGAGCCAATCTGAGAGGCCAAGAGTTTTGCTTATGGCCTCTTGTGATGCCTCCAATACCAAATTTGTCAATATGGCGGAATTCGAGAGCGTTCAAAATATCACCTTCAATTGCGTTACTTTCTCGTATTTGGGCCGTTGTGGGCCCAGCGAAAGGTCGTTGAAAATGACTAGTCGAGTTAAATCCTTTGCTTGTCTTCACTCCCCGCTTGAGATTCCCCCTCAAACCTCGCCTCCCCCTCCTCACCCCTTCCCACAGCCTCTGTTTTCCAAGTATCCCTCCCGCGGTGCCTAGGGCGTACCTCCTCGGCCTCTTGGATTTTTTTCTTTTTGCCGCCTGGGGGACAAAGTGCACCCTAGGGAGATTCCCGGAAAATGAAGGAATAACACAACACGACGTAGAAAGGGTGGAAAGAAGGAAGAATACCCACGTGGTAGACTGAATTGTCGAAGCTCGTGTCTTTTCTTCGGCTCATCCGCATAGTTCGGTCTCGTCTGCTCCGGTAGTTCATGGTGCGTCTGCCCACGTGATCCACAGTATACCGTCTGCTTACCGGGTCAGTGAGCGCATATCGTGCGAGAATATACGCCACTCCACGCAGGACATCGCCGGGAACTGTGCGCCTGAATACGGACTTCTAAGTTTGTGCATCGAATGTGTGCGGCTTCGTGTTTTCGTTTTGTTTTTTCATAACGTTTTGGGTGTTACCGCTTTCGAGGATAATTGCGATTCGGCTCCCTTCGACTTTGCGCTTCCGCGTTGCTGGCCTCCAACCCTGCATAGACCCGAAGAAGCCGTTCGGAGTCCCGTGAATTACAAGTAGAACATCGCCGACACTCAGGCAAGTTTCAAGTTTGGTTAATTTTTTTTCGTGACTTCATACATCGGTCTCGTGATATCTTGTCGGAATAATTAGCTCTCTACAGCAAGCAGGTGTAAGGCTCTCTTACAAAGGCCTTATGGGTGCCTTTTTTTTCATCATCGTGATTCTTTGTTAAGATGCTTACGAATCTAATAATAACCATGAATGGGAATTGTATATGTCCTAAATATATTATCTATACTATGCTCAAGTAAGAAATATGGATATAGTACCCGTGCCATGATATATTCGGAAAGAAGTTTATCAGTGTCTGTATTTGCGATACAGTAACTAGGGTATAGTGTTAGAATGCGAGGTACTCCACCGCAATATCCACTGAGACGCTTAGTCGCTGTAAATATAAATATATTAAACAACGAAATGAAAAGTGTTTTTTGCCGGCACAAACCGCCATTCACAGCGACGTTTAGTTGCTCGCATGCGAAGTATAACATGCGTAATAGCGTCCAATAGCCAAATATCATCCTTGTGTTGGCACTCATGCTTTTCGAAAACAAGATCCTCTTTGTTGCCTTCGGCCGGGTTTGGCGTATATGGAATCTGGCTACTTTGTAACCATTTCCAGAAAAAAAATATAGACGGTTGGTTAGGCAACTTCTAGATGTCGTATAAACGTGAAAATTGTATCAAGTGATACCTTTCCACGCCGAAAACACGTAGCAATAGTCAGCGACTTAAGCCTGTTTCACATGCAAGCGAAAACGCTCGCGAATCCTGCCGCCGCGCCGCAGAAATCTGTTTCGAGCGGCGCCACTAGCGGCGGGAGAGGCGAGGTTCGGCCATGTTGGAATTTCATCGCGGCGGCAGAGCGGCAGCACCGCTTCCGAACGGCCCGTCTCGCCACGTGACCAGAGGAGGACTAGTGCGGGAAAGCCTGCGCATAGGGCGATGTTTATTTACTTGCTACCATCAGCTGTGAAGATTCCCACTCTGAATGCCTGCAGGGCGTCATCTTGAATTTGCATCCCCGATGCCATGTGCAGGGAAGGAAGCAAAGAAATAAATCTGGCGTACTCGGATAAGCGACTTATCAATAAAAGGCGGCGAACTACCTAGTACCTCAGTCATTGCAAGTCTTGCGCGTGACGCTATAGGTTTCGTGAGCGGCCCTTCAACCAGGTCATGGAGCGCCTCAAACTTTTCTGCCAACATCTTATAATACTCCTGAACACACTCGGTGCCGGCGTTCAGGAGCAGCGGCATCTGCACAAAAATATTGCACACTAAAGTACTGTTTCTGTGCAAGCACAACCTGCCGCGGTGTGGAACCCGGATTCCTCCTTCCGATTCTCCCAGATAGGTTTCACCCACCAGCGCCGTGGAACCCGGAGTTGGAGAAAAGCCTTTTTTATTTTTTTTAAAGGCGAGCAGAAGAAGATCTGTGTAGAATCCACATGTGGCGCACATAAATCCATCTCTGTTGGCACCATGGTTAACACGTTGGCGTCTGTTTTGGCAGCGTACCGAGCCGCTCGCGAGTTTGTGCGCCGCATATGCGCATTTTATTTACAAAAAAAAACACAAAAGATGAAAAGTAAGCATGATTTAGATTTTTAGAACGCAGAATATGCACCTATATAATAAAAATTTGAGAACCAGGGACAAACCAATGCTTTTGTTAGTAGTCCAAACTACCGAAACAGGCGGAAAGTCCCACGTTTTTTGCCAGCAACATTGATACTCGCAGCAACGGAAGACGCGCGGTGGCATTGCACGTGAAACGAAACCTAGCGAATAGCTTCGCCGCGCCGCTGTTCGCTCTATTCGCTCAATCGCTTGCTTGTGAAACAGGCTTTAGGATATAATAAAAAGGGAGTATAATTAGCCGCAAACACTGTAAGCTATTTGAGCGAGCGATATTTTGCCACTAGCGCCATCTGCTGCGTATGTGCGCCAACTAACATGCAGGCGCGGGGTATCCCGGATGTTCCCGCTCTCTCCACACTTCGCCGTGCGCGTCAAGTTGGCGTGCATTTTAAAAACAAGTTCCCACGGGTATTGCGTATCTGGGATCTGGCTATCTCGTAACCACTTCCAGAAAAACAAAGGAAGGGTTAGCCAAGTGTCGACGCTACAGAAGGCAATATACGATACGACACAAAATGAGTGAATAATCAACGTGAAAAGGAAACAGGAACAGACAGAATAGAGGCATATAATCAACACTTAATAATCGAATGAGTTGAACGAAGGCTGTAGGATTGGGCTTGTTGGTAAAACATGCTTTAATGCTTCAATAATAGTTCAAAGACAGCAGAGGGGACAGAAGAGAGAACAGAGCGCTAACCTCCGACAGTTTATTTTCTTTTCAGAAAGCATAGCAAGTTTTATACTCCATAATAATATATAATATAATAGCGCGTTAATACTCCATAATAAAGCTTGCTCTGTTTTCTGAATAGAAAATAAACTGTTGGAGATTAGCGATCTGTTCTCTCTGCTATCCTTGCGCTATTATTCAAACTTTAAAGCAGTAGAACGAACAACCACATAACTTTGTCGTTGTCTGCTTTAGCGTGGACACTTGGTTGACCCTTTCGTTTTCTTTTTCCTTCAAAATGATTAATGAAGTTCCATTCAAATTTTGACCACCCGAGGTGCTTTAACGACCATGTGGAATACGTGATGGTTTCTCCTTTATCGTTAACTTTTTTTCTTTTTCTTTAACTTATCTAGGCAACTTATCTAGGAACTAAGGCCCCTAGATATGTTTCATTCTCCCTTTTTTCTCCTCCTCTATTCCTTTTCCTGCATGGAGCGCTGCCAGCGCCCCCACAAATGTTTCGAATCTATGAACACACGTGCAAATATAACAAATAGCTTCTAGCTTGCGTCGCTCTACGCATCGGTTATCGATACTCGTTTTGAAGCGTGTATTCCATGCAGTAAATCCTTGTTCATGCGCGTGTTGGCGTAAACCATGCTGCGTGAAAAAAAATGCACTTTTTTTTGCCGTGCCACGTGACCGCACTCTGCCAATCACGCACCGGCAATGGCGGGAGAGCGCGATGATGAGGAGGTCGTCGGCGAGGTGAAATAATGGCGCTACATTGAAATTCATTTATCTAGGCACCTTCTGGCGAACATAGTTAAGGTCTCCAGTTTGTCTTTGATATTTAGGACCTCTTAAAGGCGCATTCAAGATTTAACAAACTGTTGCCTGCCTTTCTCTGCCGCCGAAATGCCTCCACTGCATCCTTGAACCGAATTCGCGACCACATCGGACCTGCCGACGTTTAGGTCGTTGACCGCCAACTTCCGCGGTTGTTTTTCGTATAAACGGATCAGCGGCATAGTTGGCATTGACCACTCTTGCCAGCTGTGGTCGGTCGAAGTCACGTGGGCTACGGGCTCCTGACCTCTTTACACGCGTGTTTAACTAAGTAAGTAGAACGTACGTCTATACGTGCGATTATGTTCCACTTGCTTGGTTTACTGGCATTGCCATGTATCATCCTTAATCGCGTACGTTTTGGCTGTGTGTGTGGAACATATTAATCTCGGTTTATACTTTGGTTCCACGAAGTGCAGGAGGAACAAACTTGTAAACGATCTTCTCGCATGCACCCATGGCGAAACTTGTGTGGTGACGACACGAAAAAATAAAAAAAAAGTGTAGGTTAGCGAAGCGTGCTCCCTCAATAATACGCGTAATGCGGCGATCGTTTCCACGGGTCTCAGTAAACGTTAGCCGTTTGTTCTTTTCGCTTATATGCAAATGTGACGCCATTGAGAGGCGCTGTTGCCAACCGCGCGTATATTTCTTCCACGCAGTTGCGGCGGTTACACGCGCCTCTCTTTGTGCAGTTTACTGTATTCGTCTCCTCTGTAACGCTGTAACAACGTATATTTTCTTTCTTCAATTTTTTTAATTATCACATACGTGCACGCTACAACATGGCCCGTGCAGGATAGGTACAGTCGCGTGCATTATGAATTGCAACGCGGTCGCCATGACGAAAGGTGCCCCCTGGGTGCGTGGCAGCACCGACACACAGAAAAAAAAAGTGCGTTTATTAAGTATACCAGTAATTGACACGGTGGTCTGCGATTTTTTCTACGTGGTTGCCCCCGCGGTTTCACGGGACCCCTTCGACCAAGGGCACCGGGTTGCAGCTAGTATTGCACGCGACAGTAGACACATCATTGTAAAAAATAGTAGCCAACTATAGCCCAACGTTCAGCATTAGTAATGATACACTCTGGTGTCGTGTCCACTCTCTGCCACTGGTTCAGTGCCCTATTCTGTGCTCATGCAGAGGGGGGGTCGAAGCCCGCATTGAGAAGGGACAATTTCAGAAATTCGCATGCAGCGCGACTTCCAGCTCTGGAATCGGAAACGTCGCGCTTCGTCACGGGATTGGAAAACAAGTTTTCCCAGCGGGTATATATACGTGCGCTGATTAGGCTACATCGAGGGACCCATGACCGCGTTTACAATCTCGTGTTTGCTGGCAGTAATTTCGCAAGTATGCTGTCGTCGACGATTGAGGAAGACTCTTATATCCACCCCACGGGATAGACAATGCAGAAATTTCACAGGGCCGCACATCGAGCAAAAGCGACGTGAAAAAAAATATATATATGCGTAATTCGACTGCCCTGCCAGGCTGTTTTTTTTTTTTCGTCCAGAACTTGTTACATTTATCCATCTTCCGTATTGCTTCGTCTTGCCGCTTTGCTTTCGAAATTACGAAAGGCTGTGTATGGTCGTTTATTATTAAAGGCCACCTTTATTTTACATACATATTTCCGGCCGACTTCTCTGCCTTTTCCAGTCAATGAATTTCTTCTTCCGGCCTTATAGTATATACGCATATCCTCCTCGGACCCGAAAACAGCTTGGGGGCATAGACGCTGTTCCAGTTGGTTTTTATAACCGACTGGCGTGTTACTAACGTGAAGAAAATTTTTTTTTTATAGGAGCTCCTACCTATATGCATGCCTGAGAACGGAGAAATCGATTTTTTTCTCGGCAACCACACCATGTTTGTTACGTTTAAGCGAAGTAGTTATTAATCCATTAACGGTAAGGAGTACGTTTTCAATTTATTTCATCGTTGTTTTGTTTTGTTCTTTTTAGCAATATTCCTGAAAACTGCAAAGCTTCTAAAAACAATATTAGCAAGTTTGCTGCTCTGCAACACATGAATAAATGAAGGCATCACAATGCTGTAAACTGCACCTCATAATAAATCTACAGCGGTAAAAAAAAATTATGCATTGCAAGCCGCTTTGAGGTATACCCCTAATTTGTGAGTAGGGTCTTTTGTGAAATTCTCTTAAACATTGTAACGCAAGCAGCATATTCATACATCACACTTGTCCATCTGAGATACTTTTACAGTTGAGGCTTATACAAAATTCCGGCATATGTTTTCAGTGCATATTTTCGGAGCAGTAAACTGCGTGGTCCTATTTTTATTTATTTTGCGACTTTCCTTCTTTCGAAAATTTTCGTAAAATATTCGAGGTTAAAAATTAAAATTATACTTCCTAGAGTCGCTGGAATTCCGCCATCTCTCTCAGGTGCAACAAGCTGCATTCAAATCGCTCAACCGGTTGTATCATGAACTGCGTTTTTACATCTACTTGAGTAGGTAAATCGGAGTTGACCTCGAGCTGGAGCTTCCTCCTAAATATCTAGGCTTGACGCTGAAGGGCTCATTCGCACCGGCGACTTGAGGAGGTCGCGCGACCGTTTGCGACTCGCAATCAAAAAGCGACCGAAGGCGACTGATGTTCACACCGGCAAGCCCGGCTGAGCGCGACCCGCAAATCCCAATCCCGGAGATTATCGTACTCAGCGAGAACTCTCGGAATCTACGCGGAATTTGAATGCGACGCCGGAGGAGGCCGGATGTACACACACGAAAGATCACTTCCGGTGCGCCGCTGATAGGTTTATCAGTTTTGCGACCACGGTCGCGCGACTGAAGAATCGCGCAGAAAGCGACTGGCCCAAAATGGTCGCTTTTCGAGAAAGGCGACCGTTTGCAACCATTTGCGACTGGTCGCAAAGCGACCAACTTGGTCGCGCGACCACTGTCAGTCGCCGGTGTGAATGAGCCCTTAGTGTCCATTAGCATCCTTCGTGATCTTTCGTGATCACAAAGTGATCCTTCGTGTGTCTACATCCGGCCTCCTCCGGCGTCGCGTTCAAATTCCGCGTAAGATTCCGAGAGTTCTCGCCGAGAACGATAATCTCCGGGATTGCGACTTGCGGGTCCCGCTCAGCCGGGCTTGCCGGTGTGAACATCAGTCGCCTTCGGTGGCTTTTTGATTGCGAGTCGCAAATGGTCGCGCGACCTCCTCAAGTCGCTGTGTGAATGTGCCCTAAGTGCCTGGCTAGCAGCTTCGCTGTAAAGAAGAAAACAGAGAGAGAGAAATTAGCATAATCAGTGACAATCGATGACGTGGATAGGCATTTTTGTGCATTCGATTGGGCGACATATATATTCTCCATATAGTTTCTGAAAAGTAAACAGCTGACAGCTCGCGCTCGGTGTCCCGTGTTCCTGTACTCGCTCCAGTCCGGTGTGGCTGATGCTCCAGTGCACGAACCCGGTATCATATTCGACTTGTTACACGAGAACTGACCTGAAGAACGGGCCGTAATATTCGAGCTCGTTTGCTAAAAAGACGATGCAAGTTAGAGGCGGACTGCAACACGTTATAGTCGAGTGCTCGTCCCCCATCAAAAGAATAATAAAAAGAAAGTTTAAATGTACCGTTTGTGTAGGGCATGGATTCTTCTTAACGTGCAATAGCATTATAAGCGTACTGCTCGCGCAAACTCTGGAGACATCCGTATGACGAAAGCTGCGGGCCGATCCCGAAGACAGTGCAGTCAAAGACGGCCTCTCAAAGCGCCAACTATCACGAGGGAAGAATGCGACCAACTGGCACGTGACGCTCCTGCCATCTTTCACTTCCCACTCCCTCTCCCCTGAGGACGCTTCGCCGCGCTCCCTCACGGGTTGCAGAATCAAACGTCTTTCCTTTCTTTAGATAGCTATCATCATCAGACGTTTCCAAGTTGGCGTGGGCACGAGAGAGAAGTGTGAGTGCGGCACTGGCCCAGTGTTTAGAGCGTCGGACGGGCAGTAATGGACGAGGAAAACAACTCAAATGGAGCAATTGCGCGACAGTGATTGAAACCAGACGCGTCGGCACTACGTGTGATCAACACGTCAGAGCGCGCGGTATGGTTTACAGAGCTCCCGCTCCGCAGGCAGAGCTACGACAGGTCGGCCCCCACGGAGGAAGGAAACTAAGGATAGGCCCTCACGTCACTCTTTGTGAAGCTAAAGTGAAGCCGGAAGTTGGCGTTGCTCATGGCGTTGCTCCGCCTATCGGGCTAGCTCCCCTCTCTTGTTTACATTTCTCGCGAAACCACGCCGCGCTGCGCGCAACCGTGGTGCTCGGACGCGCGCGCTCCGCAGCAATACTAAACAATCGTTAGCACGTTAGCATGATGCCGCGATAGAGGGCAACATTTCCCGCGGACATAATTCCTTCGTCCGTAGCCATTGCCGTGGCGCGGTACGTTGCGTACAGCGTTGCATGCGCGTTCATTTCACGAACCTTAGTTCCTCCTGTCCCACCTGGCCACAGCAACACCCGGTAGAGCACGGTCCAGATAACGCAGCGCAACAAAACACGGAGACCAACGCAAATCTGCCCGCACACCGCCTTTGCCACAGTACGAAACTTACGGAGCAACACGAGTGAGCGCACAGAACTCGCACATAACCATAACAAAGCCGCCATTGTGGCCCGAAAGGCGTGGTCGCTACAGCAAAGAAATAAAAAAAACAGCAAAAAAGAGTAGAACCTACTACGTCATTTCCTGCACACTTTTCTCTATATAGCGCGCGGAGGGGGTAGGGCCTCTCCTCAGTTTCCTTCCTCCATGGCTATGGTAGCCACCATATCCATGGCGGCCCCGAACAAGTGCGCATCGGTTAAACACTACCGGGAACCAAACATTCCTGGCCAATACGCTAAGTCTCTGAGGTCACGTGTTGGACTATCAACACAGCGAGGGTAAAAAAAACGAAGGGAATGGCTTAACACAGTGTTCGTTTACCGAGGCTGGTCTGGTCACAGAAGAACTTCAGTTTGGTCTAGTTGGTGTTTACTGCATATCATATTGACCGCAAATAAAGACCGTCCCCGCCGTTATTTGCGGTCAATATGATATGTGGTCTGGTTACGTTTAATGCTCTCTCGTTCCTATAGTTTATTTTCTTCCAGCATGGCTGCTGTCAGAGGTTAGATCCCACCGGCGGCCACGCGTTCCTTTTTGTCGAAGAGGTCCGACAGTAGCCTATGCCAATCCACATAACGCAAAGTGCCTGGAAAGAAGCGAAGAATGCTTCGCATTAAAGAAACAGTATCAGATTACTAGAAACCGCATAGATTGTGAGACATCCATGACGCGGACGAAACTGGTGTACCACTAATTTGTGGGAAGGGCTTTTGCGAAATCCGCGTAATCGATGTAACCAGTTGCAGGTATAAACTGGAAACGCGTTTCAAAGATTTTCCGCGTCAGATATTTATAATAGATGCAGTTTGCATAATTGCGATATCGATTTTCTTACGGTTTTGTAAACATTGTCGTCATTATTATTTTTATTATTATTATTGTTATTATTATTATTATTATTATTATTAGTAGTAGTAGTAGTAGTAGTAGTAGTAGTAGTAGTAGTAGTAGTAGTAGTAGTAGTAGTAGTAGTAGTAGTAGTAGTAGTAAATGTCTTGCTAGTCTTTGTATACATTTGGACATATTACAGAAGTACACAGAAAGATGCCCCAGACCGCATTACTGAAATGGGACCTCGATCTTGGTATTACTGTATAGGTGAAACCAGGGTGTCTACCAACCAGGAAAACCTGGAAAACCGGGAATTCTCAGGGAATTTGAACAGTCTGGAAAAACTCAGGGAAAACTCAGGGAATTTGTGCTTCTATCAGGGAAAATTAGCTGTAACTTTATTGAAAGGGAACGAAAGTCGTGTTAATGCTGGCTCCAGTAACAGAGGAATCGCAACGAATCGTCATTGACGCCGTGTCATCGGTACGATGTATTGCCAGAGTAGTTAACGACCGATTTTCTAGACGCCCGATTTTTCGGACCATGCCCGATATTTTGCACGGTTTTGCGGCACCACCACGTACTCCATATAGTCAATGTATATTGCCCTGACTGCAGGTATGAAATGGCATTTATCAATGCCGCCACCGCCGCTATATTGATTATCTCGCCGCCTCGAACCGGCACTCTCGCAGGCAGATCCGCTGGCAGCCGTAAACACCACCGCGGCAACGTTAGGCCTAGCTGCTTCTATGTTCGCTATGAAGCTTCTTGCCGTGCGGTGCCGTGTTTTTCATTGAAAGAATTCGCCGCTGTCACCAATGGCACCGACTCCGCCTTTGTAAACCTCGCGATTGGCTTTGAAGCTCGCAGAGCACAGCGCGTTGTGTAATGCCAGTCTCCGAAAGTTAGCTTCGCCTCAGTACAATATTGTTAGTCGGCGAAGCATAACAAGCGTTGGAAGGGGGCAATTGTCACGGGACTCAGTATGTATTCCTTAATTACACATGCGTGCACCCCGTCTCCTGTCACAGTACAAGCCCTGATATGCCTAGTAAGCGCACTGGCAGGCCTTCAGAGCTTTTTCAGACGTGCCTGTGGTAATTTTATCCCTTACAGACAGTTAAAGACATGCATTAATTTTTTTCAGACTGTCCGTTCTTTTTCAATTTCTTGCGGCCCCTCGGAAGGCCGAAAAATCAAATGTTGACTGTACAACTGACCAAGAGGATGCTTCAGATGATCCATGTGGTGAAAGCGTGGTAGAAGGAGGATGAGAACAGAAAGGTCCGACGCACTGAGGAATTAACGGGAAAGGAAGGGTGCCGCCGCCTTTTTGAAGGAGCTTGAGCTAAAAAAAACTAAGTGTTGACTGACGCTGAGACACAGGTGGCCCTCATCCAAACCAAAATAAATTGTTTAAGCAGTGAAACCCAACACTGAGATGTTTTGTACGGGCTGAGAGTATGTCAGGACAGTTGAGGTTGACTTCCCAGCTGCTGAGAGAGAACCTTAGTTGTGACAAAGTTCAGGACCTCATACAGATGAGCTTGCTATCAGTTGATAGAAATAGGTGATATTAAAAAATATTTACTTATGTATGCATCTCCTTTTCATTCGTATTTTAAAATGTTCGACTCAATTTGGAATGGGCTTTACCATTTCTTTCGCTGTGCATTTCACTAACACCTTCCTTCTGTTTTCTTTTTAAATAGAATAGATATTACTCCTTACTATACAAACTGGATTAAGTGATTTTTTGTTTCAGCATGCTTACTAGACAGTGACAGCATCGGGCAACATGGTGTCAGCCTGTCTTGACATAAAACAAAGTTCTGGCTCATTCAGGGAATTTCGCAAAGGTGCTCAGGGAAAACCTGGAAAACTCAGGGAATTTGGAAATGTTAACTTAGTAGACACCCTGTGAAACGTGTGAATATGATTAGCATGCGAGCAGTTGCACTAACATTGACAGAAAATTAGTTATAGATAAGTGTAGTGAAAGAAAGTCAGACCAGTGATGCGTAAGAACGTGTCGCTTATATATATGATATATCTATAAACGAAATACACTCGCAAAGCGGCGACATCCATTTAATATGTCCTCAGCTCCAATCCGGAAACACCGACAGGCTGCTCTCCAAAGCGGTTGTGGGCTATAGGAGATAACACATTCTAAATTAAAGCAAATCCTATATCATTTGCGTCGACTACGTATATATTCCGTCCAATAAAAGAACCGTAGACTAGGGTCATATGTCACGCAAGAAGTTATAGTAGAAATATTGTTTGTAAAAGAGTTATTTTATGGGTGTTGAAAACCAGGAAGCGGAGCCGAAGTAGAGAACGTCTTCTTTATTCGACGCTTGCTAAAAACAACTAAAAAAATGCAGGTGCGCGCTCGGCTCCACGCTCGCTTTTCACTTCGTCTTCTTCTCTTCTTTTTCGGAGCATAATATTTAACAGCTCCCGGCCGAACAATTAGCGAGTGCTTGTTTCTTTTCGAGATGGAGCTTATCCAGCAGATTCTAGGTGGTACAGCATCTGTACCGGTCTCCGCAACGTGTTGCCACTAGAAGTGCGCACTTTGCATGAGCGAACTTTGCCGTCGGCAAAGCCGTCGGCACCATGAGCACTTTGTGTTCGTGGTGGAACCATTGCTGGCATGTCTTCCTGATGGGCGTAGGTGCCGCAGTGGAAGTCGTCGCAGCCACCATTGCTGAAGTGCTGCTGCTGCATGCGTCGGGTGTTATGTGACTGGCCTGCCCTGGCCCCGGCCCAGACAGCATTCCTAGCCCTCCAGGGGTTAAAGGTGGTGGCTGCTGGGGTGAAGGTAATTCCTTTTCAAGGCCTGGCGAGGTGTTGCGGGCGGCCATGGCTTGAGGCTGTCGTGGAAGTCGCATTCGCTCCACCTGGACAACGGGGGCCAGCGTGTGGTCGTTGCGTTTTAGCCTTTCCACCGTACTGCTGTGCCTCCCTGACAGTGAGGACCCAGATGGAGCCTTTTCTGTTGACGACGGGCGCCAGGCAAGTCCGCTCGAGTGTCGCAGGGCGGAAGGCGATAACGTTGAAGGCGACGATGAGGACGACGATGACATGGAGCTGTGCCCCGAGGACTTCCTTCCACCGGCCGGTTGGAGCACGGACGTGTCAGCAGTGTCGTCACCCCTACCAAAGGTGTCGGTGCTCCCATGCCGCTGCTCCAAGTGATTTCGCAGAGCGTGTGGTTTTGTGACTTGGTTACATATTTCACACATAACTAAATAGAAATCATCCCACGCTAGACAAAATCCGAAAAGTCCCATATCCTCTTCTCTTAATTTCATGGCATCGCTTTCTCTTTCCTCTGTCTCTGCCTCTGTATCGGCTTCTTCGTTTTCTGGACTCCTGAAGCAGATAGGTTCGGCCCAAGAATTCCATGACTGCCCTTGAGAAGCCGACGCACTATTGGTGGCCGCCTTTCTGTGAAGACCTTTCAATAGTTGGGCAGTAGAAGGGTATTTGTCTTCTACCAGTTGCAAGTGGTGTCGCAGAGTTGCAGCCAGGAGAAATGGACTGCTGCAGGCAACAAAAGGAACCCTTGTCATGCGCAGTTCTTCAGTATTGGCAGACCCTTCTTCAAACCAGAAGTAACGAAACGCGTCTCGGTCGTATTCCGCCAGGCATACTTGAAGAAACGCTTTTTCGATGTCGGCATAAATTCCAATCTTGAAGCTGCGAAACTTCATCAGTAAGTCGAGGATGTTGGGGCTCGAATTCGGCCCTGCACACAAGACGTCGTTGAGTGAAGGTGACTCCGTAGCATGAGAAGAGGCGTCGTATACCACCCGTACGTCAGTCCTAGTTCTGCCGCGTCGCACTACTGCTCGGTGTGGCATATAATACGTGATATGTTCAGTCATACTGTCCATTGGGACCTTCTCAGCGCAGTCTTTGTTACAGTAGCTCCTAATGGCAGTGTCATATTCCTTCGGAAACTCTGGTTCTTGATGTAGTGTTCTCTGCACGGACTCCAGCCTCTTTAACGTGATATCCCGGTTATTTTTAGGCTGGGAACAATTGCTGCGCCAGGGCAGTTCAACTTTATCGCAACCATTGTGTCTAATAGTTGTTTCCACGACGTTCTTCAGGACGTGTTCGTCATCTTTCGAAAGTCTGTCTTCGTTAGTCAGCCGCAGATGTTCTATTTCCCAGGAAGACCTCAGTTGCTGGGAAACATTGTCTTCCGTTAGGCATATGTTGAAATTCCTTACGGTTTCCTGCTTGTAGAACTTAGGTGGACTTCTGGTATCTCCATGAAGTGTCCATCCTATGACAGTTTCGATGGCGGTCAAGGAGTCGTCCAGTCGATGAATTCTTCCGCTGACAAGCTTCCAGTAATAGTCGGTACCTATAAGGATGCTTATTCCAGGCTCAGGCGAGACCTGAACTGCGTTGACGTCAGCCAAACGTAGGTTCTTGCTTTTCAACCTTGAAAGTACATTTGTATCTGTCAATGCTGACAAGTCATTGCATATTTCTGGAACTTCTATCGCCTCAACTTCGAGTGAGTTTGAGTCGTACTGGCTATGCAGCGTGACTCGTACTCTTCGATAATATTTTCGTGGTGCTGAAACGTTTCCAAATCCCGAGATGATGAGCTGCTCTTCGGCTAACACAGTGGCTTTCAGCTTCCTAGATAATTCTTCCGTAATAAAGCTGCGTTGACTGCCACCATCGATCAACATTCTTACAAAGCATCTGCTTCCAGTGCCCACAGCCCAAACTTGTGCGGTCTGCAGAAGAACTCTGTACTTTAGCGAGTCCGTCGATGAGCTGGAAACAGTTGTCTGCGATTCTGTATTCTTCTGCTTCCATTTTGGGTCACACATCGTGGTGATATGTCGTCCTTTGCATTTCGCACAGCTTAGTCTCTTCCAGCTTCGGCATTCCTTAGCTTTGTGAAATTGTCTAGCGCAGCGGAAACAGCATCCTAATTTCTGTAGTTTCTGCTTTTTCTGGTCTAATGTCAGTTCTGTTGGGCAGACATCCACCGAGTGCTCTTTGTCTCCGCATAATATACAACTCTCTGTAGTCAGTTTCACGGTTAGCATAGATGCAGAACTTTGGAAATGCTCATTAGATTGTCGTTTTGCCGTTGAGGCTTGCTCTCTCTTGTCAGAAGTCATCATTATAGTCTGTTCCCTGCTTCTTACTTCAAGGCTCAAGAAGTCTAGAAGAACAGACATTTCATTTAGCCTGTCACTAGTAACTCCTGTATTTGTCGAAGACAAGATGCGCTGATTATAACGGAGTACCATTTGTTGCGGAAGATTTTGTATTATAGCAGTTTTCAGTAGCACTCCATATTCTTTTTCTTCGACACCAAGGTTATGCAGGGATCTCACGCGAGTCTGCACTTCTTCATGCAATCTTTGAAGCCCTTCGAAATCTTCGCAAGAACGAACTTTACGTAGGTTTAGAAGGCGACGCATGTGGTCGTTAACAATCAGTGACTTCTGACCGAATCTTTCTTTGAGAAGTTCTATAGCTGTGCTATAGCTCTCGTTAGTTGTCGACAGGCCGCTGATGACACCTTCCGCTTTACCCCTCAAGTAGCTCCGAAGATATTTCAATTTGTCAACGTCGGTAATATATCGGTTCTGGTGAATAGTAGACTCAAATTGATCCCAGAATTCCGGCCATTTAATGGGGTCACCATGAAACTTCGGCACATCGAGCTTCGGCAGCTTAACGTGTGTGCGTGCTTGACGAAAGTCATCGTGAGATTCGCGCGTAGTCGTTGTTTGCTGATCGGATAAAATGCGTTCAGCGCGGGACTTCGCGAGGACGATAGATTCTTGATACTGTCCGACGCTGAGAAGCTCGTCCTCAAGGTTATCATCGGTAACCTGCTCTTCTACTTGGTTATCAAGGTCCGTAAGCATAATTTCCTTTATCTTCAATAGGTTAAGATGGTCGGTCAGCTCCCCATATGGCGTTGGTTCCGTCTGCATAAGAGTTGTCATCTCGTTGATGATCCTGGTGACCGCCGCTCGAACGGTAGCACGCTTCCGTCGTATTCTTTCCATGTCGTCACGTCGGGAGTGGTAGGCCTCGTGATGACGTGGATCGTTCTTCGCTTCTGTCGCAGCGTGGTCGCGTTGATCGCGTCGGTAGGTCGTCCTCTTCAGGTAGGTCGCTTCATCGTTAGGGGTCTTCAACTGTAGGTCTGATATCCTGGTCACGGCACCATGTGTTGAAAACCAGGAAGCGGAGCCGAAGTAGAGAAAGTCTTCTTTATTCGACGCTTGCTAAAAACAACTAAAAAAATGCAGGTGCGCGCTCGGCTCCACGCTCGCTTTTCACTTCGTCTTCTTCTCTTCTTTTTCGGAGCATAATATTTAACAATGGGTAATATATATAAACTTGTAGAAAATTGGGCTCATGCGTGCATTAAAACAATAAACTGTAATAACATGAAATTCCCGATCTTGAACCAGCTGAAGAGGAGTTAATGATAACATTAGGTAAGGCCCCAAGACGATATGCTGTAAATAATGTGGCTCTGTAATGTGTGCTCCCTTAAAATATTAATGTCGCCTTTAACTGCTACGCTAAAATGACACCAAGGTGCACTCATTCGTAGTCAAATAGGAAACGAGGTAAAATATATTGGAGAAATGTTAGTTCTCTTCCTATAGCCCGGAGAAAACACCCTGCGCTTTGTTTTGCTGGGATTTCATCATTACATTATTTGCTTCGCACCATGAATATTAGAGTTCGACAATATTATCAATGAGCTCGTTTGTAAGTTTGCTTATGTCATAGGCGAAAGAGAACATGGTGGGGACGTTCGCTATTCTCGAAGTTGCGAGTTAGGCAAGACACTAAAGCAAATTGAAAACAATATCGAGCCGAGAATTCAACCTTTCTTAACGCCGATATATTGTTTGGTGTCAGACATTATTCCCGATATGCATGCCTGTTTCGAACGTAACTTCGTGTATTTATTTCTAAAGGGGTGGGGGGAGGGTGCGGCAATTTCGTAAAGGAGTACGTGAGCTTACTCATCACATGATTATTTGAGTCGAACACTTTAGTGAAATTAATAAAAACCGATTCAACTACAGAAGCGTACGCATTTGGGATGGTTGGTTCATGACTTGAGTTATTTGATTCAACTAATTTCCCATCTTCAATGTCAGTTTTAATGCTGTCATCACGGCGGTAGTTCTTGAGTGTTCATTACGAAAACCACGCTGTCTTGTCATTAGCGAATGGAAATTTTCCAAGTAATGTTAAAGATACGGGATTCAATAAGCTTTTATGCAACTTACTTTCTTTTTAATGAGAGGGTTATAAAGATGGGCCTATAGTTAGGCCTTTCATTCTCAGCAAGTATCTGTAAAGTAGTTATGCGTGTAAAAAATGCAAACAGTTTTTAGTGATTACTCCTTTCTTGTATGTTTCTCTTTTCCAAGAATATGTTCAATTCAATTCTGTTCACTACTCCCAACTTTTTTGAAGAATAGGATGCTATTGCTTCCTTCAAGTGGCCCTGCGGAAACAGCGCTCCTAAATATCAAATTAATTATGTAATCTATATACATATACCAAGTATTTCTGCTACCACTATAAGCATTTATTTTAAAGATCATCTGTAGTTGATAGCACAATTTTACTTCGTGAGATGGTCCTCTCGAAGAGGCAAACACTACTTGCATAATAAATAGGAATGCCTAATCGTCGAATTAAAAAGAAGTCACATAAGATTTTAACTGATTACCTCACGGCACACGTAGCAATTTACAATTTGTAGCCGGCTAGACCGCAAGGCATAACCACTCGAAAATAATTACGTTGGCGACACCATTTCGAGCTGTACACCATCATACTTGCGGTAAAAATGCAATGTCGTTTCAATTACTTTATTTAACAAAACAGCGTTCGATACATTGAAGCACAAAAGTAACTGAACCGCCAATGTATTTCTTCGCGAAGTTCGGGGATTTAGGTAATATCTAAAGACTAATGTCATCCTACGAATTCTTTGCAAGTGAATGACCCTTAAGAACTATCCGGCTACAATTTGTAAATTACGCTATGTGCCGCACGGTAGTTAAATCTGAATCAGTCATTGTTTGGTAATTATTGAATTATGCGTTTTGATTTTTTTTTCGTGCAAATAATGTCCGCCTGTTTGAGTAATCCAGTTCGAGGATTATAATCGTGCTATCTGCCACGTGTGATCTAAAAAAAAAAAAATTGGTTAAAGGTTTTCGCAGAAACGCCTAGTACCGACTTTAACTCAGTGCGTAATATCATCAGGACTCGCGCATTTGTGATCAGGAATTGTATTGTGCACCTTGCTTGGTGAAATAAGGACATTTTTGTCAATGACCAGTCATTGCTAGGCCTAATGCGGACGACTCAGGGAGAGGGCGACAGTGTTGAAAACCTCACTATTGTTCTGCTCCCACGTGACCATTTTCTCGGTAATTGCGTCACTGCACATACGCCTCCCGTAAGAATGCTATTACACCAAAATATTTGTGGCGCTCCGTGGCTTTCCAGCAATAGAGACATTTAGCTTCTACGCTATTCCGCTAAACGGGAGCGGTTTGGGCGGATTACCAGATGATCGGGGCGTAAACGTGAGCGGTGAAGCCGCCTGGTGTTGTAGAGCTCAACCAGGCAAACGCATAGCTAAAGCTGCAGTAGCTCACCATATCCTGCTTCGCCACTCGTGCAAATTTTTGGCAGCGGCGTAATTGTGAACACGATTACGCCACTGTCGAAAATTTACCCCAGCAGCTAAGCAGAATACAGTAATTAGCTGTGTGTTTGTGTGGTTGAGCTTTGCGCCACCAGCTGGCGCCACCAATCTGCCCGCTCACGTTGACGCCCCCGCTAAACCGGAAAACCGCCCGCGCTTGCCCGAATACCAGACACGCTAAAAGACTCTAATATTTCTTTGAGTGTTTCGGGAGCGTTTATTCAAAGCCCATACAAGTCGATGACGTCATGTCGGTACGGCTTTAGCGTATCGACGTACACCACGCCATCCCGTGGTTACGAGTGTAAACTAACCGGCGCCTCCCTCTCTCTCTCTCAGGTGGCTCACCCTTGCGACCTCTTGACAACCAACATGGCGTCTCCACCGGCAACAGCAGCAGCCGACGGAACGCGGGTGCCCCGGGCCAAGTACAGCCGCAGCCAGCTGGACAGACTGGAACAGGTGTTCGGCCGCCAGCAGTACATCGACTGTCAGGAGGTTGAGAAACTCGCCGACGAACTGGGCATCACCACCAAGCAGACCAGGGTAAGCGGCAGTTTGCGTCGAGTCGCGATGTCTATAGGAGAACTGACGTAACAGGATTCACAATAGGCAAACAGTTTCTATCGTTGCCTGAATCGAAGTATATCAGCGACATATTGCGGCACACTGTTCCGAGCAAGAAGCTCTCAATGCGATGACATTATCGGCGGGCCTCAAACGCCTTGAAGGTGTACGCCTGACGGAAAGAGGCCAGTCCCCTCAAGGCAGCGCAGTCTAACATGAAGTGCAAGTGATGACAAGTGATAACATGAAGTACAAGTGGAGTACAAGTACAAGTGCAACGCCGAGCTGCTGCCACCTGAGCTATGCCTCGCAGGTTCCGATATTGAGGGGCCGCCGACGCGAAGACCGCCAGGCTGCCAAGAACGAGCGCTTAGCGCCGCTGACACGTCAGCATGTACGTCACAAGCGGTTGCCGCCCATCCATTGGTCACACGCAGCACAACTGCGAGAACTCCCACCACGTGGGCCTGCGCAGCTGCCACACAGGACCGGTCTTTGGCTCACTGCTGCCTCGGCGAGTCACTCACTGCTGAGACGGTGAGCGGGTTCAGTGCCTGTGAGCAACTTGTTACGTCTCGACACCACCAAGGGTGTCAATTGAACGTGTGCCACGTATCAAACCGCCGCACCTCCTGATCAGAAGTCAGCGCAGCGTGGACAACGACTAAAAGCGCTCAGCCCACCATCGCCTGGAAACCGGAGAAAAGGATGAACGGGAGAGATCGAACCACGACAACGAATGGATAGGCGCAATTAATCAGACGAGTCAAATCACCACCCATCCCTCGGCACTTATCCAGCCGTCAAGACAGCGTGTAAACCGGCTGTTGCAGGGTTCCACGAAAGGTCCTCAGCCCGTCCTTCACCTTGCAGACTGAGCGAAGAACGGGGTGGGAAACGACGAACGAACCAGGTGTCGCCGGATGATTTCTTTCTACAGATTCCAAACCAGTTCCTTTGAAGCGGAGTAACTGCGAGTTATGGATAGCAAGAGCTTGGTTCACGACTGAGTCAACGATGGTAATTTGCTGCTGGACAGTTTTCAGGTTCCCCAGTCGGATCGCCTAGGGAAGACGATGGGATTAAAAGCAGATACTTTTCAAAAGTGAGGACACAGGGTCCTGATGTGAACTGAGACGTTAACTTGCTCCTGCATGGAGTGGGCTTTTGCACTAACTAAGTTAAATAAACCATTTTCCTTCCTTTTCTACAACTTGACGTCGTAGTCGATGGGCTGGGTGGGTTCCACGCGCTGAACGCCACCCTAACCGCAACAATCTCAAGATCAGGAAGAACGGGAAAACCATGCCGATCAAAAATTACAACGTCGTTGTGAAACCTGAGCTAATCCAAGAATACTTAGGAGGAAGCTTTAGCTCGGGCCCAACTCCGACGCGGCCTATTCAAATACATGTAAAACGCAAAAACGTTTTTATGAGATAACCCCTGGACCGATTTTGATGAACTTTGCTGCAGTTGAAAAAAAAACGTTAAATTCTAGTGACTGATGGAAGCGGAATTTCGATTTAAGGCTTGATTTTTCTTTTAACGATTTTCAAATATTTGACCATTTGAAAAAAATAGAAGCACGAAGTTTACAAATTCATAGCTCTGCATCAAGAACTGACATCGCGGTTCTGTAAACGGCGCCCATTAGATCATTCAAAGCGCACAAACTCAATATGTCAGTTTACATATTACGTGAATTTGTTACGTTGGTTACGACGGTTTTGCAAAAGTAGTATTTTCCGATGATTAATTTTTTTATACTCATGTGTAACATATCAATTTTGTCCGCTTTAGATGTACTATTAATGCAATTCACAGAATTGTATTATCACTTTTAGTGGTTGAGCTGCAGATCTCTAAGCTTGATAGTTTCGTTTTCTGAGAATTATCGATTTTTGCCACTTCTTAATAAAAATTCACGAGCTAACTCGAAAATTCGAAACCAACAGTCACTAGATATTAAGTTTGTCTTTTAAATTCAACAAACCTCGTCAAATTTGGTGCAGTGGTTGCCGAGAAAAACGAATTCTCCATTTACATGTATTTAGATAGGAGCACTCGAGCTAAAGCTTCCTCTTAAGCACTTGTTATGAGTTGTGAATGCGACAATATTAATGTCCAAATGAACGCTGTTTGCGCTGCGAACGATGTGCCATAGCGGTGCGTGCTGGCCGAGAAAGCAAGCAGCGGCAGCCTGCGTTGCCAACGCCGCATGCCGCCGACGTCCAGCGCGACGAGAGACAGAGGAAGCAGCAGCGGCCATCAAGGCCGGCAGGTACGCGCAGCAGCTAAGCTCAGCGCAGTGCCGGCTATCGAGAGCGAGGGTGACGTGGCGTCGCGGCGGTGCCCTCTCCCCTCGCGCGACACCTGGCGCTCTGCGGCTGCATAGGTGTTTCCGTTCGCCCGCTCTGCTCCGTCGAGGTGCGCTTACATTGTGACGTGGCGTCGCAGCCAATGGTAATTTAGGGGCCGCTTCGCTGCTACAGACGCCGGCTTTTTCGCTCCGTGGGCCATTTGCTGTTTTCGCATCAAAAACAAACTTCACTGTACGTAGATTGCACACAATCAAAAGCCGTTGACTGAAATGGCCGGTACAATATCGCACTGCCACTGTAACACTCGCTCTCTATTCGTATCTGCTTTCTTCTGTCGCCTTTGTACCCTTCGTACTCTCCTAACAACGCATCCACACCAAATCGCCCATTTTTTCTAATCTTTGCATCCCATTGCCCTCCTAACCCTAACGTGGCGGCGGCTATTGCAGACGTGGTTCCAGAACAAGCGTGCCATGCTCCGGCGGCGAGCAATCAGGATTATCGGTGACAGCTACGTACACAACCTACAGCCACCGCCAGGGTGCCCCAACACGCACCCGTCACCATTGGCTTCCCCACGAGACACAGGGGACAGCCGCCAGTGGGCATCGCCTGCGGTTGTGCCACCTGCGACCACGGTCGTCTGTCCCGGACTCCCGGTGCAGTCACAGACTCTCGCGGGAAACGAGACCCAACCGCAGCAGAGCCTGCCATCGCTTGGTTCTTTTCACACAGGACACGACTTCCTCGCGATTCCGCAGCCACGATGGGACGGCAGAGTGTAAGTACTGTATATTGCTACGAGGATGCTCCCGTATATATACAATCCTTCGCAATTTACAAGCAGCTGCACAGATTCAAGCAGAAGGCAAGACGGCATCTTATAACCCGAGCGAAGCCTTTTATACACTCCTCGACGCTGGAAGGCGCTCGATATTTAAACCCCAGAAAAAAATACAAACGAGCCTCAGAGGGCACTAAACAACTTAATAGCTTTTCTACAGCCAGTTCCGGCTTCGTTTACCAGGAGGTAACATCATGGGGTGGTCACGGGAGAGCAGGACATCGTGACGTTTACCTGTGCAGTAGGCGATCGCGCGAGACGGTTTGCGAGTGCTGTAACGTCGCTCCCACGTGACCCCCCTACGCGTCATGACGTCAGGACACAGTCATCTCCCGGCAAACGAAGCCGGAACTGGCTGTAGAAAAGCTATATAACTATAATATTTAGCGCGCTCTGAGGCCTGCCACTATATTCCCCAATGGTTTCGACGTCCCGCACTTTCATCGAACGCAAAAAAAAAGTGGCGAATCGAATGTATCATGTCAGTACTGCTTTAAACCAAGTTTTCAGAGTATATCAAACGTCTATGCAGACCTCAAGTATATGTTTCGTCACTTCCTTACAAACTTCACCTGTCTACAGGTAATGTGTGCAGTTGCCACACGGTACCAAGTGGCGTAGAGACACTGCTTGTTTCGAGCACTATATAGGGCGGCGGTATACTATATATCGAGCCACCGCGAATTATTGGCGCAACTAGAAGGGCCGCCAATGGCACGAATTCCGCGCTTGGCATGTGAAGTGTGTATAGACGACTCTCCATAGGACCGGCAACACGGGACCTTCGTTTGGCTACCGTCTTCTTCACAGGCTACGGACGATCGAGATCTCTCCCACAGGTGGCGCTGCTCAATGAAGCGCGGTATGAGAGTGCATGCGGGCTGGACCGCAGACTATACGAAAGGGGCTGTGTTTGGAACCTCTAATATTGAACAAAATATCTAAGGTCGCAGGCTTTTTGCAGACATGTTATAGGCTCCATATAACACATCTACGAACCTTCGTATAGTTTCTCTGAATCTGCTTTTATTTCGTGTAAGGGCACGATTCTTTGCACTGTCCATATATCGTCCTTCCCGACACAAGTCGCGTAAGACTGCCGCAATTCGATGCCACGGACTAGAAGAGAAACTTGCGCGACTTGGTGGTGGGGCGAAATGTGAGTCAGCGCCGGTGTTGTGTTCTTCTTTTCCTTCGTCCCTGCCTGTTTCGCGCCGTTAATTTCCGTTGCCACGGTGCAGGTCTCGCGCGGTACCGTCATCCGCGTTTCCCGCGCTGAGCAGCGGCGACGAGCGAGTCCTGTCCGCGTCGGTGCAACTTAGGCCTAACGTGGCGGCACCCTGGAACCGACAGTACGGCAGCTTCGAGTCGCTGTATCCGACCAGGCCGCCACCGCCTCCGCTCAACTCGTCCCTCAGCCACTCTGCGCCGTGCGTGTCATTCGGCGGGGGCCAATCAGACCGCGACTACGTCCAGTACCAACAGTCCGGCGTCGCTGCTCGTGAGTACATGCCACGTGTCCCTACGTAACTCGTGCCATAATTGAAAAAAAGAAATAATGCCGTTGCCACGTAGTTGGAGAGACTGTAACGTTGTTTGCCACCGCTTGGAGCAAGTCGGACTTTTTTGCGTTTCGCCTAATTACATTATTAGTCATTATTAATTGAGGCTTTTCTTTGGCTTCGTTCGTTGTTGCCTCTGGTCGAGATTCTAAAGAAATCGAGGCTCTCAGTTTCGCTTTTTATCGTTCACACACACACATGAGCGCGCGCCCGTGTGTGTGTGGGGGGGGGGGGGGGGGCAGCACTTCCTTTTGATTTAATATCTATAGTCTCTCTTAGCTGCGCCAAATTCTTAAAAACTGCCTGTGGCGAAAGCACAATTCTAACCCTTGATATAAATTATTTGATGAGGCGGCCATTGCTTGTACGAGAAATCAAAAGCCTTAGCTTTATAATTAACAAATTACGGTAACTAACTTTTCTTAACTTAATTACTTTGCGCATATATTTCTATCTACGAATTGTAGCCGGTGAGTTCACAAGGCATATCCACTTGGAACGAATTCTCAGGGCTACACCAATTTGGAGATAATAATTTTCAAAGTTTCCGACGAAATGCATTGGCGTACCAGTTACTTTTGTGCTTCAATGCACGAAACATATCTTTATCGCAACTTTGACGGCGCATGTCTCGAGACGTCAAGCTAAACCTACAGATCTAATCATTTCGTTGGGCGCTGACAAAACGCCGACGGCTCTCTTTCGGCATGCACCATCGAGTTTAGTTAATGCAGGTGCATTAGAGTTTAGTAAAGTCCATTATAGAGGGACCTTAGAGTTTAGACGTCTGCAACGCCACTGGCGGCGGTCGTCGTCACTAAGCCGCCGTTGTGAGACGCCCGGCATAGCTGCCGGGGCACTGTCTCTGCAGCGCAGACGCGTTTGCATCGCGTACTGCGTGCTGCGCCAACGCGTCAACCCCCCGTGTATCGGTACACGGAACACCGTCCGAGGAGTTCGAACCACGAACTTAAAAGCGTCGCTATCGCTTTCTACGCTTCGGACCTTCAGGGCGAAACTGCCAATTTCATCTTTTGTCTTCTTTTGTCTCGTTTGCATTTTAGCTGCGAGCACGTCGTGGCAAGGACAACCGCAGTGGCCGCAAGTGCAGCTTCCTCAGGGACCACCGGCGAGCGACGTCCAACAGCAGGACTGGTGGTCGCCGGCGACCGTTGCGGCAGGCGGGGCCTCGGCTGACGTCCATGGCGATGCCCGCGAGCCGTCATCTTGGCAGACGGGCGGCGCTGGTCCCAGCACGTCCTCCGGAGGGAGCGACGAGTCCGTGCCCAGCATGAGCAGCCTGATGTCTCTCGTGCTGGAGATGGAAGATCCAGACATCGAGATAGAGCGGTCCCGGCACTGGATGAACGCTGCGGACGCCTGACCAAACATCGTGACGTGCGATCGGACTTGCGAGTTGTCTCACAAAAGGCCGTCGTACGCGTGAACCCGGAAGCTTTACGGACAGACAGAGAAGCGCGACTGTACTTTTCCACAATCCAACGATCCCTGTGTAGGATGTCGTAACGTTTTGCAGCCCATATCCGGCATTGAGAAGCATACCTTCGATTCGTTGCCAAAAACTCCACTGTGATTTTAAAAAAGAGATTGATCCCTACATTTTGTCGTTCAGACACATGTAATACAACATTTTCACTGTATTTAATACATTTGGACAAGGAACGGATAAGGGCTCGTTAAAAAAAAAGAACTGTACCATAATAACTCATTTTTGTGCTCAATATAGTTAACATGGTTAGAACACAAAAAAAATGCATGTCTGGCAAGTAGTGTAGACACCGTAATTCGATAAAAGCGATAACAATAGAATGTCTACCGCTGCAGCCACACGCTGAAAAAGAAAGAAACGTCGTTTGCTGTGCACGAAAGAAGTTCAGCAATTGTCAAAGTAACAGTGACGAAATGCCAAAAAGTGACACTTGCTACTGACGAACTGAGGCTGTGCATGATGCCTTCAGGGATTAAACCGGCCGTGTAGAAAATACACGCAAAGATACACTGCGATGCTCTTATCTACCTCATGTCACACATTATTTGTGATGCATTGTCAATAAACGTGCCAGAGCTACACAATTTTGTTCCAAGACGTACGCAGACTCCACAAAAAGAAAGTCATGGTGATATGGCGACCTCTTGCAGTTGTTGTAGCGAATGGCCTTACTTACTGAGTATTTAAATGTCAATCTCCATCTGTACATTCTTGTCACCCTTCATTTTTTCATTTTGAATAAAGACATTTGATCACTCCCTCATTTGTTGCTCAGTTATTCGTGTCACGCTTTTTTTATTAAGAGACAAATCATCGGCTGAAAGGACACGCACAATAATTGACTGCATGCATTACAAGTAAAATGTATTGCCTTTTTCATTCAGTTAACCACGCTGCATTGCAAGCAGAATGATCGATTGCCAGCCAAGTCGCCTTAGTCCAGTTTTCCCTGAAAAGTATCTTACAGGGATTGCGCTCTTTCAAAGACGACTGCGAATGGCGCAGGAGTCAAATGGGAACACGCATTTTACAACTGTTTACATGTTTTACAACGAAGCAGCCTACGGCGAGTCGTGGATTCTGTCGTACCTCGGATTCTATTGTACTTCTTGTGATAAGCTATAGATGACCAGCCGTCGGATCGTCGTGAAAGCCTCCCAGAACCTGCAGAGAACGCGGTATGACGGTGACCCATTTGTTCTCCCCGATGAGATAAATGTAGCAATACGAAATTCCACTGCGGAGCTTGAGCTAAGCTGTCTACGAAGTATACGGCGTTCGGGAATAAAGGAGAATTTTCCAGGCATTCGACAACAGTGCGGCATGCAGCATGCGTCGGCACCTTGGTGGGAAACAAGGATAGATGGGCGGTCGGGGACTATAGTCCAATAGCCTTGCGACGGTTAAAGACAGTGGAGACGACTCAGTGTGTAAGCTGGCGCGGATAGGTGATGGTGAGTGATCGGGGATCGGGAGTGCGCAGCGAGAAAGGGCGTCTGCGTCCTGGTGCTTCTTTCCAGACCTGTAGGTGACATTGAAGTCGTATTCCTGCAAGCGAAGCCCCTGCATGCGGTGACCCGATAAGTTCTTCAGCGGTGAAAGCCAGCACAATGCAGGGTCGTCGTTTAAAGCGGCGGTCATGTAGTCATAACCACTGTTCAAGTTGGTTTTTGTTCCCGACTGGCGTGTGACTAAGGTCAACATAATTTTTTTTTGTCCGAACTCTTACTCTACAAACCCACAAGGAGAGGTCGTAAAACTCTGCGCGAAGAGGAACGGGAATATTCCAAAATACGCATTACATTGGCAGATGGTACTCCCGTACCGCACGTAGAGAAAATTAGAATCCTAGGGTTACACCTGCAGGCAAACGGCCATAACGGAGAGACGGTGCGAATACTTCGTCGTTCGGTAGATGACACGATCCGACTCTTGCTTCGCATCACGAATAGACGCAATGGTATGCGTGAAGAGTGCGCGATCCGTCTCGTGCAGGCGTACGCGATAAGCCGCATAACGTACGTTGCCCCCTACCTGAGCTGGATCGGGTCCGAAAAAAACAGTCGAATTCATGATCCGAAAGGCTTTCAAGAGGGCGGTCGGCGTTCCACTCAACGCGAGCACCGACAAGTTTCTAGAGCTCGGAGTTCACAACTCCCTTAACGAGTTAATCGAGGCGCACGGCATTGCACAATACGAACGATTATCGAGGTCAAAGGCAGGTCGATGCATCCTCGAGTCGCTCAGCATCGCGTACCACACCCAGCATGGAGAAAAGACGGCGGTTCCCGCCTCTGTTCGCGACCGCCTGGTCATCCCGCCGCTTCCCAAGAACATGCACCCTACGCACCACGCCGGGAGACGCAAGAAACGAGCAAGCGACCTACAGTAGAAGTTTGGTAACAGCAACGAGGCGGCATACGTAGACGCGGCTCCATATGGAGGAGGGAGAAGCGCACACGCGATAGCGGTTGTAGACCGCTCGGGTAAGTGCCTCGCGAGCGCCACGGTGACCACGGGACACACGGAGGCGGCCGAAGAAGCCGCGATAGCCCTAGCAATCGTCGCGGTGCCGAACGCTGCGATCGTGATCAGCGACTCGCAGGCGGCAATCCGCGGCTTCGCGCGCGGTCGTGTCTTCCGGGAAGCGGCCCGCATGCTCCAAATTTCTGACGACGGCGACTCGTCATCGCCCTCGCAACGCCAAAATTCTACGGTCTTCCTCCTCTGGACCCCGGCACATACCGATGTTCCGCTCGCGGGCAACGAGGCGGCCCACGCCACGGCTCGAGGTCTCACACGCCGAGCCGCCGCTGATTATGTGGCCGCCTCCGCCCCTGAGAACGGGGCATCGGATATGCCGGATAGGGACACTACAACAGAAACACAGCAACAAGAATCACAATGGGCGTGGGGCGTTCGCCTAACCACGTTCAGAGACCTCACCAACACTACAGACTCGAAAGACGCACATTCCCGCCACTGCACGACAAATTGAACAGGAACGAGGCCGTAACTTTGCGCTTGTTCCAGACACACACCTACCCTAGCCCCGCTATCTTACACCACTGCTATCCGCGTTTATATTCAACAGACGCATGTAAAACATGCGGATAGAGAGCAACGCTGCGACACATGCTCTGGGAGTGTGCCGGCAACAACGGTAATCAAACCAGCTCCGTTGGCGACGCGTCCATAATCGCGGCCGTGGCCAGCGTAGGAGAAGGCTCGAGCTCGCTTCTTCCCGACGCCGCCCCGGATTCGGGAGCCGCCGGGGACCTTCTCCGTAGGCGTCGCCGCCGCTGGGAGGCGGCTATCAGAAGTTCAGAGCTGGCAGACCAGCTCTGGGCCGTCCGGCAAGCCGAAGATGCCGCTCGAGTCTAAGGACTTCGAGCCGTCACCTGAGGCCACCACAGCAAGAACTGCCGGACTATTCTTTATTAAAGTTTCTTCTTCTTCTTTGCTATAGGGGGAAGCTAAATTTATGTCACTAGCTTCTACACACACACACACACACACATATATATGCATGAGAACGGAGAAATCGTTTTTTCCCGCCGACCACTGCACCGATGGTTTGTTACGTTTAAGCGAAGTAGTTATTAATCCATCAACGGTAAGAAGTATGTTTTGAATTTATGCCATCGGTTTTCTTTTACAGGAATATTCCTGAATATTGCAAAATTTCAAAAAGCAAGACGAGCAAGTTTGCTGCCCTGCAACACATCAATAAATAAAGGTATCACGATGCTGTAAACTGCACCTCATAATAAATCTAAAGCGGTAAAAAATTCTGCATTGCAAGCCGCTTTTAGGTATGCGGCTAAATTATGAGTAGGTCCTTCTGTGAGTGGGGCCTCCAAGCGACGGCAGACAACATTGCTTTAGTTCTGTCCAGCTACGTGCTCCATGGCACTTCCATATATATATATATATATATATATATATATATATATATATATATATATATATATATATATATATATATATATATAAGCTCCCTGCATGATAGTTGGCACACCCCGTATGTACTTGGCTGTTACTGATACTCTGTCTTTTGTATAGTTATTCTGTGACAGAATGACGTTTTCTCGTCTGATGAAATAACAAGCCAAGGCTATCATGACGTCGTGCACTTTACGTATTTCTTGCCGCAATTTACTTTGAAAACTTCAGCCTTGCCACTTAGGCCTAGCGGAAAGGCCTATTAGAAGAACGAGGCGCACATTGCAACAACGCGATCGCTCGCTCGCGTTTGCATTCGCGCGAATTTCGGTATTGTTGAAATAAAAACTGTTACAGCGCAAACACATGCAACCACAAGTATCAAGGACGGGACACAAGCGCTGACTGTCAACTAAATTTTATTGACAGAAGACGGATACCTTATATAAGGGGAAAGGCAGAAGTGAAGGGGGATGGGAGTGATACAATCGGGGATAATGACATTGCGCATGGATTCTGCATTCTACCCGAATTCAATCCGTGAAAAAGCGTCTGCTCCGAACGGGGCAAAATTAACTTCCCACGCAATTCATACGCAGCATGTCCCGATCATGTCCCCCATGTGTACATGCGAGGAATGTCCACGCTGGACACATTCAACGCATCCTTGTAATATCCATGTCTTGCCATGTGGATCTCCATCCGCGGTGGACGATCATTGCTGTCTCCGAGATGGTATTTTTGTGGTCCGCATCGTTTAACTTAACACTTGGCACTGTTAGCTTCCATGTTTGTCAACAAAAATCTGCGATGTCGCCTTTGGACGCACCCCGCAGCAGTTAATGGAAGGCAATCTCGAAGGACATGCTCCGTCGTATTGCAGAATTGGTACGGCAAACGCAAGATACAACGGGCATGTTTTGGACATTATCTGACTTCGAGGGGGTGCAGAGGAAAGCAAAATTGCCGTTTTTTTTTCTTCTTTTCTTTTCTTTTCGTTTTTTTTTAACAAATGGGACGAGAGAGAACGCGCCGTGTGCTGTATTTAACAGTACAGATTGTATACGATCAGATGTGATGTTGCTGCAAAATTTGGACGAGAACAGAGTAGCGACAAGCGCAAAATAATTTGTTTGATGATTTTAAGGGGAGGTGGGAAAGAACGCTGTTTTCAGTATGTGCGTGTAAGCACAACCCGACGAAAGAAAAAAAAGAAATTTCGGATCGTTCGGCAGTCTTCGGTGCATGTCTTTTACGGAAATCGCACTCGTATTCGTCGAAACGCCTTCTGTCGTCTGCCCACCGCCGCCTTATTGAGCAGAAGGCACTGAGATAAAATGCATTTTTTAAAGAGGAAGCTTTAGCTCGGGTGCTCCTATCTAAATACACGCGAAAGCAGAGTTCGGCTTTCTCAGCAACCGCTGCACCAAATTTGGCGAGGTTTGTTGCATTTAAAAGAAAAACCTTAAAATCTAGTGACTGTTGGTGCCGAGTTTTTTATTTATGTTGTTAATGTGTTCATTAAAATTTGGCGAAAATCTAACGTTCTCAAGAAAATAAACTATCATGTTTACAACTCTGCAACACAGCAATGAAAAATGATATCACAGTTCTGTGAATTGCATCTAACAGTGCATCTGAAGCCAAAAAACTTTATTTGTTACACATGAGTCTAAAAAAATTTAGCAATACGAAGTAATAGCGTTTGCAGAACACGTGTACACACGTAACAAATTCATGTAAGATATAATATTGCATATGGAATTTGTACACTTTCAGTGATCTCATGGGCGCGGTTTACAGAACCGCGATACCTGTTCTCGATACAGAGTTATTAACTTGTAAACTTCGTGCTTCTATGTTATTCGAGCTCTCGAATTTTCGAAAATCTTTTTAATAAAACTCAAACCCTAACCGGAAATTCCGCTTCCAACAGTCACTAGTGTTTTACTCTCTCTCTCTTTCTCAGATGCAACAAAATTTCATTAAAATCGGTCCAGGGGTTATCTCGGGAAAAAGCATTTTTGCGTTTTACACGTATTTGAATAGGCCGCGTCGGAGTTGGGCCCGAGCTAAAGCTTCCCTCTTAAGGCAGACACATGCCCCATTATACTCGGTGAAAACGGGACTAGGGCGAGGGCGGGCGGGGGGGTCAGCTGCCGCGCACAATCTGTTCTCTCTCAAATTCGGCGTGCAAAACGCGGTGTCTGACTTTCAAGCTGCTACCGAGAAAGCAGGGGGGTAATCCCCACCCCTGGACCACCGCCGTAAGGACAACGCGAGTCGTGCTAAACAGTGACAGTCGCGAAACGCCTCGAGGTTATACCGGGCGCTACCGCAGAGGAATTCGCCTTTGTTGAAGAACTCGCCCCCTTTCTTTCTTTCTTTCTTTCTTTCTTTCTTTCTTTCTTTCTTTCTTTCTTTCTTTCTTTCTTTCTTTCTTTCTTATTTTTTTTTCAAGTCACCTGTTCTAGTTCGCGAGGTATGGCGATTCGGAGGCGTTCCGAAGTGTTTGGGGCTGGTAGGATAACAAGGGTGGCAGTTTGATTGGTGAGCACTGCCGCTTGACGAAGTTGGTGCCGCATATCACGTGTTCAAACGGCGCGAAAATAAAGAAGAAGGAAGAGAAGGATGGCAACGAGGACAAAGATTAACGTGCGCGCACGATACAGTGCCGTTCCTGCGTGCATCTTTGTCCTCCTCTTTTCGCGCCGTTCAGGTTTGTCACGTGCAGTTTGGGCGCGTCGGTATACTGCATAAGGAAGAATGACGGAATGGAGACCAGACACCGAAGAGAATCGTGCTAGCTACGGGTGGGGGTCTGTAATCGCGTTAAAGAGGGGCCCCGGCATTGGCCCCGCAAAAGCGGCTCCTTTTCACTTGCGTGGGTGGCTAAAGAGAGAGAGAGAGAAAACAAGGGTAGGAAAGGCAGGGAGGTCAACCAGAACAGCATCCAGTTTGCTGCCCTATACTGGGGGTGGGGGATAGGGGAATCGAAAGAGGAAGAAAGGGAGAGAGTAAGCACTGAGTACGTGTGGGAGGGACACCGTACACAAGGACACTATAAACGGTCTGTTAAGCCCGTGCACTTCAAGTACCGCACAAGTGCACGAATCGCTTTTCGAGCCAGTGACGGGTGTGGCCACGGTCCGAGTATCTTTGACTCGGTGAAAGGTCTTGAGTCCAGTCTACGTAAAGTTGCCCGCAGAGAGAGGCGTTGGACATCGTAGCGAGGGCAGGTACACAGTAGGTGCCCGATGGTCTCCTCGCACCCACAGGAGCGCTGTTCGCTTCCAAATCGTTTACCAACCAGCTAACCCAGGTCCCCTTCTGGACTTTGTCAGATTCTGTAGTGGTGGCATTTTGAGCCAATCTGAGAGGCCCAGAGTTTTGCTTATGGCCTCTTATGATGCCTCCAATAACAAATTTGTCAATATGGCGGAATTCGACACCGTTCAAAATATCACCTTCAATTGCGTTACTTTCTCGTATTTGGGCCGTTGTGTCCCCACGAAAAGTTCGTTGAAAATAACTAGTCGAGTTAAATCCTTTGCGTATCTTCACTGCCCGCGTGAGATTCCCCCTCTCCTCGGCTCCCCTGCCCCCCTTCCCACTCCCCTTACTTTCCAAGTATCCCTCGGCGGTGCCTATTGTGTACCTCCTAGGCCTCTTGGATTTTTTCTTTTTGCCGCCTGAGGGGGGAGAGTGCACGATAGTTCGATACCCGGAAGAGAAAGGAATAAAAGAACAAGAGGAACCAAGGGGGAAAGAAGGAAAAATACCCACGTGGTTATCTGAATTGTCGAAGCTCGTGTCCTTTTTCGGCTCATTCGCATAGTTCAGTGTCGCCTGCGACAGTAGTTCATCGTGCGTCTGCCCACGTGGTCCACAGTATACCGTCTGCTTACGGGGTCACTGAGCGCATATCGTGCGAGAATATAAGCCACTCCACGCAGGACATCGCCGGAGACTGTGCGCCTGATTACGGACCTGCGAAGTTTGTGCATCGAATGTGTGCGGCTTTGTGTTTTTCTTTTGTTTTTTCATAACGTTTTGGGTGTTACCGCTTTCGAGGATAATTGCGATTCGGCTCCCTTCGATTTTGCGCTTCCGCGTTGCTGGCCTCCAACCCTGCATAGACCCGAAGAAGCCGTTCGGAGTCCCGTGAATTACAAGTAGAACATCGCCGACACTCAGGCAAGTTTCAAGTTTGGTTAATTTTTTTTTTCGTTACTTCATACATCGGTATCGTGATATCTTTACGGAATCATTATCTCTCAACAGCAAGCAGGTATCGGGCCTCTCTTACAAAGGCCTCTTGTGTACATGTTTTTTTCATCATCGCGATTCTTTGTTAAGATGCTTACGAATCTAATAATAACCATGAATGGGAATTGTATATGTCCTAAATATATTATCTATACTAAGCTCAAGTAAGAAATACGGATATAGTACTCGTGCCATAATATATTCGGAAAGAAGTTTATCAGTGTCTGTATTTGCGATACAATAACTAGGGTGTAGTGTTAGAATGCGAGGTACTCCACCGCAATATCCACTGAGACGCTTATTCGCTGTAAATATATACATATTAAACAACAAAATGAAAAGTGTTTTTTGCCGGCACAAACCGCCATTCACAGCGACTTTTAGTTGCTCGCATGCGAAGTATAACATGCGTAATAGCGTCCAATAGCCAAATATCATCCTTGTGTTGGCACTCATGCTTTTCGAAAACAAGATCCTCTTTGTTGCCTTCGGGTAGGTTTGGCGTATCTGGAATCTGGCTACTCTGTAACCATTTCAGAAAAAAAAAGACGGTTGGTTAGGCAACTTGTAGATGTCGTATAAACGTGAAAATTGTATCAAGTGATACCTTTCCACGCAGAGAACACGTAGCAATAGTCAGCGACTTCGGATATAATAAAGAGGGAGTATAATTAGCCGCAAACACTGTAAGCTATTTGAGCGAGCGATATTTTGCCACTAGCGCCATCTGCTGCGTATGTGCGCCAACTAAGATGCAGGCGCGGGGTATCCCGGATGTTCCCGCTCTCTCCACGCTTCGCCGTGCGCGTAAATTGGTGTGCATTTTAAGAACAAGGTCTTATTTGCTGAATTCACACGGGTATGGCGTATCTGGGATCTGGCTATCTCGTAACCACTTCCAGAAAAAGAAAGGAAGGTTTAGCCAAGTGTCGACGCTACAGAAGGCAATATACGATACGACATGAAATTAATGAATAATCAACATGAAAAGGAAACAGGAAGAGACAGAATAGAGGCATATAATCAACGCTTAATAATCGAATCAGTTGAACTAAGGGTGTAGGATTGGGCTTGTTGGTAAAACGTGCTTTAAAGTTTCAATAATAGCGCAAGAACAGCAGAGGGGAGAGAAGAGAGAACAGAGCGCTAACTTCCGACATTTAATTTTCCTTTTAGACAGCATAGCAAGTTTTATACTCCATAATAATATATAATATAACAGCAAGTTAATACTCCATAATAAAACTTGCTATGCTTTCTGAAAAGAAAATGAACTGTTGGAAGTTAGCGCTCTGTTCTCTCTGCTGCCCTTGCGCTATTATTCAAACTTTAAAGCAGTTGAACGAACCACCACATAACTTTGACGTTGTCTGCTTCAGCGTGGACACTTGGTTGACCCTTTCGTTTTCTTTTATTTTAATGATTAATGAAGCTCCATTTAAATTTTGACCACCTGAGGTGCTTTAACGACCATGTGAAATACGCGAGGGTTTCTTCTTTACCGTCAACTTTTTTTCTTTAACTTATTTAGGAACTAAGGTCCCTAGATGCGTTTCATTCTTCCTTTGTTCTCCTCCTCTAATCCTTCTCCTACATCGAACGCTGCCAGCGCCCCAAAAAATGTTGCGAATCTCTCAACACACGTGCAAATATAACAAATAGCTTCTATACCTTGCGTCGCACTACACATCCGTTTTCGATACTCGTTTTGAAACGTGTATTTCATGCAGTAAATCCTTATTCATGCGCACGTTATCGTAAACCATGCTGCGTGAAAAAAAAAATGGCACTTTTCTTTTCGTGCCACGTGACCGCGCTCTGCCAATCACGCACCTGCAATGGCTGGAGGCGGCAATGGCGAAATAATGGCGCTACCTTGAAATTCATTTGTCTAGGCACCTTCTGGCGAACATATAGTTAAGGTCTCCAGTTTGTCTTTTATATTTAGGACCTCTTAAAGGCGCATTCAAGGTATAGGAAACTGTTGCCTGCCTTTCCCTGCCGCCGCAATGCCTCCACCGCATCCGTGAACCGAATTCGCGACCACATCGGACCTGCCGACGTTTAGGTCGTTGACCGCCAACTTCCGCGGCTGTTTTTCGTATAAACGGATCAGCGGCATAGTTGGCATTGACCACTCTTGCCAGCTGTGGCCGGTCGAAGCCACGTGGGCTACAGACTCCTGACCTCGTTCCACGCATGTTTAACTAAGTAAGTAGAACGTACGTGTATACGTGCGAATATGTTCCACTTGCTTAGTTTACTGGCATTGCCGTGTATCATTCTTAATCGCGTACGTTTTGGCTGTGTGTGTGGAACATCTTAATCTCGGTCTATACTTAGGTTCCACAAAGTACAGGAGGAACTAGTAGAAGCTTGATGTGGGTGAGTTGGTTATGCATACTTGATGAAATGAGCGCTACGAATACGCGGACGAAAGAACACATGTACGACAGACAAGGCGCTTGTCTGTCGTACATGTGTTCTTTCGTCCGCGTATTCGTAGCGCTCATTTCATCAAGTACAGGAGGAACAAATTTGTAAATGATCTTCTCACATGCACACATGGCGAAACTTGTGTGGTGAAGACAAGAAAAAGAAAAGTGTGGGTTAGCCAAGTGTGGCTCCCTCAATAATACGCGTAATGCGGCGATCGTTTCCACGGGTCTCAGTAACCGTGAGCCGTTTGTTCTTTTCGCTGATATGCAAATGTGGCGCCATTAAGTCACGCGCTGTTGGCAACCGCGCGTATGTTTCTTCCACGCAGTTGCGCCGGTTACTCGGGCCTGCTTTTGTGCAGCTCGCGTTTTCTGTATTCGTCTCCGCTATAACGCTGTAACAACGTATATTTTCTTTCTTCATTTTATTTTTTATTTTTTATTCATTTATTACATACGTGCGCGCCACAACAAGGCCCAGGCAGGACAGGTACAGTCGCGTGCATTATGAACTGCAACGCCGTCGCCATGATGAAAGGTGCCCCCTGGGTGCGTGGAAGCGCCGACACACAGAAAAAAAAATGTGCCTTTATTAAGTATGCCAGTAATTGACACGGTGTTCTGCGATTTTTCCTACGTGGTTGCCCTCGCGCTGTCACGGGGCCTTTTCGACCACGGGCACTGTGTTGCAGCTAGTATTGCACGCGACAGTAGACACATCACAGTAAAAAACAGTAGCCAACTGTAGCCCAACGTTCAGCATTAGTAACGATACACTCTGGTGTTGTGTCCACCCTCTGTGCTGGTTCAGTGCCCTTTTCCGTGTTCATGCAGGGGAGGGGGTATTTTGTAAGAGTCCACCTAGTGGACTGTGCATTTCGCCCGCTGCTAATTGGATGCAGCTGTACGAGGGAGGAGGAGACGAGCGGCCCTAGCCAGTGAGCAGCGACCGAAATGGACAGTCCACTAGTTAGACTCTTACAGAATGCCCCCCACCCCTCAGAACTGACCCGCGGCTTCTGCAAGAGAGTGGGGAAGGTTTCGGAACTCGCGCTCAGCAAGAATCTTGTACGTGTGAGCACCGGCGCGAAACGAATGACGACATATATGTGCAGACGGCGCTGCACCTTCCACAGCTGTTGCATCAAACAGCGAAGCCCGGCAGATCCTTAACACTGAAATGCCCAATATGTCGTCTAAGCTTCGCCGAGTTTGACGACTCGCAATTCTGATGTAGGCGGCAAGAATGGTGTGGCGCGAAGCAAGACAGGAGGACGATTAAAAATCATTGTACTCGTCCTCCTGTCTTTTTTTTTGCACAGCGCCATTTGTCACTATTAAAAAAAAAATCCACCTGCACTCCACCCTCCAGAAGTGGATTTGCCGCGAAGTTGTACACCCACGTTAGAAAGGCACGACCGACGTTAGACAAGCATTCCCACCACAAGCGACGTACACTTGTGAGCAAAAGTATACGGACAAGGGATTGCGCGATAAAGCCGATTTTTTCCTCTGCCTGTGAATACATCTTCAAATTGAGGACTGCAGCCCAAACTTGACATTGGGAACTTTCTAGTGTACTCGTCAATTTCAGTTTATGCGTGTCAATAACAAAGAAATCTAGTTTTATCGACGACCCTGTGGTCCGTATACTTTTGCTCACGACTGTACGTCACGCGCGCGTGCGGGAGCGCAGCCTACGTGCTCATTCCTCTAGGCCCTCCGCCAAGCGCAAGTGACTTATTGAAGTAACTGAATTTCTAGAAGTAGATTGCGTTAGGAAAATTCGTAAAGCACGACTTCCGCGCAAGCTGCAGATGCGACAACTTCGGATTGTAATTCGAATGTACGTGAGAATAACGCCATCGCCGCGTAACGTTGTCGCCTGGTGACGTCATCGCTTCAAGCGCGACGTCAGACGATGACGTCTTCGTCAATTGATGATGCCACCTGATGACGTCTTGTGATGCCTCTTGGAGCACGCTGTGCGCCTTTCGCCTTTGCACTGCCTGCGAGATCGGCCCACATTTTATTTTGCGAGCACGCGGACACGAAAAAAATCCCGACCCACTAGAGGCTAACACCTTCGCTGTAAAACAACCTATAACCCAACCCGTCCCCCTTCTGATTTAAGCTCGAGAGACTTAATGCAGAGCATACTTGGCTGTTTTGATACACTGGAGCTAAGTATAAGTTGCGGATAGTGCAACGAAGCAATTACTATTTAAGTACGGCACAAATTAAGTCATAACTCAAATAACATTTCATTGTTTTTCTGCGCATATGTATGCTCTTCGTGGCCCGAAATAAAGGTGAACAATTTGGCGTCAATAGTCCTTGCTGTGAAACTGTGGAGATTATACAAGGTTAGAGGAATACTGAATAGAAAATATTTACCTATTTCTCCCATATTTTTTTTCTCTCTCTCTTTTAATTGCTGACTCCATCATTATTAATTAATCAGTAATTTCCAATTACCAAGCGCCACAAGTAACTAATTACGGCGTCTTTTGTGTGACCCGTTGGAGACGCGCGCTAAGCGTATCGCGGCTTCCGACGTGACGAAAGGAGGCTATTGACGTCACCGTGACGGCGGTCACGTGGTATATATAAAAAAAACGAAAACTGCAGAGCGCGTCGCTAATCCCGGTGCCACTGGTCGAAGCCCGTATTCAACGAACTTGAGAATGGACGACTTGCGAAATTCGCAGCGACTTCCAACTCCGGAATCGCAAACGTCGCGCTTCGTCCCGGGGTTGGAAAACAAGTCTTCCCAGCGGTATACGTGCGCTGATCAGGCTACATCGAGGGTCCCACGGTTGCGTTTACATTCCTGTTCGAGAGTGTTTGCTGGCAGTAATTTCGCAAGTATTGGCCTCGAGCTCCACCACTGGAAAAGCTGGCGCCACCGTCGGCGTGACGTGCTAGGAGGGATCACGTGGACATAGCGGCCGCGTCGGCTGCTTCGGGAGCGCCGAAGCGAGCTGAAAACGAGAGTTTCAATTCCCTCGTACGCTGCGGTTTTCATTTAGTGGTGAAATTTTCCCGCTTCGAGTGTCTCCTTTACAACGCTTGAAAGCACTACAATAAGTAGTGGCTGCCTTTGAAGGCGCGCAACATGGTAGGCTGCTGCTCGTAGGGCATGGTAGGGCCGGAAGCACGTAACGGAGGCCGGTGTCAGCCTTATTCACACGTAGCCGCAGGACAAGAAGCTGTGTGAAGCTTGGCTCGCGAAACATAAAACCGGCAAACAGTCATCGGCTACAACTCGGGTATGCAGCAAGCATAGACGCGAGGAAGATTTATGCCCCGGCACCCGGTCTGCGATGTTCTGAAAACGCGCACTGAGACGCTCGCCCGAGTCCGCTGCCAGACTAATGTCATGACGGTTTGGTCTATGAACTTGTCGATGCTATAGATACTGGCAAGTTCAGTGGAGTGGAAAGGCAGCGGTAAGAAGCACATTTAAAGAAGCATGGTATGTGGTAATGTTTGTATTATGAATTAATGCACTGGATTACAAAAAAGGAGCAGCGGGAAATTGCACGCTGAGAACGCCGATAAACATACAGTGCGACCCAACTCGAGAAATGGTATTGAAAGGTCAAAGAATTTAGAAGAAAAAAAAGATTGAATCGTCGCGATGGCACATTACAGTCCCCGTAGGCGTCGAAGTCTCTACAATGAAATTATTTTTGAACAGCTCTGATAGCGCCCACGCAACAATGGTTGCTTGTACATTGTCAAATGCTCATCGGTGCGAAAACGCGCGCGCGCTGAAAGCGAAACAGTGCGCGGACAAGCATGCTAACGCGCAGTCGGTCGCTGCGAATCTGCGCGATCACTGCATTGAGGCTTCATTCTATTACGCTCCATTTAGTTATAGAAACACTATAAGAACATATTTCACATAATTTGCTCTCAGCGTTTACCTACCTTTCACGCGAGAAGCCGTTTCGGGAGACTCCATCGCGGCGACCGCGCGCAGTAGCGTTCACTGTACGTATTCGGTAAAGAGATAGCGGCTGTAAACGATTGTGTGCTTTCAGTTTGCCCAAGATCATTATTTAGACAGTAAGAAACTTCTCTCGTTTCGAAAGTGGTTATAGAAATGTCCGGGAGAGCTCGCGCGTGGTGTCTTTAGTGAGCGCCGACAGCAAAACCTATGAGCGCGCCACGTGATCCCTCATACTACGCCAGCGAGGCGCTTCCGATAGAGGGCGACTCCGTAACTCCTCGCCGCCAATACTGTCGTCGACGATTGAGGAAGACTCTTATATCCCCCCCCCCCCCCACGGGATAGACAATACAGAACTTTCACAGGGCCGCACATCGAGGAAAACCACTTGAAAAAAAAAAAGAGAGAAAGAAAGAAAGAAGGAAAGATGGAAGTCGACTTCCCCGCAAGGCTGTTTTTTCGTCCAAAATTTGTCACATTTCTCCCTCTTCCGTATCGCCTCGTTTTGTCGCATTGCTTTCAAAATTACAGCCGGCTGACCATGCACGCTTATTATTCAGGGCCACATTTATTTTCCGTATATATTTCCCCCCGACCACTCTGCCTTTTCCAGTCAATAAACTTCTTCCGGCCATATTGTATATACGCATGTCCTCTTCGTACCCGAAAACGGCTTAGCGGCATAACCGCTGTTCAAGTTGGTTTTTATACCCGACTGGCGTGTTACTAACATCAACAAATTTGTTTTTTTCGTTAGGGGGAAGCTAAATTTATGTCACTAGCTTCTACACACACACACGCACACACGCACACACACACACACACACACACACACACACGTACACACACACACACACACACACACACATATATATATATATATATATACACACACACACACACACACACACACATATATATATATATATATATATATGTGTGTGTGTGTGTGTGTGTGTGTGTGTGTGTGTGTGCATGAGAACGGAGAAATCGTTTTTTCTCGCCAACCACTGCAGCGATGGTTTGTTACGTTTAAGCGAAGTAGTTATTAATCCATCAACGGTAAGAAGAATGTTTTGAATTTATGCCATCGGTTTTTTTAAGGAATATTCCTGAAATTTGCAAAATTTCAATAAGCAAAATTAGCAAGTCTGCTGCCCTGCAACACATCAATCAACGAAGGTATCACGATTCTGTAAACTGCGCCTCATAATAAATCTAAAGCGGTAAAAATTTCTGCATTAATTGCAACCCACTTTTAAGTATACGGCTAAATTGTGAGTACGGCCTCCAAGCGACGGCAGACAACAGTATACTTTAGTTCTGTGCAGCTACGTGCACCATGGCATTTGCATATATATATACATATAATCTCTGTGCATGATAGTTGGGACACCCCGTATACAGTTGACTGTTGCTGATACTGTGTCTTTTGTATAGTTTTTCTGTGACAGAATGACGTTTTATCGTCTGATGAAATTACAAGCCAAGGCTATCATGACATCGTGTACTTTACGTATTTCTTGACGCAATTTACTTTGAAAGCTTCAGCCTTGTTACTTAGGCCTAGCGGAAAGGCCTAGTAGAAGAACGGGTAGCAGCACATTGAAATAACGCGCTCGCTCGCTTGCATTTGCATTCGTGCGAATTTCTGCATTCTGCCCGAATTCAATCTATGAAACAGCGTCTGCTGCGAACGGGGCAAAATGCCTTCCCACGCAATTCATACGCGGCTTGTCCCGATCATGTCGCCCATGTGTACATGCGAGGAATGTCCGCGCTGGGCACATTCAACGCATCCCTGTAATACCCATGTCTTGCCATGTGGATCTCCATCCAATGGACGATCATTGCTGTCTCAGAAATGGTATTGTTATAGTCCGCATCGTTTAGCGTAATACTTGGCACTGTTAACTGCCATGTTTGTCAACAAATATGTGCGAAGTCGCCTTTGGACGCACGGCGTAGCAGTTAATGCAAGGCAATCTCGAAGTAAATGCTTCGTCGTATTGCAGACCTGGTACGGCAAACGCAAGATATAACGGGCATGTTTCGAACTTTACCTGACTTCGAGGGGGCGCAGACGAAGGCAGATATGCATTTTTTTTCTTCTTGGCAAATCGGGCAAGTGACTATATATTCCGTCTGGTATATATTGAACAATCCAGATTATACCATAAGATGTGATGTTGCTGCAAAATTTGGACGAGAACAGAGTATACCGACAAGTGCCAGATAATTCGTTTAATGATATTAATGGGAGGGCGAAGAAAACGAGGTTTTCAGTAAATGCGTGTAAGCACAACCCGACGAAAGTAAATAAATAAAGAACGTCGGATCGTTCGGCAGCTTTCGGTGCATGTCTTTTATGGAAATCGCCCTCGTATTCGTCGAAACGCGTTCTGTCGTCTGCCCACCGCCGCCTTATTGCGCAGAAGGCAGTGAGATAAAACGCATTTTTTTTAGGAGGAAGCTTAAGCTCGGGTGCTCCTATCTAAATACACGCAAAAGCAGAATTCGTCTTTCTCGGCAACCACTGCACCAAATTTGGCGAGGTTTGTTGCATTTAAAAGAAAAACCTTAAAATCTAGTGACTGTTGGTGTCGAGTTTTTTATTTATGTTGTCAACGATTTTATTAAAAATTGGCGAAAATCTAAAATTATCAAAAAAAGAAACTATCATGTTTACAACTCTGCAAAACAACAATGAAAAATGATATCGCAGTTCTGTGCATTGCGTGTAACAGTGCATCTAAAGCGGACAAAATTGATTTGTCGGACACGAATCTAAAAAAAAATTTAGCAATAAGAAATAACAGCGTTTTCAGAAACCTTGTACACACGTAACAAATTCACGTAAGAGATAAGATGCCATATTGAATTTGTCCGCTTCCAGTGATCTAATGGGTGCGGTTTACAGAACCGCGATACCTGTTGTCGATGCAAAGTTGTATTATGAAGTTGTAAACTTCGTGCTTCTACTCCATTCGAGCTCTCGAATTTATGAAAATTTTAAAAATAAAATTCAGGCCCTAAATCGATTTTCCGCTCCCAACAGTCACTAGAGTTTAACCTTTCCCTCTCAAATGCAACACATTTCATCAAAATCGGTACAGGGGTGGGAAAAAAACGTTTTTCGCATTTTACACGTATTTGAATAGGCCGCGTCGGAGTTGGGCCCGAGGTAAAGCTTCCAACGTAACAAATTCACGTAACAAGCCCGAGCTAAAGCTTCCTGGAAGCCCGAGCTAAAGCTTCCAACGTAACAAATTCACGTACGATGTAAAATGACATATTGAATTTGTCCGCTTTCAATGATCTAATGGATGCCGTTTACAGAACCGCCATATCGGTTCTTGATGCAGAGCTATAAATTTGTAAACTTCGTGCTTCTATTTTTTTCAAACGTTGAAATATTTGAAAATCGTTTTAGGAAATTCAAGCCCTAAATCGATTTTCCGCTCCCAACAGTCACTAGAGTTTAACCTCTCTCTCTCAAGTGGAACAAATTTCATTAAAATTGGTCCAGGGGTTATCTGTTAAAAACATTTTTGCGTTTTACACGCATTTCAATAGGCCGCGTCGGAGTTGGGCCCGAGGTAAAGCTTCCCTCTTAACACAGACACATGCCCAATTATGCTCGGTGCCAATGAGACGCGGGCGAGGGGGGTTGGGTTTAGCTGCAGCGCACAATCTGTTCTCTCTAATAATCGGCGTGCAAAACGCGGTGTCTGACTTTCAAGCTGCTACCGAGAAAGCAGGGGGGTAATCCCCACCCCTGGACCACCGCCGGGAGGAGAATGCGAGTCGTGCTAAACGGTGACAGTCGCGAAACCCCTCGAGGTTATTTATACTGGTCGCTACCGCAGAGGAATTCGCCTTTGTTGAAGATATCGCCCCCTTTCTTTCGTTCTTTCTTTTTTTTTTTTCAAGTCGCCTGTCTAGTTCGCGGGATATGGCGATTCGGAGGCGTTCTGAAGTGTTTGGGGCTGGTAGGATGACAAGGGTGGCAGTTCCATTGGTGAGCACTGCCGTTTGACGAAGTTGGTGCCGCGTATCACGAGTTCAAACGGCACGAAAATTATAAAAGAAGGAAGAGAAGGATGGAAACTAGGACAAAGATTGACGTGCGCGCACGATCCAGTGCAGTTCCTGCGTGCATCCTTGTCCCCCTCTTTTCGCGCCGTTCAGGTTTGTCACGTGCAGTTTGGGCGCGTGCAGAAGGAAGAACGACGGAGCGAAGACCAGACACCGAAGATAATTGTGTTAGCTACGGGCGGGGGTCTGTTATCGTGTTAAAGAGGGGCACCGGCATTGGCCCCGCAAAAGCGGCTCCTTTTCACTTGCGTGGGTAGCTAAACATGCCACAGAGTTAAAGGTGGCGGCCGCGTATCACTTGTCACGCTGTTGAAGGAGCTTTGGGTGCTTATTTTTCGCGGTTGTAGAAACACGATAGCAGTTTTTCTTATTTATTTTTTTATCGCATGCGAAAGAATGGCACTCGGCAAACAACGAAGGTTAGGAAAATTAAAGTATGGGGTTTTACGTGCCAAAACCACTTTGTTATTATGAGGAACGCCGTAGTAGAGGACTCCGGAAATTCAGACCACCTGGGGCTCCTTAACGTGCGCCTAAATCTAAGCACCACGGGTGTTTTCGCATTTCGCCGCCATAGAAATGCGGCCGCGCGGCCGGGATTCGATGCTGCGACCTCGGGCTGAGCAGCCCAACACCATAGCCTCTGAGCAACCACGGCGGGTAAAAAGGTTAGGAAATGCTTGTCTGACATTTTCATTTGATCCATGTAAAGAGTTGGTTTACAATTGCCGGAAGTGGCGTCACGGCACAGCAAAATGAACTCACATTGTGCAGCGCGAAACCTACACGCTGATGGTGCTGGGAATACTAAACAAAAATAATGAATTATTTGATTAAATAACACATGAACGTTTCTGCAGGCTACGCTACCGCGTCGCCGCCGTAGCCAGTGTAGTGAAGGGGGTCGCACTACAACATGGCTGATCAAGGCTTTTCGGCTGATCAAGTACTATTTCAAAAACTGTATTTAATTTGGTTTCGATGTAACACGATGAACTTTACGAGAAAATAAACGTGGAAGTTCCTTTCATTTTCTTCCTCTCTTTTTTCCTAATGTCGCGCCGAATCTCCCGGAAAAGGAACGTCAGTGTGAAGCCAACAGCTCTAAATCGGGACGAAACAAGAACTCGCCTTACAAATATAGTAAGGCACAAGAACAGCGCACAAGACAGTTCCGCCTTCCTGTTTTGTAAAACAATGCCTTGTTTCGCCCCGCTTTTAGCGCGGTTCGCTTCCAAATCGTTTACCAACCAGCTATAACCCGGGTCCCTTTCTGGACTTTGTCAGATTCTGTAGTGGTGGCATATTGAGCCAATCTGAGAGGCCCAGAGTTTTGCTTGTGGCCTCTTATGATGCCTCCAATACCAAATTTGTCAATATGGCGGAATTCGACAGCGTTCAAAATATCACCTTCAATTGCGTTGCTTTCTCGTATTTGGGCCGTTGTGTCCCCACGGAAAGTTCGTTGAAAATAACTAGTCGAGTTAAATCCTTTGCGTATCTTCACTGACCGCGTGAGATTCCCCCTCTCCTCGCCTCCCCTGTCCCCCTTCCCACTGTCCCTACGTTCCAAGTATCCCTCCGGCGGTGCCTATTGTGTACTTCCTCGGCCTCTTGGATTTTTTTCTTTTTGCCGCCTGAGGGGGGAGAGTGCACGATGGTTTGATACCCGGAAGAGAAGGAATAAAAGAACAAGAGGAACCAAGGGGAAAAGAAGGAAGAATACACACGTGGTTCATACCACGTGACACTCATCCCACGTGACACTCATCCGCATGGTTGAGTGTCGTCTGCTGGAGTAGTTCATCGTGCGTTTGCCGACGTGGTCGTCCACAGTATACCGTCTGCTTACCGGGTCAGTGAGCGCATATCGTGCGAGAATATAAGCCATCCACGCAGGATATCGCCGGAAACTGTGCGCCTGAATACGGACCTGCGAAGTTTGTGCATCGAATGTGTGCGGCTTTGTGTTTTTCTTTTGTTTTTTAATAACGTTTTGGGTGTTACCGCTTTCGAGGATAATTGCGATTCGGCTCCCTTCGATTTTGCGCTTGCGCGTTGCTGGCCTCCAACCCTGCATAGACCCGAAGAAGCCGTTCGGAGTCCCGTGAATTACAAGTAGAACATCGCCGACAACTAAGGCAAGTTTCAAGTTTGGTTAATTTTTTTTTTCGTTACTTAATACATCAGTCTCGTGATATCTTGACGGAATCATTATCTCTCAACAGGAAGCAGGTATTGAGCCTCTCTTACAGAGGCCTCTTGTGTACATGTTTTTTTCATCATCGCGATTCTTTGTTAAGATGCTTACGAATCTAATAATAACCATGAATGGGAATTGTATATGTCCTAAATATATTATCTATACTATGCTCAAGTAAGAAATACGGATATAGTACTCGTGCCATGATATATTCGGAAAGAAGTTTATCAGTGTCTGTATTTGCGATACAATGACTAGGGTATAGTGTTAGAATGCGAGGTACTCCACCGCAATATCCACTGAGACGCTTAGTCGCTGTAAATATAAATATATTAAACGACAAAATAAAAAGTGTTTTTTGCCGGCACAAACCGCCATTCACAGCGACTTTTAGTTGCTCGCATGCGAAGTATAACATGCGCGCAACATCCTCGTGTTGGCACTCATGCTTTTCGAAAACAAGGTCCTCTTTGTTGCCTTCGGGCGGGTTTTGCGTATCTGGAATCTGGCTACTCTGTAACCATTTCCAGAAAAAAAAAAGACGGTTGGTTAGGCAACTTGTAGATGTCGTATAAACGTGAAAATTGTATCAAGTGATACCTTTCCACGCAGAGAACACGTAGCAATAGTCAGCGACTTCGGATATAATAAAGAGCGAGTACAATTAGCCGCAAACACTGTAAGCTCTTTGAGCGAGCGATATTTTGCCACTAGCGCCATCTGCTGCGTATGTGCGCCAACTAACATGCAGGCGCGGGGTATCCCGGATGTTCCCGCTCTCTCCACGCTTCGCCGTGCGCGTCAAGTTGGCGTGCATTTTAAAAACAAGGTCTTATTTGCTGACTTCACACGGGTATGGCGTATCTGGGATCTGGCTATCTCGTAACCACTTCCAGAAAAAGCAAGGAAGGGTTAGCCAAGTGTCGACGCTGCAGAAGGCAATATACGATACGACATGAAATTAATGAATAATCAACATGAAAAGGAAACAGGAAGAGACAGAATAGAGGCATATAATCAACGCTTAATAATCGAATCAGTTGAACGAAGGGTGTAGGATTGGGCTTGTTGGTAAAACGTGCTTTAAAGTTTCAATAATAGCGCAAGAACAGCAGAGGGGAGAGAAGAGAGAACAGAGCGCTAACTTCCGACAGTTAATTTTCCTTTTAGACAGCATAGCAAGTTTTATACTCCATAATAATATATAATATAACAGCAAGTTAATACTCCATAATCAAACTTGTTATGCTTTCTGAAAAGAAAATGAACTGTTGGAAGTTAGTGCTCTGTTCTCTCTGCTCTCCATGCTCTATTGTGCAAACTTTAAAGCAGTTGAACGAACCACCATATAACTTTGACGTTGTCTGCTTTAGCGTGGACACTTGGTTGACCATTTCGTTTTCTTTTTTTTAATGATTAATGAAGCTCCATTTAAATTTTGACCACCTGAGGTGCTTTAACGACCATGTTAAATACGCGAGGGTTTCTTCTTTAACTTTCTTTTTCTTTAAATTATCTAACAACTAAGGTCCCTAGATATGTTTCATTCTCCCTTCGTTCTCCTCCTCTAATCCTTCTCCTACACGGAACGCTGCCAGCGCCCCCACAAATGTTTCAAATCTATAAACACACGTGCAAATATAACAAATAGCTTCTAGCTTGCGTCGCCCTACGCATCGGTTATCGATACTCGTTTTGAAGCGTGTATTCCATGCAGTAAATCCTTGTTCATGCGCGTGTTGGCGTAAACCATGCTGCGTGAAAAAAAAGGCACTTTTTTTTGCCGTGCCACGTGACCGCACTCTGCCAATCACGCACCGGCAATGGCGGGAGAGCGCGATGATGAGGAGGTCGTCGGCGAGGTGAAATAATGGCGCTACATTGAAATTCATTTATCTAGGCACCTTCTGGCGAACATAGTTAAGGTCTCCAGTTTGTCTTTTATATTTAGAACCTCTTAAATGCGCATTCAAGGTACAGCAAACTGTTGCCTGCCTTTCTCTGCCGCCGAAATGCCTCCACCGCATCCGTGAACCGAATTCGCGACCACATCGGACCTGCCGACGTTTAGGTCGTTGACCGCGAAATTCCGCGGCTGTTTTTTCGTATAAACGGAGCAGCGGCATAGTTGGCATTGACCACTCTTGCCAGCTGTGGTCGGTCGAAGTCACGTGGGCTACAGGCTCCTGACCTCGTTCCACGCATGTTTAACTAAGTAAGTAGAACGTACGTCTATACGTGCGAATATGTTCCACTTGCTTGGTTTACTGGCATTGCCATGTATCATTCTTAATCGCGTACGTTTTGGCTGTGTGTGTGGAACATATTAATCTCGGTCTATACTTAGGTTCCACAAAGTACAGGAGGAACAAATTTGTGAACGATCTTCTTGCATGCACACATAGCGAAACTTGTGTGGTGCAGACACGAAAGAATAAAAATAAAGTGTAGGTTAGCCAAGCGTGCTCCCTCAAGAATACGCGTAAAGCGGCGATCGTTTCCACGGGTCTCAGTAAACGTTAGCCGTTTGTTCTTTTCGCTTATATGCAAATGTGACGCCATTGAGAGGCGCTGTTGCCAACCGCGCGTATATTTCTTCCACGCAGTTGCGGCGGTTACACGCGCCTCTCTTTGTGCAGTTTAATGTATTCGTCTCCTCTGTAACGCTGTAACAACGTATATTTTCTTTCTTCATTTTTTTAAATTATTACATACGTGCACGCTACAACATGGCCCGTGCAGGATAGGTACAGTCGCGTGCATTATGACCTGCAACGCGGTCGCCATGACGAAAGGTGCCCCCTGGGTGCGTGGCAGCGCCGACACACAGAAAAAAAAAATGTGCCTTTATTAAGTATACCAGTAATTGACACGGTGTTCTGCGATTTTTTGTACGTGGTTGCCCCCGCGCTTTCACGGGGCCCCTTCGACCACGGGCACCGGGTTGCAGCTAGTATTGCACGCGACAGTAGACACATCATACTGAAAAACAGTAGCCAACTATAGCCCACGTTCAGCATTAGTAATGATACACTTTGGTGTCGTGTCCACTCTCTGCCACTGGTTCAGTGCCCTATTCTGTGTTCATGCAGACGGGGGGGGGGGGGGGGGGTGCGAGAGCGGTGTCGGCTTTTCCTGGAAAGCCACCGCTAGGGTGCCTCAGATGCGCCCGCTTCCCTAAAGCTTCAGCGCTCCCCTCCGCCGCCGTGCGACAGGGGGCGCGCATCGAAGCACCCCAGCCACCCTCTGGCCACACGGGGTCACTAAGTCTACTGTGTGCGGAGAACAATACGCCGCGCCCTCGACCTTTCAACCCCCGGTGCCACACTGGTCGAAGCCCGTATTGAGAAGGGACAATTTGAGAAATTCGCAGCGCGACTTCCAGCTCTGGAATCGGAAACGTCGCCCTTCGTCACGGAGTTGGAAAACAAGTTTTCCCAGCGGTATATATACGTGCGCTCATTAGGCTACATCGAGGGACCCATGACCGCGTTTACATTCTCGTGTTTGCTTGCAGTAATTTCGCAAGTATGCTGCCGTCGACGATTGAGGAAGACTCTTATATCCCCCCACGGGATAGACAATGCAGAAATTTCACAGGGCCGCACATCGAGCAAAAGCCACTTGGAAAAAAATATATATGCGTAATTCGCCTGCCCTGCCAGGCTGTTTTTTTTTTCGTCCAGAACTTGTTACATTTATCCATCTTCCGTATTGCTTCGTCTTGCCGCTTTGCTTTCGAAATTACGAAAGGCTGTGTATGGTCCTATATTATTAAAGGCCACCTTTATTTTACGTACATATTTCCGGCCGACTTCTCTGCCTTTTCCAGTCAATGAACTTTTTCTTCCGGCCTTATAGTATATACGCATATCCTCCTCGGACCCGAAAACAGCTTGGGGGCATAGACACTGTTCCAGTTGGTTTTTTATAACCGACTGGCGTGTTACTAATGTGAAGAACATTTTTTTTTCCTTTATGGGGAAGCTTTATGTCAGGAGCTCCTACCTACATGCATGCCTGGGAACGGAGAAATCCATTTTGTTTCTCGGCAACCACACCATGTTTGTTACGTTTAAGCGAAGTAGTTATTAATCCATTAACGATAAGGAGTACGTTTTCAATTTATGTCATCGCTGTTTTGTTTTGTTTATTTAGCAATATTCCTGAAAACTGCAAAGCTTCTAAAAACAATATTACCAAGTTTGCTGCTCTGCAACACATGAATAAACGAAGGCATCACAATGCTGTAAACAGCACCTCATAATAAATCTAAAGCGGTAAAAAAAATTATGCATTGCAAGCCGCTTTGAGGTATACCCCTAATTTGTGAGTAGGGCCTTTTGTGAAATTCTGTTAAACATTGTAACGCAAGCAGCATAATAGAGGCCTTTCATATAAGAAAAGAAGGCGATAAATGTGTGAGCACTCCCTCTCTTGCCTTTTCGGGAAAAGAAATAACATTTTTGGTAGAAAGATTAAAATGATGATTTGCAGATGTTTTTGTGAATGATGTGCGCATGCCTATGCTGATGAAGCTATAAATATCCGGTGATTTTCAAATAAACTTCCAGTTGGCAGTCAGCGCTTGTCTGTGGTATTTGTTTCCTTGTGTCCTCGTCTTTTTCGCGCTGTTTCACCTCGGTTCTCAGCATACTCATACATCACACTTGTCCAGCTGAGATACTTTTACAGTTGAGGCTTATACACAATTCCGGCATATGTTTTCAGTGCATAGCTTCGGAGCTGTAAACTGCGTGCTCCTATTTTTATTTATTTTGCGACTTTCCGTCTTTCGAAAATTTTCGTTAAATATTCGAGGTTAAAAATTAAAATTCTACTTCCTAGAGTGGCTGGAATTCCGCCATCTCTCTCAGGTGCAACAAGCTTCATTCAAATCGCTCAACCGGTTGTATCATGAACTGCGTTTTTACATCTACTTGAATAGGTAAATCGGAGTTGACCTCGAGCTGGAGCTTCCTCCTAAATATCTAGGCTTGACGCTGAAGCTAGCACATTCGTGGAAGAAGTAACCCTCTCCTCATATTCCAAGCGGTAAAAAAACAGTTCTATTTGCCTGAACACATAGTGAAGGCTTAACACTGCGTGGCAGGTTGGCTTGTTGACGCTGCATCCTGAATTTTAATAGATAGTTTTAGACTATAGGGACGCAAGCCGCTTGCGTTTCCTAACCTAAAACTCTTTAATGTCAACTCACCGTATTCGGAAGGGCACTTAATCACGGGTACTTTTTTGTCGCCTGTGACGACGCATATATATAAAGTCGGTGGCACTTTTCACGACAACCAACCTCAAGTACCCTTCTGTATATCCGGGATGAATATTTTACGAAATCACTTCCGAGTTAGGGCACATTCACACCGGCGACTTGAGGAGGTCGCGCGACCATTTGCGACTCGCAATCAAAAAGCGACCGAAGGCGACTGATGTTCACACCGGCAAGCCCGGCTGAGCGCGACCCGCAAGTCGCAATCCCGGAGATTATCGTACTCAGCGAGAACTCTCGGAATCTACGCGGAATTTGAATGCGACGCCGGAGGAGGCCGGATGTAGACACACGAAAGATCACTTCCGGTGCACCGCTAATTGGTTTATCAGTTTTGCGACCACGGTCGCGCGACTGAAAAATCGCTCAGAGTGCGACTCGCCCAAAATGGTCGCTTTTCGAGAAAGGCGACCGTTTGCGACCATTTGCGACTGGTCGCAAAGCGACCAACTTGGTCGCGCGACCTCCTCAAGTCGCCGGTGTGAATGTGCCCTTAGCTTTGAAAAGTATTGAAGACGACGCGCATAATACATAATATGCAAGGTCTCGCTCGATGATATACCATCAGTGGCGGCCCCGAGGCGCTAACGCGAACAAACCGCGCGAAACCAATTTCCGTCCTCTGATATAGTTTCCGCTTGGTTCAAGCCTCGTTTGCAGAACGTGCACGCAGTACTGACGTCAATGTGCTGTGTTATGTTCATCATCATCATCAGCCTGGTTACGCCCACTGCAGGGCAAAGGCCTCTCCCATACTTCTCCAACAACCCCGGTCATGTACTAATTGTGGCCATGCCGTCCCTGAAAACTTCTTAATCTCATCCGCCCACCTAACTTTCTGCCGCCCCCTGCTACGCTTCCCTTCCCTTGGAATCCAGTCCGTAACCCTTAATGACCATCGGTTATCTTGCCTCCTCATTACATGTCCTGCCCATGCCCATTTCTTTATCTTGATTTCAACTAAGATGTCATTAACTCGCGTTTGTTCCCTCACCCAATTTGCTCTTTTCTTATCCCTTAACGTTACACCTATCATTCTTCTTTCCATAGCTCGTTGCGTCGTCCTCAATTTGAGTAGAACCCTTTTCGTAAGCCGCCAGGTTTCTGCCCCGTAGGGGAGTACTGGTAAGACGCAGCTATTATACACTTTCCTCTTGAGGGATAATGGCAACCTGCTGTTCATGATCTGAGAATGCCTGCCAAACGCACCCCAGCCCATTCTTATTCTTCTGATTATTTCTGTCTCATGATCCGGATCTGCCGTCACTACCTGCCCTAAGTAGATGTATTCCCTTACTCCTTCCAGTGCCTCGCTGCCTATTGTAAATTGCTGTTCTCTTCCGAGACTGTTAAACATTACTTTAGTTTTCTACAGATTAATTTTTAAACCCACTCTTCTGCTTTGCCTCTCCAGGTCAGTAAGCATGCATTGCAATTGGTCCCCTGAGTTACTAAGCAAGGCAATATCATCAGCGAATCGCAAGTTGCTAAGGCGTTCTCCATCAACTTTTATCCCCAATTCTTCCTACTCCAGGTCTTTGAATACCTCCTGTAAACACGGTGTGAATAGCATTGGAGAGATCGTATCTCCCTGTCTGACGCCTTTCTTTATTGGGATTTTGTTGCTTTCTTCATGGAGGACTACGGTGGCTGTGGAGCCGCTATAGATATCTTTCAGTATTTTTACATACTGCTCGTCTACACCCTGATTCCGTAATGCCTCCATGACTGCTGAGGTTTCGACAGAATCAAACGCTTTGTCATAATCAATGAAAGCTATATATAAGGGTTGGTTATATTCCGCACATTTCTCTATCACCTGATTGATAGTGTGAATATGATCTATTGTTGAGTAGCCTTTACGGAATCCTGCCTGGTTCTTTGCTTGACAGAAGTCTAAGGTGTTCCTGATTCTATTTGCGATTACCTTAGTGAATAGTTTGTAGGCAACGGACAGTAAGCTGATTGGTCTATAATTTTTCAAGTCTTTGCGTCCCCTTTCTTATGGATTAGGATTATGTTAGCGTTCTTCCAAGATTCCGGTACGCTCGAGGTCATGAGGCATTGCGTATACAGGGTGGCCAGTTTCTCTAGAACAATCTGCCCACCATCCTTCAACAAATCTGCTGTTACCTGATCCTCCCAAGCTGCCTTCCCCCTTTGCATATCTCCCAAGGCTTTCTTTACTTCTTCCGGCGTTACCTTTGGGATTTCGAATTCCTCTAGACTACTTTCTCTTCCATTATCGTCGTGGGTGCCACTGGTACTGTATAAATCTCTATAGAACTCCTCAGCCACTTGAACTATCTCATCCATATTAGTTATGATATTGCCGGCTTTGTCTCTTAACGCATACATCTGATTCTTGCCAATTCCTAGTTTCTTCTTCACTGTTTTTAGGCTTCTTCAGTTCCTGAGAGCATGTTCAATTCTATCCATATTATACTTCCTGATGTCAGCTGTCTTACGCTTGTTGATTAACTTCGAAAGTTCTGCCAGTTCTATTCTAGCTGTAGGGTTAGAAGTTTTCATACATTGGCGTTTCTTGATCATGTTATGTTCATTGGCTTCTATTTTTTTTCGTTAGCTTGCTATTCCGCGTAAATTGTGGCCGCTTCCGAGGCAAGCGAGGAAATGAGCGGAGATACGCGTTCCTGATAGTTTGTTTATCCCTCTTCTCCTCGTACGCTATATCGTGTTCCTGTGTCGTCTTGAGGCGCCAAAACATGGTCCATTCGCTCCCACGGAATGCTTCTCTTTTCCCTTGTGACACGCGTATAGACGGCGACAAAATGAAACGCGAGAAACAAGACAGTTTTTCCAAATTCCGCCTCCACCGCCCAGCGGCGCCAAGACTGGGAATCGTTGCCGTCTGCTTCCATAACTGTGCTCGTGTGAAATAGTCTGCTCGTGACGCCGTCTGCATGGAATACCAGCTCGCCTCGTCTGCGCATTTTAAGTCGTCGTCTGCTTCACGCGTCGTTTGTTGCACCTTCGCGTAAGTCAGGCAGCTCCTTATTTCTTTATTTTTTTTCTGTTGCCCTATATTTCCTTAAAGAACTTACCTAATCTGCGTTTTATATTTCTTTTATTTAATTTATTTTTGAAGTTCTGCGCGATTTCTGTCCATCTGTTGGAGCTGCCGCTAGCGTGATACAGTGTGCGAGATGTTGTTCTGAAGTTAATTAACTGTTTCGAAGTGATGACGGTGGAAAACGAGGTCCTATATCTAAGTACACGGGAAAGGAGAAATTTTTGTTCCAGCATAACTGTCCTGCCTACCAAACCAAAATAAGCATGATTTCTTAAGAGTTCTCGTATTACGTAAGTCCTTATGAAAATATGGGCCGGAGTTTATGTCTACATTTTAGAAATGTTTTCGAAGGAATGATAGCATCCGCTATTCTAGTTATGGCTCAGAAGAAAGCCAAGTGTAACTAAAATAAGTAGAACATATTTCAGCTGTGTGCCGAAAAAAGCTTCTCAAAAGTGTTTTTTAACCAAAGCAAAAAACACACTCGTAATTGATATCCTAATACAATAAACATATTTAAGTTATTCTGCATAATATTCAAGAAAAATGTGGCAGTGGAGTAGTTGGTTAAACATATACCAGAGTTCGTGCACTAAAAACAACGAAAGGGCCAGACCTGAGCGAGTACACAAACACAGGACACCGAGCACTGAGACAAAAAAAAAATTGACTCGCCATCCCGGCCCTGCGAAAGTGGATGTATAGCGACGCCGTCCAAAACCGTACCACTACAATTGATGAGGTAGGGTATGCAACGCTTTATTGCTTTAGAGTAATGGTAGTAATTGTGATTTGGACAGCACGCCGCTGGACATAGCGGTGCTGCAACAACATTGAAATCAGTTGCGATGCTTGTAATCTCATATACGAAAGGGGACGTCACACCCCACCTCGCAATCTGCCGTCGCCGGGGCAGCTTGAGCAGCAGTAATCTTTTACCGTGAGAACATTGTTGCGTCTCAACACCACCAAGGGCGTTGATTGAAAGTTTGCCACGGGTCAAACCAACGCACCTCCTAACCGCGTGGCGTGGACAACGAATAAAAGCGCTCACCCCGTTATTGCCTTGAAACCGGAGAAAAGGATGAATGGGAGGGAACCGCGATAACGAATGGATAAGTGCAGTTAATTAGACGCCCTTCAGCCCGCCTTTCACCTGGCAGACTGAGCGAAGAACGGGGTGGGCAACGACGAACGAACCAGGTGTCGCCGGATTCTTTCTTTCTTCCACAAATTCCAAACCTGTTTCTTCGAGGCGGAGTTACTGCGGGTTATGAGTAGCATGAGCGCAGTGGAGTCGACTATAGCGATTTGCTGCTGGACAGTCTTCAGATTCCCCAGTCGACTCGCCTAGGGAAGACGACGGGATAAAAAGCAGAGGCTCTTTAGAGAGTGAGGACAGAGGGTCCTGATGTGAACTGAGACGTTTAACTTGCTCCCGCATGGAGTGAGCTTCCGCACTGGAGCCGTGTAACTAAGCCAATAAACCCTTTCTACAACCTGACGTAGTAGTCGATGGGCTTGGTGGATTCCATGCCGTGACCACCACCGTAACCGCAACAACGTATGCGGAGAGCGCTACGTGTTCCGCGTTGCTAGCACTAGCGGCTTCAATCAATTATCAATTAATCATCAATTATGTGGTTCGGATGCTTGTTTTGTACGTGTTCTTTATTGAAACGTATGGTGTTCTGTATGTTGTATGCGTGATTCCGAAGAATGTATGCGCTGTTCGCTTCACTGGGCTGAGTGCTTGAAGCCTCTGCAGCTCCTGGCCCTGTACTGCCGCCGGTGTCGGCCCACGTACACTTTTGCTGACGAACGCGGACGCTAAAAATGTCGGACACTAATGGACACGAAGTGCCTGGCTAACAGCTTCGCTGTAAAGAAACAAATGAAAGAGAGAGATAGATCAGCTTAATCGGTGACAATCGATGACGTGGATAGGCCCGGGAGGGCATTTTTGTGCATGCGATTGGGCGACATATACATTCGCCACAGTTTCTGAAAAATAAACAGACAGTTCGCGCTCGGCGCCCTGGGTTCCTTTACTCACTCCAGCCTGTACTTTTTGATGCTTCTGCGCACGAACTCTGTGTCATACTCAGTTTGTTACACGAGAATTGACTTAAAGAACAGCTGGTGAAATTTGAGCTCGTTTGCTAAAACACGTTGCCAGTTAATTAGAGGCGGACTGCAAGACGTTGTAGTCGACTGCTCGCCCTCCATTGAAAGAAAAAAAAACGAAAGTTTGAACGTACGGTTTGTGTAGGGCGGGGATTCTTTTTAATGCAATAAGCGTACTGCAGGCGCAAACTGTGTAGACATCCGTATGACGAAAACTGCGGGCCGATCCCGAAGACAGTGCAGTCAAAGACGGCGTCTCAAAGCGCTATCACGAGGGAAGAATGCGACGAACTGGCACGTGACAGTCGCGCCATCTTTCACTTCCCACTCCCTCTCTCCTGACCAAACTTCGCCGCGCTCTCTCACGGGTTGCAGAATCAAGCGTCTTTCCTTTCTTGAGATCGCTATCATCATCAGACGTTTCCAAGTTGGCGTGGGCACGAGAGAGAAGTATACTCGTGCGACAGTGGCCTAGTTGCTTTGAGAGTCGGGCTGCTGTCATGGACGAGGAAAATAACTCAAAGGGGGCGATTGCGCGACAGTAGACAATTACAGTTACGTGGAAGCTTTGCGTACGTAGTGCTTCTACGTGTCAACAGTGCGCATGCGTAGAACGTAGCGGGCGCGCGCGCGTCTCACGGTCGTACGTGGGATTCAATTCATTGCGTGCGTTTCTTGCGCACGTAGACAGCTTCGCGCGGGAGTTCCGCGAGATCACAAACAAGCGATAGCGGGCCGCGCGCGCGCAGACGGCTTGCATCCAAACACGGCGACAGGATTGAATTGGCTATCGCCATGTTCACATTTCCCGATAGATGGAGCTACGGGGTCCCTCTTGGCATGCGTCGCGTACGTGTAGCTAAAAGCGTTTCAGATGGCGTGCCCGTAAGGTACGTAGGCTTTTCACGTTTGCGTATGTGAAGCCTCTACGTACGTGTAACTAAAACTGTCTAGTGATTGAAGCCAGACGCGTAGGCCCAGCGTGTGATCAACACGTCATAGCGCGCGCGGTATGGTTTACAGCGCTCCCGCTCCGCAGGCAGAGCTACGGCAGGGCGGCCCCGAACAAGTGCCGCATCGGTTAAACACTACCGGGAACCAAACACTCCCGGCCAATACGCTAAGTCTCTGAGGTCACGTGTTGGACTATCAACACAGCGAGGGGGGAAAAACACGAAGGGAATGGCTTAACGCAGTGTTCGTTTACCGAGGCTGGTCTGGTTACAGAAGAACTTCAGTTTGGTCTTGTTGGTGTTTACTGCATATCATATTGACCGCAGTTTGAGTAGAACCCTCAAATTGTGGATGAGATTAAGAAGTTTGCAGGGACGGCTTGGCCACAATTAGTACATTACCGGGGTTGTTGGAGAAATATGGGAGAGGCTTTGCCCTGCAGTGGGCGTAACCAGGCTGATGATGATGATGATGATATTGACCGTAAATAAAGACCGTCCCCGCCTTTATTTGCGGTCAGTATGATATGTGGTCTGGTTACGTTTAATGCTCTCTCCTTCCTGCAGTTTATTTTCTTCCTGCATGGCTGCTGTCAGGTGTTAGATCCCACCGCCGGCCATGCGTTCCTTTTTGTCGAAGAGGTCCGACAGTAGCCCATGCCAATCCACATACCGCAAAGTGCCTGGAAGGAAGCGAAGAACGCTTTGCATTAAAGAAACGGTATCGGATTACTCGAAACCGCACATATAGTGAGACATCCATGACGCGGACGAAACTGGTGCACCACTAATTTGTGAGAAGGGCTTTTGCGAAATCCGCGTAATCGCCGTAACTAGTTAGAGGTATAAACTGGAAACGCGTTTCAAAAATTTCCCGCTTCAGATATTTATAACAGATGCAGATTGCACAACTGCAATATCGTTTTTGTGGGTTTGTAAACATTGTAGTTATTATTATTGTTGTTGTTGTTGTCGTCGTCGTCGTTGTTGTTGTTGTTGTTGTTAGTAATAGTATTAGTAGTAGAAGTAGTAGTAGTAAATGTTTTGCTAGTCTTTGTATACATCAGAACAAATTACAGAAGTACACAGAAAGATATCTCAGACCACATTACTAAAATGGGACCTCTTGTTATTACTGAATACTGAATGTAAGCAGTTGCACAAACATTTGCAGAAAATTAGTAATAGATAAGTGTAGTGAAACAAAGTGACACCAGTGATGCATAAGAACGTGTCGCTTATATATTTTATATATCTATAAATGAAACACACTCGCAAAGCGATGACATCCATTTAGCATGTCCTCAGTTCCAATCCGGAAACATCGACAGACTGCTCTCCGAAGCGGTTGTGGGCTATAGGAGATAACACATTATAAATTAAAGCTAATCCTATATCATTTGCGTCGACTTCGTATATATTCCGCCCAGTAAAAGAACCGTAGACTAGGGTCATATGCCATGCAAGAAGTTATAGTGGAAATATTGTTTGTAAATGAGTTATTTTATGGGTAATATATATGAACTTGTAGAAAATTGGACTCATGTGTGCATTAAAACAATAAATTGTAATAACACGAAATTCCCGATCTTGAACCAGCTGAAGAGGAGTTAATGATAACATTAGGTAAGGCCCCAAGACGATATGCTGTAAATAATGTGGCTTTGTAATGTGTGCTCCCTTAAAATATTAATGTCGCCTTTAACTGCTACGCTAAAATGACACCAAGGTGCACTCATTCGTAGTCAAATAGGAAACGAGGTAAAATATATTGGAGAAATGTTAGTTGTCTTCCTATGGCCTGGAGAAAACACCCTGTGCTTTGTTTTGCTGGGATTTCATCATTACATTATTTGCTTCGCACCATGAATATTAGAGTTGGATAATATTTTCAATGAGCCCGTTTGTAAGTTCGCTTATGTCATAGGCGAAAGAGAATATGGTGGGGACGTTCGCTACAGGCGAAGTTGCGAGTTTGGCAAGACGCTAAAGTAAATTGAACACAATATCGAGCCAAGAATTCAACCTTGCTTAACGCCGATATCTTGTTTGGTGTCAGACATCATTCTCTATATGCAGACCTGTTGCGAACGTAACTGCGCAATATTGTATCGTTTCGAAAGGGGGGGGGGGGGGGAGGGCTTTCGTAAAGAAGTTCGTGAGCTTACTCACCGCACTGCAATGCGTGAGCTTAATCATCGCACTGTAATGATTATTTGAGTCGAAGGCTTTAGTGAAATCAATGAAAACCGATTCAACTACAGAAGCGTACGCATTTGGGATGGCCGGTTCATGACTTGAGTTATTTGATTCAACTAATTTCCCATCATCAATATCAGTTTTAATGCTTCCATCACGGCGGTATTTCTTGAGTGTTCATTACGAAAACCACGCTGTCTTGTCATTAGGGAACGGAAATTTTCCAAGTAATAGAGACGTTTAGCTTGTACGCTATTCCGGTAAACGGGAGCGGTTTGGGCGGATTACCGGATGGTCGGGGCGTAAACGTGAGCGGTGAAGCCGCCTGGTGTTGTAGAGCTCAACTAGACAAACGCAGAGCTAAACCTGCAGTAACTCGCCATATCCTGCTTCGCCACCCGTGCAAATTTTTGGCATCGGCGTAATTGTGAACACGATTACGCCACTATCGAAAATTTACGCCAGCAGCTAAGCAGTATATAGTAATTAGCTCTGTGCTTGTGTGGTTAAGCTTTGCGCCACCAGCTGGCGCCACCAATCTGGCCGCTCAGGTTGGCGCCTCCGTTAAACCGGAAAACCGCCCGCGCTTGCCCGAATACCGGACACGCTAAAAGTCTCTAATGGGAAAGATACGGGATTCAATAAGCTTTTATGCAACCTATATATTTTTAATGAGAGGGTATAAAGATAAGCTTATAGTTAGGCCTTTCATTCTCCTTAAATATCTGTAAAGTAGTTATGCCTGTAAAAAGTGCAAACTGTTTTTAAGGATTACTCCTTTCTTGTATGTTTCTTTTTTCCAAGAATGTGTTCAATTCAATTCTGTTCACTACTCCCAACTTTTTTGAAAAATAGGATGCTATTGCTTTCTTCAAGTGCCCCTGCGGAAAGAGCTCCCCTAAATATCAAATTAATAATGCAATCTATGTACATATACCAAGTATTTCTGCGACCACAATAAGCATTTATTTTAAAGATCATTTGTAGATGATGGCACAATTTTAGTTCGTGAGATGGTCCCCTCGAAGAGGCGAACACTACTTGCATAATAAATAGAAATGCCTAATCGTCGAATTAAAAAAAGTCACATGGGATTTTAACTGATTACCTTACGGCACACGCTGCAATTTATAATTTGTAGCCTGCTAGACTGCAAGGCATAACCACTTGAAAATAATTATGTTGGCGACACCATCTTCGAGCTGTACACCATCATACTTGCGGTAAAAATGCAACGTCGTTTCACTTACTTTATTTAACAAAACACCGTTTTACACTCCGAAGCACAGAAGTAACTGAACCACCAATGTATTTCTTCGCGAAGTTCGGGGATTTAGGTAATATCTAAAGACTAATGCCATCCTGCGTATTCTTTGCAAGTGAATCAGCCTTGAGAACTCCCCAGCTGCAATTTGTAAATTACGTTATGTGCCGCACAGTAGTTAAATCTTCATTAGTAATTGTTTGTTAATTATTGAATTATGCGTTTTGATTTTTTTTTCGTGCAAATAATGTCCGCCTGTTTGAGTAATCCAGTTCGAGGATTATAATTGTGCTATCTGCCACATGTGATATTTTAAAAAATATTGGTTAAAGGTCTTCGCAGAAACGCCTAGTACCGACTTTAACTCAGTGTGTAATATCATCAGGACTCGCGCATTTGTGATCAGGAATTGTATTGTGCACCTTGCTTGGTGAAATAAGGACATTTTTGTCGATGACCAGTCATTGCTAGGCCTAATGCGGACGACTCAGGGAGAGGGCGACAGTGCTGAAAACCTCACTATTGTTCTGCTCCCACGTGACCATTTTCTCGGTAATTGCGTCACTGCACATACGCCTCCCGTAAGAATGCTATTACACCAAAATATTTGTGCCGTTCCGTGGCTTTCCAGCAATAGAGACATTTAGCTTGTACGCTATTCCGGTAAACGGGAGCGGTTTGGGCGGATTACCGGATGGTCGGGGCGTAAACGTGAGCGGTGAAGCCGCCTGGTGTTGTAGAGCTCAACCAGACAAACGCATAGCTAAAACTGCAGTAACTCACCATATCCTGCTTCGCCACCCGCGCAAATTTTTGGCAGCGGCGTAATTGTGAACACGATTACGCCACTTTCGAAAATTTACGCCAGCAGCTGAGCAGAATATAGCAGTTAGCTCTGTGTGTGTGTGGTTGAGCTTTGCGCCACCAGCTGGCGCCACCAATCTGGCAGCTCACGTTGACGCCCCCGCTAAACCGGAAAACCGCCCGCGCTTGCCCGAATGCCGGACACGCTAAAAGTCTCTAATATTTCTTTGAGTGTTTCGGGAGCGTTCATTCAAAGCCCATACAAGTCGATGACGTCATGTCGGTACGGCTTTAGCGTATCGACGTACACCACGCCATCCCGTGGTTACGAGTGTAAACTAACTGGCGCCTCCCTCTCTCTCTCTCTCTCAGGTGGCTCCCCCTTGCGACCTCCTGACAACCAACATGGCGTCTCCACCGGCAACAGCAGCAGCCGACGGAACTCGGGTGCCCCGGGCCAATTACAGCCGCAGCCAGCTGGACAGGCTGGAAGAGGTGTTCGGCCGCAAGCAGTTCATCGAACGTCAGGAGGTTGAGCAACTCGCCGGTGAACTGGGCATCACCACCAAGCAGACCAGGGTAAGCGGCAGTTTGCGTCGAGTCGCGATGTCTATAGGAGAACTGACGTAACAGGATTCACAATAGGCAAATAGTTTCTATCGTTGCCTGAATCGAAGTATATCAGCAACATCTTGCGGCACACTGTTCCGAGCAAGAGGCTCTCAATGCGATGACATTATCGGCGGGCATCAAACGCCTTGAAGGTGTACGCCTGACGGAAAGTAAGAGGCCAGTCCCCCAAGGCAGCGCAGTCTAACATGAAGTACAAGTGACGACAAGTGATAACATGAAGTACAAGTGGAGTACAAGTGCAACGCCGAGCTGCTGCCACCTGAGCTATGCCTCGCAGGTTCCGATATTGAGGGGCCGCCGACGCGAAGACCGTCAGGCTGCCAAGAACGAGCGCTTAGCGCCGCTGACACGTCAGCATGTACGTCACAAGCGGTTGCCGCCCATTCATTGGTCACACGCAGCACAACTGCGAGAACTCCCACCACGTGGGCCTGCGCAGCTGCCACGCAGGACCGGTATTTGGTTCACTGCTGTCTCGGCGAGTCACTCACTGCTGAGACGGTGAGTGGGTTCACTGCCTGTGAGCAACTTGTTACGTCTCGACACCACCAAGGGTGTCAATTCAATATGTGCCACGTATCAAACCGCCGCACCTCCTGATCAGAAGTCAGCGCAGCGTGGACAACAACTAAAAGCGCTCAGCCCACCATCGCCTGGAAACCGGAGAAAAGGATGAACGGGAGAGATCGAACCACGACAACGAATGGATAGGCGCAATTAATCAGACGAGTCAAATCACCACCCATCCCTCGGCACTTATCCAGCCGTCAAGACAGCGTGTAAACCGGCTGTCGCAGGGTTCCACGAAAGGTCCCCAGCCCGCCCTTCACCTTGCAGACTGAGCGAATAACGGGGTGGGCAACGACGAACGAACCAGGTGTCGCCGGATGATTTCTTTCCACAGATTCCAAACCAGTTCCTTTGAGGCGGAGTAACTGCGAGTTGTGGATAGCAAAAGCGTGGTTCACAACTGAGTCAACGATGGTGATTTGCTGCTGGACAGTCTTCAGATTCCCCAGTCGACTCGCCTAGGGAAGACGACGGGATTAAAAGCAGATACTTTTCAAGAGTGAGGACAGAGGGTCCTGATGTGAACTGAGACGTTAACTTGCTCCTGCATGGAGTGGGCTTTTGCACTAAGTTAAATAAACCATTTTCCTTCCTTTTCTACACCTTGACGTCGTAGTCGATGGGCTGGGTGGGTTCCACGCACTGAACGCCACCCTAACCGCAACAATCTCAAGATCAGGAAGAACGGGAAAACCATGCCGATCAAAAATTACAACGTCGTTATGAAACCTGAGCTAATCCAAGAATACTTAGGAGGTAGCTTTAGCTCCGGCCCAACTCCGACGCGGCCTATTCACATACATGTAAAACGCAAAAACTTTTTTATGAGATAACCCCTGGACCGATTTTGATGAAATTGGTTGCATTTGAAAGAGAACGTTAAATTCTAGTGACTGTTGGAATTGGAATTTCGATTTAGGGCTTGATTTTTCTTAGAACGATTTTCAAATATTTGACCGTTTGAAAAAAATAGAAGCACGAAGTTTACAAATTCATAGCTCTGCATCAAGAACTGATTTCGCGGTTCTGTAAACGGCGTCCATTAGATCATTCAAAGCGGACAAATTCAATTTGTCATTTTGCATCTTACGTGAATTTGTTACGTTGGTTACTACGGTTTTGCAAAAGTACTATTTTCCTATGATTAATTTTTTTATACTCGTGTGTAACATATCAATTTTGTCCGCTTTAGATGTACTATTAGATGCAATTCACAGAATTGTATTATCACTTTTAGTGGTTGAGCTACAGAGCTCTAAGCTTGATAGTTTCGTTTTCTGAGAATTTTCGATTTTTGCCAATTCTTAATAAAAAATTCACGAGCTAACTCAAGAATTCGAAACCAACAGTCACTAGATTTTAAGTTTGTCTTTTCAATGCAACAAACCTCGTCAAATTTAGTGCAGCGGTTCCCGAAAAAAACGAATTCTCCTTTTACATGTATTTAGATAGGAGCACTCGAGCTAAAGCTTCCTCTTAAGCACTTGATACGAGTTGTGAATGCGACAACATTAATGTCCAAATGAACGCTGTTTGCGCTGCGAATGATGTGCCATAGCGGTGCGTGCTGGCCGAGAAAGCAAGCAGCGGGAGCCTGCGTTGCCAACGCCGCATGCCGCCGACGTCCAGCGCGACGAGAGACAGAGGAAGCAGCAGCAGCCACCAAGGCCGGCAGGTACGCGCAGCAGCTAAGCCCAGCGCAGTGCCGGCTATCGAGAGCGAGGGTGACGTGGCGTCGCGGCGCTGCCCTCTCCCCTCGCGCAACACCTGGCGCTCTGCGGCTGCATAGGTGTTTCCGTTCGCCCGCTCTGCTCCGTCTAGGCGCGCTTACATTGTGACGTAGCGTCGCAGCCAATGGTAATTTAGGGGCCGCTTCGCTGCTACAGACGCCGGCTTTTTCGCTCCATGGGCCATTTGCTGTTTTCGCATCAAAAACAAACTTCACTGTACGTAGATTGCACACAATCAAAAGCCGTTGACTGAAATGGCCGGTACAATATCGTACTGCGACTGTCACTCGCTCTCTATTCGTATCTGCTTTCTTCTGTCGCCTTTGTACCCTTCGCGCTCTCCTAACAACGCACCCACACCAAATCGCCCATTTTTTCTAATCTTTGCATCCCATTGCCCTCCTAACCCTAACGTGGCGGCGGCTATTGCAGACGTGGTTCCAGAACAAGCGTGCCATGCTCCGGCGGCGAGCAATCAGGATTATCGGTGACAGCTACGTGCACAACCTACAGCCACCGCCAGGGTGCCCCAACGCGCACCCGTCACCATTGGCTTCCCCACGAGACACAGGGGACAGCCGCCAGTTGGCATCGCCTGCGGTTGTGCCACCTGCGACCATGGTCGTCTGTCCCGGACTCCCGGTGCAGTCACACACTCTCGCGGGAAACGAGACCCGACCGCAGCAGAGCCTGCCATCGCTTGGTTCTTTTCACACAGGACACGACTTCCTCGCGATTCCGCAGCCACGATGGGACGGCAGAGTGTAAGTACTGTATATTGCTACGAGGATGCTCCCGTACATATACAATCCTTCGCAATTTACAAGCAGCTGCACAGATTCAAGCAGAAGGCAAGACGGCATCTTATAACCCGAGCGAAGCCTTTTATACACTCCTCGACGCTGGAAGGTGCTCGATATTTAAACCCCAGAAAAAAATACAAACGAGCCTCAGAGGGCACTAAACAACTTAATAGCTTTTCTACAGCCAGTTCCGGCTTCGTTTACCAGGAGGTGACATCATGGGGTGGTCACGGGAGAGCAGGACATCGTGACGTTTACCTGTGTAGTAGGCGATCGCGCGAGACGGTTTGCGAGTGCTGTAACGTCGCTCCCACGTGACCCACCTACGCGTCATGACGTCAGGACACAGTAATCTCCCGGCAAACGAAGCCGGAACTGACTGTAGAAAAGCTATATAACTATAATATTTAGCGCGCTCTGAGGCCTGCCACTATATTCCCCAATGGTTTCGACGTCCCGCACTTTCATCTAACACACAAAAAAAGTGGCGAATCGAAAATATCATGGCAGTACTGCTTTAAATGAAGTTTTCGGAGTCTATCAAACGTCTATGCAGACCTCAAGTAGGTTTCGTCACTTCATTACAAACATCGTCTGCCTACAGGTAATGTGTGCAGTCGCCACACGGCACCAGGTAGCGTAGAGACACTGCATGTTTCGAGCACTATATAGGGCGGCGGTATACTATATATCGAGCCACCGCGAATTATTGGCGCAACTAGAAGGGCCGCCAATGGCACGAATTCCGCGCTTGGCATGTGAAGTGTATATAGACGACTCTCCATAGGAGTGATGGCCGCCTTTATGAAAGAAGCTTGATAATCTGTCGAATTTCTCCACAATTCAAGCAAATTGCTATACCTCCTTGTTGACTTATCTGTATTGCGTATGGAGGCCTGTAAGTACTTTGCAATCGCCGCGTGGCGTCGGTTGGCGTAGCATTCCTGTATATGGTCCCCTACGGTAGCCGTGTACTCTGTACGGGAGCCATATACGGGGACACCATGCATCATTTCATACTTAGCCGACGACGACGCGGAAGCTATAGGAAAGTAGTGCGGTTATACGAGTATCACTCCGAGCGTTTCGCACTGCCTTTTTTTTTTAAATCTGCGACGCTTTCTACGGAATAGCTAGCCCATGTATTACGGTTACAACTGTTGGACGTAAGGTTCCGTAAAATCAGGCGTTATTTGCGCATCTCTGCGATATATCGAGTAAGCGGCTTACTGTGTTTTCGTCGCAAGCTCAAGCGGTGCGCTGTGGCTGGTCGCAGAAACGTGTCACTCCACTCATTCGGGCGGTATTAACAAGTTGAGACTCACGAATCTTTCAATGTAGTAACTATGCCGTATTTTGCGACATAAACGTGTGAGACTTGATACACCAAGTAACATGACGCACACCTGTGTCCGCTACGTGCGAAACAGAGTATAGGTCGGTGCATAGTTGCTGTATAAGTTCCAACGTATACAGGAGCACTAGGTTGGTGTAGAGTTAAAATATACACAGTAACTCTAGGCCGGTGTAGGGTGCCTCGAGTACCACGCTGTGCTGACATCGAGGCACCCTAGACCGGCATAAAGCCCCTTAAACTTCGTAAAGTAGTGACACTCTCCTCCTCCGCCTCCCCTCCTCCTCGTTTCTCCTCTCTTTCACGCTCCCTCCTCGACCGTGGCGCCGCCTACACTGCTCGAGCGTAGCAACGGCGCCGACATGCACTGCTCGCCATTCCGTAGACGCTTCTCGAGCAAAAATGGCGCTGATGCACGGCGAGACGGCCCACATGATGCTATTAGGCCAATAGCGATGCGGCGTTGGCTTCGGCCAGAGCACGCGAGGAGGAGGCGGGATTCTTCAAAGCGTGGCACTACTTTACGAAGTTTAAGCGGCTTTAGGCCGGCACAATGAACACCGCCACCAGTGGCGAAAATTTCGGCATTGTTCGGCAGACGACACTCCTGAGAAAGAGCGGTCGCTCGGCGGGATCGCGCGGGTGCCTGCCGCGGTTTTTCGGACAGTTTGTACTAAGCGCAAGCAATCGTAAGCGACATTATTGAGCTTTAAGTATGAATACGTTGTTGCACTTCCAACTCATTGCGTGCTCACGAGACAAGAGCATGCGAAAAAAGGATGTTGAATTTAGCGTTAATGAGAAATTCGGAGGGTTATTTCGCCCGAGACAAACACAAGCACGAGAGCCTGACGTCTCTCGTAGCTTCTTCTATACGTAACGGTGCGCAGGTGAGGCCTGCAGCACGTCTTATCGGTGCCGCTGCGACCGGCAACACGGGACCTTCGTTTGGCTACCGTCTTCTTCACAGGCTACGGACGATCGAGATCTCTCCCACAGGTGGCGCTGCTCAATGAAGCGCGGTATGAGAGTGCATGCGGGCTGTACCGCAGACTATACGAAAGGGGCTGTTTTTGGAACCTCTAATATTGAACAAAATATCTAAGGTCGCAGGCTTTTTGCAGACATGTTACAGGCTCCATATAACACATCTACGAACCTTCGTAGTTTCTCTGAATCTGCTTTTATTTCGTGTAAGGGCACGATTCTTTGCACTGTCCATATATCGTCCTTCCCGACACAAGTCGCGTAAGGCTGCCGCAATTGGTTGCCACGGACCAGAAGAGAAACTTGCGCGACTTGGTGGTGGGGCGAAATGTAAGTCAGCGCCGGTGTTGTGTTCTTGTTTTCCTTCGTCGCTGTCTGTTTCGCGCCGTTAATTTCCGTTGCCACGGTGCAGGTCTCGCGCGGTACCGTCATCCGCGTTTCCCGCGCTGAGCAGCAGCGACGAGCGAGTCCTGTCCGCGTCGGTGGAACTTAGGCCTAACGTGGCGGCACCCTGGAACCGACAGTTCGGCAGCTTCGAGTCGCTGTATCCGACCAGGCCGCCACCGCCTCCGCTCAACTCGTCCCTCAGCCACTCTGCGCCGTGCGTGTCATTCGGCGGGGGCCAATCAGACCGCGACTACGTCCAGTACCAACAGTCCGGCGTCGCTGCTCGTGAGTACATGCCACGTGTCCCTACGTAACTCGTGCCATAATTGAAAAAAAGAAATAATGCCGGTGCCACGTAGTTGGAGAGAATGTAACGTTGTTTGCCACCGCTTGGAGCAAGTCGGACTTTTTTGCATTTCGCCTAATTACATTATTATTCATTAATAATTAATGCTTTTCTTTGGCTTCGTTCGTTGTTGGCTGTGGTCGTGATTCTAAAAAAAGAAATCGAGGCCCTCGGTTTCCCTTGTTATCGTTCACGCACACGCACATACACACACACACGTGTGTGTGTGTGTGGGCAGCACTTCCTTTTGGTTTGGGATATATGGTCTTTCTTAGCTGCGCCAAATTCTTAAAAACTGCCTGTGGCAAATACACGGAGTAAGACATTTAGGAGGTGAAACTCCCGTCAGTGCGAGCGAGCGCAGGCGACCAGATAAGGTCACAATTGTTGTATGCGCCGACGGGGTCGTATACAGTGGCGGCGCCATGCGGGGCGTCGTAGAAGCCGCAGCGAAAAAAAAAATGCAGCGCCCGGGCAGGCGGCTCCAGCGCGCTTTCAACGGCGGTAATTTCTTTCCAGGCCGCCAGGCGCCGCCAGCACGATAACGGCTCCGCGGGCTTGTGACCTTTTCTGGTCGCCACAAACAGCGGAGTTTCCACTCCTAAATGTTTCTTGCTCCGTGGGCAAATGGCACAATTCTAACCCTTGATATAAATTATTTGATGAGGCGGCCATTACTTGTACGAGAAATCAAAACCCTTAGCTGTATAATTAACAAATTACGCTAACTAACTTTTCTTAACTTAATTATTTTACGCATATATTTCAACCTACGAATTGTAGCCGGTGAGCTTACAAGGCATATCCACTTGGAACGAATTCTCAGGGCTACACCAATTTGGAGATAATAATTTTCAAAGTTTCCGACGAAATGCATTGGCGTACCAGTTACTTTTGTGCTTCAATGCACGAAACATATCTTTATCGCAACTTTGACGGCGCATGTCTCGAGACGTCAAGCTAAACCTACAGATCTAATCATTTCGTTGGGCGCTGACAAAACGCCGACGGCTCTCTTTGGGCATGCACTATCGAGTTTAGTAATGCAGGTGCATTAGAGTTTAGACGTCTGCAACGCCGCTGGCGGTGGCCCTCGTCACTAAGCCGCCGTTGTGAGACGCCCGGCATAGCTGCCGGGGCACTGTCTCTGCAGCGCAGACGCGTTTGCATCGCGTACTGCGTGCTGCGCCAACGCGTCAACCCCCCGTGTATCGGAACACGGAACACCGTCCGAGGAGTTCGAACGACGAACTTAAAAGCGTCGCTATCGCTTTCTACGCTTCGGACCTTCAGGGCGAAACTGCCAATTTCATCTTATGTCTTCTTTTGTGTCGTTTGCATTTTAGCTGCGAGCACGTCGTGGCAAGTACAACCGCAGTGGCCGCAAGTGCAGCTTCCTCAGGGACCACCGGCGAGCGACGTCCAACAGCAGGACTGGTGGTCGCAGGCGACCGTTGCGGCAGGCGGGGCCTCGGCTGACGTTCATGGCGATGCCCGCGAGCCGCCATCTTGGCAGACGGGCGGCGCTGGTCCCAGCACGTCATCCGAAGGGAGCGACGAGTCCGTGCCCAGCATCAGCAGCCTGACGTCTCTCGTGGTGGAGATGGAAGATCCAGACATCGAGATAGAGCGGTCCCGGCACTGGATGAACGCTGCGGACGCCTGACCAAACATCGTGACGTGCGATCGGACTTGCGAGTTGTCTCACAAAAGGCCGTCGTACGCGTGAACCCGGAAGCTTTACGGACAGACAGAGAAGCGCGACTGTACTTTTCCACGATCCAACGATCCCTGTGTAGGATGTCGTAACGTTTTGCAGCCCATATCCGGCATTGAGAAGCATACCTTCGATTCGTTGCCAAAAACTCCACTGTGATTTTAAAAAAGAGATTGATCCCTGCATTTTGTCGTTCAGACACATGTAATACAACATTTTCACTGTATTTAATACATTTGGACAAGGAACGGATAAGGGCTCGTTAAAAAAAAAAGAACTGTACCATAATAACTCATTTTTGTGCTCAATATAGTTAACATGGTTAGAACACAAAAAAAAATGCATGTTTGGCAAGTAGCGTAGACACCGTAATTCGATAGAAGCGATAACAATAGAATGTCTACCTCTGCAGCTTACACGCTGAAAAAGAAAGAAACGTCGTTTGCTGTGCACGAAAGAAGTTCAGCAATTGTCAAAGTAACAGTGACGAAATGCCAAAAAGTGACACTTGCTACTGACGAACTGAGGCTGTGCATGATGCCTTCAGGGATTAAACCGGCCGTGTAGAAAATACACGGAAAGATACACTGCGATGCTCTTATCTACCTCATGTCACACATTATTTATGATGCATTGTCAATAAACGTGCCAGAGCTACACAATTTTGTTCCAAGACGTACGCAGACTCCACAGAAAGAAAGTCATGGTGATATGGCGACCTCTTGCAGTTGTAGCGAATGGCCTTACTTACTGAGTATCTAAATGTCAATCTCCATCTGTACATTCCTGTCACCCTTCATTTTTTTCGTTTTGAATAAAGACATTTGATCACTCCCTCATTTGTTGCTCAGTTATTCGTGTCACGCTTTTTTTTATTAAGAGACAAATCATCGGCTGAAAGGACACGCACAATTATTGGCTGCATGCATAACAAGTAAAATGTATTGCCTTTTTCATTCAGTTAACCATGCTGCATTGCAAGCAGAATGATCGACTGCCAGCCAAGTCGCCTTAGTCCAGTTTTCCCTGGAAAGTATCTTACAGGGATGCCGCTCTTTCAAAGACGGCTGCGAATGGTGCAGGAGTCAAATGGGAACACGCATTTTAGAACTGTTTACATGTTCTACAACGAAGCAGCCTACGGCGAGTCATGGATTCTATCGTACCTCGGATTCTATTGTACTTCTTGTGATAAGCTATAGATGACCAGCCGTCGGATCGTCGTGAAAGGCTCCCAGAACCTGCAGAGAACGCGGTATGACGGTGACCCATTTGTTGTCCCCGATGAGATAAATGTAGCAATACGAAATTCCACTGCGGAGCTTGAGTTAAGCTGTCTACGAAGTAGGGCGTTCGGGAATAAAGGAGAATTTTCCAGGCATTCGACAACAGTGCGGCATGCAGCATGGGTCGGCACCTTGGTGGGAAACAAGGACGGATGGGCGGTCGGGGCCTATAGTCAAATAGCCTCGCGACGGTTAAAGACAGTGGAGACGACTCAGTGTGTAAGCTGGCGCGGATAGATGAGTGATCGGGGATCGGGAGTGCGCAGCGAGAAAGGGTGTCTGCGTCCTGGTGCTTCTTTCCAGACCTGTAGGTGACATTGAAGTCGTATTCCTGCAAGCGAAGCCCCTGCATGCGGCGACCCGATAAGTTGTTCAGCGATGAAGGCCAGCACAACGCAGGGTCGTCGGTTAAAGCGGCGGTCATGTAGTCATAACCACTGTTCAAGTTGGTTTTTGTGCCCGACTGGCGTGTGACTAAGGTCAACATAATTTTTTTTTGTCCGAACTCTTGCTCTACAAACCCACAAGGAGAGGTCGTAAAACTCTGCGCGAAGAGGAACGGGAATATTCCAAAATACGCATTACATTGGCAGATGGTACTCCCGTACCGCACGTAGAGAAAATTAGCATCCTAGGGTTACACCTGTAGGCAAACGGCCATAACGGAGAGACGGTGCGAATACTTCGTCGTTCGGTAGATGACACGATCCGACTCTTGCTTCGCATCACGAATAGACGCAACGGTATGCGTGAAGAGTGCGCGATCCGTCTCGTGCAGGCGTACGCGATAAGCCGCATAACGTATGTTGCCCCCTACCTGAGGTGGATCGGGTCCGAAAAAAACAAATTCGAATGCATGATCCGAAAGGCTTTCAAGAGGGCGGTCGGCGTTCCACTCAACGCGAGCACCGACAAGTTTCTAGAGCTCGGAGTTCACAACTCCCTTAACGAGTTAATCGAGGCGCACGACATTGCACAATACGAACGATTATCGAGGTCAAAGGCAGGTCGATGCATCCTCGAGTCGCTCAGCATCGCGTACCACACCCAGCATGGAGAAAAGACGGAGGTTCCCGCCTCTGTTCGCGACCGCCTGATCATCTCGCCGCTTCCCAAGAACATGCACCCGACGCACCACACCAGGAGACGCAACAAACGAGCAAGCGACCTACAGAAGAAGTTTGGTAACAGCAACGAGGCGGCATACGTAGACGGGGCACCATATGGAGGAGGGAGAAGCGCAACCGCGATAGCGGTTGTAGACCGCTCGGGTAAGTGCCTCGCGAGCGCCACGGTGACCACGGGACACACGGAGGCGGCCGAAGAAGCCGCGATAGCCCTAGCACTCGTCGCGGTGCCGAACGCTGCGATCGTGATCAGCGACTCGCAGGCGGCAATCCGCGGCTTCGCGCGCGGTCGTGTCTCGCGGGAAGCGGCCCGCATACTCCAAATTTCTGACGACGGCGACTCGTCATCGCCCTCGCAACGCCAAAATTCTACGGTCTTCCTCCTCTGGACCCCGGCACATACCGATGTTCCGCTCGCGGGCAACGAGGCGGCCCACGCCACGGCTCGAGGTCTCACACGCCGAGCCGCCGCTGATTATGTGGCCGCCTCCGCCCCCGAGAACGGGGCATCGGATCTGCCGGATCGAGACACTACAACAGAAACACAACAAGAAGCACACTGGGCGTGGGGCGATCGCCTAACCACGTTCAGAGACCTCACCCAACACTACAGACTCGAAAGACGCACATTCCCGCCACCGCACGACAAACTGAACAGGAACGAGGCCGTAACTTTGCGCTTGCTCCAGACACACACCTACCCTAGCCCCGCTATCTTACACCACTGATATCCGCGTTTATATTCAACAGACGCATGTAAAACATGCGGACAGAGAGCAACGCTGCGACACATGCTCTGGGAGTGTGCCGGCAACAACGGTAATCAAACCAGCTCCGTTGGCGACGCGTCCATAATCGCGGCCTTTGCCAGGGTAGGAGAAGGCTCGAGCTCGCTTCTTCCCGACGCCGCCCCGGATGCGGGAGCCGCCGGGGACCTTCTCCGTAGGCGTCGCCGCCGCTGGGAGGCGGCTATCAGAAGTTCAGAGCTGGCAGCTCTGGGCCGTCCGGCAAGCCGAAGATGCCGCTCGAGTCCAAGGACTTCGAGCCGTCACCTGAGGCCACCACAGCCAGAACTGCCGGACTATTCTTTATTAAAGTTTCTTCTTCTTCTTTGCTATAGGGGGAAGCTAAATTTATGTCACTAGCTTCTACACACACACACACACACACATATATATATGTGCATGAGAACGGAGAAATCGTTTTTTCTCGCCAACCACTGCACCGATGGTTTGTTACGTTTAAGCGAAGTAGTTATTAATCCATCAACGGTAAGAAGTATGCTTTCAATTTATGCCATCGGTTTTCTTTTAAAGGAATATTCCTGAAAATTGCAAAATTTCAAAAAGCAAAATGAGCAAGTTTGCTGCCCTGCAACACATCAATAAATAAAGGTATCACGATGCTGTAAACTGCACCTCATAATAAATCTAAAGCGGTAAAAAATTGTGCATTGCAAGCCGCTTTTAGGTATTGGCCTCGAGCTCCACCACTGGAAAAGCTGGCGCCACCGTCGGCGTGACGGGCTAGGAGGGATCACGTGGACGTAGCGGCCGCGTCGGCTGCTTCGGGAGCGCCGAAGCGAGCTGAAAACGAGTTTAAATTCCCTCGTACGCTGCGGTTTTCATTTAGTGGTGAAATTTTCCCGCTTCGAGTGTCTCCTTTACAACGCTTGAAAGCACTACAATAAGTAGTGGCTGCCTTTGAAGGCGCGCAACATGGTAGGCTGCTGCTCGTAGGGCATGGTAGGGCCGGAAGCACGTAACGGAGGCCGGTGTCAGCCTTATTCACACGTAGCCGCAGGACAAGAAGCTGTGTGAAACTTGGCTCGCGAAACATAAAACCGGCAAACAGTCATCGGCTACAACTCGGGTATGCAGCAAGCACAGACGCGAGGAAGATTTAGGCCCCGGCACCCGGTCTGCGATGTTCTGAAAACGCGCACTGAGACGCTCGCCCGAGTCCGCTGCCAGACTAATGTCGTGACGGTTTGGTCTATGAACTTGTCGATGCTATAGATACTGGCAAGTTCAGTGGAGTGGAAAGGCAGCGGTAAGAAGCACATTTAAAGAAAGCATGGTATGTGGTAATGTTTGTGTTATGAATTAATGCACTGGATTACAAAAAAGGAGCAGCGGGGAATTGCACGCTGAGAACGCCGATAAACATACAGTGCGACCCAACTCGAGAAATCGTATTGAAAGGTCAAAAAAAAAAGATTGAATCGTCGCGATGGCACATTACAGTCCCCGTAGGCGTCGAAGTCTCTACAATGAAATCATTTTTGAACAGCTCTGATAGCGCCCGCGCAACAATGGTTGCTTTTACATTGTCAAATGCTCATCGGTGCGAAAACGCGCGCGCGGTGAAAGCGAAACAGTGCGCGGACAAGCATGCAGACGCGCAGTCGGTCGCTGCGAATTTGCGCGATCGCTGCATTGAGGCTTCATTCTATTACGCTCCATTTAGTTATACAAACACTATAAGAACATATTTCACATAATTTGTTCTCAGCGTTTACCTACCTTTCACGCGAGAAGCCGGTTCGGGAGACTCCATCGCGGCGACCGCGCGCAGTAGCGTTCACTGTACGTATTCGGTAAAGAGATAGCGGCTGTAAACGATTGTGTGCTTTCAGTTTGCCCAAGATCATTATTTAGACAGTAAGAAACTTCTCTCGTTTCGAAAGTGGTTATAGAAATGTCCGGGAGAGCTCGCGCGTGGTGTTTTTAGTGAGCGCCGACAGCAAAACCTATGAGGAGCGCGCCACGTGATCCCTCATACTACGCCAGCGAGGCGCTTCCGATAGAGGGCGACTCCGTAACTCCTCGCCGCCAATACTGTCGTCGACGATTGAGGAAGACTCTTATATCCCCCCCCCCCCCCCACGGGATAGACAATACAGAACTTTCACAGGGCCGCACATCGAGGAAAACCACTTGAAAAAAAAAGAGAGAAAGAAAGAAAGAAGGAAAGATGGAAGTCGACTTCCCCGCAAGGCTGTTTTTTCGTCCAAAACTTGTCACATTTCTCCCTCTTCGGTATCGCCTCGTTTTGCCGCATTGATTTCAAAATTACAGCCGGCTGACCATGCACGCTTATTATTCAAGGCCACATTTATTTTCCGTATATATTTCCGTCCGACCACTCTGTCTTTTCCAGTCAATAAACTTCTTCTTCCGGCCATATTGTATATACGCATGTCCTCTTCGGACCCGAAAACGGCTTAGCGGCATAACCGCTGTTCAAGTTGGTTTTTATACCCGACTGGCGTGTTACTAACGTCAACAAATTTGTTTTTTTCGTTAGGGGGAAGCTAAATTTATGTCTCTAGCTTCTACACACACACACACACACACACACACACACACACGCTTATATATATATATATATATATATATATATATATATATATATATATATATATATATATATATATATGTATATATATATATATATATATATATATATATATATATATATATATATATATATATATATATATATATATATAATCATTGATTAATGATTTAGTGTGTGTGTGTGTGTGTGTGTGTGTGCATGAGAACGGAAAAATCGTTTTTTCTCGCCAACCACTGCAGCGATGGTTTGTTACGTTTAAGCGAAGTAGTTATTAATCCATCAACGGTAAGAAGAATGTTTTGAATTTATGCCATCGGTTTTTTTAAGGAATATTCCTGAAATTTGCAAAATTTCAATAAGCAAAATTAGCACGTCTGTTGCCCTGCAACACATCAATCAACGAAGGTATCACGATTCTGTAAACTGCGCCTCATAATAAATCTAAAGCGGTAGAAATTTCTGCATTAATTGCAACCCGCTTTTAGGTATACGGCTAAATTGTGAGTACGGCCTCCAAGCGACGGCAGACAACAGTACTTTAGTTCTGTCCAGCTACGTGCACCATGGCATTTGCATATATATATACATGCATATAATCTCTGTGCATGATAGTTGGGACACCCTGTATACAGTTGACTGTTGCTGATACTGTGTCTTTTGTATAATTTTTCTGTGACAGAATGACGTTTTATCGTCTGATGAAATTACAAGCCAAGGCTATCATGACATCGTGTACTTTACGTATTTCTTGACGCAATTTGAAAACTTCAGCCTTGTCACTTAGGCCTAGCGGAAAGGCCTAGTAGAAGAACGGGTAGCAGCACATTGAAATAACGCGCTCGCTCGCTTGCATTTGCATTCGTGCGAATTTCTGCATTCTGCCCCAATTGAATCTTTGAAACAGCGTCTGCTGCGAACGGGGCAAAATGCCTTCCCACGCAATTCATACGCGGCTTGTCCCGATCATGTCCCCCATGTGTACATGCGAGGAATGTCCGCGCTGGGCACATTCAACGCATCCCTGTAATACCCATGTCTTGCCATGTGGATCTCCATCCAATGGACGATCATTGCTGTCTCAGAAATGGTATTGTTATAGTCCGCATCGTTTAGCGTAATACTTGGCACTGTTAGCCGCCATGTTTGTCAACAAATATGTGCGAAGTCGCCTTTGGACGCACGGCGTAGCAGTTAATGGAAGGCAATCTCGAAGTAAATGCTTCGTCGTATTGCAGACCTGGTACGGCAAACGCAAGATATAACGGGCATGTTTTGAACTTTACCTGACTTCGAGGGGGCGCAGACGAAGGCAGATATGCATTTTTTATTTCTTCTTGGCAAATCGGGCAAGTGACTATATATTCCGTCTGGTATATATTAAACAATCCAGATTATACCATAAGATGTGATGTTGCTGCAAAATTTGGACGAGAACAGAGTAGCGACAAGCGCAACATAATTCGTTTAATGATATTAATGGGAGGAGGAAGAAAACGAGGTTTTCAGTAAATGCGTGTAAACACAACCCGACGAAAATAAATAAATAAAGAACGTCGGATCGTTCGGCAGCTTTCGGTGCATGTCTTTTACGGAAATCGCGCTCGTATTCATCGAAACGCGTTCTGTCGTCTGCCCACCGCCGCCTTATTGGGCAGAAGGCAGTGAGATAAAACGCATTTTTTTTTAGGAGGAAGCTTTAGCTCAGGTGCTCCTATCTAAATACACGCAAAAGCAGAATTCGTCTTTCTCGGCAACCACTGCACCAAATTTGGCGAGGTTTGTTGCACTTAAAAGGAAAACCTTAAAATCTAGTGACTGTTGGTGTCGAGTGTTTGATTTATGTTGTCAACGATTTTATTAAAAATTGGCGAAAATCTAAAATTATCAAAAAAAGAAACTATCATGTTTACAACTCTGCAAAACGACAATGAAAAATGATATCGCAGTTGTGTGCATTGCGTGTAACAGTGCATCTAAAGCTGAAAAAATTCATTTGTCGGACACGAATCTAAAAAAAATTTAGCAATAAGAAATAACAGCGTTTGCAGAAACCTTGTACACACGTAACAAATTCACGTAAGAGATAAGATGTCATATTGAATTTGTCCGCTTCCAGTGATCTAATGGGTGCGGTTTACAGAACCGCGATACCTGTTGTCGATGCAAAGTTGCATTATTAAGTTGTAAACTTCGTGCTTCTACTTCATTCGAGCTCTCGAATTTCTGAAAATTTTAAAAATAAAATTCAGGCCTTAAAGCGATTTTCCGCTCCCAACAGTCACTAGAGTTTAACCTTTCCCTCTCAAATGCAACACATTTCATCAAAATCGGTCCAGGGGTGGGAAAAAAACGTTTTTCGCATTTTACACGTATTTGAATAGGCCGCGTCGGAGTTGGGCCCGAGCTAAAGCTTCCAACGTAACAAATTCACGTAACAAGCCCGAGCTAAAGCTTCCAACGTAACAAATTCACGTACGATGTAAAATGACATATTGAATTTGTCCGCTTTGAATGATCTAATGGATGCCGTTTACAGAACCGCCATATCGGTTCTTGATGCAGAGCTATAAATTTGTAAACTTCGTGCTTCTCTTTTTTTCAAACGTTCAAATATTTGAAAATCGTTTTAGGAAATTCAAGCCCCAAATCGATTTTCCGCTCCCAACAGTCACTAGAGTTTAACCTCTCTCTCTCAAGTGGAACAAATTTCATTAAAATCGGTCCAGGGGTTATCTCTTAAAAACATTTTTGCGTTTTACACGCATTTCAATAGGCCGCGTCGGAGTTGGGCCCGAGGTAAAGCTTCCCGCTTAACACAGACACATGCCCAATTATGCTCGGTGCCAATGAGACGCGGGCGAGGGGGGTTGGGTTTAGCTGCCGCGCACAATCTGTTCTCTCTAATATTCGGCGTGCAAAACGCGGTGTCCGACTTTCAAGGCGCTACCGAGAAAGCAGGGGGGTGATCCCCACCCCTGGACCACCGCCGTAAGGACAACGCGAGTCGTGCTAAAGAGTGACAGTCGCGAAACGCCTCGAGGTTATTTATACTGGTCGCTGCCGCAGAGGAATTCGCCTTTGTTGAAGATCTCGCCCCCTTTCTTTCTTTCTTTTTTTTTTTTCGAGTCACCTGTTCTAGTTCGCGAGATGTGGCGATTCGGAGGCGTTCCGAAGTGTTTGGGGCTGGTAGGATGACAAGGCTGGCAGTTCCATTGGTGAGCACTGCCGTTTGACGAAGTTGGCGCCGCGTATCACGAGTTCAAACGGCAGGAAAAAAATAAAAAAGAAGGAAGAGAAGGATGGAAACTAGGACAAAGATTAACGTGCGCGCATGATCCAGTGCTGTTCCTGCATGCATCTTTGATCTCCTCTTTTCGCGCCGTTCAGGTTTGTCACGTGCAGTTTGGGCGCGTGCAGAAGGAAGAACGACGGAGCGAAGACCAGACACCGAAGATAATTGTGTTAGCTACGGGCGGGGGTCTGTTATCGCGTTAAAGAGGGGCACCGGCATTGGCCCCGCAAAAGCGGCTCCTTTTCACTTGCGTGGGTGGCTAAACATGCCACAGAGTTAAAGGTGGCGGCCGCGTATCACTTGTCATGCTGTTGAAGGAGCTTTGGGTGCTTATTTTTCGCGGTTGTAGAAACACGATAGCAGTTTTTCTTATTTTTTTTATCGCACGCGAAATAATGGCACTCGGCAAACAACGAAGGTTAGGAAAATTAAAGTATGTGGTTTTACGTGCCCAAACCACTTTCTGATTATGAGGCACGCCGTAGTGGAGGACGTCGGAAATTTAGACCACCTGGGGCTCTTTAACGTGCACCTAAATCTAAGCACCACGGGTGTTTTCGCATTCCGCCGCCATCGAAATGCGGCCGCGCGGTCGGGATTCGATCCCGCGACCTCGGGCTGAGCTGCCCAACACCATAGCCTCTGAGCAACCGCGGCGGGTAAAAAAGGTTAGCAAACGCTTGTCTGACATTTTTATTTGATCCATGTAAAGAGGTGGGTTCGAAATGCCGGAAGTGGCGTCACGGCACAGCAAAATGAACTCACGTTGTGTAGCGGGAAACCTACACGATGATGGTGCTGGTAATACTAACAAAACAAATTAATTATTTGATTAAATAACACGTGAATGTTTCTGCAGGCTTCGCTAGCGCGTCGCCGCCGTAGCCAGTGTAGTGAAGTGGGTCGCACTACAAAAGGAGCGAGCAGGTGTATCGTGACGTCGCGGCAAGCTCAACTACCGTGTACCGAAACCGGGGGTGGTTCGAAGAAATGAGTGTTATAGTGAATTATTTGGGGGCACTCCGACGTTTGCCAGTATTTCTCATAGTAGTGTTTAGAGCGTCCAACCCAACACTCAACGCAGATAAGAATATAATATAATAATATTGTTAATTACATATATATATATATATATATTATAAGAATATACTTGTCAGTATATTCTCATGAACAAGGCGACGAGACGAAGCAAGGGTTGAATACTCTTATTCCATCCCTTCCTGCTTCGAGCGATTGGTGATTATGCTAGCAAATGCTTTCAAGAGACCCTAAAGATAAACGTTTTATCAGTCTCGACGGATCAAGTATTATTTCAAAAACTGTATTTAATTTGGTTTCGATGTGACACGATGAACTTTATGAGAAAATAAAGGTGGAAGTTCCTTTCCTTTTCTTCCTCTCTTTTTTTTCTTAATTTCGCGCCAAATCTCCGGAAACGGAACGTCAGTGTGAAGCCAACAGCTCTAAATCGGCACGAAACAAGAACTCGCCTTACAAAAATAGGAAGGCACAAGAGCAGCGCACAAGACAGTCCCGCCTTCCTGTTTTGTAAAAAAATGCCTTGTTTTATCCCGCTTTTAGCGCTATTCGCTTCCAAATCGTGTACCAACCAGCTAACCCAGGTCCCTTTCTGGACTTTGTCAGATTCTGTAGTGGTGGCATATTGAGCCAATCTGAGAGGCCCAGAGTTTTGCTTATGGCCTCTTGTGATGCCTCCAATACCAAATTTGTCAATATGGCGGAATTCGACAGCGTTCAAAATATCACCTTCAATTGCGTTACTTTCTCGTATTCGGGCCGTTGTGTCCCCACGTAAAGTTCGTTGAAAATAACTCGTCGAGTTAAATCCTTTGCTTGTCTTCACTCCCCGCTTGAGATTCCCCCTCTCCTCGCCTCCCCTGTCCCCTTTCCCACTGCCCCTATACTTTCCAAGTATCCCTCCGGTGGTGCCTATTGTGTACCTCCTTCGCCCCTTCGCTTCTTTCTTTTTGTCGCCTGGGGGTGAAAGGGCACGATAGTGAAATACCCGGAAGAGAAAAGAATAAAAGAACAAGAGGAACCAAGGGGGAAAGAAGGAAGAATACCCACGTGGTTGTGTGAATTGTCGAAGCTCGGTCATTTTTTCGGCCTATCCGCATATATTTGAGTGTCGTCTGCGACAGTAGTTCATCGTGCGTCTGCCGACGTGGTGGTCCCCAGTATACCGTCTGCTTACGGGGTCACTGAGCGCATATCGTGTGAGAATATAAGCCACTCCACGCAGGATATCGCCTGAGACTGTGCGCCCGATTACGGACCTGCGAAGTTTGTGCATCGAATGTGTGCGGCTTCGTGTTTTTCTTTTGTTTTTTAATAACGTTTTGGGTGTTACCGCTTTCGAGGATAATTGCGATTCGGCTCCCGTCGCCTTTGCGCTTCCGCGTCGCTGGCCTCCAACCCTGCATAGACCCGAAGAAGCCGTTCGGAGTCCCGTGAATTACGAGGAGAACATCGCCGACACTCAGGCAAGTTTCAAGTTTGGTTAATTCTTTTTTTCGTTAATTCATACATCGGTCTCGTGATATCTTCACGGAATCATTATCTCTCAACAGCAAGCAGGTATTGGGCCTCTCTTACAAAGGCCTCTTGTGTACCTTTTTATACTCCATAATAATATATAATATATTAGCAAGTTAATACTCCATAATAAAACTTGCTCTGTTTTCTGAAAAGAAAATGAACTGTTGGAGGTTAGCGATCTGTTCTCTCTGCTGTTTTGGGGCTAGTATTCACACTTTAAAGCAGTTCAACGAACCACCATATAACTGACGTTGTCTGCTTTAGCGTGGGCACTTGGTTGACCCTTTCGTTTTCTTTTTTTCTTTTCAAAATGATTAATGAAGCTCCACTTAAATTTTGACCACCTGAGGTACTTTAACGACCACGTGAAATACGCGAGGTTTTCTTCTTTAACTTGTTTTTCTTTTTCTTTAAATTATCTAAGAACTAAGGTCCCTAGATATGTTTCATTCTCCCTTTGTTCTCCTCCTCTAATCCTTTTCCTACACGGAATGCTGCCAGCGCCCCAAAAAATGTTTCGAATCTCTCAACACACGTGCAAATATAACAAATAGCTTTTATAGCTTGCGTCGCACTACACATCCGTTTTCGATACTCGTTTTGAAACGTCTATTTCATGCAGTAAATCCTTATTCATGCGCGTATTGGCGTAAATTACGCTGCGTGAAAAAAAAGGCACTTTTTTTTGCCGTGCCACGTGACCGCGCTCAGCCAATCACGCACCGGCAATGGCGGGAGAACGCGATGATGAGGAGGTCGGCGGCGAGGCGAAATAATGGCGCTACCTTGAAATTCATTTATCTAGGCACCTTCTGGCGAACATAGTTAAGGTCCCCAGAGAGAGAGAGAGAGAGAGAGATGCAAATGAAAGGAAGGCAGGGAGGTTAACCAGACTTAAAACGTCCGGTTTGCTACCCTGCACTAGGGGAAGGGAAAGGGGAAATAAAGACGGAAAGAAGAGCGTGACAAAAATGAAAGCATGCGAAAAAAAAAAATATGAGAAGGGACGAAATGGGGTCATTAGAGTCTTTCTAATAGGCCACTGTCACGTAGAAAAGTCAACAGAGCCTTGACCGACTTTTGCTGCGACGACAGTTCACGTCGGCATTCCAAAACTGACTGTTCTGAAAGTGGCCTGTCGTCAAGGCGCGCCAACGCGGTCGCTAGTGACAGCCGGTGCGCGCTGTATCGAGGACAGTGGCAAAGCACGTGTTCGATAGTCTCTTCGCCGCCGCAGTGTCTGCAAGCCGCGCTGTCATCCATACCGACTCGGAAGGCGAAGGATCTTGTATAGGCGACACCAAGCCACAGTCGGCAAAGTACAGCTGTTTCGAGTCGAGAGAGTCTAGGCGGGGGTCGAAGTCGAAGGGATGGGTCCAGTCGGTGTAGACGTGTATGCTTTAGGCTGGGTGTGTTCCATAAAGTTTTGATGGCTTCATTTGCAAGCACACGAATTTTCGTTGCAGCGTCTGTTCTTGAGAATGGAATGGAGTCTTGTAAGCCCTCCTCGTGTGCAGATCGTGCTGCTGCGTCGGCAAGTTCATTGCCCATTATGCCACAGTGGCTTGGAATCCACTGCAACGTGATATCGTGTCCTTGCTCGACGAGGTGGTGAAGCAGCAGTCTGATTTCCATAACTAGTTGTTCGTGGGGTCCTCGGCGTAGGGCAGAAACCAAACAATGAAGAGCAGCCTTGGAGTCAGTGAACACGCTCCATTTCCTGGGTAGTTCTTCAGAAATTACACGAAGTGCACAACGAATAGCAGCAAGCTCCGCGGCAGTCGATGTAGTCTGGTGAGATAGTCGAATCTTAATTGTGGAAGGTTTTGCAGGAAAGATCACCGATCCTGCAGACCCATTCACCGTGGTGGAAGCGTCAGTATAAAGATGATGATGCTCGTTGTAAGTCTCATACAGCAAGAGCAGTGAAAGCTGCTTGAGTGCTGGAGACGAGAGTTGGGCCTTTGTTCGTATTCCTGGTACCATTAGTCGAACATTTGCCCTAGCCAAGCACCATGGTGGAAACGGAACTTTCGCTGGAGCTGTATAACCTGATGGAAGGTATGCACGATAAGGCAGGACTGTTTCGCAAAAGGAAGCACGTGGTCGATGCTCTGGCAGTGAGGCTAGATGATGGGCAGGGGCTCGAGCAAGGTGTCTTACGTGTGCTCTGAGCGCTTCCATGACTATATGGGTCTTGGTTGGGAAATCGTGTGCAATGGCAATTGTTTCAGCCGTTGACGAACACCGCGGCAATCCAAGACACACTCTAAGTGCCTGGGCCTGGACGCTTTCGAGTGTGCGGATATTACTTCTGCAGGTGTTGGTCAGCACAGGCAAGCTGTATCGTAAGTACCCAAGAAAGAGCGTCCTGTACAGCTGCATCATTGCATGTGCTGAAGTACCCCAGACATTTCCTCCAAGAAACTTAAACACATTAGAAATATCCGTCAGGCGCTTCTTTAGGTAGGCCACATGAGGGCTCCAGCAGAGGTCACGATCAATTATTACGCCTAAGAATCGGTGCGTCCTGACATAAGGTATGCTTTGGCCGTCGATAGAGACATCGTATGATCTCATTGGCTTTCGGCTAAACGCGACCAATGCGCATTTTTCTGGCGAGATCTTGAGGCCTTGTTCATTTAAGTATGCCGATGTTGACGTGGCAGCTTTTTGAAGCCTGGCGCGTACTTGCGGCCGTGTCACACCAGATGCCCAGACGCAGATGTCATCGGCATACATTGATATTTTAACTGTGCTCGGAAGTCGTTCCACGAGACCAATGAGTACAAGGTTGAAAAGTGTGGGACTCAAGACACCGCCTTGTGGAACTCCATGGTGCGTATAGTATTGCGAGGTTGGGCCAGCTTCAGTGTTAAGAAAGAGAGACCGCCTATGTAAATAACTGCGAGTCCAACGATATAATGGACCGCCTAGGCCCACCGATTCCAATGCTTCAAGTATGGCGTCATGAAGAACGTTGTCGTAGGCTCCCTTTATGTCTAAGAACATTGCGACAGATAACCTCTTACACGTCTTTTGGTGTTGAACATAGGTTACCAGATCGATAACGTTGTCGATAGAACATCGGTGACGTCGAAAACCAGCCATGGCGTCCGGGTAGATTTCGTAGTGTTCAAGGTACCACTCAAGTCTGGCGAGGATCATTCGCTCCATTACCTTCCCAACGCAACTTGCCAGCGCAATTGGTCGGTATGAAGTAATCTCTAAGGGAGACTTGCCAGGCTTAAGAAGCGGTACCAGGCGGCTGATCTTCCAATCTTGGGGAACGTTGCCCTCCTGCCACGACTCGTTATAGATATTAAGGAGTGTTCTTCGTGCCCGTTCACCAAGGTGACATAGCATGCGGTAAGATATGCCATCCGGACCAGGCGACGACGACCGATTACATAGGGCGAGCGCCGCGTCAAGCTCTTGCGTCGTGAAAAGCAGATCCATGCGTGAATCTCGTGAATCTGGAATACGGTTCAATGTAAGCGAAACTGTACGAGTTGGCTGGCCCGCAACCATAGCACAGAAGTCTTCCGCCACATCAATGTCTTGTCGGCGCTGGAATAGTGCTAGGGCCTTAAACGGGAAACGCTGTTCCGGAACAGAACGTAGACCACGCACAGTTCTCCATATTTGAGATAGCGGTTTGCGGGGATCTAGCGACGCACAAAATTTCGACCACCGCTGAGCCTCTAGTTTGTCCATGCGGCGTTGTATCTTCTTTTGCATTCGCCTGGCTGTTCTTAGATCCTGAATTGACTTAGTGCGTCGATATCTTCTTTCGGCACGACGGCGAATCGCACGAAGCCGCTCCAATTCCAGGTCGAATTCAGAATACCTTGGAGAACACGTGAGTGTGCGCGTGGCTGTCTGTGCCGTTTCCTTGATAGCTTGTTGAAGTCCACAAGGGAGGCCTTTGTGACAAGCGTCCTCAATGTGGGATTTAAAGACAGTCCAATCTATTCTTCGTATCGTGGTGGACGTATACGTGTTAGACATTCCCGTGATCTTGAGGTAAGTGGGGATGTGGTCACTTCCGTGCGTTTCAATGTCCAAAAACCACTTAACATGTGTGGCGAGGCGGTGGGAGACGAAAGTCAAATCGAGGCAGCTGCTGTATGTTATTCCCCGCAGAAATGTTGGACTCGCGTCATTCAGCAGGTAGAGACCATTGTTGGAAGCTAAGGAAGCTAGTCGTCTTCCCGTCGCGTTAACCTTAGAGCTTCCCCAAATGGTATGGTGTGCATTGAAGTCCCCGGTGATAATCCATGGACCAGGTTGTGTTTTTAAGATGTCTTCTAGCCTTTTGGTGTCAAATCGGCTTGATGGAGACAGATACACCCCCAAGAGTGCAAAGGTGACATTCCTATTTTTAACAGTCATGCACACATACTGATTGTCGTCATGAGGTTGCACCGGTTGGACGACGTAAGTAAGTTCACGGCGAATAAACACGACGACCTTGCTGCTTTTGATGTCGCTTGATGAGAATGTTGTCTCGTAGCCGGATAGTCTTATTGGATGGGATAATCTTGGTTCACAGATGACAATGATTGGAAATCGGTTAGTGAGAACAAATTGACGAAAATCGGCGATGCGAGATCTTAGACCTCTCGCGTTCCACTGAAGGATCGACGCTTCTCTGACCTCCTTACGAAATGACTGGTGATTGTCAGTCATGGCTTCACTCAAGGCTTGCTAGGACGGGGCTCAGCGCGTCGAGCACTTGTAGCCCACTTCGAGCAGATGGAGTGTCAATGCTTGTCAGCATGGCCCTGATGACATTCACAATAGATCGCAGCACCGGGATCATTTGGCAGTCGACTGTTGAAGCCTCACCAACAGAAGCGGGCTTCGATGGGAGCGTCAAGCGTGGAGGCTCCTTAGAAGACTGATAGCTTGCAAGCGTCGGCCACTCTTCCACGGGGGCAACGTTTCCCGTCTGAGGTCTCCTTGTGCTCTCGGGCATTCTATTTGAGGATGATGGCGTTGCCACAAGCGGCGCACGAACTCCACCCTGTCTTGAGCGTTTTCGTCGATGACGACGTCGACGCCGGATCTTTTCTGAGGCTTCTCTATGGGTTGAGTTATCCCTGACCATTTGCTTCAGAACTTCGAACTCTTTTTTGAGTCTTGGGCAATCTTTAGACGTCGCTTCATGGGTGCCTTTACAGTTGCCACACCTAAAGTTTGTTGCACGGCAGACATCTACAGTGTGTGACTCCGCGCACCGGGGGCACATTGGGGAGTTTGCGCAGGCGCCCTTAACATGCCCGATCTTGAAGCACTTGTGGCATTGAAGCGGCTTAGGGACAAACCGCCGTACGACATGTCGGAAGTGACCGACCTTTACGTGTGAAGGGATGGAATCCCCCTTGAACACAATCTTCACACAACGGCTGTTGCCGAGTCGGCATACGTGCGTGATGACCACTCCTTCGTATGCCGGTTTGATTAGAATTGGCAGGTCCGCGTTCGAAATAGCCAAGTCAACGTCGTAGATCACACCTGCAGTGCAGGCCCCATCCATAGGTATGATCGGCCGTACTTTTATGTTCCCCAATTCTGTGATCTGTCGTAGCGTCTCCAGCGTGGTTCCACGGGTTGTATCGACAGCTAGAACATTCTTTCGTGTGTTCAGCCGGACTTCCTTGATTTCGTTTGGCGCCTTTCCCTCAAGAAAAACAGAGAGAGCTTGCCTGTTCAATACTCGAAGGTTGACGGAAGAATCCACTGGCATGAAGAGGATGGTGTGCGGCCAGCGTTCACTGCCTGCCTGCATGGTTGACGTACTCGCTGGTGACGACGCCTTGATAAGCCTCCTTTTAGCCCTTCGGCTCCTCACCGACACGAAGCTGTCATCGGATGAGTCGTCACCTGTGATTGAGTAGACCTCTGTGTCTTCACTGGTGCTGGACCAGGTGCCTCGTTTCCTTGAGGAGCTTGTCAATGTAGTGATCTGGCCAGACGGGCCGGCAATAGGCTGTGCATCCATGGCCACAGGAGTAAGAGTCTCTCTGGGGCGTTCACTGGTGGTTGACCAGGTGCCTTGACTCATAGAAGAGCTTGCAGTTGCAGACTTCTGGCTGCACGAGCCTGCGGAACGTTCCGCGTCCATCACCTCAAGCCAGGACGCGGAAAGCGCTCCAGAGACTGATGAAAATTTGACGAAAAACTGGCTAGCTGGCACAGGTGCGTTCTAGCACTGAGTAACTTCGTCGTCGTCCCCCTTTGTCTTTTATATTTAGGACCTCTTAAAGGCGCATTCAAGGTATAGCAAACTGTTGCCTGCCTTTCTCTGCCGCCGAAATGCCTCCATTGCATCCGTGAACCGAATTCGCGACCACATCGGACCTGCCGACGTTTAGGTCGTTGACCGCGAACTTCAGCGGCTGTTTTTCGTATAAACGGATCAGCGGCATAGTTGGCATTGACCACTCTTGCCAGCTGTGGCCGGTCGAAGTCACGTGGGCTACAGACTCCTGACCTCGTTCCACGCATGTTTGACTGAGTAAGGTCGCGGACAGAATAAAATGGACCACGGGATCTCCGAAAAAGTTTAATCCCCGAGCAGCCTGTAGCAGTAACCAGTAAAACTGCCCACGACAACGTTGTTAGCATATTCTAGTCGAGGTCCAAAATGCAAATACCAGATTGCGTTGTGAGGTTGCGGAGATATTCAGCTTTTTCTTAGATATCATGGTCCGTAATATTCTGTCCGCGACTGTACGTGTATACGTGCGAATATGTTCCACTTGCTTGGTTTACTAGCATTGCCATGTATCATTCTTAATCGCGTACGTTTTGGCTGTGTGTGTGGAACATATTAATCTCGGTCTATACTTAGGTTCCACAAAGTGCAGGAGGAACAAACTTGTAAAGGATCTTGTCACATGCACACATGGCGAAACTTGTGTGGTGACGACACGAAATAAAAAAATAAGTGTAGGTTAGCCAAGCGTGCTCCCTCAAGAATACGCGTAATGCGGCGATCGTTTCCACGGGTCTCAGTAACCGTGAGCCGTTTGTTCTTTTCGCTTATGCAAATGTGGCACCATTAAGTAACGCGCTGTTGCCAACCGCGCGTATATTTCTTCCACGCAGTTGCGGCGGTTACACGCGCCTCTCTTTGTGCAGTTCGCGTTTACTGTATTCGTCTCCTCTGTAACGCTGTAACAACGTATATTTCCTTTCTTCATTTTTTAAAAATTATTACATACGTGCACGCTACAACATGGCTCGTGCAGGATAGGCACAGTCGCGTGCATTATGAACTGCAACGCGGTCGCCATGACGAAAGGTGCCCCCTGGGTGCGTGGCAGCACCGACACACAGAAAAGAAATGTGCCTTTCTTAAGTATACCAGTAATTGACACGGTGTTCTTCGATATTTTTCTACGTGGCTGCCCCCGCGCTGTCACGGGGCCCCTTCGACCACGGGCACCGGGTTGCAGCTAGTATTGCACGCGACAGCAGACACATCATACTGAAAAACAGTAGCCAACTATAGCCCACGTTCAGCATTAGTAATGATACACTCTGGTGTCCCACTCTCTGCCACTGGTTCAGTGCCCTATTCTGTGTTCATGCAGAGGGGAGGGGGGGGGGGGCGAGAGCGGTGTCGGCTTTTCCTGGAAAGCCACCGCTACGGTGCCTCAGATGCGCCCGCTTCCCTAAAGCTTTAGCGCTCCCCTCCGCCGCCGTGCGAGAGGGTGCGCGCATCGAAGCACCCTAGCCACCCTCTGGCCACACGGGGTCACTAAGTCCACTGTGTGCGGAGAACAATACGCCGCGCCCTCGACCTTTCAACCCTCGGTGCCACACTGGTCGAAGCCGTATTGAGAATGGACAATTTGAGAAATTCGCAGCGCGACTTCCAGCTCTGGAATCGGAAACGTCGCGCTTCGTCACGGGGTTGGAAAACAAGTTTTCCCAGCGGTATATACACGTGCGCTGATTAGGCTACATCGAGGGACCCATGACCGCGTTTACATTCTCGTGTTTGCTGGCAGTAATGTCGCAAGTATGCTGTCGTCGACGATTGAGGAAGACTCTTATATCCCCCCAGGGGATAGACAATGCAGAAATTTCACAGGGCCGCACATCGAGCAAAAGCCAATTGGAAAAAAATATATATGCGTAATTTCACTGCCCTGCCAGGCTGTTTTTTTTCGTCCAGAACTTGTTACATTTATCCATCTTCCGTATTGCTTCGTCTTGCCGCTTTGCTTTCGAAATTACGAAAGCCTGTGTATGGTCGTTTATTATTAAAGGCCACCTTTATTAGAGCGCAGCTCTTTGGCGTCCGTTCCTGGGTTTCGCGTTGTCGTCGGCGTTGTCGTCGGCCTCGTAACCAGCTCCGCCCCCCTTTCATCCCCCCAGCGCTAGCAGCGACCGACTGATACCGCTGGATGCCGCTGACGCCGCTAGAGAGTCAAGATAACGTGACTGCATAGAACACCGTCGCCGCCATGCAGAAAGAGGAGGAAAGGGTCCCCCCCTCCCCTGTTCTTGTGTGGCGGATAGGGTGCTCTTCAGTTGCCGACGCGCCGGTTATTTCACGTAGGCCCCGGCACGTCGATGAATACGTGACCACCTTCCCACGGCTAGACCTGGTTCTTAGCGCTGCGGAAGCGAGGGTATCATATTGTTTGTGTCGGCATCGGCGGCGTTGTCCCTGAAACCAACTCCGCAGCTGGGGTTGACTCACTATCGGCGTCAGCGGCATCAGTCAGTCGCTGCTATCTCTTCCCTCCTCCCTTTATCGTGTTGTCCGCTTGCTGCACGCGCTTCTGCCCCCATCGTTTGCCGCTGGGTGTACACGCCGCCCCCCTCCCCCCTCTTCCTGCGAGTCTCCGGTTGTCAAAGCGCCGGCTCGAACTTAATTCCTTTCTTCGCTCCTCCTCCAATGCAACCGCTGTGCGGTGGCAATGAGAGAGCCAGATCGGTGGCGGCGGATCTGTATATGTGCACCGCCTGAGCCGAAATTGCCGCTGCCGTTCGCCCTGTGCGATGGCAATCAGAGAGCCAGATCGGTGGCGGCGGATCTGTATATGTGCACCGCCCGAGACGAAATTGCCGTTGCCGTTCGCCACTGCGAAATTATCTGCCAGTTCTTTCTGAGCTATGAGCGAGACGGGACTTTAATGTAGACATAAAGACAAACAGCAATTTCCTAATACTTATGCGGGAGAACATCCCGTTCCTCTCGCTCGTAACACGTCCCACGGCTGTGACAAACTCGCGAGGCACTTGTATAGATCTCGTCTTTGAGAATCAAGCATTGGTGTACCAAGTCGAACATATATCAGTCTATTTCTCCGACCACAAAGCTTCCTTCATGACTGTCAAGAACTGTTAGTGGAGTCTTTGTTAAAGGAATACGTGTGAAAAATTAAAAAAAAAATTCTGTGATAGCGCATACATGTGTTGCTCGATTTCTTTGCCTCAATCTATCGAAAAGGTGAAACAGCTTATTTGCTGCGCTCAAATTTCGCATTAGGAAGTAACGTAATCGTCGGTAATTTTTTTTACATAAATATTTCCGGCCGACTTCTCTGCCTTTTCCAGTCAATGAACTTTTTCTTCCGGCCTTATAGTATATACGCATATCCTCCTCGGACCCGAAAACAGCTTGGGGGCATAGACACTGTTCCAGTTGGTTTTTATAACCGACTGGCGTGTTACTAACGTGAAGAACATTTTTTTTCCTTTATTGGGAAGCTTTATGTCAGGAGCTCCTACCTCTATGCATGCCTGAGAACGGAGAAATCGATTTTTTTCTCGCCAACCACACCATGTTTGTTACGTTTAAGCGAAGTAGTTATTAATCCATTAACGATAAGGAGTACGTTTTCAATTTATGTCATCGTTGTTTTGTTTTGTTTTTTTAGCAATATTCCTGAAAACTGCAAAGCTTCTAAAAACAATATTAGCAAGTTTGTTGCTCTGCAACACATGAATAAATGAAGGCATCACAATGCTGTAAACTGCACCACATAATAAATCTAAAGCGGTAAAAAAAAATTATGCATTGCAAGCCGCTTTGAGGTATACCCCTAATTTGTGAGTAAGGCCTTTTGTGAAATTCTGTTAAACGTTGTAACGCAAGCAGCATATTCATACATCACACTTGTCCAGCTGAGATACTTTAACAGTTGAGGCTTATACAAAATTCCGGCATATGTTTTCAGTGCATAGTTTCGGAGCTGTAAACTGCGTGCTCCTATTTTTATTTATTTTGCGACTTTCCGTCTTTCGAAAATTTTCGTAAAATATTCGAGGTTCAAAATTAAAATTCTACTTCCTAGAGTCGCTGGAATTCCGCCATCTCTCTCAGGTGCAACAAACTTCATTCAAATCGCTCAACCGGTTATATCATGAACTGCGTTTTTACATCTACTTGAATAGATAAATCGGAGTTGACCTCGAGCTGGAGCTTCCTCCTAAATATCTAGGCTTGACGCTGAAGCCAGCACATTCGTGGAAGAAGTAACACTCTCCTCATATTCCAAGCGGTAAAAAAACAGTTCTATTTGCCTGAACACTTAGCGAAGGCTTAACACTGCGTGGCAGGTTGGCTTGTTGACGCTTCATCCTGAATTTTAATAGATAGTTTTAGACTAGGTACGCAAGGCGCTTGCGTTTCCTAACCTAAAACTCTCTAATGTCAACTCACCGTATTCGAAAGGGCACTTAATCACGGGTACTTTTTTGTCGCCTGTGACGACGCATATACATCAAGTTGGTGGCACTTTTCACGACAACCAACCTCGAGTAGCCTTCTGTATATCCGGGATGAATATTTTACGAAATCACTTCCGAGTTAGCTTTGAAAAGGATTGAAGACGACGCGCATCATACATAATATGCAAGGTCTCGCTCGAGGATATACCATGCATCAGTGGCTGTCCTGAGGCGCTAATGCGAACAAACCGCGCGAAACCAATTTCCGTCCTCTGATATAGTTTCCGCTTGGTTCAAGCCTCGTTTGCAGAACGTGACGCAGTACTGACGTCAATCTGCTGTGTTATGTTCATCATCATCATCAGCCTGGTAACGCCCACTGCAGGGCAAAGGCCTCTCCCATACTTCTCCAACAACCCCGGTCATGTACTAATTGTGGCCATGCCGTCCCTGCAAACTTCTTAATCTCATCCGCCCACCTAACTTTCTGCCGCCCACTGCTACGCTTCCCTTCCCTTGGGATCCAGTCCGTAACCCTTAATGACCATCGGTTATCCTCCCTCCTCATTACATGTCCTGCCCATGCCCATTTCTTTTTCTTGATTTCAACTAAGATGTCATTAATTCGCGTTTGTTCCCTCACCCAATCTGCTCTTTTCTTATCCCTTAACGTTACACCTATCATTCTTCTTTCCATAGCTCGTTGCGTCGTCCTGAATTTGAGTAGAACCCTTTTCGTAAGCCGCCAGGTTTCTGCCCCGTAGGGGAGTACTGGTAAGACGCAGCTATTATACACTTTCCTCTTGAGGGATAATGGCAACCTGCTGTTCATGATCTGAGAATGCCTGCCAAACGCACCCCAGCCCGTTCTTATTCTTCTGATTATTTCTGTCTCATGATCCGGATCTGCCGACACTACCTGCCCTAAGTAGATTTATTCCCTTACTACTTCCAGTGCCTCGCTGCCTATTGTAAATTGCTGTTCTCTTCCGAGACTGTTAAACATTACTTTAGTTTTCTACAGATTAATTTTTAAACCCACTCTTCTGCTTTGCCTCTCCAGGTCAGTGAGCATGCATTGCAATTGGTCCCCTGAGTTACTAAGCAAGGCAATATCATCAGCGAATCGCAAGTTGCTAAGGCGTTCTCCATCAACTTTTATCCCCAATTCTTCCCAATCCAGGTCTCTGAATACCTCCTGTAAACACGCTGTGAATAGCATTGGAGAGATCGTATCTCCCTGTCTGACGCCTTTCTTTATTGGGATTTTGTTGCTTTCTTTATGGAGGACTACGGTGGCTGTGGAGCTGCTATAGGTATCTTTCAGTATTTTTACATGCGGCTCGTCTACACCCTGATTCCGTAATGCCTCCATGACTGCTGACGTTTCGACAGAATCAAACGCTTTCTCATAATCAATGAAAGCTATACATAAGGGTTGGTTATATTCCGCACATTTCTCTATCACCTGATTGATAGTGTGAATATGATCTATTGTTGAGTAGCCTTTACGGAATCCTGCCTGGTTCTTTGCTTGACAGAAGTCTAAGGTGTTCCTGATTCTATTTGCGATTACCTTAGTGAATGGTTTGTAGGCAACGGACAGTAAGCTGATTGGTCTATAATTTTTCAAGTCTTTGGCGTCCCCTTTCTTATGGATTAGGATTATGTTAGCGTTCTTCCAAGATTCCGGTACGCTCGAGGTCATGAGGCATTGCGTATACAGGGTGGCCAGTTTCTCTAGAACAATCTGCCCACCATCCTTCAACAAATCTGCTGTTACCTGATCCTCCCCAGCTGCCTTCCCCCTTTGCATATCTCCTAAGGCTTTCTTTACTTCTTCCGGCGTTACCTTTGGGATTTCGAATTCCTCTAGACTACTTTCTCTTCCATTATCGTCGTGGGTGCCACTGGTACTGTATAAATCTCTATAGAACTCCTCAGCCACTTGAACTATCTCATCCATATTAGTTATGATATTGCCGGCTTTGTCTCTTAACGCATACATCTGATTCTTGCCAATTCCTAGTTTCTTCTTCACTGTTTTTAGGCTTCTTCCGTTCCTGAGAGCATGTTCAATTCTATCCATAATATATTTCCTGATGTCAGCTGTCTTACGCTTGTTGATTAACTTCGAAAGTTCTGCCAGTTCTATTCTAGCTGTAGGGTTAGAAGTTTTCATACATTGGCGTTTCTTGATCATGTTACGTTCATTGGCTTCTATTTTTTTTCGTTAGCTTGCTATTCCACGTAAATGGTGGCCACTTCCGAGCAAGCGAGGAAATGAGGGGAGATACGCGTTCCTGATAGTTTGTTTATCCCTCTTCTCCTCGTACGCTATATCGTGTTCCTGTGTCGTCTTGAGGCGCCAAAACATGGTCCATTCGCTCCCACGGAATGCTTCTCTTTTCCCTTGTGACACGCGTATAGACGGCGACAAAATGAAACGCGAGAAACAAGACAGTTTTTTCCAAATTCCGCCTCCACCGCCCAGCGGTGCCAAGTCTGGGAATCGTTGCCGTCTGCTTCCATAACTGTGCTCGTGTGAAAAAGTCTGCTCGTGACGTCGTCTGCATGGAATACCAGCTCGCCTCGTCTGCGCATTTTAAGTCGTCGTCTGCTTCACGCGTCGTTTGTTGCACCTTCGCGTAAGTCAGGCAGCTCCTTATTTGTTTATTTTTTTCTGTTGCCCTATATTTCCCTAAAGAACTTACCTAATCTCCGTTTAATATTTCTTTTATTTAATTTGTTTTTGAAGTTCTGCGCGATTTCTGTCCATCTGCTGGAGCTGCCGCTAGCGTGCTACAGTGTGCGAGATGTTGTTCTGAAGTTAATTAACTGTTTTGAAGTGATGACGGTGGAAAAAGAGGTATACTATATCTAAGTATACGGGAAAGGAGAAAGTTTTGTTCCAGCATAACTGTCATGCCTAGCAAACCAAAATAAGCATGATTTCTTAAGAGTTCTCGTTTTACTTAAGTCCTTATCAAAATATGGGTCGACGTTTATGTCTACATTTTAGAAATGTTTTCGAAGGAATGATAGCATCCGCTATTGTAGTTATGGCTCAGAAGAAAGCCAAGTGTAACTAAAATAAGTAGAACATACTTCAGCTGCGTGCCCCCAAAAATGTTTCTCAAAAGTGTTTTTTCACCAAAAAAAAAAATATTCGTAATTGATATCCTAATACAATAAACATATTTAAGTTATTCTGCATAATATTCAAGAAAAATGTGGCAGTGGAGTAGTTGGTTAAACATATACCAGAGTTCGTGCACTAAAAACAACGAAAGGGCCAGACCTGAGCGAGTACACAAACACAGGACACCGAGCACTGAGACAAAAAAAAGAAGAAAAAAAATTTGACTCGCCATCCCGGCTATGCGAAAATGGATGTATAGCGACGCCGTCCAAAACCGTACCACTACAAATGATGAGATAGGGTATGCAACGCTTTATTACTTTAGTGTAATGGTAGTAATTGTGATTTGGACAGCACGCCGCCGGACATAGCGGTGCTGCAACAATATTGAAATCAGTTGCGATGCTTGTAATCTCATACACGAAAGGCTAGGGACGTCACACCCCACCTCGTAATCTGCCGTCGCCGCAGCAGCTTGAGCAGCAGTAATCTTATACCGCGAAAACATTGCTGCGTCTCAACACCACCGAGGGCGTTGATTGAAAGTTTGCCATGTGTCAAACCAACGCACCTCCTAACGGCGTGGCGTGGACAACGACTGAAAGCGCTCACCCCGTTATTGCCTTGAAACCGGAGAAAAGGATGAATGGGAGGGAACCGCGATAACGAATGGATAAGCGCAGTTAATTAGACGCCCTTCAGCCCGCCCTTCACCTGGCAGACTGAGCGAAGGACTGGGTGGGCAACAACGAACGAACCAGGTGTCGCCGGATGCTTTCTTTCTTCCACAAATTCCAAACCTGTTTTTTCGCGGCGGAGTTACTGCGGGTTATGGATAGCATGAGCGCAACTGAGTCGACGATGGTGATTTGCTGCTGGACAGTCTTCAGATTCCCCAGTCGACTCGCCTAGGGAAGACGACGGGATTAAAAGCAGAAACTTTTCGAGAGTGTGGACAGAGGGTCCTGATGTGAACTGAGACGTTTAGCTTGCTCCTGCATGAAGTGAGCTTCCGTACTGGAGCCGTGTAACTGAGCTGATAAACCCTTTCTCCTTCATTTTCTACAACCTGACGTAGTAGTCGATGGGCTTGGCGGATTCCATGCTCTGAACGCCGCCCTGTATCCGCAACAACGTATCCGGAGAGCGCTACGTGCTTCGCATTGCTATCACGAGCGGCTTATCATCAATTATGCGGTTTGGATGCTTGTTTCGATCTTGTTCTTTATTGAAACGCGTGCTGTTCTGCATGTTGTATGCGTGATTCCAAAGAATGTACGCACTGTTCGCTTCACTTGGCTGAGTGCTCGAAGCCTCTGCCTTAAGGCGGTGCGAGCCACTGCAGCTCCTGTCCCGGCACTGCGGCCGGGGTCGGCCCACATTTTTGATGACGGACGCGGGCGCTAAATATGCCGGATGCTAATGGACACTAAGTGCCTGGCTAGCAGCTTCGCCGTAAAGAAGAAAACAGAGAGAGAGAAATTAGCATAATCAGTGACAATCGATGACGTGCATAGGCATTTTTGTGCATTCGATTGGGCGACATATATATTCTCCATATAGTTTGTGAAAAGTAAACAGTTGACAGTTCGCGCTTGGTGTCCTGTGTTCCTGTACTCGCTCCAGTCCGGCGTGGCTGATGCTCCCTGCGCACGAACCCGGTATCATATTCGACTTGTTACACGAGAATTGACTTGAAGAACGGGCCGTAATATTTGAGCTCGTTTGCTAAAAAGACGATGCAAGTTAGAGGCGGACTGCAACACGTTATAGTCGAGTGCTCGTCCCCCATTAAAATAATAATAAAAAGAAAGTTTAAATGTACCGTTTGTGTAGGGCATGGATTCTTTTTAACCCTTTGAGGGTCGAATTATTTTGAAGAAAACTTTCCCGGGTGGTCAAATTATTTTATTGCAGATATTGAATGTACAAGGTGTATAAAGTCGGGAATAAATAGTAAAAAAAATTAGGGAACAGTATTTTGGCGTCGGCATCACTCAGAACTGCAATATGTTCAATAGTATTTTAGAGGGTGGTACTCCTTGAAACACGAGTCTCCGCGCAGCCGCAGAGAGCGAGAATACCGAGAAGAGTCGTGCCAATCAAGATAGAAATCAACTTCCGCCGCCCCTGCGATAGCGTGCCGACAAAGATAAAAATCTCGTTTCACGCGCCTCCGTTGCGGCGGAACCGAAAGCGCGTTGCCGCTGAGAGCGACAATACCCCGCGAGCGGCGATTATGAACAAGCTAAGAGCAGCGCCAATCAAGATAGAAATCAGCTTCCACAGCATTTGCAAGAGAGTGCCGACAAAGAGAAAAATGACTTTTCGCGCGCCTCCGTTGCGATCACGCGGCGAAACCGAAACCGCAAGAGGGGTGTGGCCGCAGTCTGCGCTACGCGCTGAAGCTTGAAGTCAGTTCTGTTTATCTCCTCAAGAAGGTAGCACAAATTTCAAACGCTTCTTGTAAGACCTAAGAGGTGGCAGCACCTCCCAGTAAGCGCGCATCGTCATTATGGCGCGAAATTTCAAACGGAGGGTCGAAACCGTACCCGTACGGCGAAGACCTTGCGGGACAGAAAACCGCCGCCGTACATGTACGGCTAACCGTCAAAGGGTTAATGTGCAATTGCATTATAAGCGTACTGCTCGCGCAAACTGTGTAGACATCCGTATGACGAAAACTGCGGGCCGATCCCGAAGACAGTACAGTCAAAGACGGCATCTCAAAGCGCTAACTATCACGAGGGAAGAATGCGACGAACTGGCACGCGACGATCGCGCCATCTTTCACTTCCCACTCCCTCTCCCCCGACGACGCTTCGCCGCGCTCCCTCACGGGTTGCAGAATCAAGAAGCGTCTTTCCTTTCTTTAGATCGCTATCATCATCAGACGTTTCCAAGTTGGTGTTGGCACGAGAGAGAAGTACGCGTGCGGCACTGGCCTAGTGCTTTGAGCGTCGGGCTGCTGTAATGGACGAGGAAAATAACTCGAAGGGAGCAATTGCGCGACAGTGATTGAAGCCAGACGCGTTGGCCCTACGTGTGATCAACACGTCATAGCGCGCGCGGTATGGTTTACAGCGCTCCCGCTCCGCAGGCAGAGCTACGGCAGGGCGGCCCCGAACGAGTGCGCATCGGTTAAACACTACCGGGAACCAAACACTCCCGGCCAATACGATAAGTCTCTGAGGTCACGTGTTGTACTATCAACACAGCGTAACGCAGTGTTCGTGTACCGAGGCTGGTCTGGTTACAGAAGAACTTCAGTTTGGTCTAGTTGGCGTTTACTGCATATCATGTCGACCGCGAATAAAGACCGTCCCCGCCTTTATTTGCGGTCAATATGATATGTGGTCTGGTTACGTTTAATGCTCTCTCGTTCCTATAGTTTATTTTCTTCCTGCATGGCTGCTGTTTTGGTGTTAGATCCGACCGCCGGTCACGCGTTTCTTTTTGTCGAAGATGTCCGACAGTAGCCTGCCAAATCCATATACCTGTGAGGAAGCGAAGAACGCTTTGCATTAAAGAAACGGTATCAGAATACTCGAAATCGCACATATAGTGAGGCATCCATGACACGGACGAAATTGGTGTACCACTAATGTGTGAGAAGCGCTTTTGCGAAATCCGCGTAATCGCTGTAACCAGTTACAGGTATAAACTGGAAACGCGTTTCAAAAATTTCCCGCTTCAGATATTTATAACAGATGCAGATTGCACAACAGCGATATCGTTTTTGTGGGTTTGTAAACACTGTAGTTGTTATTATTATTGTTGTTGTCGTCGTCGTCGTCGTCGTCGTCGTTGTTGTTAGTAATAGTATTAGTAGTAGAAGTAGTCGTAGTAAATGTTTTGCTAGTCTTTGTATACATCAGAAGAAAGTACAGAAGTTCACAGAAAGATATCTCAGACCGCATTACTGAAATGGGACCTCTTGTTATTACTGAATACTGAATGTGAGCAGTTGCACTAACATTTGCAGAAAATTAGTAATAGATAAGTGTAGTGAAAGGAAGTCAGACCAGTGATGCATAAGAACGTGTCGCTTATATATTTTATATATCTATAAGTGAAATACACTCGCAAAGCGATGACATCCATTTAGTATGTCCTCAGCTCCAATCCGGAAACATCGACAGACTGCTCTCCAAAGCGGTTGTGGGCTATAGGAGATAACACATTATAAATTAAAGCTAATCCTGTATAATTTGCGTCGACTACGTATATATTTCGTCCAATAAAAGAACCGTAGACTAGGGTCATATGCCATTCAAGTAGTTGTAGTAGAAATATTGTATAAATGAGTTATTTTATGGGTAATATATATGAACTTGTAGAAAATTGGATTCATGCGTGCATTAAAACAATAAACTGTAATAACACGAAATTCCCGATCTTGAACCAGCTGAAGAGGAGATAATAATAACATTAGGTAAGGCCCGAAGACGATATGCTGTAAATAATGTGGCTTTGTAATGTGTGCTCCCTTAAAATATTAATGTCGCCTTTAACTGCTACGCTAAAATGACACCAAGGTGCACTCATTCGTAGTCAAATAGGAAACGAGGTAAAATATATTGGAGATATGTTAGTTGTCTTCCTATAGCCCGGAGAAAACACCCTGTGCTTTGTTTTGCTGAGATTTCATCATTACATTATTTGCTTCGCACCATGAATATTAGAGTTCGACAATGTTATCAATGAGCCCGTTTGTAAGTTCGCTTATGTCATAGGCGAAAGAGAATATGGTGGGGACGTTCGCTACTGGCGAAGTTGCGAGTTAGGCAAGACACTAAAGTAAATTGAAAACAATATCGAGCCAAGAATTCAACCTTTCTTAACGCCGATATTTTGTTTGGTGTCAGGCATTATTCCCGATATGCATGCCTGTTTTGAAGGTAACTTCGTATCTTTATTTCTAAAGGGGGTTGGAGGGAGGGTGCGGCAATTTCGTAAAGGAGTACGTGAGCTTACTCATCACAATGATTATTTGAGTCGAACACTTCAGTGAAATTAATAAAAAACTGATTCAACTACAGAAGCGTACGCATTTGGGCTGTTCGGTTCATGACTTGAATTATTTGATTCAACTAATTTCCCATCTTCAGTATCAGTTTTAATGCTGCCATCACGGCGGTATTTCTTGAGTGTTCATTACGAAAACCACACTGTCTTGTCATTAGCGAACTGATATTTTCCAAGTAAGTATAAAGATATGGGATTCAATAAGCTTTTATGCAACCTATATTTTTTTAATGAGAGGATTATAAGGATAGGCCTATAGTTAGGCTTTTCATTCTCAGCAAGTATCTGTAAAGTAGTTATGCGTGTAAAAAATGCAAACAGTTTTTAGTGATTACTCCTTTCTTGTATGTTTCTTTTTTCCAAGAATATGATCAATTCAATTCTGTTCACTTCTCCCAACTTTTTTGAAGAATAGGATGCTATTGCTTCCTTCAAGTGCCCCTGCGGAAACAGCGCTCCTAAATATCAAATTAATAATGTAATCTATATACATATACCAAGTATTTCTGCTACCACTATAAGCATTTCTTTTAAAGATCATCTGTAGCTGATAGCACAATTTTAGTTCGTGAGATGGTCCCCTCGAAGAGGCAAACACTACTTGCATAATAAATAGGAATGCCTAATCGTCGAATTAAAAAAAAGACACATAAGATTTTAACCGTTACCTTTCAGCAATCATTTTTTCTGCGCACAACACGAGACTGGAATGGCCTGCCCGCCGAAGTTGCCACTATCATCGACCCACTTGCATTCAAGCGACTCATCGGAAATATCCCTTTGTAATTTGTAGTATCTCTTTGTCACTAACTCCCCACTCCCTCATGTAATGTCTCAACAGAGACCTTTGAGGAAATGAATAAATAAATAAACTGATTACCTTACGGCACACGTAGCAATTTACAATTTGTAGCCGGCTAGACCGCAAGGCATAACCACTCGAAAATAATTATGTTGGCGACACCATTTTCGAGCTGTACACCATCATACTTGCGGTAAAAATGCAATGTCGTTTCAACTACTTTATTTAACAAAACAGCGTTCGATACATTGAAGCACAAAAGTAACTGAACCGCCAATGTATTTCTTCGCGAAGTTCGGGGATTTAGGTAATATCTAAAGACTAATGTCATCCTACGAATTCTTTGCAAGTGAATCAGCCTTAAGAACTCTCCGGCTACAATTTGTAAATTACGCTATGTGCCGCACGGTAGGTAAATCTGAATCAGTAATTGTTTGTTAATTATTGAATTATGCGTTTTGATATTTTTTTCGTGCAAATAATGTCCGCCTGTTTGAGTAATCCAGTTCGAGGATTATAATCGTGCTATCTGCCACATGTGATCTAAAAAAAAGTTGGTTAAAGGTCTTCGCAGAAACGCCTAGTACCGACTTTAACTCAGTGCGTAATATCATCAGGACTCGCGCATTCGTGATCAGGAGTTGTATTGTGCACCTTGCTTGGTGAAATACGGACTTTTTTGTCGATGACCAGTCGTTGCGCGGCCTAATGCGGGCGACTCAGCGAGAGAGAGACAGTGCTAAAAACCTCACTATTGTTCTGCTCCCACGTGATCACTTTCTGGGTAATTGCGTCACTACGCATATGCCTCCCGTAAGAATGCTATTGCACCAAATTATTTCTGGCGCTCCGTGGCTTTCCAGCAATAGAGACGTTTAGCTTGTACGCTATTCCGGTAAATGGGAGCGGTTTGGGCGGATTACCGGATGGTCGGGGCGTAAGAACTTGAGCGCCCGGAGCGGTGAAACCGCCTGGTGTTGTAGAGCTCAACCAGGCAAACGCATAGCTAAAGCTGCAGTAGCTCACCATATCCTGCTTCGCCACTCGTGCAAATTTTTGGCAGCGGCGTAACTGTGAACACGATTACGCCACTGTCGAAAATTTACGCCAGCAGCTGAGCAGAATATATAAATTAGCTCTGTGTTTGTGTGGTTGAGCTTTGCGCCACGAGCTGGCGCCACCAATCTGGCCGCTCACGTTGACGCCCCCGCTAAACCGGAAAACCGCCCGCGCTTGCCCGAATACCGGACACGCTAAAAGTCTCTAATATTTCTTTGAGTGTTTCGGGAGCGTTCATTCAAAGCCCATACAAGTCGATGACGTCATGTCGGTACGGCTTTAGCGTATCGACGTACACCACGCCATCCCGTGGTTACGAGTGTAAACTAACCGGCGCCTCCCTCTCTCTCTCTCTCTCAGGTGGCTCCCCCTTGCGACCTCCTGACAACCAACATGGCGTCTCCACCGGCAACAGCAGCAGCCGACGGAACTCGGGTGCCCCGGGCCAATTACAGCCGCAGCCAGCTGGACAGGCTGGAAGAGGTGTTCGGCCGCAAGCAGTTCATCGAACGTCAGGAGGTTGAGCAACTCGCCGGTGAACTGGGCATCACCACCAAGCAGACCAGGGTAAGCGGCAGTTTGCGTCGAGTCGCGATGTCTATAGGAGAACTGACGTAACAGGATTCACAATAGGCAAATAGTTTCTATCGTTGCCTGAATCGAAGTATATCAGCAACATCTTGCGGCACACTGTTCCGAGCAAGAGGCTCTCAATGCGATGACATTATCGGCGGGCATCAAACGCCTTGAAGGTGTACGCCTGACGGAAAGTAAGAGGCCAGTCCCCCAAGGCAGCGCATTCTAACATGAAGTACAAGTGATGACAAGAGATAACATGAAGTACAAGTGGAGTACAAGTACAAGTGCAACGCCCAGCTGCTGCCACCTGAGCTATGCCTCGCAGGTTCCGATATTGAGGGGCCGCCGACGCGAAGACCGCCAGGCTGCCAAGAACGAGCGCTTAGCGCCGCTGACACGTCAGCATGTACGTCACAAGCGGTTGCCGCCCATCCATTGGCCACACGCAGCACAACTGCGAGAACTCCCACCACGTGGGCCTGCGCAGCTGCCACGCAGGACCGGTATTTGGTTCACTGCTGTCTCGGCGAGTCACTCACTGCTGAGACGGTGAGTGGGTTCACTGCCTGTGAGCAACTTGTTACGTCTCGACACCACCAAGGAAGTCAATTGAATATGTGCCACGTATCAAACCGCCGCACCTCCTGATCAGAAGTCAGCGCAGCGTGGACAACAACTAAAAGCGCTCTGCCCACCATCGCCTGGAAACCGGAGAAAAGGATGAACGGGAGAGATCGAACCACGACAACGAATGGATAGGCGCAATTAATCAGACGAGTCAAATCACCACCCATCCCTCGGCACTTATCCAGCCGTCAAGACAGCGTGTAAACCGGCTGTTGCAGGGTTCCACGAAAGGCCCCCAGCCCGCCCTTCACCTTGCAGACTGAGCGAAGACTTAGCGAATGGGCAACGACGAACGAACCAGGTGTCTCCGGATGATTTCTTTCCACAGATTCCAAACCAGTTGCTTTGAGGCGGAGTAACTGCGAGTTATGGATAGCAAGAGCGTGCTTCACAACTGAGTCAACGATGGTGATTTGCTGCTGGACAGTCTTCAGATTCCCCAGTCGACTCGCCTAGGGAAGACGACGGGATTAAAAGCAGATACTTTTCAAGAGTGAGGACAGAGGGTCCTGATGTGAACTGAGACGTTAACTTGCTCCTGCATGGAGTGGGCTTTTGCACTAAGTTAAATAAACCATTTTCCTTCCTTTTCTACAACTTGACGTCGTAGTCGATGGGCTGGGTGGGTTCCACGCACTGAACGCCACCCTAACCGCAACAATCTCAAGATCAGGAAGAACGGGAAAACCATGCCGATCAAAAATTACAACGTCGTTATGAAACCTGAGCTAATCCAAGAATACTTAGGAGGAAGCTTTAGCTCCGGCCCAACTCCGACGCGGCCTATTCACATACATGTAAAACGCAAAAACTTTTTTATGAGATAACCCCTGGACCGATTTTGATGAAATTGGTTGCATTTGAAAGAGAACGTTAAATTCTAGTGACTGTTGGAATTGGAATTTCGATTTAGGGCTTGATTTTTCTTACAACGATTTTCAAATATTTGACCGTTTGAAAAAAATAGAAGCACGAAGTTTACAAATTCATAGCTCTGCATCAAGAACTGATTTAGCGGTTCTGTAAACGGCGTCCATTAGATCATTCAAAGCGGACAAATTCAATATGTCAGTTTATATCTTACGTGAATTTGTTACGTTGGTTACTACGGTTTTGCAAAAGTACTATTTTCCTATGATTAATTTTTTTATACTCGTGTGTAACATATCAATTTTGTCCGCTTTAGATGTACTATTAGATGCAATTCACAGAATTGTATTATCACTTTTAGTGGTTGAGCTACAGAGCTCTAAGCTTGATAGTTTCGTTTTCTGAGAATTTTCGATTTTTGCCAATTCTTAATAAAAAATTCACGAGCTAACTCAAGAATTCGAAACCAACAGTCACTAGATTTTAAGTTTGTCTTTTTAATGCAACAAACCTCGTCAAATTTAGTGCAGCGGTTCCCGAAAAAAACGAATTCTCCTTTTACATGTATTTAGATAGGAGCACTCGAGCTAAAGCTTCCTCTTAAGCACTTGATACGAGTTGTGAATGCGACAACATTAATGTCCAAATGAACGCTGTTTGCGCTGCGAATGATGTGCCATAGCGGTGCGTGCTGGCCGAGAAAGCAAGCAGCGGGAGCCTGCGTTGCCAACGCCGCATGCCGCCGACGTCCAGCGCGACGAGAGACAGAGGAAGCAGCAGCAGCCACCAAGGCCGGCAGGTACGCGCAGCAGCTAAGCCCAGCGCAGTGCCGGCTATCGAGAGCGAGGGTGACGTGGCGTCGCGGCGGTGCCCTCTCCCCTCGCGCAACACCTGGCGCTCTGCGGCTGCATAGGTGTTTCCGTTCGCCCGCTCTGCTCCGTCTAGGCGCGCTTACATTGTGACGTGGCGTCGCAGCCAATGGTAATTTAGGGGCCGCTTCGCTGCTACAGACGCCGGCTTTTTCGCTCCATGGGCCATTTGCTGTTTTCGCATCAAAAGCAAACTTCACTGTACGTAGATTGCACACAATCAAAAGCCGTTGACTGAAATGGCCGGTACAATATCGTACTGCGACTGTCACTCGCTCTCTATTCGTATCTGCTTTCTTCTGTCGCCTTTGTACCCTTCGCGCTCTCCTAACAACGCACCCACACCAAATCGCCCATTTTTTCTAATCTTTGCATCCCATTGCCCTCCTAACCCTAACGTGGCGGCGGCTATTGCAGACGTGGTTCCAGAACAAGCGTGCCATGCTCCGGCGGCGAGCAATCAGGATTATCGGTGACAGCTACGTGCACAACCTACAGCCACCGCCAGGGTGCCCCAACGCGCACCCGTCACCATTGGCTTCCCCACGAGACACAGGGGACAGCCGCCAGTTGGCATCGCCTGCGGTTGTGCCACCTGCGACCATGGTCGTCTGTCCCGGACTCCCGGTGCAGTCACACACTCTCGCGGGAAACGAGACCCGACCGCAGCAGAGCCTGCCATCGCTTGGTTCTTTTCACACAGGACACGACTTCCTCGCGATTCCGCAGCCACGATGGGACGGCAGAGTGTAAGTACTGTATATTGCTACGAGGATGCTCCCGTACATATACAATCCTTCGCTATTTACAAGCAGCTGCACAGATTCAAGCAGAAGGCAAGACGGCATCTTATAACCCGAGCGAAGCCTTTTATACACTCCTCGACGCTGGAAGGTGCTCGATATTTAAACCCCAGAAAAAAATACAAACGAGCCTCAGAGGGCACTAAACAACTTAATAGCTTTTCTACAGCCAGTTCCGGCTTCGTTTACCAGGAGGTGACATCATGGGGTGGTCACGGGAGAGCAGGACATCGTGACGTTTACCTGTGTAGTAGGCGATCGCGCGAGACGGTTTGCGAGTGCTGTAACGTCGCTCCCACGTGACCCCCCTACGCGTCATGACGTCAGGACACAGTAATCTCCCGGCAAACGAAGCCGGAACTGACTGTAGAAAAGCTATATAACTATAATATTTAGCGCGCTCTGAGGCCTGCCACTATATTCCCCAATGGTTTCGACGTCCCGCACTTTCATCTAACACAAAAAAAAAGTGGCGAATCGAAAATATCATGGCAGTACTGCTTTAAATGAAGTTTTCAGAGTCTATCAAACGTCTATGCAGACCTCAAGTAGGTTTCGTCACTTCATTACAAACATCGTCTGCCTACAGGTAATGTGTGCAGTCGCCACACGGCACCAGGTAGCGTAGAGACACTGCATGTTTCGAGCACTATATAGGGCGGCGGTATACTATATATCGAGCCACCGCGAATTATTGGCGCAACTAGAAGGGCCGCCAATGGCACGAATTCCGCGCTTGGCATGTGAAGTGTATATAGACGACTCTCTATAGGAGTGATGGCCGCCTTTATGAAAGAAGCTTGATAATCTGTCGAATTTCTCCACAATTCAAGCAAATTGCTATACCTCCTTGTTGACTTATCTGTATTGCGTATGGAGGCCTGTAAGTACTTTGCAATCGCCGCGTGGCGTCGGTTGGCGTAGCATTCCTGTATATGGTCCCCTACGGTAGCCGTGTACTCTGTACGGGAGCCATATACGGGGATACCATGCATCATTTCATACTTAGCCGACGACGACGCGGAAGCTATAGGAAAGTAGTGCGGTTATACGAGTATCACTCCGAGCGTTTCGCACTGCCTTTTTTTTTAAATCTGCGACGCTTTCTACGGAATAGCTAGCCCATGTATTACGGTTACAACTGTTGGACGTAAGGTTCCGTAAAATCAGGCGTTATTTGCGCATCTCTGCGATATATCGAGTAAGCGGCTTACTGTGTTTTCGTCGCAAGCTCAAGCGGTGCGCTGTGGCTGGTCGCAGAAACGTGTCACTCCACTCATTCGGGCGGTATTAACAAGTTGAGACTCACGAATCTTTCAATGTAGTAACTATGCCGTATTTTGCGACATAAACGTGTGAGATTTGATACACCAAGTAACATGACGCACACCTGTGTCCGCTACGTGCGAAACAGAGTATAGGTCGGTGCATAGTTGCTGTATAAGTTCCAACGTATACAGGAGCACTAGGTTGGTGTAGAGTTAAAGTATACACAGTAACTCTAGGCCGGTGTAGGGTGCCTCGAGTACCACGCTGTGCTGACATCGAGGCACCCTAGACCGGCATAAAGCCCCTTAAACTTCGTAAAGTAGTGACACTCTCCTCCTCCGCCTCCCCTCCTCCTCGTTTCTCCTCTCTTTCACGCTCCCTCCTCGACCGTGGCGCCGCCTACACTGCTCGAGCGTAGCAACGGCGCCGACATGCACTGCTCGCCATTCCGTAGACGCTTCTCGAGCAAAAATGGCGCTGATGCACGGCGAGACGGCCCACATGATGCTATTAGGCCAATAGCGATGCGGCGTTGGCTTCGGCCAGAGCACGCGAGGAGGAGGCGGGATTCTTCAAAGCGTGGCACTACTTTACGAAGTTTAAGCGGCTTTAGGCCGGCATAAAGCCCCTCAATCTCCCAAAGTAGCGCCATTCACTTCTCTCCTCCTCCGCTCGGCGCGGCCTCGACGGTGGCGCCGCCGGCAGTGGGCCTGCCGTAGCAGACGACGGCTAACACGCTACGGGAGGAAATCCGCGGAAAAGTTCGTTCGAGTCCTGCGGAGCAGTTTTTTCAATCTAGATCTTGCTTTGTCAGTCGGTAACTGGCCTTAAGAATGTCGTGTCGGATTTGCGGAAGAAATAGAGAAAAGCACCATTATTCAAGGCGTATTTAAGGCGTAAAGCGCGCGCACGTTGAAAGTTCGTGTTGCTGAAACACGACACAAGCACGCGGTGTGCTCAGACATGCGAGTAATTACCAGAGTTTCAGGTTTTGACAGAGCGAAAGTATGTGCACGTGGTTTCGTAGGTTAATTTACGTACCTGCAGGATGCTTTTGTTCGGCCGGCGCGTGAGAGATTCCGACTGTCTGCGGTCAGCAATGCCTGGCAGCAGGGCCGTTTCTGTTCCGCGCCTTTTACAGATGTACGTAGCTCATGCACAGGTTGTGGTGGCCATGAGCAACGTTTTCACACATAGGCGGTATAGATAATTTTAACAACTTACCAGCATATGAAATCGTTATTTATTTATTACAGTGCAAATGGTTAGAATTTGATAGAAAAGAAAGAAGGAACTTGATGGGACAACTGGAAAGAGGTTCAGAAAATAATTATCCCCCTCCCTCATTGGCACCAGCAACACTTTTGTTGAAGTGCTAATTTTATCTCTGTATACTACGTGCGTCTGTATTCTTTTGCGTTGTAAGTTTTCACAAGGAAGCAGTGTTGCGTTAACTGGAACAGTCAAGGCACACAAGACAGAAGAAAAGTTGATTCTTGGGTTTTACATCCCAACACCACGATCTCATAAGGCACGCCATAATGGGGGCTCTGGATTAATTTTTTTTTGCAGCTGGGGTTCTTTAACGCACCCCCAATGCACTGGACACGGGCCCGTTTTGACACGGGCGTCAAAAGAAGAGGTTGGAGGAGCCGTGTCACTTAACAAAGCCGCGCGTTCTTTGCCACTTGCTCGAAGTCAGCCCGCCCGATCTTGTGAATCCACACTTTTCTTCGTTTTGCGTTGCGCCCGGCGGATGGTAAAACAAAAAGCTTTTTGCCGTCACTGGGTCTGTTGTGGCAACCGTAGGCGCAGCAGCACGGCATCGCAATTAAGCACTCGGCCCTAACACATTGTATAAAACTACCGCGCTCCTTCAAACCGCCTGCCGTACTTCGTCGCGGAGGCCCAAAAATGGGGGTCGCAGGCCCAAGATTGGGGGTCGCAGCGCGCTGGAAAGAAAAGATATACAAAAGCGCGGCGCCTGCTCTGCGCCGGAAAGGAAAAAATATACAAAAGCGCGGGGCCCGCTTTCACGTGACACAGATTGGCCAATGGGGGAGCGGAGGAGGCTGGGGCGACAGGAGGAGTGGAGGAGGAAGCGCCTGGGTGAGCGGGGTGGCGGAAAGATCTAAGAATGGCGCTACTTTTGGAAAATTGAGGGGCTTTAGGCCGGCACAATGAACACCGCCACCAGTGGCGAAAATTTCGGCATTGTTCGGCAGACGACACTCCTGAGAAAGAGCGGTCGCTCGGCGGGATCGCGCGGGTGCCTGCCGCGGTTTTTCGGACAGTTTGTACTAAGCGCAAGCAATCGTAAGCGACATTATTGAGCTTTAAGTATGAATACGTTGTTGCACTTCCAACTCATTGCGTGCTCACGAGACAAGAGCATGCGAAAAAAGGATGTTGAATTTAGCGTTAATGAGAAATTCGGAGGGTTATTTCGCCCGAGACAAACACAAGCACGAGAGCCTGACGTCTCTCGTAGCTTCTTCTATACGTAACGGTGCGCAGGTGAGGCCTGCAGCACGTCTTATCGGTGCCGCTGCGACCGGCAACACGGGACCTTCGTTTGGCTACCGTCTTCTTCACAGGCTACGGACGATCGAGATCTCTCCCACAGGTGGCGCTGCTCAATGAAGCGCGGTATGAGAGTGCATGCGGGCTGTACCGCAGACTATACGAAAGGGGCTGTTTTTGGAACCTCTAATATTGAACAAAATATCTAAGGTCGCAGGCTTTTTGCAGACATGTTACAGGCTCCATATAACACATCTACGAACCTTCGTAGTTTCTCTGAATCTGCTTTTATTTCGTGTAAGGGCACGATTCTTTGCACTGTCCATATATCGTCCTTCCCGACACAAGTCGCGTAAGGCTGCCGCAATTGGTTGCCACGGACCAGAAGAGAAACTTGCGCGACTTGGTGGTGGGGCGAAATGTAAGTCAGCGCCGGTGTTGTGTTCTTGTTTTCCTTCGTCGCTGTCTGTTTCGCGCCGTTAATTTCCGTTGCCACGGTGCAGGTCTCGCGCGGTACCGTCATCCGCGTTTCCCGCGCTGAGCAGCAGCGACGAGCGAGTCCTGTCCGCGTCGGTGGAACTTAGGCCTAACGTGGCGGCACCCTGGAACCGACAGTTCGGCAGCTTCGAGTCGCTGTATCCGACCAGGCCGCCACCGCCTCCGCTCAACTCGTCCCTCAGCCACTCTGCGCCGTGCGTGTCATTCGGCGGGGGCCAATCAGACCGCGACTACGTCCAGTACCAACAGTCCGGCGTCGCTGCTCGTGAGTACATGCCACGTGTCCCTACGTAACTCGTGCCATAATTGAAAAAAAGAAATAATGCCGGTGCCACGTAGTTGGAGAGAATGTAACGTTGTTTGCCACCGCTTGGAGCAAGTCGGACTTTTTTGCATTTCGCCTAATTACATTATTATTCATTAATAATTAATGCTTTTCTTTGGCTTCGTTCGTTGTTGGCGGTGGTCGTGATTCTAAAAAAAGAAATCGAGGTCCTCGGTTTCCCTTGTTATCGTTCACGCTCACGCACATACACACACACACGTGTGTGTGTGTGGGCAGCACTTCCTTTTGGTTTGGGATATATGGTCTTTCTTAGCTGCGCCAAATTCTTAAAAACTGCCTGTGGCAAATACACGGAGTAAGACATTTAGGAGGTGAAACTCCCGTCAGCGCGAGCGAGCGGGGGCGACCAGATAAGGTCACAATTGTTGTATGCGCCGACGGGGTCGTATACAGTGGCGGCGCCATGCGGGGCGTCGTAGAAGCCGCAGCGAAAAAAAAAATGCAGCGCCCGGGCAGGCGGCTCCAGCGCGCTTTCAACGGCGGTAATTTCTTTCCAGGCCGCCAGGCGCCGCCAGCACGATAACGGCTCCGCGGGCTTGTGACCTTTTCTGGTCGCCACAAACAGCGGAGTTTCCACTCCTAAATGTTTCTTGCTCCGTGGGCAAATGGCACAATTCTAACCCTTGATATAAATTATTTGATGAGGCGGCCATTACTTGTACGAGAAATCAAAACCCTTAGCTGTATAATTAACAAATTACGCTAACTAACTTTTCTTAACTTAATTATTTTACGCATATATTTCAACCTACGAATTGTAGCCGGTGAGCTTACAAGGCATATCCACTTGGAACGAATTCTCAGGGCTACACCAATTTGGAGATAATAATTTTCAAAGTTTCCGACGAAATGCATTGGCGTACCAGTTACTTTTGTGCTTCAATGCACGAAACATATCTTTATCGCAACTTTGACGGCGCATGTCTCGAGACGTCAAGCTAAACCTACAGATCTAATCATTTCGTTGGGCGCTGACAAAACGCCGACGGCTCTCTGTCGGCATGCACCATCGAGTTTAGCAATGCAGGAGCATTAGAGTTTAGACGTCTGCAACGCCGCTGGCGGTGGCCCTCGTCACTAATCCGCCGTTGTGAGACGCCCGGCATAGCTGCCGGGGCACTGTCTCTCCAGCGCAGACGCGTTTGCATCGCGTACTGCGTGCTGCGCCAACGCGTCAACCCCCCGTGTATCGGTACACGGAACACCGTCCGAGGAGTTCGAACCACGAACTTAAAAGCGTCGCTATCGCTTTCTACGCTTCGGACCTTCAGGGCGAAACTGCCAATTTCATCTTTTGTCTTCTTTTGTCTCGTTTGCATTTTAGCTGCGAGCACGTCGTGGCAAGGACAACCGCAGTGGCCGCAAGTGCAGCTTCCTCAGGGACCACCGGCGAGCGACGTCCAACAGCAGGACTGGTGGTCGCCGGAGACGGTTGCGGCAGGCGGGGCCTCGGTTGACGTCCATGGCGATGCCCGCGAGCCGCCATCTTGGCAGACGGGCGGCGCTGGTGCCAGCGCTTCCTACGAAGGGAGCGACGTCAAACAGCTGGACTGGTGGTCGCCGGCGACCGTTGCGGCAGGCGGGGCCTCGGTTGACGTCCATGGCGATGCCCGCGAGCCGTCATCTTGGCAGACGAGCGGCGCTGGTGCCAGCACGTCCTCCGAAGGGAGCGACGAGTCCGTGCCCAGCATGAGCAGCCTGATGTCTCTCGTGCTGGAGATGGAAGATCCAGACATCGAGATAGAGCGGTCCCGGCACTGGATGAACGCTGCGGACGCCTGACCAAACATCGTGACGTGCGATCGGACTTGCGAGTTGTCTCACAAAAGGCCGTCGTACGCGTGAACCCGGAAGCTTTACGGACAGACAGAGAAGCGCGACTGTACTTTTCCACGATCCAACGATCCCTGTGTAGGATGTCGTAACGTTTTGCAGCCCATATCCGGCATTGAGAAGCTATACCTTCGATTCATTGCCAAAAACTCCACTGTGATTTCAAAAAACAGATTGATCCCTGCATTTTGTCGTTCAGACACATGTAATACAACATTTTTACTGTTTTTAATACATTTGGACAAGGAACGGATAAGGGCTCGTTAAAAAAAAAAGAACTGTACCATAATAATTCATTTTTGTGCTCAATATAGTTAACATGGTTAGAACACAAAAAAATGCATGTCTGGCAAGTAGTGTAGACACCGTAATTCGATAAAAGCGATAACAATAGAATGTCTACCTCTGCAGCTTACACGCTGAAAAAGAAAGAAACGTCGTTTGCTGTGCACGAAAGAAGTTCAGCAATTGTCAAAGTAACAGTGACGAAATGCCAAAAAGTGACACTTGCTATACTGACGAACTGAGGCTGTGCATGATGCCTTCAGGGATTAAACCGGCCGTGTAGAAAATACACGGAAAGATACACTGCGATGCTCTTATCTACCTCATGTCACACATTATTTATGATGCATTGTCAATAAACGTGCCAGAGCTACACAATTTTGTTCCAAGACGTACGCAGACTCCACAGAAAGAAAGTCATGGTGATATGGCGACCTCTTGCAGTTGTTGTAGCGAATGGCCTTACTTACTGAGTATTTAAATGTCAATCTCCATCTGTACATTCTTGTCACCCTTCATTTATTCGTTTTGAATAAAGACATTTGATCACTCCCTCATTTGTTGCTCAGTTATTCGTGTCGGGCTTTTTTTATTAAGAGACAAATCATCGGCTGAAAAGACACGCACAATTATTGGCTGCATGCATTACAAGTAAAATGTATTGCCTTTTTCATTCAGTTAACCATGCTGCATTGCAAGCAGAATGATCGACTGCCAGCCAAGTCGCCTTAGTCCAGTTTTCCCTGAAAAGTATCTTACAGGGATGCCGCTCTTTCAAAGACGACTGCGAATGGTGCAGGAGTCAAATGGGAACACGCATTTTAGAACTGTTTACATGTTCTACAACGAAGCAGCCTACGGCGAGTCGTGGATTCTATCGTACCTCGGATTCTATTGTACTTCTTGTGATAAGCTAGATGACCAGCCGTGGGATCGTCGTGAAAGGCTCCCAGAACCTGCAGAGAACGCGGTATGACGGTGACCCATTTGTTGTCCCCGATGAGATAAATGTAGCAATACGAAATTCCACTGCGGAGCTTGAGTTAAGCTGTCTACGAAGTAGGGCGTTCGGGAGTAAAGGAGAATTTTCCAGCCATTCGACAACAGTGCGGCATGCAGCATGGGTCGGCACCTTGGTGGGAAACAAGGATGGATGGGCGGTCGGGGCCTATAGTCAAGTAGCCTTGCGACGGTTAAAGACAATGGAGACGACTCAGTGTGTAAGCTGGCGCAGATAGGTGAGTGATCGGGGATCGGGAGTGCGCAGCGAGAAAGGGTGTCTGCGTCCTGGTGCTTCTTTCCAGCCACTGGCGAGATCGGGAGCCGCAACGCGAGGGCATTTCGTGGGCAGACAGCACACACCGACCGTCTGAGCGAGGCTGCTCGCTTCGCTTGCACGTTTGCCCTTCGCAACGACCGCGTCGAGTAAACCAACTGTATTTAATTACGGGTGACCCAAGTGTATAGTGTCAGTTGTTTTGGCAAACATAAGCGCTCTTCGACTAGCTCGGTTTGGATCGTAAGCGCCGTCGGCCACGGCGTCTGCCTAGCTAGGCCTACCGGCCCTATCGCTGGCTGTTAGCGGAGTCGTCAGTGGACAACGCGCCGTCGTGAAGTGTTCTGTCACTCGCAGGGTCATCATTTTATTGACAGATTTTATTATTTTATCGTAAAGCGAAGCAGTGCTGTGCAGAGTTGTTTATATTGCGTTTCTCGACGGGTATATGAAGTCAAGCTGGAGGGCTGGATCTGGGCGGAGCTTACGCGCCGCTCAATCTTTCGGATGCACGCACCGTGTGCCTCGAATCATCGTACGCCGCATGCCGGAGCATGCGGCGCCGCACGTCGGATCCGATGCCGAATCGTACCGTGTGTCTCCTGCTTACACGTATTTGAATAGGCCTCGTCGGAGTTAGGCCCGAGGTAAAGCTTCCCTCTTAAGGCAGACACATGCCCAATTATACTCGGTGAGAATGGGACTAGGGCGAGGGGCCGGCGGAGGGGTCAGCTGCCGCGCACAATCTGTTCTCTGTCAAATTCGGCGTACAAAACTCGGTGTCTGACTTACTTTGGAGGGGCTACCGAGAAAGCAGGGGGGTGATCCCAACCGGGGTGCGAGCCGCATTGTCTGTCTCTGTAGGCGAGGCTAGGAAGGACACTGTCGGGAGTACAACGCGAGTCGTGCTAAACAGTGACAGTCGCGAAATGCCTTGAGGTTATACTGGTCGCTACCGCAGAGGAATTCGCCTTTGTTGAAGAACTCGGCCCCTTTCTTTCTTTCTTTCTTTCTTTCTTTCTTTCTTTCTTTCTTTCTTTCTTTCTTTCTTTCTTTCTTTTTTTTTCAAGTCACCTGTTCTAGTTCGCGAGATATGGCGATTCGGAGGCGTTCCGAAGTGTGTGGGGCTGGTAGGATGACAAGGGTGGCAGTTTGGTGAGCACTGCCGTTTGACGAAGTTGGTGCCGCATATCACGAGTTCAAACGGCGCGAAAATAAAAAGGAAGAGAAGGATGACAACTAGGACAAAGATTAACGTGCGCGCACGATCCAGTGCCGTTCCTGCGTGCATCTTTGTCCTCCTCTTTTCGCGCCGTTCATGTTTGTCACGTGCAGTTTGGGCGCGTGCATAAGGAAGAACGACGGAGCGAAGACCAGACACCGAAGAGAATCGTGCTAGCTATACGGGCGGGGGTCTGTTATCACGTTAAAGAGGGGGTTCCGGCATTGGCACCGCAAAAGCGGCTCCTTTTCACTTGCGTGGGTGGCTAAAGAGAGAGAGAGAGAGAGAAAACAAGGGTAGGAAAGGCAGGGAGGTCAACCAGAACAGCATCCAGTTTGCTGCCCTACACTGGGGGTGGGGGATAGGAGAATAAAAAGAGGAAGAAAGGAAGAGAGTAAGCACTGAGTACGTGTGGGAGGGACACCGTACACAAGGACACTATGAACGGTCTGTTAAGCCCTTGCACTTCAAGTACCGCACAAGTGCACGAATCGCTTTTCGAGCCAGTGACGGGTGTGGCCACAGTCCGAGTATCTTTCTCGAGTCCAGCCTGCGCAAAGTTGCCCGCAGAGAGAGGCGTTGGACATCGTAGCGAGGGCAGGTACACAGTAGGTGATCGATAGTCTCCTCGCACCCACAGGAGCGCTGTTCGCTTCCAAATCGTTTACCAACCAGCTAACCCAGGTCCCTTTCTGGACTTTTGTCAGATTCTGTAGTGGTGGCATTTTGAGCCAATCTGAGAGGCCCAGAGTTTTGCTTATGGCCTCTTATGATGCCTCCAATACCAAATTTGTGTATATGGCGGAATTCGACAGCGTTCAAGATATCACCTTCAATTGCGTTGCTTTCTCGTATTTGGGCCGTTGTGTCCCCACGGAAAGTTCGTTGAAAATGACTAGTCGAGTTAAATCCTTTGCGTATCTTCACTGCCCGCGTGAGATTCCCCCTCTCCTCGCCTCCTCTGTCCCCCTTCCCACTGTCCCTACTTTCCAAGTATCCCTCCGGCGGTGCCTATTGTGTTCCTCCTCGGCCTCTTGGATTTTTTTTCTTTTTGCCGCCTGAGGGGGAGAGTGCACGATAGTTCGATACCCGGAAGAGAAAGCAATAAAAGAACAAAAGGAACCAAGGGGGAAAGAAGGAAGAATACCCACGTGGTTATCTGAATTGTCGAAGCTCGTGTCCTTTTTCGGCTCATTCGCATAGTTCCGTGTCGCCTGCGACAGTAGTTCACCGTGCGTCTGCCCACGTGGTCCACAGTATACCGTCTGCTTACGGGTTCACTGAGCGCATATCGTGCGAGAATATAAGCCACGCCACGCAGGATATCGCCGGAGACTGTGCGCCTGATTACGGACCTGCGAAGTTTGTGCATCGAATGTGTGCGACTTCGTGTTTTCGTTTTGTTTTTTCATAACGTTTTGGGTGTTACCGCTTTCAAGGATAATTGCGATTCGGCTCCCGTCGCCTTTGCGCTTCCGCGTTGCTGACCTGCAACCCTGCATAGACCCGAAGAAGCCGTTCGGAGTCCCGTGAATTACAAGTAGAACATCGCCGACACTCAGGCAAGTTTCAAGTTTGGTTAATTTTTTTTCGTTACTTAATACATCAGTCTCGTGATATCTTTACGGAATCATTATCTCTCAACAGCAAGCACGTATTGGGCCTCTCTTACAAAGGCCTCTTGTGTACCTTTTTTTTCATCATCGTGATTTTTCGTTAAGATGCTTACGAATCTAATAATAACCATGAATGTGAACTGTATATGTCCTAAATATATTATCTATACTATGCTCAAGTAAGAAATACAGATATAGTACTCGTGCCATTATATATTCGGAAAGAAGTTTATGAGTGTCTGTATTTGCGATACAATAACTAGGGTATAGTGTTAGAATGCGAGGTACTCCACCACAATATCCACTGAGACGCTTAGTCGCTGTAAATATAAATATATTAAACAACAAAATGAAAAGTGTTTTTGCCCGCACAAACCGCCATTCACAGCGACTTTTAGTTGCTCGCATGCGAAGTATAACATGCGTAATAGCGTCCAATAGCCAAATATCATCCTTGTGTTGGCACTCATGCTTTTCGAAAACAAGATCCTCTTTGTTGCCTTCGGGCAGGTTTGGCGTATCTGGAATCTGGGTACTCTGTAACCATTTCAGGAAAAAAAAAGACGGTTGGTTAGGCAACTTGTAGATGTCGTATAAACGTGAAAATTGTATCAACTGATACCTTTCCACGCCGAAAACACGTAGCAATAGTCAGCGACTTAAGCCTGTTTCACATGCAAGCGAAAACACTCGCGAATCCTGCCGTCGCGCCGCCGAAATCTGTTTCGAGCGGCGGCGGCGCCACTAGCGGCGGGAGCGGCGAGGTTCGGCCATGTTGGAATTTCATCGCGGCGGCAGAGCGGCAGCACCGCTTCCGAACGGCTCGTCTCGCCACGTGACCAGTGGAGGACTAGTGCGGGAAAGCCTGCGCATAGGGCGATGTTTATTTACTTGCCACTATCAGCTGTGGAGATTCCCACTCTGAATGCCTGCAGGGCGACATCTTGAATTTGCATCCCCGATGCCATGTGCAGGGAAGGAAGCAAAGAAGTAAATCTGGCGTACTCGGATAAGCGACTTATCAATAAAAGGCGGCGAACTACCTAGTACCTCAGTCATTGCAAGTCTTGCGCATGACGCTATAGGTTTCGTGAGCGGCCCTTCAACCAGGTCATGGAGCGCCTCAAACTTTTCTGCCAACATCTTATAATACTCCTGAACACACTCGGTGTTGGCGTTCAGGAGCAGCGGCATCTGCACAAAAATATTGCACACTAAAGTACTGTTTCTGTGCAAACACAACCTGCGGCGGTGTGGAACCCGGATTCCTCCTTCCGATTCTCCCAGATAGGTTTCACCCACCAGCGCCGTGGAACCCGGAGTTGGAGAAAAGCATTTTTTTTTCTTTTTTTTAAAGGCGAACAGAAGAAGATCTGTGTAGAATCCTCAGGTGGCGCACATAAATCCATCTCTGTTGACACCGTGGTTAACACGCTGGCGTCTGTTATGGCAGCGTACCGAGCCGCTCGCGAGTTTGTGCGCCGCATATGCGCATTTTATTTACAAAAAAAAACACGAAAGATGAAAATTAAGCATGATTAGATATTTAGAACGCAGAACATTCACCAATATAATAAAAATTTCAGAAGCAGGGACAAACCAATGCTTTTGTTAGTAGTCCAAACTACCGAACCTGGCGGAAAGTCCCGCGTTTTTTGCCAGCAACATTTATATTCGCAGCAACGGAAGACGCGCGGTGGCAATGCATGTGAAACGAAACCTCGCGAAAAGCTTCGCAGCGCCGCGCCGCTATTCGCTCTATTCGCTCAATCGCTTGCATGTGAAACAGGCTTTACGATATAATGAAGAGGGAGTATAATTAGCCGCAAACACTGTAAGCTATTTGAGCGAGCGATATTTTGCCACTAGCGCCATCTGCTGCGTATGTGCGCCAACTAACATGCAGGCGCGGGGTATCCCGGATGTTCCCGCTCTCTCCACGCTTCGCCGTGCGCGTCAAGTTGGCGTGCATTTTAAAAACAAGTTCTTATTTGCTGACTTCACACGGGTATGGCGTATCTGGGATCTGGCTATCTCGTAACCACTTCCAGAAAAAGAAAGGAAGGTTTAGCCAAGTGTTGACGCTGCAGAAGGCAATATACGATACGACACGAAATGAGTGAATAATCAACGTGAAAAGGAAACAGGAAGAGACAGAATAGAGACATATAATCAACACTTAATAATCGAATCAGTTGAACGAAGCGTGTAGGATTGGGCTTGTTGGTAAAACATGCTTTAAAGCTTCAATAATAGTGCAAAGACAGCAGAGGGGACAGAAGAGAGAACAGAGCGCTAACCTCCGACAGTTTATTTTCTTTTCAGAAAGCATAGCAAGTTTTATACTCCATAATGATATATAATATAATAGCGTGTTAATATTCCATAATAAAGCTTGCTCTGTTTTCTGAAAAGAAAATAAACTGTTGGAGGTTAGCGATCTGTTCTCTCTGCTATCCTTGCGCTATTATTCAAACTTTAAAGCAGTTGAACGAACCACCATATAAATTTGACGTTGTCTGCTTTAGCGTGGACACTTGGTTGACCCTTTCGTTTTCTTTTTCCTTCAAAATGATTAATGAAGTTCCATTCAAATTTTGACCACCCGAGGTGCTTTAACGACCATGTGAAATACGTGATGGTTTCTCCTTTATCGTTAACTTTTTTCTTTTTCTTTAACTTATCTAGGCAACTTATCTAGGAACTAAGGCCCCTAGATATGTTTCATTCTCCCTTTGTTCTCCTCCTCTATTCCTTTTCCTGCATGGAGCGCTGCCAGCGCCCCCACAAATGTTTCGAATCTCTGAACACACGTGCAAATATAACAAAGGGCTTCTAGCTTGCGTCGCACTACACATCCGTTTTCCATACTCGTTTTGAAACGTGTATTCCATGCCGTAAATCCTTATTCATGCGCGTATTGGCGTAAACCATGCTGCGTGAAAAAATAAATGGCACTTTTCTTTTCGTGCCACGTGACCGCACTCAGCCAATCACGCACCGGCAATGGCGGGAGAGCGGGATGAGGAGGAGGTCGTCGGCGAGGCGAAATAATGGCGCTACCTTGAAACTCATTTATCTAGGCACCTTCTGGCGAACATAGTTAAGGTCTCCAGAGAGAGAGAGAGAGAGAGACAAAGGCAAAGGAAAGACAGGGAGGTTAACCAGAGATTATCTCCGGTAGGCTACCCTGTTCGGGGGGAAGGGAAAGGGGATGCAATAGGTGAGAAAGAAAGAAGGATAAAAAAGGAAAAAGAAAAAAAAAACCTAAGCACACACACGCACGTACACAGGAACTATTTCTGTGGGCACTGTCACGCAACCCGCAAAGGCATTCCTAGTCTTACGCAGTGTCACCGTACAGTCCTGCGCCACACAGTGTACTGTCACAATTTGTCAGAAAGTCCCGTGTCTTTCAAGTATCGCAGCAGCGCCTTCATAGCGGATCGCGCTGATGTTCGCGTAGGCCAGGTTTCAAGGATCTTGTGTTCTGTCATAGGGCGCTCCAGTTTGTCTTTTATATTTAGGACCTCTTAAAGGCGCATTCAAGGTATAGCAAACTGTTGCCTGCGTTTCTATGCCGCCGAAATGCCTCCACCGCATCCGTGAACCGAATTCGCGAACACGTCAGACCCTGCCGACGTTTAGGTCGTTGACCGCGAACTTCAGCGGCTGTTTTTCGTATAAACGGATCAGCGGCATAGTTGGCATTGACCACTCTTGCCAGCTGTGGCCGGTCGAAGTCACGTGGGCTACAGGCTCCTGACCTCGTTCCACGTATGTTTGACTGAGTAAGTGGAAGGTACGTGTATACGTGCGAATATGTTCCACTTGCTTAGTTTACTGGCATTGCCGTGTATCATTCTGAATCGCGTAAGTTTCGGCTGTGTGTGTGGAACATCTTAATCTCGGTCTATACTTAGGTTCCACAAAGTGCAGGAGGAACAAACTTGTAAACGATCTTCTCGCATGCACACATGGCGAAACTTGTGTGGTGACGACACGAAAAAATAAAAAAAAAGTGTAGGTTAGCCAAGCGTGCTCCCTCAATAATACGCGTAATGCGCCGATCGTTTCCACGGGTCTCAGTAAGCGTGAGCCCTTTGTTCTTTTCGCTTATGCAAATGTGGCGCCATAAGTCACGCGCTGTTGGCAACCGCGCGTATGTTTCTTCCACGCAGTTGCGGCGGTTACACGTGCCTCTCTTTGTGCAGTTTACTGTATTCGTCTCCTCTATAACGCTGTAACAACGTATATTTTCTTTCTTCATTTTTTAAAAATTATTACATACGTGCACGCTACAACATGGCCCGTGCAGGATAGCTACAGTCGCGTGCATTATGAACTTCAACGCCGTCGCCATGACGAAAGGTGCCCCCTGGGTGCGTGGCAGCGCCGACACATATAAAAAAAATGTGCCTTTATTAAGTATACCAGTAATTGACACAGTTTTCTGCGATTTTTTGTTGCCCCCGCGCTTTCACGGGACCCCTTCGACCACGGGCACCGGGTTGCAGCTAGTATTGCACGCGACAGTAGACACATCATAGTAAAAAATAGTAGCCAACTATAGCCCAACGTTCAGCATTAGTAACGATACACTCTGGTGTTGTGTCCACCCTCTGTGCTGGTTCAGTGTCCTTTTCCGTGTTCATGCAGGGCAGGGGGGTGTTTTGTAAGAGTCCACCTAGTGGACTGTCCATTTCGCCCGCCGCTAATTGGATGCAGCTGTACGAGGGAGGAGGAGACGAGCGGCCCTAGCCAGTGAGCAGCGACCGAAATGGACAGTCCACTAGTTAGGCTCTTACAGAATGCCCACCACCCCCCAGAACTGACCCGCGGCTTCTGCAAGAGAGTGGGGAAGGTTTCGGAACTCGCGCTCAGCAAGAATCTTGTACGTGTGAGCACCGGCGCGAAACGAATGACGACATATATGTGCAGACGGCGCTGCATCTTCCACAGCTGTTGCATCAAACAGCGAAGCCCGGCAGATCCTTAACCCCGCAATGCCCAGTGCGTCGTCTAAGCTTCGCCGAGGTTGACGGCTCGCAATTCTGATGTAGGCGGCAAGAATGGTGTAGCGCGAAGCAAGACAGGAGGACGATTAAAAATCATTGTACTCGTCCTCCTGTCTTTTTTTTGCACAGCGCCATTTGTCACTATTAAAGAAAATGCGCCTGCACCCCACCCTTTGAGAGGGGATGTACCGCGGAGCTGTACACCCACGTTAGAAAGGCACGACAGACGTTAGACAAGCACTCCCACCACAAGCGACGTACAACCGTGAGCAAAATATACGGACCATGGATTACGCGATAAAGCCGTTTTTTTTTCCTCTGCCTGTGAATACATGTTGAAATTCAGGACTGCATCCCAAACTTTGACGTTGTGAACTTTTTAGTGTACTCGTCAATTTCAGTGCATGCATGTCAATTACAAAAAAAAAATAGTTTTATCGGCGACCCTGTGGTCTGTATACTTTTGCTCACGACTGTATACGTCACGCGCGCGTGCGGGAGCGCAGCATACCTGCTCATTCCTCTAGGCCCTCCGCCAATTAAGCGCAAGTGACTTATTGAACTAATTGAATTTCTTGAAGTAGATTCCGTCAGAGAATTCGTAAAACACGACTTACGCGCAAGCCGCAGACACGACAACTTCGGATTGTAATTCGAATATATACGAGAATAACGGTATCGTCGGGTGACGATATCACCTGGAGACGTCATCACGTCAAACGCGACGTCACGCGATGACGTCTTCGTTCAATGGATGATGCCACCTGATGACGTCTTGCGATGTATCTTGGAGAACGCTGTGCGCCTTTAGCCTTTGCACTGTCTCCGGGATCGGCCCAATTTTTTTTTTTTGTGCGAGCACGCGGACACGAACAATCCCGGCCCACTAGAGGGTAACACCTTCGCTGTAAAACAACCTATAACCCATCCCGTCCCCATTCTGATTTAAGCTCGAGAGACTTAATGCAGAGCATACATGCCTGTTTTGATGCACTGGAGCCAAGTATTAGTTGCGGATAGTGCAACGAAGCAATTACTAATTAAGTACGGCGCAAATTAGGTCATGATTCAAATAACATTTCATTGTTTTTCTGCGCATATGTATACTCTTCGTTGCCCGAAATAATGGTGAAAAATTTGTTGCCAATAGTCCTTGCTCTGAAACTGTGGAGTTTACAGGTTAGAGTAATACTGAATAGAAAATTTTGACCTATATCTCGCTTTATTTTTCTCTCTCCCTTAATTGTTGACTTCACAATTACTACTTACTAATTAATTTCCAATTACCAAGCGCCACAAGTAACTAATTACGGCGCCTTTTTGTGTGACCCGTTCGAGGCGCGTGCTAGAGCGTATCGCCGCTTCGGACGTGACGAAAGGAGCCTATTCACGTCATGGAGACGGCGGTCACGTGGTATAAAAAAAAAGATACACTGAAGAGAGAGAGAGGGAGAGAAAGACAAAGGAAAGACAGGGAGGTTAACCAGAGATTATCTCCGGTTGGCTACCCTGTACTGGGGGATGCGATAAGTGAGAGGGAGAAGGATTAAAAAAAAAAGAAACTACACACACACACGCACGTACACACAAACTTTTTCTGTGGGCACTGTCACGCAGCCCGCAAAGGCGTTCCTACTGTGATGCAGTGCACCGTACAATCCTGGTCGAAGCCCGTATTCTACGAACTCGAGAATGGACGACTTGCGAAATTCGCAGCGACTTCCAGCTCCGGAATCGGAAACGTCGCGCTTCGTCGCGGGGTACGAAAACAAGTCTTCTCAGCGATATACGTGCGCTGATCAGGCTACATCGAGGGACCCTTGGTTGCGTTTACATTCAGGAGAGCACGTTGTTGGGCGAGTCGGTCGTACATACTTAAAGAAGGGAATTGCGCTAAAAAAAGACACGGACGAGTAAGGACATGGACGGGCGCAAACTCGCGACTGATTTTATTCAGAAGGAACACAAATATATATACCTAGATTCTTATTGCCTAATCATTGCCTAAGCGCACATGCCAAGAACGTTTTTTTCTTTCTTATACAAATTTATACTGGAATCGCTTACGCAATCATCACCTGACCTATCAATGTAAAAAGCTTCTGCGAGTTCACGTGCTACCTGGTTACGACTGCGCCTTAAGATTTTGGTTCTAGCCAGCAAAGGCTGGCATGCTTTATCAGGCGTAGCCAAAGGGCATGCGCCGCAATGTAAGGGCAAATTTGATCCTTTTTCGTTAACCATAGAGAGCTTGTGTTCCCTTAGTCGTTCATTTATACAACGGCCCGTCTGGCCAATGTAAACTTTTCCACATGTCAGGGGAATTTCATACACAACCCCGACCGAACACCTGACAAACTGGGTGGCGTGACGTTTGGTGCAGTCTCGCACGCATTCCTCGCCGGAGACAATCCGGGGGCACAAAGAGACAACTCTCCCACAACCTGAAGAATGTAGCCAATCGCTACGGTGTGCCGGTGGTATTTTCTGCCCCGCGCAAGTTGGCCTCTTTGTGCCCCCGGATTGTCTCCGGCGAGGAATGCGTGCGAGACTGCACCAAACGTCACGCCACCCAGTTTGTCAGGTGTTCGGTCGGGGTTGTGTATGAAATTCCCCTGACATGTGGAAAAGTTTACATTGGCCAGACGGGCCGTTGTATAAATGAACGACTAAGGGAACACAAGCTCTCTATCGTTAACGAAAAAGGATCAAATTTGCCCTTACATTGCGGCGCATGCCCTTTGGCTACGCCTGATAAAGCATGCCAGCCTTTGCTGGCTAGAACCAAAATCTTAAGGCGCAGTCGTAACCAGGTAGCACGTGAACTCGCAGAAGCTTTTTACATTGATAGGTCAGGTGATGATTGCGTAAGCGATTCCAGTATAAATTTGTATAAGAAAGAAAAAACGTTCTTGGCATGTGCGCTTAGGCAATGATTAGGCAATAAGAATCTAGGTATATATATTTGTGTTCCTTCTGAATAAAATCAGTCGCGAGTTTGCGCCCGTCCATGTCCTTACTCGTCCGTGTCTTTTTTAGCGCAATTCCCTTCTTTAAGAGTGCGTTTACATTCTCGTTCGAGAGTGTTTGCTGGCAGTAATTTCGCAAGTATGCTGTCGTCGACGATTGAGGAAGACTCTTATATCCCCCCCATGATATAGACAATACAGAACTTTCACAGGGCCTCACACCGAGGAAAAACCTAGTGAAAAAAAGAATATATATATATATATATATATATATATATATATATATATATATATATATATATATATACATACTGCCCTGCAAGGCTGTCCTTCCGTCCAAAGCTCGTTACATTTCTTCCCCTTCCACATATAGTCTTGTTTAGCCGCTTTGCTTTCTAAATTACAGCCGGCTGAGTATGGACGTTTATTTTTAAAGGCCACCTTCATTTTCCATATATATTTCCGGCCGACCTCTCTGTTTTTTCCAGTCAATAAACTTTTTCTTCCGGCCATATAGTATATACGCATATCTTCCTCGGACCCGAAAACAGCTTAGAGCCATAACCATTGTTCAAGTAGGTTTTTATACCCGACTGGCGTGTTACTAACGTCAACAATTTTTTTGTTAGGGGGAAGCTAAATTTATGTCACTAGCTTCCACACACACACACACAAATATATATATATATATATATATATATATATATATATATATATATATATATATATATATATATATATATATATATATATATATATATATATATATATATATATATATATATATGCATGACAACGGAGAAATCGTTTTTTCTCGGCAAACATGGCACCGATGGTTTGTTACGTTTAAGCGTAGTAGTTATTAATACATCAATGGTAAGAAGTATGTTTTCAATTGATGCCATCGGTTTTTTTTTTAAGGAATATTCCTGAAAATTGCAAAATTTGGAGAAGCAAAATGAACAAGTTTGCTGCCCTGCAACACATCAATAAATGAAGGTATGACGATCCTCTAAACTGCAGCTCATAATAAATTCAAAGCGGTCAAAATTTCTGCATTGCAAGCCGCTTTTAGGTATACAGCTAAATTGTGAGTAAGGCCTCCGAGCGACGGCAAACAACATTGCTTTAGTTCTGTCCAGCTACGTGCACCATGGCATTTGCATACTTTCCTTTTTTTAAATCTCGGTGCATGATTGTTGGCACACCCTGTATGTAGTCGGCTGTTACTGATACTGTGTCTTTTGTATAGTTTTTCTCTGACAGAATGACGTTTTCTCGTCTGATGAAATTACAAGCCAAGGCTATCATGACATGGTGTACTTTACGTATTTCTTGACGCAATTTACTTTGAAAACTTCAGCCTTGCCACTTAGGCCTAGCGGAAAGGCCTATTAGAAGAACGAGGAGCACATTGCAATAACGCGCTCGCTCGCTTGCATTTGCATTCGTGCGAATTTCGGCATTGTTGACATAAAAATTGTTACAGCGCAAACACATGCAACCACAAGTATCAAGGACGGGACACAAGCGCTGACTGTCAACTAAATTTTACTTACGGAAGAGGGATACCTTATATAAGGGGAAAGGCAGAAGTGAAGGGGGAAGGGAGTGGTACAATCGGGGATAATGACATTGCGCATGGATTCTGCATTCTGCCCGAATTCAATCTGTGAAAAAGCGTCTTCTGCGAACGGGGCAAAATGCCTTCCCACGATATTTACACGCAGCATGTCCCGATCATGTCCCCCATGTGTACATGCGAGGAATGTCCGCGCTGGGCACATTCAACGCATCCCTGTAATACCCATGTCTTGCCATGTGGGCCTCTATCCGGCGGACAATCATTGCTGTCTCAGAGACGGTATTCTTATAGTCCGCATCGTTTAATGTAAAGCTTGGCACTGTTAACTGCCATGTTTGTCAACGAAAATGTGCGATGTCGCCTTTGGACGCACCCCGCAGCAGTTAATAGAAGGCAATCTCGATGGAAATGCTTCGTCGTATTGCAGACGCGGTACGGCAAACGCAAGATACAACGGACATGTTTTGAACTTTACCTGACTTCGAGGCGGTGCAGAGGAAAGCAAAATTGACGTTTTTTTTTTTTTTTTTTTTTTTACATATGGCACAAGAGACTGCGCGCCGTGTGCTATACTGAACAGTCCAGATTACATACGATATGATGGGATGTCGCTGCAAAATTTGGACGAGAACAGAGTAGCGACAAGCGCAAAATAATGTTTGATGATTTAAAGGGGCGATGGAAAAGAACGCTGTTTTCAGTATGTGCGTGTAAGCACAACCCGACGAAAGAAAAAAAGAATGTCGCAACGTTCGGCAGCTTTCGGTGCATGTCTTCTATGGAAATCGCGCGCGTATTCATCGCAACGCGTTCTCTCGCCTGCCCACCGCCGCCTTATTGAGCAGAAGGCAGTGAGATAAAACGCATTTTTTAAAGAGGAAGCTTTAGCTCGGGTGCTCCTATCTAAATACATGTAAAAGCGGAATTCGTCGATCTCGGCAACCACTGCACCGAATTTGCCGAGGTTTGTTGCATTTAAAAGAAAAACCTTAAAATCTAGTGACTGTTGGTGTCGATGTTTTTATTTATGTTGTCAATGTTTTCGTTAAAAATTGGCGAAAATCTAACATTCTCAAAAAAAGAAACTATCATGTTTACTACTCTGCAACACAGCAATGAAAAATGGTATCACAGTTCCGTGAAATGCATTTAACAGTGCATCTAAAGCGGACAAAATTGATTTGTTAGACATGAATCTCAAAAATTTAGTAATACGAAATAACAGCGTTTGCAGAACCCTTGTACACACGTTACAAGTTCAGTTAAGAGATAAGATGGCATATTGAATATGTCCGCTTTCAGTGATCTAATGGGCACGGTTTACAGTACCGCGATAACTGTTCTCGATGCAAAGTCGTATTATTAAGTTGTAAACTTCGTGCTTCTACTTCATTCGAGCTCTCGAATTTTTGAAAATATTTTTAGTAAAATTCAGGCCCTAAATCAATTTTCCCCTCCCAACAGTCACTAGAGTTTAACCTTTCTCTTTCAAGTACAACAAATTTCATCAAAATCGGTCCAGGGGTGGGAAAAAACGTTTTTTTGCATTCTACACGTATTTGAATAGGCCGCGTCGGAGTTTGGCCCGAGCTAAAGCTTCCCTCTTAAGAGGAAGCTTTAGCTCGGGCCCAACTCCGACGCGGCCTATTCAAATACATGTAAAAACGCAAAAACGTTTTTCTGAGATAACCCCTGGACCGATTTTGATGAAATCTGTCGCATTTGAGAGAGTAAGATAAATTCTAGTGACTGTTGGAAGCAGAATTTTGATTTAGGGCTTGAATTTTGTTAGAAAGATTTTCAAAAACTCAGAAGTTTGAAAAAAATAGAAGCATGAAGTTTACAATCTAATAGCTCTGCATCAAGAGCAGATATCGTGGTTCTGTAAACGGCATCCATTAGATCATTCAAAGCGGACAAATATTATATGTCATTTTACATCTTACGTGAATTTGTTACATTGTTTACGAGGGTTCTGCAAAAGTTGTAAATACATATCAATACATTTTTTGAGGTTCATGTGTAACATATCAATTTTGTCCGCTTTAGATGTGCTATCAGATACAATTCACAGAACTGCGATGTCATTTTTTCTTATTGAGTTACAGAGTTGTAAACTTGATAGTTTTGTTTTCTGAAAATTTGCAATTTTCGTCAATTTTTTATAAAACATTGACGACCTAACTCAGAAACTCGAAACCAACAGTCACTAGATCTTTAGTTTTTCTTTTAGATGCAGCAAACCCAGTCAAATTTGGTGCAGTGGTTGCCGAGAAAAACGAATTCTCCTTTTACATGTATTTAGATAGGAGCACCCGCGCTAAAGCTTCCTCTTAAGGCAGACACATGGCCAATTATACTCGGTGCGAATGGGACACGGGCGAGGGGGGTGGGGTTCAGCTGCCGCGCACAATCCCATCTCTCTCAAATTCGGCGCGCAAAACGCCATGTCTGAAGGTGCTACCGAGAATGGAGGGGGGGTAACCCCACCGCTGGACGAGCCCCACTATCTGTCCCTGTCGGAGATCGAATCGAGCGAAACGCCTCGAGGTTATACTGATCGCTACCGCAGAGGAATTCGCCTTTGTTGAAGAAGTCACCCCATTTCTTCCTTCTTTTCTTTCTTTCTTTTCTTTTTCCAAGTCACCTGTTCGCGAGATATGGCGATTCGGAGTGTCAGGATTGGGGGCTCAATCCCATCGCTCGTGGTCCTTTGTCAAGATTGGAGTCCGGCACGAATTAGATGGTAGCTGGCCCATGCCGTCGTCCAACTTATCCACACTCTGAGGACGTTGTTGAAGGGAAGGACTGCTTCTCATCGAGAACGAGGAATATGGGTTTATTTACTTTATGAGACAATAAAGGTGGAAGTTCTTTTCCTTTTCTTCCTCTCTTTTTTTTTATTAATGTCGCGCCGAATCTCCGGAAACGGAACGTCAGTGTGAAGCCAACAGCTCTAAATCGGGACGAAACAGGAACTCGCCTTACAAATGTAGTAAGGCACAAGAACAGCGCAAGTCGCACCTTCCTCTTTTGTAAAACAATGCCTTGTTTCGTGCCGCTTTTAGCGCTGTTCGCCTCCAAATCATTTACCAACTAGCTAACCCAGGTCCCTTTCTGGACTTTGTCAGATTCTGTAGTGGTGGCATATTGAGCCAATCTGAGAGGCCCAGAGTTTTGCTTATGGCCTCTTGTGATGCCTCCAATACCAAATTTGTGAATATGGCGGAATTCGACAGCGTTCAAAATATCACCTTCAATTGCGTTACTTTCTCGTATTTGGGCCGTTGTGGGCCCAGCGAAAGGTCGTTGAAAATGACTAGTCGAGTTAAATCCTTTGCTTGTCTTCACTCCCCGCTTGGGATTCCCTCTCAAACCTCGCCTCCCCCTCCCCACCCCTTCCCACAGCCTCTGTTTTCCAAGTATCCCTCCCGAGGTGCCTAGGGCGTACCTCCTCCGCCTCTTGGATTTTTTTCTTTTTGCCGCCTGGGGGACAAAGTGCACGCTAGGGAGATTCCCGGAAAATGAAGGAATAACAGAACACGAGGTAGAAAGGGTGAAAAGAGGGAAGAATACCCACGTGGTAGTCTGAATTGTCGAAGCTCGTGTCTTTTTTTCGGCTCATCCGCATAGTTCAGTGTCGTCTGTTGCGGTAGTTCATGGTGCGTCTGCCCACGTGGTCCACAGTATACCGTCTGCTTACGGGGTCACTAAGCGCATATCGTGCGAGAATATAAGCCACGCCACGCAGGACATCGCCGGAGACTGTGCGCCTGAATACGGACCTGCGAAGTTTGTGCATCGAATGTGTGCGGCTTCGTGTTTTTCTTTGGTTTTTTCATAACGTTTTGGGTGTTACCGCTTTCGAGCATAATTGCGATTCGGCTCCTGTCGCCTTTGCGCTTCCGCGTTGCTGACCTGCAACCCTGCATAGACCCGAAGAAGCCGTTCGGAGTCCCGTGAATTACAAGTAGAACATCGCCGACACTCAGGCAAGTTTCAATTTTGGTTAATTCTTTTTTTCGTTACTTCATACATCGGTCTCGTGATATCTTGCCGGAATAATTAGCTCTCTACAGCAAGCAAGTGTTGGGCTTCTCTTACAAAGGCCTCTTGTGTACCTTTTTTATTTCATCATGGTGATTCTTTGTTAATATGCTTATGAATCTAATAATAACCATGAATGGGAATTGTATATGTCCTAAATATATTGTATATACTATGCTCAAGTAAGAAATACGGATATAGTACTCGTGCCATGATATATTCGGAAAGAAGTTTATCAGTGTCTGTATTTGCGATACAATAACTAGGGTATAGTGTTAGAATGCGAGGTACTCCACCGCAATATCCACTGAGACGCTTAGTCGCTGTAAATACAAACATATTAAACAACAAAATGAAAAGTGTTTTTTGCCGGCACAAACCGCCATTCACAGCGACTTTTAGTTGCTCGCATGCGAAGTATAACATGCGTAATAGCGTCCAATAGCCAAATATCATCCTTGTGTTGGCACTCATGCTTTTCAAAAACAAGATCATCTTTGTTGCCTTCGGGCGCGTTTGGCGTATCTGGAATCTGGCTACTTTGTAACCATTTCCAGAAAAAAAAAGAAAGACGGTTGGTTAGGCAACTTGTAGATGTCGTATAAACGTGAGAATTGTATCAAGTGATACCTTTCCACGCCGAAAACACGTAGCAATAATAGTCACCGACTTAAGCCTGTTTCACATGCAAGCGAAAACGCTCGCGAATCCTGCCGCCGCGCCCAACGTTACTAGACTAGCTTCAGTTTTAAAACTCAGCGCCGTTGCGCGGAACCGCCACCCGCCCGCGCCTTCGTGGCGCTGCAGTCGCGCCCAGCTTCACTTCCTCACTAGCCGGCTACGCGGGCGGGCCGGACTAAGCACGCGGTGCAGCGTTAGTGTATTCTGTGAAGTTATGATGCATGCTCCTAAGGTCGCTCGGCTCGGCCGTGTGCGCCAGTCGATCTACGGGGTTTTGTTTGGTTCAGTGGAACCCAGAGCTAGAACCGGTGGTGGCGCACCTTTGGTTGGTCGCACTGCTCCGCGGACGGCTTTGGCGCTCTGCATGGTTGTATGCCTTGGCCTCTTTTGCGCCGAGGCAGTCCGAGGGTCAGTCAGGCTTGAGTCCTGTAAGACCGACATGGCTGTTTGTGCGTTGAGTGCCGTGACTTTGTGTTGCTGCACCACAACAGCCCCCTTGTCCGGGAAGGACCGTTGACCCGAACCAAGTCCCCCCACCCAGTCAGCCCGGGTTGTGGGGGAGAACCGGGGTCAATGTATCGGATTATGCTGGGTTGATGAGTACATGAACGCTCATGGTCGCGGTGCCTTCAAAGGTGCCAAGTCCTCTTCCCATCTAACAGCGGTTCTGTGGTTCGTTGTTGGCGGCGAATTTCAGCAAGCATGTCATCCGTGAAACTGTAGCCTTCGCCGAGTTTCTTAAGAATATCAGCAGACGATGCCGAAGTGCTGCGTACCTGGCTGCTTAGGCCGCTATCGGAACGATGTCGACAGTTCGGCGCACCACTTTTTCTGTGCTACCAGCAATGCGACGCTTCGCTCGGCGTGAAACAGAGCGATTCCTCGTGCCGACCGGGAACTCACTGCGAAATCAACGGCACGCGTTTGTGCCACTGCTCCCGCGTTCGTCGTCGTCTTCCACAGCTGGCTGTGTGGCCGTTCATCTTTCCAGCGTAGAATTTCACTTCACTTCTGTCGTCGTGATGGGGAGGCCGCGTTTACGGGGGTATGAGCCATTGCTTAAGGGAGTATGAGCCACTCATGGTCATAAGTAACGGAAAGATTTAATTCTGAAGAACTTTAATTTCGAAGAATCACAAGCAGCAAATCGCAGGCGAAGGCTGCTAACCACGCCCCTGAGCAAACTCGAGACATCGAACGCAAGCGACAACTGCGGACATACCGTCAGTGAAGTCGTTCTCTCTCGCAGCCGATTGTGTGTGTAACCTCACAACTGAGAAATACTTTAATGAACCCTCGGGATTAACCCAGTGATAAACACAGGGGCCGCACGTTTCAGCTTCGCTGATTAAGCATCTTCACGGAATAAAAAATCCGACTTTTTTTTGTGTGTCTGTGGCTTGTGTGTACAAAGACCAACCTCATCTTTCTTTTTATAGCGCTTCTTTGGCGTGGTGAGAAGCTTCGGTGAGGATGAAGATCATCCTACAATCACGCACTTTGACCGAATATTCAGGCTCATGAGCCTAAACTGCGGGAGACAGGAACAAACAACATTTAGAAATGCACCTTCTTCGCTTCGCTGTACGTGTTTCGTCCTTTCGTTCAGTGTACCCTTCTTTCAGTATTAACGAACTGGCGCGATAAATCTTATTGCTGTAGGTGGATACCGCTTTCTCGTGGTATCACTAATTCGGACAAGGGAGAACGCCAGCGAGCGTAAAACACGCGCAAACTGCCCGTCCGCACGAGCTCAAGGCTATGACGAGGCGTCTGCAGTGGAGCCCGATGAAACAGCGTTGCCCTCTGGCGGCTGTCATAGAAGTGGCGACAGCGGCTGTAAGCGCGCGGGCGAGGAGTTTTACAACTGAAGCTAGTCTAGTAACGTTGGCCGCGCCGCAGAAATCTGTTTCGAGCGGCGACACTAGCGGCGGGAGCGGCGAGGTTCGGACGAGTTGGAATTTCATCGCGGCGGCAGAGCGGCAGCACCGCTTCCGAACAGCCCGTCTCGCCACGTGACCAGTGGAGGACTAGTGCGGGAAAGCCTGCGCATAGGGCGATGTTTATTTACTTGCTACTATCGGCTGTGGAGATCCCCACTCTGAATGCCTGCAGGGCGACATCTTGAATTTGCATCCCCGATGCCATGTACAGGGAAGGAAGCAAAGAAGTAAATCTGGCGTACCCAGATAAGCGACTTATCAATAAAAGGCGGCGAACTACCCAGTATACCTCAGTCATTGCAAGTCTTGCGCGTGACGGCATAGGTTTCGTGAGCGGCCCTTCAACCAGGTCATGGAGCGCCTCAAACGTTTCTGCCAACATCTTATGTTACTCCTGAACACACTCGGTGTCGGCGTTCAGGAGCAGCTGCATCTGCACAAAAATATTGGACACTAAAGTACTATTTCTGTGCAAACACAACCTACCGCGGTGTGGAACTCGGATTCCTCCTTCCGATTCTCCCAGATAGGCTTCACCCACCAGCGCCGTGGAACCCGGAGTTAGAGCAAAGCCTTTTTTTTAAGGCGAGCAGAAGAAGATGTGTGTAGAATCACCATGTGGCGCACATATATCCATCTCTGTTGACACCATGGTTAACACGCTGGCGTCTGTTACGGCAGCGTACCGAGCCGCTCGCGAGTTTGTGCGCCGCATATGCGCATTTTATTTACAAAAAAAAACACAAAAGATGAAAAGTAAGCATGATTTAGATATTTAGAACGCAGAATATGCACCTATATAATAAATATTTGAGAAGCAGGGACAAACCAATGCTTTTGTTAGTAGTCCAAACTACCGAAACTGGCGGAAAGTCCCGCGTTTTTTGCCAGCAACATTGATATTCGCAGGAACGGAAGACGCGCGGTGGCAAAGCATGTGAAACGAAACCTCGCGAAAAGCTTCGCTGCGCCGCGCCGCTGTTCGCTCCATTCGCTGAATCACTTGCATGTGAAACAGGCTGTAGGATATAATAAAGAGGGAGTATAATTAGCCGCAAACACTGTAAGCTATTTGAGCGAGCGATATTTTGCCACTAGCGCCATCTGCTGCGTATGTGCGCCAACTAACATGCAGGCGCGGGGTATCCCGGATGTTCCCGCTCTCTCCACGCTTCGCCGTGCGCGTCAAGTTGACGTGAATTATAAAAACAAGTTCTTATTTGCTGAATTCACATGGGTATGGCGTATCTGGGATCTGGCTATCTCGTAACCACTTCCAGAAAAAGAAAGGAAGGTTTAGCCAAGTGTTGACGCTGCAGAAGGCAATATACGATACGACACGAAATGAGTGAATAATCAACGTGAAAAGGAAACAGGAAGAGACAGAATAGAGACATATAATCAACACTTAATAATCGATTCAGTTGAACGAAGGGTGTAGGATTGGGCTTGTTGGTAAAACATGCTTTAAAGCTTCAATTATAGCGCAAGGACCGCAGAGGGAACAGAGCGCTAACCTCCGACAGTTTATTCTCTTTTCAGGAAGCATAGCAAGTTTTATACTCCATTATAGTATATAATATAATAGCAAGTTAATACTCCATAATAAAACTTGCTATCCTTTCTGAAAAGAAAATGAACTGTTGGAGGTTAGCGCTCTGTTCTCTCTGCTGTCCTATTTGCGCTAGTATTCAAACTTTAAAGCAGTTGAACGAACTACCATATAACTGACGTTGTCTGCTTTAGCGTGGGCACTTGATTGACCCTTTCGTTTTCTTTTTTTTTTGCAAAATGATTAATGAAGCTCCATTTAAATTTTGACCACCTGAGGTACTTTAACGACCATGTGAAATACGCGAGGGTTTCTTCTTTACCGTTAACTTTTTTTTCTTTTTCTTTAACTTATTTAGGAACTAAGGTCCCTAGATACGTTTCATTCTTCCTTTGTTCTCCTCCTCTAATCCTTCTCCTACACGGAACGCTGCCAGCGCCCCAAAAAATGTTGCGAATCTCTCAACACACGTGCAAATATAACAAATAGCTTCTATAGCTTGCGTCGCACTACACATCCGTTTTCGATACTCGTTTTGAAACGTGTATTCCATGCAGTAAATCCTTATTCATGCGCACGTTGGCGTAAACCATGCTGCGTGAAAAAAAAAGCACTTTTTTTTTCCGTGCCACGTTGACCGCACTCTGCCAATCACGCACCGGCAATGGTGGGAGGAGGCAATGGCGAAATAATGGCGCTACATTGAAATTCATTTATCTAGGCACCTTCTGGCGAACATAGTTAAGGTCTCCAGTTTGTCTTTTATATTTAGGACCCCTTAAAGGCTCACTCAAGATTTAACAAACCGTTGCCTGCCTTTCTCTGCCGCCGAAATGCCTCCATCGCATCCGTGAACCGAATTCGCGACCACATCGGACCTGCCGACGTTTAGGTCGTTGACCGCCAACTTCCGCGGCTGTTTTTCTGATAAACGGATCAGCGGCATAGTTGGCATTGACCACTCTTGCCAGCTGTGGCCGGTCGAAGTCACGTGGGCTGCAGGCTCCTGGCATATGTTCGTTCCACATATGTTCGAATGAGTAAGTGGAACGTACGTATACGTGCGAATATGTCCCATTTACTTATTTTACTGGCATTTCCATGTATCATTCTTAGTCGCGTATACGTGTCACGTAAGTTTCGGCTGTGTGTGTGGAACATCTTAATCTCGGTCTGTACTTAGGTTCCATGGAGTACAGGAGGAACACATTTCTGAACGATCTTCTCGCATGCACGCAGAGCGAAACTTGTGTGGTGACGACAGCAAAAAAAAAAAGTGTGGGTTAGCCAAGCGTCCTGCCTCAAGAATACGCGTAATGCAGCGATCGTTTCCACAGGTCTCAGTAACCATTAACCGTTTGTTCTTTTCTCTTATGCGAATGTGGCGCTTACACTCGTTGTTGCCAACCGCGCGTACATTTCTTCCACGCAGTTGTACCAGTTACTCGCGCCTGTCTTTGTGCAGCTCGTGTTTACTATATTCGTCTTCTTTATAGCGCTGAAAGCAAGTATATATTCTTTCTTAGTGTTATTTTATTTTTATTTAGTACATACCTGCGCGCCACAACCTGGCCCAGCCATGGGCAGGTATACAGTCGCGTGCATTATGAACTGCGACACGGTCCCCTTGATGAAAGGGGCCCCCTGGTTGCATGGCAGCACCGGCACACAGAAAAAAATTGCCTTTAATAAGTGTACCAGTAATTGACGCGGTGTTTACTTCTGCGATTTTTCGTACGTGGTTGTCCCCGCGCTGTCACGGGGCCCCTTCGAACACGGGCACCGTGTTGCAGCTAGTAATGCACGTGACAGTGGATACATCATAGTAAAGAATAGTAGCCAACTGTAGCCCAACGTTCAGCATTAGTAACGATACACTCTAGTGTCGTGTCCACTCTCTGCCACTGGTTCAGTGCCCTTTTCCGTGTTCTGGCAGAACGGACCAGGCTTCTGCAAGAGAGCAGGAAAGGTTTTGGAACTCGTGCTCAGCGCGAAGCTTATATTTATATATATATATATGTGTGCGCCGACGTGAAACGAATGACGACGTATATGTGCAGACGGCGCTGCACCTTGCACAGCTGTTGAAACAAACAGCGAAGCCCTGCACATCCTTAACCCTGCAATACCCAATGTGTCGTCCAAGCTTCGCCGAGTTTGACGACTCGCAATTCCGATTTAGGTGGCAGGAATGCTGCAGTGCGAAGCAAGAAAGGAGGGCGATTAGAAACCATTGTACTCGCCCTCCTGTCTTTTTTCGCACGACGCCATTTGTCACTATTAAAACAACGACAAATCCGCCTCCATTCCATCCTGCGAAAGTGCATGTACCGCGGAGGTGCACACCCACGCTAGAACGGCGCGACCGACGTTATAGACAAGTGCCCTCACCACAAGCAACGTACTACGTCACGGGCACGTGCGAAAGCACAGCATGTACTTGCTCATTCCTCCTGGCCCTCCGCCAAGCGCAAGTGACTTACCCTGTTTACTCGATTCTAAGCACCCCCTTTTTTTTTATGATCGCGATGCCCAAAGTGAGGGGGGGGGGGGGGGGGGGCTGCTTAGATTCGTAAAAATCTGGAATGACACCCCCCCTCCCCATTTTCGCTGCGACTTCACGACGAGGCGGGTGCGAGAAATAACATTTTATTTTGCAAACATCCGAAAGAAAACTCGCTGCAGACAGCGAGCCCGCCGCTTGTGTCGGATGCTTCGTCACTATCACTGCCACTCACGAGTCCGCGCGGCTCTGCAGTCCGGCCGTGCGGCAAGATGGCGCCGGGGACGCCGTTCCACCTCGGGACTCCGACGGCTCCGGCTCGACGACAGAGCGAGCGAGCGGGCTTGGCGGTCTTGGCTATGCGCTCTTCCTAACAAATAGGGGGATGCTTAGATTCGCATGCAAAGTTTTTTTTCCAAATTCTTTCGCGAAAGTAGAGGTGGGGTGCTTAGAATCGGGGTGTGCTTAGAATCGCGAAAATACGGTATTGAACCAATTGAATTTCTCAAAGTAGATTGCGCCAGAAAATTCGTCAAGTACGACTTACACGCAAGCTCCAGACACGATAGCTTCGGATTGTAATTCGAATATATACGAGAATAGCGGCATCGTCACGTGACATCACGCGATGACGTCTTCGTCAATTGATCATGCCACCTGATGACGTCTTGCGATGCCTCTTGGAGAAGCAGCAGAGCGTGCGCTTTTCGCTGTCTCCGGGATCGGCCTGTACGTATCCTGTGTAAAGTCCCGACCCACTAGAGGCTAACACCTTCGCTGTAAAACAACCTAGCCCAACCCGTCCCCCTTCTGGTTTAAGCTGGAGAGACTTAATGCAGAACATACTTGGCTGTTTTGTTGCACTGGAGTCAGGTATTAGTTGCGGATGGTGCAGCGAAGCAATTACTAATTAATTACGGCACTAAATAAGTCATAATTCAAATAACATTGCATTGTTTTTCTGCGCACATGTATACTCTCCATGGCCCGAAATAAAGGGGAACAATTTGTTGTTAATATTCCTTGTTGTGAAACCGGAGATTACAAGGTTAGAGAAAAACGAAATGGAAATTTTTATGCCCGTCATTTCTCACTTTCCTTCTTGTTCTCTCTTAATGGTTGACTCCGTAACTGCACCACGAAGCCTCACTCGGTTCATCGCAGAGTGCCACAAATAAACAATTGCAGCGCCTTTTTGTGTGACCCGTTCGAGACGCGTGCCAAAGTGTATCGCCGCTTCGGACGTGACGAAAGGAGGCTAATCACGTCACCGAGACGGCGGTCACGTGGTATCACAAAAAAAATAATAATAATAACGGAAGAGCGCACCACTCAACCCGGTGCCACACTGGTCCAAGCCCGTATTGAGAATGGACAACATGAGAAATTCGCAGCGACTTCCAGCTCTGGAATGGGAAACGTCGCGCTTCGTCGCGGGGTTGGAAAACAAGTTTTCCCAGCTGTATATACACGTGCGCTAATTAGGCTACATCGAGGGACCCATGACCACGTTTACATTCTCGTGTTTGCTGGCAGTAATTGCGCAAGCATATACTGTCGTCGACGATTGTGGAAGACTCTTATCCCCTCCCACGTGATAGACAATGCAGAACTTTCACAGGGCCGATCATCGAGAAAAAGCCACTTGGAAAAAAATATATATACCTATGTCAACTGCCCTGCCAGGCTGTTTTTGTCGTCCAGAACTTGTTACATTTATCCATCTTCCGTATTGCTTCGTCTTGCCGCTTTGGTTTCGAAATTACGGAAGGCTGTATATGGTCGTTTATTATTAAAGGCCACCTTTATTTTCCATATATATTTCCGGCCGACCTCTCTGCCTTTTCCATTCCATAAACTTTTTCTTCCGGCCACACAGTATATACGCATATCCTCCTCGGACCCGAAAACAGCTTAGAGTCATAACTACTGTTCAAGTTGGTTTTTATACCCGACTGGCGTATTACTAACGTCAACAAAATTTATTTTTCCTTAGGGGGAAGCTAAATTGATGTCACTAGCTTCTGCACACACACACACACACACACACACACACACACACACACACACACACACACACACACACACACACACATATGTATATATATATATATATATATATATGCATGAGAACGGATAAATCGTTTTTTCTCGGCAACCACTGCACCGATGGTTTGTTACGTTTAAGCGAAGTAGTCATTAATGCATCAACGGTAAGGAGTATGTTTTCAATTTACGCCATCGGTTTTCTTTTAAAGGAATATTCCTGAAAATTTCAAAATTTCAAAAAGCAAGATTAGCAAGCTTGCTGCCCTGCAACACATCAATAAAGGAAGGTATCACGATGCTGTAAACTGCAGCTCATAATAAATCTAAAGCTGCAAAAACTTCTGCATTGCAAGCCGCTTTTAGGTATACGGCTAAATTGTGAGTAGGGCCTTTTGTGAGTATAGGGCCTCCATCTGTCCAGCTACGTGCACCACGGCATTTGCATACTTTCTTTTTTGAAATCTCGGTGCATGATAGTTGGCACACCCTGTGCAGTTGGCTGTTACTGATGCTGTGCCTTTTGTAGTTTTTCTCTGACAGAATGACGTTTTCTCGTCTGATGAAATTACAAGCCAAGGCTATCATGACATCGTGTACTTTACGTATTTCTTGACGCAATATACTTTGAATAGTTCAGCCTAGCTCAATATGTGTCACTTAGGCCTAGCAGAAGGGCCTATATAGAGGAACGAGGAGCACATGGACGTCCGCAGGCCAAGTTTCATCCTAGACGCCAGCGCTCGTTTCTCCCCTGGCGGCACGATTTCATCTCCAACCGGTGTAGGTTTCCGCCGCCGCTTCCATTCACGATCGCGCTCGCGTTCAGTTCGCGCTGCGCGCGAAACATCTCTTGTTTGGGACGGCGCCTCTTCGAATGACTGGAAATTAATATTGTGTTGTTAACTGTCACGACAGCAATGTAAACGCGAAATGGTTGATGCCACCAGTGAAATTCTGCCGGTTCACAAGAAAATGGTACGAAGAAAAAGCAGACGACAGACGCGGACTAGTGCGGTGCGCCGAACGAAGTATACAACTGGCAAACGAAGCGAGCTCGTTCATTGATCACTCCTGAGTGTATGACGGTTTTTATATGTAACCCACATGAATTTAATAATAACTCGGTATATAATCGTTTTATTCATACAAAAACTTTCAGCTGTTCGACCAGCGCTTGTCTTGTCTTCTTTCGTGTGTTTCGTTTGTGTCTGCACTGCCCAAGAATGTAAGCCACTTCTGTTGTATGCGCTAGCAGTGGCCGAAGTTCAGGCGTGCCGAGAAATTGAATATGTACACGATGCAATGAACGTGACTGGAGTTCATTCCTGCATCACCACTGCACCGATCGATCGAGTTACTGGACGACACACGCCCGCGTCTTGGTAGCGCCGGCATTGCTGAAGCAGAAATGATTACTAATACTTTCAACTTCCGCCTCTTGAGCACTGTTAAAAAATGGCCCAGCTACTTACATTGCTGCCTCTAATCTATATTGTAGTGGACGTACTAGTTAAAGCTGTGTGCGCATGTCGTACTTGTGCTATGCAGCGATATCTTTTGTTTATTTCCGCACCGTGTCGATGGAATTCCGTTGTCCCCGTCAGAGACAACACAGATTTGTAGCAAACATTTTGTGAGAAACTGCAAAAAATGACTTTAGCTTGTATGTGCCGCATCGCATGTGCCGGCGATTTTTCCGGCGGCACATACGATGTCGTTTCCAATTACCTGCTCAGCGTCACTTACATGGCTAAGCAGACGCTGCGCTTTCGCCGCATTGCAGCCGTAAAAATGATCGTCAAGCGTACCGATCTTCTTGAAGGCAAATAGAAGCGTGTACAGTCTGTTTCACACTTAGGGGAAAACTGCGAACGTATTGCATCGCGATGCGGCAGGCAATGGAGTCGTGCGGCGGCAGCACCTCGAACAGGCGCAGACGCTCGAGGGGCGGAGTCGTGATCTGCGTCGGCTGCTACGGCGGCGCGCGCTGGCCGCATTTTCGGGAAGCGTGCTGCTGTCAGGGGCAGTGCACCGATTTAATCGGTACTGCGGGAACTGAGCTGATATTCGTTACTAAACGTTGTGCGACGTCAAACTCTGATCCTTCATATGCGATAATGGAGTTCCACAAACTTCTTTTGACAGCATAGTTTATTTGTTCTTTCGAAAGGCCGGAGTACTGAGCGTGTGCATGTATATTTCTTCACTGTGTGTGCTACCGTAATGAGCAGCGACAAAACGCACCAAGATGTGCGCGCAACGTGCTCAGTCTTTGTTTGACTCGAAAGAAAAACAAAGCACTCAACAATAGGAGTCGAACACGATGAAACAAACGGACACGATTAAATGAAAGTTTTAGGTTCAGACAATGAGCTGGAAGTGATTTTTCTCGACAATCATTCGCTACACCAGGCAGACCCTGCCCACCAGTGGGGAATTGGACACGTCCCGATCCGAACTTCCGTTAGTACCTCGTCATGACCCCAGCGGCAGCGATGACAGCGCTCATCCTGGAAGGCAGTGAAGTTTAGAGTGACTTGATCAGGGATGTGTTCATTCGTAGCACGTCTCAGTCGCTGACGATGGTGGATAAAAGCCTATCTTCGCGCGACTGATAGATGGGATGGTGCGCCAGCGATACTTGCAACGAGCCCCAGACATTTTAAATGATGTAGGCACCCGGGGATTGAGGCGGCCACTCCAAAATAGTGACGGCGCGCTCTTCCAGCAGTTCTTCCACAACACGAGCAGTGGGGATCGGCGGCCTATCGTGTTGAGTATATAGTCGCCTTCCAGGAACGGGCCGTCAAGAACGTATGGAATCAATACGTTGTCTATGAGTACCCTGCGCCCTTCAGCGATGAACTTAACTTTGAGGCGTATGAGTGGGTGTCGCACAACGCTTAGTGAAAGATACCGGCTCATTTCACGCAGTAGCGATGAGATCGGCGCACTGCAACTGACAGTAGAACGCTTCCCGACAATGCGGCCAGCGCGCTCCGCCGTAGGAGACAACGCCGTTAAAGACCCCGGCCCTCGGGCGCCTGCGCGAGCTGCTGCCGCCGCCTGACTCAAGCGCTCGCCGCATCGCGATGCAATGCACTCCGAGTTTTCCCCTAAGTGTTAAACAGACTGTAATCGTCCTTCGGAATAAAACGCCCACGCACACGCACGTAGGCACACACCGCGCGCGATACGAAATGTGCCCAAACACGAGCAGTGCAAGAGGCAATCAAGGCCGTGCGAACGAGAGATAGGAGAGGCGTACCACCCGCTAGTTGAATTTTGCCCCACATGCGGCGCTCTCATCGCCGGCGAAGCAGCGCCGCTCGCGGTGCCGTTCTTGTCAATAACGCGCTCGCTCGCTTGCATTTGCATCCGTGCGAATTTCTGCATTCTGCCCGGTGAATGCGTGAAACAGCGTCTGCTGCGAACGGAGCTATATGCCTTCCCACGCAATTTATAAGCGGCATGTCGACGATCATGTCCCCCATGTGTACATACGAAGAATGTCCGCGCTGGGCACATTCAACGCATCCCTGTAGTATCCAGGTCTTGCCATGTGGATCTCCATCCGCGGTGGACGATCATTGCTGTCTCAGAGAAGGTATTTTTATGGTTCGCATCATTTAACTTAACACTTGGCACTGTTAGCTTCAATGTTTGTCAACAAAAATGTGCGAAGTTGCGTTTGGACGCACCCCGCAGCAGTTAATGGAAATCAATCTCGAAGGACATGCTTCGTCGTATTGCAGACGTGGTGCGGCAAGCGCGAGATATAATCGGCATGTTTCGAACTTTACCTGAGTTCGAAGGGGTGCAGACGAAAGCAAAATGGCCGGTTTCATCCTCTTTTTTTTTCTTTTTTACAATTGGGACAAGAGAAGGCGCGCCGTGTGCTATATTGAACGGTCCAGATTATATACGATAAGATGTGATGTTGCTGCAAAATTTGGACGAGAACAGAGTAGCGACAAGCGCAACATAATTTGTTTGATGATGTTAAGGGGAGGCGGAAAAGAACGCTGTTTACAGTATGTGCGTGTAAGCACAACCCGACGAAAGAAAGAAAAAAAGATGTCGGATCGTTCGGCAGCCTTCCGTGCATGTCTTCTATGGAAATCGCGCTCGTACTTATCGAAACGCGTTCTGTCATCTGCCCACCGCCGCCTTATTGAGCAGAAGAACGTGGCAGTGAGATAAAACGCGTTTTTTTAAGCGGAAGCTTTAGCTCAGGTGCTCCTATCTACACGCAAAAGCAGAAGTCGTCTTTCTCGGCAACCACTGCACCAAATTCAGCGAGGTTTGCTGCATTTAACACGAAAACGTGAAATCTCGTGACTGTCCGTTTCGAATTTTGATTTGTCTCCTCAATCTTTCAATAAAAATTGGCAAAAATTTAAAATTTTCTAAAAGGCAACTATCATGTTTACAACTCTGTAACTTGTCAATGAAAAAGTATAATACAATTCTGCGAATTGCATCCAATAGTACGTCTAAAGCGGACAAAATTTATTTGTTACACATGAATCTCAAAATATTTAGTAATGCGAAATAACAGCGTTTGCAGAACCCTTGTACACACGTTACAAGTTAACTTAAGAGATAAGATGCCATATTGAATTTGTCCACTTTCAGTGATCTAATGGGTGCGGTTTACGGAACCGCGATACCTGTTCTCGATGCAAAGTTGTATTATGAAGTCGTAAACTTTGTGCTTCTACTTTATTCGAGCTCTCGAATTTTTGAAAACCTTTTTAATAAAATTCAGGCCCTAAATCGATTTTCTGCTCCCAACAGTCACTAGAATTTAACCTTGGTCTCTCAAATGCAACAAATTTTATCAAAATCGGTCCAGGGGCTATCTCGGGAAAAAAAATTTTTTTTTCCGTAGCACGAGGACTAGTCAACCGTGCCGGAGACGGTGCAGGTGCACCTGCAGGACGCGACCGCCTTACAAGATACAACGACCTTGTAAAGTCATTTTACCTCGCAAGAAGAACCTTCCCCACCCCTCACTGCAAGTTAAACAGGGCACAGGCAACAAGCCTTCGCCTGTTACAGACCAATACGTACCCCTCCCTCACACGCTGTCATATCATACACCCCGACATCTACCCGAGCCAGACGTGCAAGATCTGTAAAACTCAATCAGCAACACTCCCCCACATGCTATATGGGAGTGCAAACGTCGATACCCAGACCTTAATTAATCCCGTGACCCTCTCGTCGAGATGGCACGCCGCCCTGCGTAGCTCCAATCTCGACGACCAACTCTGGGCGACCCAGCAGGCCTACAAAGCGGCGAAACCTCGACGTCCCATGGTGGGAGGTCTAGGCCCAGCCGACAAAACAGCTGGTGCTTATTAAAGTTCACTCTCTCTCTCTCTCTCTCTCTGCGTTTTACACGCATTTGAATAGGCCTCGTCGGAGTTGGGCCCGAGCTAAGGCTTCCCTCTTAACACAGACACATGCCCAATTACACTCGGTGCGAATGGGACGCGAGCGAAGGGGGTTGGGTTCAGCTGCCGCGAACAATCTGTTCTCTCTAAAATTCGGCGCGCAAAACACGGGGTCTGATTTTGAAGGTGCTACCGAGAATGGGGGTGGGGGGGGGGGCGTAATCCCCACCCCTGGACCACCGCCGGGAGGACAATGCGAGTCGTGCTAAACGGTGACAGTCGCGAAGCGCCTTGAGGTTACACCGGGCTCTACCGCAGAGGAATTCGCCTTTGTCGAAGAACTCGCCCCCATTCTTTCATTCTTTTTCTTCTTTTTTTTCAAATCACCTGTTCTATTTCGCGAGATGTGGCGATTCGGAGGCGTCCCGAAGTGTTTGGGGCTGGTAGGATGACACGGGTGGCAGTTCCATTGGTGAGCACTGCCGTTTGACGAAGTTGTTGCCGCGCATCACGAGTTCAAACGGCACGAAAATTTAAAAAAGAAGGAAGAGAAGGATGGCAACTAGGAGAAAGATTGAGGTGCGCGCATGATCCAGAGCAGTTCCTGCGCCCATCTCTATCCTCCTCTTATCGCGCCGTTCAGGTTTGTCACGTGCAGTTTGGGCGCGTGCATAAGGAAGAACGACGGAGCGAAGACCAGACGCCGAAGAGAATTGTGCTAGCTACGGGCGGAGGTCTGTTATCGCGTTAAAGAGGTGCCCCGGCATTGGCCCCGCAAAAGCGGCTCCTTTTAACTTGCGTGGGTGGCTAAACATGCCACAGAGTTAAAGGTGGCGGCCGCGTATCACTTGTCACGCTGTTGAAGGAGCTTTGGGTGCTTATTTTTCGCGGTTGTAGAAACACGATAGCAGTTTTTCTTATTTTTTTTAACGCACGCGAAAGAATGGCACTCGGCAAACAACGAAGGTTAGGAAAATTAAAGTATGGGGTTTTACGTGCCAAAACCACTTTCTGATTATGAGGCACGCCGTAGTGGAGGACGTCGGAAATTTAGACCACCTGGGGCTCTTTAACGTGCACCTAAATCTAAGCACTACGGGTGTTTTCGCATTCCGCCGCCATCGAAATGCGGCCGCGCGGTCGGGATTCGATCCCGCGACCTCGGGCTGAGCTGCCCAACACCATAGCCTCTGAGCAACCGCGGCGGGTAAAAAAGGTTAGCAAACGCTTGTCTGACATTTTTATTTGATCCATGTAAAGAGGTGGGTTCGAAATGCCGGAAGTGGCGTCACGGCACAGCAAAATGAACTCGCGTTGTGTAGCGGGAAACCTACACGATGATGGTGCTGGTAATACTAACAAAACAAATTAATTATTTGATTAAATAACACGTGAACGTTTCTGCAGGCTTCGCTAGCGCGTCGCCGCCGTATAGCCAGTGTAGTGAAGTGGGTCGCACTACAAAAGGAGCGAGCAGGTGTATCGTGGCGTCGCGGCAAGCTCACCTACCGAGTAGCGAAATCGGAAGTTGCTCGAAAAAATGAGTGTTATAGTGAATTATTTGGGAGCACTCCGACGTTTGCCAGTATTTCTCATAGTAGTGTTTGGAGCGTTCGACCCAACACTCAACGCAGATAAGAATATAATATAATGATATAATTAACTATATATATAATATAATTATATTATATTATAAGAATATACTTGTCAGTATATTCTCATAATACTCTTATTGAAATCTTGAATAAGTCTTGAATACTCTTATTCCATCCCTTGCTGCTTCGAGCGATTGGTGATTATACTAGCAAATGCTTTCAAGAGACCCTAAAGATAAACGTTTTATCAGTTTCGGCGGATCAAGTACTATTTCAAAAACTGTATTTACTTTGGTGTCGATGTAACACGATGAACTTTACGAGAAAAAATAAAGGTAGAAGTTCATTTCATTTTCTTCCTTTCTCTTTCTTTTCTTTTTAATTTCGCGTTGCATCTCCGGAAACGGAACGGCAGTGTGAAGCCAACAGCGCTAAATCGGGACGAAACAAAGACTCGCCTTACAAAAATAGGAAGGCAGAAGAGCAGCGCACAAGACAGTCCCGCCTTCCTGTTTTGTAAAACAATGCCTTGTTTCGTCTCGCTTTTAGCGCTATTCGCTTCCAAATCGTTTAGCAACCAGCTAACCCAGGTCCCTTTCTGAACTTTGTCAGATTCGGTAGTGGTAGCATATTGAGCCAATCTGAGAGGCCCAGAGTTTTGCTTATGGCCTCTTGTGATGCCTCCAATACCACATTTGTATATATGGCGGATTTTGACAGCGTTCAAAATATCACCTTCAATTGCATTACTTTCTCGTATTTGGGCCGTTGTGGGCGCAGCGAAAGGTCGTTGAAAATGGCTAGTCGAGTTAAATCCTTTGCTTGTCTTCACTCCCCGCTTGAGATTCCCCCTCTCCTCGCCTCCCTTGTCCCCCTTCCCACTGCCCCTATACTTTCCAAGTATCCCTCCGGTGGTGCCTAGCGTAGCTCCCCCGCCTCTTAGATTTCTTTCTTTTTGCCACCTGGAGGGGGGAGAGTGCACGATAGTGAAATACCCGGAAGAGTAAGGAATAAAAGAACACGAGGAACCAAGGGGGAAAGAAGGAAGAATACCCACGTGGTTCATCCCACGTGACACTCATCCCACGTGACACTCATCCGCATGGTTGAGTGTCGTCTGCTGGAGTAGTTCATCGTGCGTTTGCCGACGTGGTGGTCTACAGTATACCGTCTGCTTACGGGGTCACTGAGCGCATATCGTGCGAGAATATAAGCCACTCCACGCAGGACATCGCCGGAAACTGTGCGCCCGAGTACGGACCTGCGAAGTTTGTGCATCGAATGTGTGCGGCTTCGTGTTTTTCTTTTGTTTTTTAATAACGTTTTGGGTGTTACCGCTTTCGAGGACAAATTCCGATTCGGCTCCCTTCGATTTTGCGCTTCCGCGTTGCTCGCCTCCAACCCTGCATAGACCGGAAGAAGCCGTTCGGAGTCCCGTGAATTACAAGTAGAACATCGCCGACACTCAGGCAAGTTTCAAGTTTGGTTAATTTTTTTTTCGTTACTTAATACATCAGTCTCGTGATATCTTGACGGAATCATTATCTCTCAACAGGAAGCAGGTATTGGGCCTCTCTTACAAAGGCCTCTTGTGTACATGTTTTTTTCATCATCGCGATTCTTTGTTAAGATGCTTACGAATCTAATAATAACCATGAATGGGAATTGTATATGTCCTAAATATATTATCTATGCTATGCTCAAGTAAGAAATACGGATATAGTACTCGTGCCATGATATATTCGGAAAGAACTTTATCAGTGTCTGTATTTGCGATACAATAACTAGGGTATAGTGTTAGAATGCGAGGTACTCCACCGCAATATCCACTGAGACGATTAGTCGCTGTAAATATAAATATATTAAACAACAAAATGAAAAGTGTTTTTTGCCGGCACAAACCGCCATTCACAGCGACGTTTAGTTCCTCGCATCCGAACTATAGCATGCGTAATAGCGTCCAATAGCCAAATATCATCCTTGTGTTGGCACTCATGCTTTTCGAAAACAAGATCCTCTTTGTTGCCTTCGGGCGGGTTTGGCGTATCTGGAATCTGGCTACTTTGTAACCATTTCCAGAAAAAAAAAGACGGTTGGTTAGGCAACTTGTAGATGTCGTATAAACGTGAAAATTGTATCAAGTGATACCTTTCCACGCAGAGAACACGTAGCAATAGTCAGCGACTTCGGATATAATAAAGAGGGAGTATAATTCGCCGCAAACACTGTAAGCTATTTGAGCGAGCGATATTTTGCCACTAGCGCCATCTGCTGCGTATGTGCGCCAACTAACATGCAGGCGCGTGGTATCCCGGATGTTCCCGCTCTCTCCACGCTTCGCCGTGCGCGTCAAGTCAAGTTGGCGTGCATTTTAAAAACAAGGTCTTATTTGCTGACTTCACACGGGTATGGCGTATCTGGGATCTGGCTATCTCGTAACCACTTCCAGAAAAAGCAAGGAAGGGTTAGCCAAGTGTCGACGCTACAGAAGGCAATATACGATACGACATGAAATTAATGAATAATCAGCATGAAAAGGAAACAGGAAGAGACAGAATAGAGGCATATAATCAACGCTTAATAATCGAATCAGTTGTAGGAAGGGTGTAGGATTGGGCTTGTTGGTAAAACGTGCTTTAAAGTTTCAATAATAGCGCAAGAACAGCAGAGGGTAGAGAAGAGAGAACAGAGCGCTGACTTCCGACAGTTAATTTTCCTTTTAGACAGCATAGCAAGTTTTATACTCCATAATAATATATAATATAACAGCAAGTTAATACTCCATAATAAAACTTGCTATGCTTTCTGAAAAGAAAATGAACTGTTGGAAGTTAGTGCTCTGTTCTCTCTGCTCTCCTTGCTCTATTGTGCAAACTTTAAAGCAGTTGAACGAACCACCATATAACTTTGACGTTGTCTGCTTTAGCGTGGACACTTGGTTGACCATTTCGTTTTCTTTTTTTTTTAATGATTAATGAAGCTCCATTTAAATTTTGACCACCTGAGGTGCTTTAACGACCATGTTAAATACGCGAGGGTTTCTTCTTTAACTTTCTTTTTCTTTTTCTTTAAATTATCTAACAACTAAGGTCCCTAGATATGTTTCATTCTTCCTTTGTTCTCCTCCTCTAATCCTTCTCCTACATGGAACGCTGCCAGTGCCCCAAAAAATGTTTCGAATCTCTCAACACACGTGCAAATATAACAAATAGCTTCTAGTTTGCGTCGCACTACGCATCGGTTATCGATACTCGTTTTGAAGCGTGTATTCCATGCAGTAAATCCTTGTTCATGCGCGTGTTGGCGTAAACCATGCTGCGTGAAAAAAAAGGCACTTTTTTGCCGTGCCACGTGACCGCACTCAGCCAATCACGCACCGGCAATGGCGGGAGAGCGGGATGATGAGGAGGTCGTCGGCGAGGTGAAATAATGGCGCTACCTTGAAACTCATTTATCTAGGCACCTTCTGGCGAACATAGTTAAGGTCTCCAGTTTGTCATTTATATTTAGGACCTCTTAAAGGCGCATTCAAGATATAACAAACTGTTGCCTGCGTTTCTATGCCGCCGTAATGCGTCCACCGCATCCGTGAACCGAATTCGCGACCACATCGGACCTGCCGACGTTTAGGTCGTTGACCGCCAACTTCCGCGGTTGTTTTTCGTATAAACGGATCAGCGGCATAGTTGGCATTGACCACTCTTGCCAGCTGTGGTCGGTCGAAGTCACGTGGGCTACAGGCTCCTGACGTCGTTCCACGCATGTTTAACTAAGTAAGTAGAACGTACGTCTATACGTGCGAATATGTTCCCCTTGCTTGGTTTACTGGCATTGCCGTGTATCATTCTTAATCGCGTACGTTTTGGCTGTGTGTGTGGAACATATTAATCTCGGTCTATACTTAGGTTCCACAAAGTGCAGGAGGAACAAACTTGTAAAGGATCTTGTCACATGCACACATGGCGAAACTTGTGTGGTGACGACACGAAATAAAAAAATAAGTGTAGGTTAGCCAAGCGTGCTCCGTCAATAATACGCGTAATGCGGCGATCGTTTCCACGGGTCTCAGTAACCGTGAGCCGTTTGTTCTTTTCGCTTATATGCAAATGTGACGCCATTGAGACGCGCTGTTGCCAACCGCGCGTATATTTCTTCCACGCAGTTGCGGCGGTTACACGCGCCTCTCTTTGTGCAGTTCGCGTTTACTGTATGCGTCTCCTCTTTAACGCTGTAACAACGTATATTTTCTTTCTTCATTTTTTCAAATTATTACATACGTGCACGCTAGAACATGGCCCGTGTAGGATAGGTACAGTCGCGTGCATTATGAACTGCAACGCCGTCGCCATGACGAAAGGTGCCCCCTGGGTGCGTGGCAGAGGCCGACACGCAGAAAAAAAAATGTGCCTTTATTAAGTATACCAGTAATTGACGCGGTGTTCTTCGATATTTTTCTACGTGGTTGACCCCGCGCTGTCACGGGGCCCCTTCGACCACGGGCACCGGGTTGCAGCTAGTATTGCACGCGACAGTATAGACACATCATACTGAAACACAGTAGCCAACTATAGCCCACGTTCAGCGTTAGTAACGATACACTCTGGTGTCGTGTCCACTCTCTGCCACTGGTTCAGTGCGCTATTCTGTGTTCATGCAGACGGGGGGGGGGGGGGGGTGCGAGAGCGGTTTCGGCCCTTCCTGGAAAGCCACCGCTAGGGGGCCTCAGATGCGCCCGCTTCCCTAAAGCTTTAGCGCTCCCCTCCGCCGCCGTGCGAGAGGGGGCGCGCATCGAAGCACCCTAGCCACCCTCTGGCCACACGGGGTCACTAAGTCTACTGTGTGCGGAGAACAATACGCCGCGCCCTCGACCTTTCAACCCCCGGTGCCACACTGGTCGAAGCCCGTATTGAGAAGGGACAATTTGAGAAATTCGCAGCGCGACTTCCAGCTCTGGAATCGGAAACGTCGCGCTTCGTCACGGGGTTGGAAAACAAGTTTTCCCAGCGGTATATGTACGTGCGCTGATTAGGCTACGTCGAGGGACCCATGACCGCGTTTACATTCTCGTGTTTGCTGGCAGTAATTTCGCAAGTATGCTGTCGTCGACGATTGAGGAAGACTCTTATCCCCTCCCACGGGATAGACAATGCAGAACTTTCACAGGGCCGCACATCAAGCAAAAGCCACTTGGAAAAATATATATATGCATAATTCGACTGCCCTGCCAGGCTGTTTTTTTTTCGTCCAGAACTTGTTACATTTATCCATCTTCCGTATTGCTTCGTCTTGCCGCTTTGCTTTCGAAATTACGAAAGGCTGTGTATGGTCGTTTATTATTAAAGGCCACCTTTATTTTACATACATATTTCCGGCCGACTTCTCTGCCTTTTCCAGTCAATGAACTTTTTCTTCCGGCTTTATAGTATATACGCATATCCTCCTCGGACCCGAAAACAGCTTGGGGGCTTAGACGCTGTTCCAGTTGGTTTTTATAACCGACTGGCGTGTTACTAACGTGAAGAACATTTTTTTTTTCCTTTATTGGGAAGCTTTATGTCAGGAGCTCCTACCTATATGCATGCCTGAGAACGGAGAAATCGATTTTTTTCTCGCCAACCACACCATGTTTGTTACGTTTAAGCGAAGTAGTTATTAATCCATTAACGATAAGGAGTACGCTTTCAATTTATGTCATCGTTGTTTTGTTTTGTTTTTTTAGCAATATTCCTGAAAACTGCAAAGCTTCTAAAAACAATATTAGCAAGTTTGCTGCTCTGCAACACATGAATAAATGAAGGCATCACAATGCTGTAAACTGCACCTCATAATAAATCTAAAGCGGTAAAAAAAAATTATGCATTGCAAGCCGCTTTGAGGTATACCCCTAATTTGTGAGTAGGGCCTTTTGTGAAATTCTCTTAAACATTGTAACGCAAGCAGCATATTCATACATCACACTTGTCCAGCTGAGATACTTTAACAGTTGAGGCTTATACAAAACTCCGACATATGTTTTCGGAGCATAGTTTCGGAGTTGTAAACTGCGTGCTCCTATTTTTATTTATTTTGCGACTTTCCGACTTTCGAGAATTTTCGTAAAATATTCGAGGTTTGAAATTAAAATTCTACTTCCTAGAGTCGCTGGAATTCCGCCATCTCTCTCAGGTGCAAGAAGCTTCATTCAAATCGCTCAACCGGTTGTATCATGAACTGCGTTTTTACATCTGCTTGAATAGGTAAATCGGAGTTGACCTCGAGCTGGAGCTCCCTCCTAAATATCTAGGCTTGACGCTGAAGCCAGCACATTCGTGGAAGAAGTAACCCTCTCCTCATATTCCAAGCGGTAAAAAAACAGTTCTATTTGCCTGAACACATAGTGAAGGCTTAACACTGCGTGGCAGGTTGGCTTGTTAACGCTACATCCTGAATTTTAATAGATAGTTTTAGATTAGGGACGCAAGCCGCTTGCGTTTCCTAACCTAAAACTCTTTAATGTCAACTCACCGTATTCGAAAGCGCATGCACTTAATCACGGGTACTTTTTTGTCGCCTGTGACGAGGCATATATATAAAGTCGGTGGCACTTTTCACGACAACCAACCTCAAGTACCGGCAAGCCCGGCTGAGCGCGACCCGCAAGTCGCAATCTCGCGGAGATTATCGTTCTCAGCGAGAACTCTCGGAATCTACGCGGAATTTGAATGCGACGCAGGAGGAGGCCGGATGTAGACACACGAAAGATCACTTGCGGTGCGCCGCTGATTGGTTTATCAGTTTTGCGACCACGGTCGCGCGACTGAAAAATCGCGGAGAGTGCGACTCGCCCAAAATGGTCGCTTTTCGAGAAAGGCGACCGTTTGCGACCATTTGCGACTGGTCGCAAAGCGACCAACTTGGTCGCGCGACCTCCTCAAGTCGCCGGTGTGAATGTGCCCTTAGCTTTGAAAAGGATTGTAGACGACGCGCATCATAAATGATATGCAAGGTCTCGCTCGTGGATATACCATCAGTGGCTGCCCCGAGGCGCTAACGCGAGCAAACCGCGCGAAACAAATTTCTGTCCTCTGATATAGTTTCCGCTTGGTTCAAGCCTCGTTTGCAGAACGTGACGCAGTACTGACGTCAATGTGCTGTGTTATGTGCATTGGCTTCTATTTTTTTCATTGGCTTGCTATTCTGCGTAAATGGTGGCCGCTTCCGAGGCAAGCGAGGAAATGAGGGAAGATACGCGTTCCTGATAGTTTGTTTATCCCTCTTCTCCTCTTACGCTATATCGTGTTCCTGTGTCGTCTTGAGGAGCCAAAACATGGTCCATTCGCTCCCATGGAATACTTCTATTTTCCCTTGTGACACGCGTATAGACGGCGACAAAATGAAACGCGAGAAACAAGACAGTTTTTCCCAAATTCCGCCTCCACCGCCCAGCGGTGCCAAGGCTGGGAATCGTTGCCGTCTGCTTCCATAACTCTGCCCGTGTGAAATCGTCTGCTCGAAACGGTCGTCTGCATGGAAAACCAGCTCGATTCGTCTGGGCACTTTAAGTCGTCGTCTGCTTCACGCGTCGTTCATTGCACCTTCGCGTAAGTCAGGCAGCTCATTATTTGTTTATTTTTTTCTGTTGCCCTATATTTCCCTAAAGAACTTACCTAATCTCCGTTTTATATTTCTTTTATTTAATTTGTTTTTGAAGTTCTGCGCGATTTCTGTCCATCTGTTGGAGCTGCCGCTAGCGTGCTACAGTGTGCGAGATGTTGTTCTGAAGTTAATTAACTGTTTCGAAGTGATGACGGTGGAAAACGAGGTCCTATATCTAAGTACACGGGAAAGGAGAAATTTTTGTTCCAGCATAACTGTCGTGCCTACCAAACCAATATAAGCATGATTTCTTAAGAGTTCTCGTTTTACGTAAGTCCATATATGAAAATATGGGTCGGAGTTTATGTCTACATTTTAGAAATGTTTTCGAAGGAATGATAGCATCCGCTATTCTAGTTATGGCTCAGAAGAAAGCCAAGTGTAACTAAAATAAGTAGAACATACTTCAGCTGCGTGCCCCCCAAAAATGTTTCTGGAAAGTGTTTTTTAACCAAATCAAAAAAAATATTCGTAATTGATATCCTAACACAATGAACATATTTAAGTTATTCTGCATAATATTCAAGAAAAATGTGGCAGTGGAGTAGTTGGTTGAACATATACCAGAGTTCGTGCACTAAAAACAACGAAAGGGCCAGACCTGAGCGAGTACACAAACACAGGACACCGAGCACTGAGACAAAAAAAAAGAAGGAAAAAATTTGACTCGCCATCCCGGCTATGCGAAAGTGGATGTATAGCGACGCCGTCCAAAACCGTACCACTACAAATGATGAGGTAGGGTATGCAACGCTTTATTACTTTAGTGTAATGGTAGTAATTTTGATTTGGACAGCACGCCGTTGGACATAGCGGTGCTGCAACAACATTGAAATCAGTTGCGATGCTTGTAATCTCATATACGAAAGGCTAGGGACGTCACACCCCACCTCGCAAGCTGCCGTCGCCCCGGCAGCTTCAGCAGCAGTAATCTTAAACCGTGAGAACATTGTTGCGTCTCAACACCACCGAGGGCGTTGATTGAAAGTTTGCCACGTGTCAAACCAACGCACCTCCTAACGGCGTGGCGTGGACAATGACTAAAAGCGCTCACCCCATTATTGCCTTGAAACCGGAGAAAAGGATGAACGGGAGGGAACCGTGATAACGAATGGATAAGCGTACTTAATTAGACGCCCTTCAGCCCGCCCTTCACCTGGCAGACTGAGCGAAGGACGGGGTGGGCAACGACGAACGAACCAGGTGTCGCCGGATGCTTTCTTTCTTCCACAAATTCCAAACCTGTTTCTTCGAGGTGGAGTTACTGCGGGTTATGGATAGCATGAGCGCAACTGAGTCGACGATGGTGATTTGCTGCTGGGCAGTCTTCTGATTCCCCAGTCGACTCACCCAGGGAAGAGGACGGGATAAAAAGCTGAGACTTTTCGAGAGTGTGGACAGAGGGTCCTGATGTGAACTGAGACGTTTAGCTTGCTCCTGCATGAAGTGAGCTTCCGTACTGGAGCCGTGTAACTGAGCTAAGAAACCCTTTCTCCTTTATTCTCTACAACCTGACGTAGTAGTCGATGGGCTTCGCGCATTCCACGCTCTGAACGCCGCCCTATAGCCGCAACAACGTATGCGGAGAGCGCTACGTGTTTCGCGTTGCTATCACGAGCCGCTTATCATCAATTATGCGGTTCGGATGCTTGTTTCGATCTTGTTCTTCATTGAAACGCGTGCTGTTCTGCATGTTGTATGCGTGATTCCAAAAAATATATGCACTGTTCGCTTCACTTCGCTGAGTGCTCGAAGCCTCTGCCTTAAGGCGGTGCGAGCCCACTGCAGCTCCTGGCCCGGCACTGCCGCCGGGGTCGGCTCCCATTTTTGATGACAGACGCGGGCGCTAAAAATGCCGGATGCTAATGGACACTAAGGGCTCATTCACACCGGCGACTGACAGTGGTCGCACGACCAAGTTGGTCGCAAAGCGACCAGTCGCAAATGGTCGCAAACGGTCGCCTTTCTTGAAAAGCGACCATTTCGGGCCAGTCGCTCTCTGCGCGATTTTTCAGTCGCGCGTCCGTGGTCGCAAAACTGATAAACCAATCAGCGGCGCACCGGAAGTGATCCTTCGTGTGTCTACATCCGGCCTCCTCCGGCGTCGCGTTCAAATTCCGCGTAGATTCCGAGAGTTCTCGCTGAGAACGATAATCTCCGGGATTGCGACTTGCGGGTCGCGCTCAGCCGGACTTGCCGGTGTGAACATCAGTCGCCTTCGGTCGCTTTTTGATTGCGAGTCGCAAACGGTCGCGCGACCTCCTCAAGTCGCTGGTGTGAATGTGCCCTAAGTGCCTGGCTAGCAGCTTCGCTGTAAAGAAGAAAACAGAGAGAGAGAAATTAGCATAATCAGTGACAATCGATGACGTGGATAGGCATTTTTGTGCATTCGATTGGGCGACATATATATTCTCCATATAGTTTCTTAAAAGTAAACAGTTGACAGTTCGCGCTCGGTGTCCTGTGTTCCTGTACTCGCTCCAGTCCGGTGTGGCTGATGCTCTCTGCGCACGAACTCTGTATCATGTTCGACTTGTTACACGAGAATTGACTTGAAGAACGGGCCGTAATATTTGAGCTCGTTTGCTAAAAAGACGATGCAAGTTAGAGGCGGACTGCAACACGTTATCGTCGAGTGCTCGTCCCCCATTAAAACAATAATAAAAGGAAAGTTTAAATGTACCCTTTGTGTAGGGCATGGATTCTTTTTAATGTGCAATAGCATTATAAGCGTACTGCTCGCGCAAACTTTGGAGACATCCATATGGCGAAAACTGCGGGCCGATCCCGAAGACAGTGCAGTCAAAGACGGCGTCGCAAAGCGCTATCACCAGGGAAGAATGCCACGAACTGGCACGTGACAGTCGCGCCATCTTTCACTTCCCACTCCCTCTCCCCCGACCACGCTTCGCCGCGCTCCCTCACGGGTTGCACAATCAAGCGCCTTTCCTTTCTTTAGATCGCTATCATCATCAGACGTTTCCAAGTTGGCGTGGCCACGAGAGAGAAGTACGCTTGCGGCACTGGCCTAGTGCTTTGAGCGTCGCGCTGCTTTAATAGACGAGGAAAATAACTCAAAGGGAGCAGTTGTGCAACAGTGATTGAAGCCAGACGCGTCGGCCCAACGTGTGATCAACACGTCATAGCGCGCGGTATGGGTTACAGCGCTCCCGCTCCGCAGGCAGAGCGACGGCAGGGCGGCCCCCACGGAGGAAGGAAACTAAGGATAGGCCCTGACGTCACTCTTTGTGAAGCTAAAGTGAAGCCGGAAGTTGGCGTTGCTCATGGCGTTGCTCCGCCTATCGGGCCAGCTCCCCTCTCTTGTTTACATTTCTCGCGAAACCACGCCGCGCTGCGCGCAACCGTGCTTCTCGGACCCACGCACTCCGCAGCAATACTAAACAATCGTTAGCACGTTAGCATGATGCCGCGATAGAGGGCAACATTTCCCGCGGATATAATTCCTTCGTCCGTAGCCATTGCCGTGGCGCGGTACGTTGCGTACAGCGTTGCATGCGCGTTCATTTCACGAACCTTAGTTCCTCCTGTCCCACCTGGCCACAGCAACATCCGCTAGAGCACGGTCCAGATAACGCAGCGCAACAAAACACGGAGACCAACGCAAATCTGCCCGCACGGCGCCTTTGCCACGGTACGAAACTTACGGAGCAGCACGTGTGAGCGCACAGAACTCGCACATAACCATAAAAAAGCCGCCATTGTGGCCCGAAAGGCGTGGTCGCTACAGCAAAGAAATAAAAAAACAGCAAAAAAGAGTAGAACCTACTACGTCATTTCCTGCACACTTTTCTCCTAGCGCGCGGAGGGGGTAGTGCCTCTCCTCAGTTTCCTTCCTCCATGGCTATGGTAGCCACCATATCCATGGCGGCCCCGAACAAGTGCGCATCGGTTAAACACTACCGGGAACCAAACATTCCTGGCCAATACGCTAAGTCTCTGAGGTCACGTGTTGGACTATCAACACAGCGAGGGTAAAAAAAACGAAGGGAATGGCTTAACACAGTGTTCGTTTACCGAGGCTGGTCTGGTCACAGAAGAACTTCAGTTTGGTCTAGTTGGTGTTTACTGCATACCATATTGACCGCAAATAAAGACCGTCCCCGCCGTTATTTGCGGTCAGTATGATATGTGGTCTGGTTACGTTTAATGCTCTCTCGTTCCTATAGTTTATTTTCTTCCAGCATGGCTGCTGTCAGAGGTTAGATCCCACCGGCGGCCACGCATTCCTTTTTGTCGAAGAGGTCCGACAGTAGCCTATACCAATCCACATACCGCAAAGTGCCTGGAAAGAAGCGAAGAATGTTTCGCATGAAAGAAACGGTATCAGATTACTAGAAACCGCATATATTGTGAGACATCCATGACGCGGACGAAACTGGTGTACCACTAATTTGTGAGAAGGGCTTTTGCGAAATCCGCGTAATCTATGTAACCAGTTGCAGGCATAAACTGGAAACGCGTTTCAAAGATTTTCCGCGTCAGATATTTATAATAGATGCAGTTTGCATAATTGCGATATCGATTTTCTTACGGTTTTGTAAACATTGTCGTCATTATTATTATTATTATTATTATTAGTAGTAGTAGTAGTAGTAGTAGTAGTAGTAGTAGTAGTAGTAGTAGTAGTAGTAGTAGTAGTAGTAGTAGTAGTAGTAGTAGTAGTAGTAGTAGTAAATGTCTTGCTAGTCTTTGTATACATTTGGACATATTACAGAAGTACACAGAAAGATGTCCCAGACCGCATTACTGAAATGGGACCTCGATCTTGTTATTACTGTATAGGTGAAACCAGGATGTCTACCAACCAGGAAAACCGGGAAAACCGGGAATTCTCAGGGAATTTGAACAGTCTGGAAAAACTCAGGGAAAACTCAGGGAATTTGTGCTTCTATCAGGTAAAATTAGCTGTAACTTTATTGAAAGGGAACGAAAGTCGTGTTAATGCTGGCTCCAGTAACAGAGGAATCGCAACGAATCGTCATTGACGCCGTGTCATCGGTACGATGTATTGCCAGAGTAGTTAACGACCGATTTTCTAGACGCCCGATTTTTCGGACCATGCCCGATATTTTGCACGGTTTTGCGGCACCACCACGTACTCCATATAGTCAATGTATATTGCCCTGACTGCAGGTATGAAATGGCATTTATCAAAGCCGCCACCGCGCTATATTGATTATCTCGCCGCCTCGAACCGGCACTCTCGGAGGCAGATCCGCTGGCAGCCGTAACCACCACCGCGGCAACGTTAGGCCTAGCTGCTTCTATGTTCGCTATGAAGCTTCTTGCCGTGCGGTGCCGTGTTTTTCATTGAAAGAATTCGCCGCTATCACCAATGGCACCGACTCCGCCTTTGTAAACCTCGCGATTGGCTTTGAAGCTCGCAGAGCACAGCGCGTTGTGTAATGACAGTCTCCGAAAGTTAGCTTCGCCTCAGTACACTATTGTTAGTCGGCGAAGCATAACAAGCGTTGGAAGGGGGCAATTGTCACGGGACACAGTATGTATTCCTTAAATACACATGCGTGCACCCCGTCTCCTGTCACAGTACAAGCCCTGATATGCCTAGTAAGCGCACTGGCAGGCCTTCAGAGCTTTTTCAGACGTGCCTGTGGTAATTTTAGCCCTTACAGACAGTTAAAGACATGCATTAATTTTTTTCAGACTGTCCGTTCTTTTTCAATTTTTTTGCGGCCCCTCGGAAGTCCGAAAAATCAAATGTTGACTGTACAACTGACCAAGAGGATGCTTCAGATGATCCATGTGGTGAAAGCGTGGTAGAAGGAGGATGAGAACAGAAAGGACCGACGCACTGAGGAATTAACGGGAAAGGAAGGGTGCCGCCGCCTTTTTGAAGGAGCTTGAGCTAAAAAAAACTAAGTGTTGACTGACGCTGAGACACAGGTGGCCCTCATCCAAACCAAAATAAATTGTTTAAGCAGTGAAACCCAACACTGAGATGTTTTGTACGGGCTGAGAGTATGTCAGGACAGTTGAGGTTGACTTCCCAGCTGCTGAGAGAGAATCTTAGTTGTGACAATGTTCAGGACCTCATACAGATGAGCTTGCTATCAGTTGATAGAAATAGCTGATATTAAAAAATATTTACTTATGTATGCATCTCCTTTTCATTCGTATTTTAAAATGTTCGACTCAATTTGGAATGGGCTTTACCATTTCTTTCGCTGTGCATTTCACTAACACCTTCCTTCTGTTTTCTTTTTAAATAAAATAGATATTACTCCTTACTATTCAAACTGGATTAAGTAATTTTTTGTTTCAGCATGCTTACTAGACAGTGACAGCATCGGGCAACATGGTGTCAGCCTGTCTTGACATAAAACAAAGTTCTGGCTCATTCAGGGAATTTCGCAAAGGTGCTCAGGGAAAACCTGGAAAACTCAGGGAATTTGGAAATGTTAACTTAGTAGACACCCTGTGAAACGTGTGAATATGATTAGCATGCGAGCAGTTGCACTAACATTGACAGAAAATTAGTTATAGATAAGTGTAGTGAAAGAAAGTCAGACCAGTGATGCGTAAGAACGTGTCGCTTATATATATGATATATCTATAAACGAAATACACTCGCAAAGCGGTGACATCCATTTAATATGTCCTCAGCTCCAATCCGGAAACACCGACAGGCTGCTCTCTAAAGCGGTTGTGGGCTATAGGAGATAACACATTATAAATTAAAGCAAATCCTATATCATTTGCGTCGACTACGTATATATTCCGTCCAATAAAAGAACCGTAGACTAGGATCTTATGTCACGCAAGAAGTTATAGTAGAAATATTGTTTGTAAAAGAGTTATTTTATGGGTAATATATATAAACTTGTAGAAAATTGGGCTCATGCGTGCATTAAAACAATAAACTGTAATAACACGAAATTACCGATCTTGAACCAGCTGAAGAGGAGTTAATGATAACATTAGGTAAGGCCCCAAGACGATATGCTGTAAATAATGTGGCTTTGTAATGTGTGCTCCCTTAAAATATTAATGTCGCCTTTAACTGCTACGCTAAAATGACACCAAGGTGCACTCATTCGTAGTCAAATAGGAAACGAGGTAAAATATATTGGAGAAATGTTAGTTGTCTTCCTATAGCCTGGAGAAAACACCCTGTGCTTTGTTTTGCTGCGATTTTATCATCACATTATCTACATCGCACCTTCGATAGAGTTCGACAATATATTGTCAATGAGCCCGTTTGTAAGTTCGCTTATGTCATAGGCGAAATAGAACATGGTGGGGACGTTCGCTACAGGCGAAGTTGCGAGTTAGGCAAGACGCTAAAGTAAATTGAACACAATATCGAGCCAAGAATTGAACCTTGCTTAACGCCGATATTGTGTTTGGTGTCAGACATTATTCCCGATATGCATGCCTGTTTTGAACGTAACTTCGTATATTTAATTCTAAAGGGGTGGGGGGAGGATGCGGCAGTTTCGTAAAGGAGTACGTGAGCTTACTCACCACAATTATTATTTGAGTCGGACGCTTTAGTGAAATTAATAAAAACTGATTCAACTACAGAAGCGTACGCATTTGGGATGGTGGGTTCATGACTTGAGTTGTTTGATTCAACTAATTTCCCATCTTCAGTATCAGTTTTAATGCTTCCATCACGGCGGTATTCCTTGAGTGTTCATTACGAAAACCACGCTGTCTTGTCATTAGCGAACTGAAATTTTCCAAGTAAGTATAAAGATATGGGATTCAATAAGCTTTTATGCAACCTATATTTTTTTAATGAGAGGGTTATAAAGATAGGCCTATAGTTAGGCCTTTCATTCTCGGCAAGTATCTGTAAAGTAGTTATGCATGTAAAAAGTGCAAACTGTTTATAGTGATTACTCCTTTCTTGTATGTTTCTTTTTTCCAAGAATATGATCGATTCAATTCTGTTCACTACTCCCAACTTTTTTGAAGAATAGGATGCTATTGCTTCCTTCAAGTGCCCCTGCGGAAACAGCGCTCCTAAATATCAAATTAATAATGTAATCTATATACATATACCAAGTATTTCTGCTACCACTATAAGCATTTATTTTAAAGATCATCTGTAGTTGATAGCACAATTTTAGTTCGTGAGATGGTCCCCTCGAAGAGGCGAACACTACTTGCATAATAAATATAAATGCCTAATCGTCGAATTAAAAAAAAGTCACATGGGATTTTAACTGATTACCTTACGGCACACGCTGCAATTTAGAATTTGTAGCCTGCTAGACCGCAAGGCATAACCACTTGAAAATAATTATGTTGGCGACACCATTATCGAGCTGTACACCATCATACTTGCGGTAAAAATGCAACGTCGTTTCACTTACTTTATTTAACAAAACACCGTTTTACACTCCGAAGCACAGAAGTAACTGAACCACCAATGTATTTCTTCGCGAAGTTCGGGGATTTAGGTAATATCTAAAGACTAATGTCATCCTGCGAATTCTTTGCAAGTGAATCAGCCTTGAGAACTCCCCGGCTACAACTTGTAAATTACGTTATGTGCCGCACGGTAGTTAAATCTTAATTAGTGATTGTTTGTTAATTATTGAATTGTGCGTTTTGATTTTTTTCGTGAAGATAATGTCCGCCTGTTTGAGTAATCCAGTTCGAGGATTATAATCGTGCTATCTGCCACATGTGATGTAAAAAAAAATCGGTTAAAGGTCTTCGCAGAAACGCCTAGTACCGACTTTAACTCAGTGCGTAATATCATCAGGACTCGCGCATTTGTGATCAGGAATTGTACTGTGCACCTTGCTTGGTGAAATAAGGACATTTTTGTCGATTACCAGTCATTGCTAGGCCTAATGCGGACGACTCAGGGAGAGGGCGACAGTGCTGAAAATCTCACTATTGTTCTGCTCCCACGTGACCATTTTCTCGGTAATTGCGTCACTGCACATACGCCTCCCGTAAGAATGCTATTACACCAAAATATTTGTGGCGCTCCGTGGCTTTCCAGCAATAGAGACATTTAGCTTGTACGCTACTCCGGTAAACGGGAGCGGTTTGGGCGGATTACCGGATGGTCGGGGCGTAAACGTGAGCGGTGAAGCCGCCTGGTGTTGTAGAGCTCAACCAGACAAACGCATAGCTAAAACTGAAGTAACTCACCATATCCTGCTTCGCCACCCGTGCAAATTTTTGGCAGCGGCGTAATTGTGAACACGATTACGCCACTGTCGAAAATTTACCCCAGCAGCTAAGCAGAATACAGTAATTAGCTCTGTGTTTGTGTGGTTGAGCTTTGCGCCACCAGCTGGCGCCACCAATCTGGCCGCTCACGTTGACGCCCCCGCTAAACCGGAAAAGCGCCCGCGCTTGTCCGAATACCGGACACGCTAAAAGTCTCTAATATTTCTTTGAGTGTTTCGGGAGCGTTCATTCAAAGCCCATACAAGTCGGTGACGTCATGTCGGTACGGCTTTAGCGTATCGACGTACACCACGCCATCCCGTGGTTACGAGTGTAAACTAACCGGCGCCTCCCTCTCTCTCTCTCAGGTGGCTCCCCCTTGCGACCTCCTGACAACCAACATGGCGTCTCCACCGGCAACAGTAGCAGCCGACGGAACTCGGGTGCCCCGGGCCAAGTACAGCCGCAGCCAGCTGGACAGGCTGGAAGTAGTGTTCCGCCACAAGCAGTTCATCGAACGTCAGGAGGTTCAGCAACTCGCCGGCCAACTGGGCATCACCACCAAGCAGACCAGGGTAAGCGACAGTTTGCGTCGAGTCGCGATGTCTATAGGAGAACTGACGTAACAGGATTCACAATAGGCAAATAGTTTCTATCGTTGCCTGAATCGAAGTATATCAGCGACATCTTGCGGCACACTGTTCCGAGCAAGAGGCTCTCAACGCGATGACATTATCGGCGGGCCTCAAACGCGTTGAAGGTGTACGCCTTCAAGGCGTTTTTTTTATACTCATGTGTAACATATCAATTTTGTCCGCTTTAGATGTACTATTAGTTGCAATTCACAGAATTGTATTATCACTTTTAGTGGCTGAGCTACAGAGCTCTAGGCTTGATAGTTTCGTTTTCTGAGAATTTTAGATTTTTGCCAATTCTTACTAAAAAATTCACGAGCTAACTCAAGAATTCGAAACCAACAGTCACTAGATTTTAAGTTTGTCTTTTCAATGCAACAGACCTCCTCAAATTTGGTGCAGTGGTTGCCGAGAAAAACGAATTCTCCTTTTACATGTATTTACATAGGAGCACTCGAGCTAAAGCTTCCTCTTGTTACGAGTTGTGAATGCGACAACATTAATGTCCAAATGAACGCTGTTTGCGCTGCGAATGATGTGCCATAGCGGTGCGTGCTGGCCGAGAAAGCAAGCAGCGGCAGCCTGCGTGGCCAACGCCGCATGCCGCCGACGTCCAGCGCGACGAGAGACAGAGGAAGCAGCAGCAGCCACCAAGGCCGGCAGGTACGCGCAGCAGCTAAGCCCAGCGCAGTGCCGGCTATCGAGAGCGAGGGTGACGTGGCGTCGCGGCGGTGCCCTCTCCCCTCGCGCAACACCTGGCGCTCTGCGGCTGCATAGGCGTTTCCGTTCGCCCGCTCTGCTCCGTCTAGGCGCGCTTACATTGTGACGTGGCGTCGCAGCCAATGGTAATTTAGGGGCCGCTTCGCTGCTACAGACGCCGGCTTTTTCGCTCCATGGGCCATTTGCTGTTTTCGCATCAAAAACAAACTTCACTGTAGGTAGACTGCACACAATCAAAAGCCATTGACTGAAATGGCCGGTACAATATCGCACTGCGACTGTAACACTCGCTCTCTATTCGTATCTGCTTTCTTCTGTCGCCTTTGTGCCCTTCGCGCTCTCCTAACAACGCATCCACACCAAATCGCCCATTTTTTCTAATCTTTGTATCCCATTGCCCTCCTAACCCTAACGTGGCGGCGGCTATTGCAGACGTGGTTCCAGAACAAGCGTGCCATGCTCCGGCGGCGAGCAATCAAGATTATCGGTGACAGCTACGTGCCCAACCTACAGCGACCGGCAGGGTGCCCAGGGTGCTCCAACGCGCACCCGTCACCATCGGCTTCCCCACGAGACACAGGGGACGGCCGCCAGTTGGCATCGCCTGGGGTTGTGCCACCTGCGACCACGGTCGTCTGTCCCGGACTCCCGGTGCAGTCACAGACTCTCGCGGGAAGCGAGACCCAACCGCAGCAGAGCCTGCCGTCGCTTGGTTCTTTTCACACAGGACACGACTTCCTCGCGATTCCGCAGCCACGATGGGACGGCAGAGTGTAAGTACTGTATATTGCTACGAGGATGCTCCCGTATATATACAATCCTTCGCAATTTACAAGCAGCTGCACAGATTCAAGCAGAAGGCAAGACGGCATCTTATAACCCGAGCGAAGCCTTTTATACACTCCTCGACGCTGGAAGGTGCTCGATATTTAAACCCCAGAAAAAAATACGAACGAGCCTCAGAGGGCACTTAACAACTTAATAGCTTTTCTACAGCCAGTTCCGGCTCCGTTTACCAGGAGGTGACATCATGGGGTGGTCACGGGAGAGCAGGACATCGTGACGTTTGCCTTTGTAGTAGGCGCGAGACGGTTTGCGAGTGCTGTAACGTCGCTCCCACGTGACCCCCCTACGCGTCATGACGTCAGGACACAGTAATCTCCCGGCAAACGAAGCCGGAACTGACTGTAGAAAAGCTATATAACTATAATATTTAGCGCGCTCTGAGGCCTGCCACTATATTCCCCAATGGTTTCGACGTCCCGCACTTTCATCTAACGCAAAAAAAGAAAAGTGACGAATCGAAAATATTATCTCAGTACTGCTTTAAACCAAGTTTTCAGAGTATATCAAACGTCTATGCCGACCTCAAGTATATGTTTCGTCACTTCATTACAAACTTCGTCTGCCTACAGGTAATGTGTGCAGTCGCCACACGGTACCAGGTGGCGTGGAGACACTGCATGTTTCGAGCACTATATAGGGCGGCGGTATACTATATATCGAGCCACCGCGAATTATTGACGCAACTAGAAGGGCCGCCAATGGCACGAATTCCGCGCTTGGCATGTGAAGTGTATATAGACGACTCTCCATAGGAGTGATGGCCGCCTTTATGAAAGAAGCTTGATAATCTGTCGAGTTTCTCCACAATTCAAGCAAATTGCTATACCTCCTTGTTGACTTATCTGTATTGCGTATGGAGGCCTGTAAGTACTTTGCAATCGCCGCGTGGCGTCGGTTGGCGTAGCATTCCTGTATATGGTCCCCTACGGTAGCCGTGTACTCTGTACGGGAGCCATATACGGGGACACCATGCATACATGTTACATAATTAGCAGACGACGCCGCGGAAGCTGTAGGAAAGTAGTGCGGTTATACGAGCGTTTCGCACTGCCATTTTTTTTTTAATCTGCGACGCTTTGCGCGACTTGCGCGACTTGGTGGTGGGGCGAAATGTAAGTCAGCGCCGGTGTTGTGTTCTTCGTTTCCTTCGTCCCTGTCTGTTTCGCGCCGTTAATTTCCGTTGCCACGGTGCAGGTCTCGCGCGGTACCGTCATCCGCGTTTCCCGCGCTGAGCAGCGGCGACGAGCGAGTCCTGTCCGCGTCGGTGGAACTTAGGCCTAACGTGGCGGCACCCTGGAACCGACAGTTCGGCAGCTTCGAGTCGCTGTATCCGATCAGGCCGCCGCCGCCTCCGCTCACCTCGTCCCTCAGCCACTCTGCGCCGTGCGTGTCATTCGGCGGGGGCCAATCAGACCGCGACTACGTCCAGTACCAACAGTCCGGCGTCGCTGCTCGTGAGTACATGCCACGTGTCCCTACGTAACTCGTGCCATAATTGAAAAAAAAAGAAATAATGCCGGTGCCACGTAGTTGGAGAGAATGTAACGTTGTTTGTCACCGCTTGGAACAAATCGGACTTATTTGCATTTCGCCTAATTACATTATTAGTCATTATTAATGAGGGCTTTTCTTTGGCATCGTTCGTTGTTGGCTGTGGTCGTGATTCTTAAAAAAAAATCGAGGCCCTCGGTTTCCCTTGTTATCGTTCACGCACACGCACATACACACACACACGTGTGTGTGTGTGGGCAGCACTTCCTTTTGGTTTGGGATATATGGTCTTTCTTAGCTGCGCCAAATTCTTAAAAACTGCCTGTGGCAAATACACGGAGTAAGACATTTAGGAGGTGAAACTCCCGTCAGCGCGAGCGAGCGCGGGCGACCAGATAAGGTCACAATTGTTGTATGCGCCGACGGGGCCGCATACAGTGGCGGCGCCATGCGGGGCGTCGTAGAAGCCGCAGCGAAAAAAAAAATGCAGCGCCCGGGCAGGCGGCTCCAGCGCGCTTTCAACGGCGGTAATTTCTTTCCAGGCCGCCAGGCGCCGCCAGCACGATAACGGCTCCGCGGGCTTGTGACCTTTTTTGGTCGCCACAAACAGCGGAGTTTCCACTCCTAAATGTTTCTTGCTCCGTGGGCAAATGGCACAATTCTAACCCTTGATATAAATTATTCGATGAGGCGGCCATTACTTGTACGAGAAATCAAAACCCTTAGCTGTATAATTAACAAATTGCGCTAACTAACTTTTCTTAACTTAATTATTTTACGCATATATTTCAACCTACGAATTGTAGCCGGTGAGCTTACAAGGCATATATCCACTTGGAACCAATTCTTAGGATTACACCAATTTGGAGATAATAATTTTCAAAGTTTCCGACGAAATGCATTGGCGTGCCAGTTACTTTTGTGTTTCAATGCATGAAACATTTTTTATCGCAACTTTGATGGCGCATGTCTCGAGACGTCAAGCTAAACCTATAGATCTAATCATTTCGTTGGGCGCTGACAAAACGCCGACGGCTCTCTGTCGGCATGCACCATCGAGTTTAGTAATGCAGGAGCATTAGAGTTTAGACGTCTGCAACGCCGCTGGCGGTGGCCCTCGTCACTAATCCGCCGTTGTGAGACGCCCGGCATAGCTGCCGGGGCACTGTCTCTGCAGCGCAGACGCGTTTGCATCGCGTACTGCGTGCTGCGCCAACGCGTCAACCCCCCGTGTATCGGTACACGGAACACCGTCCGAGGAGTTCGAACCACGAACTTAAAAGCGTCGCTATCGCTTTCTACGCTTCGGACCTTCAGGGCGAAACTGCCAATTTCATCTTTTGTCTTCTTTTGTCTCGTTTGCATTTTAGCTGCGAGCACGTCGTGGCAAGGACAACCGCAGTGGCCGCAAGTGCAGCTTCCTCAGGGGCCACCGGAGAGCGACGTCCAACATCTGGACTGGTGGTCGCCGGCGACCGTTGCGGCAGGCGGGGCCTCGGTTGACGTCCATGGCGATGCCCGCGAGCCGTCATCTTGGCAGACGAGCGGCGCTGGTGCCAGCGCTTCCTACGAAGGGAGCGACGTCAAACAGCTGGACTGGTGGTCGCCGGCGACCGTTGCGGCAGGCGGGGCCTCGGTTGACGTCCATGGCGATGCCCGCGAGCCGTCATCTTGGCAGACGAGCGGCGCTGGTGCCAGCGCTTCCTACGAAGGGAGCGACGTCAAACAGCTGGACTGGTGGTCGCCGGCGACCGTTGCGGCAGGCGGGGCCTCGGTTGACGTCCATGGCGATGCCCGCGAGCCGTCATCTTGGCAGACGAGCGGCGCTGGTGCCAGCGCTTCCTACGAAGGGAGCGACGTCAAACATCTGGACTGGTGGTCGCCGGCGACCGTTGCGGCAGGCGGGGCCTCGGTTGACGTCCATGGCGATGCCCGCGAGCCGTCATCTTGGCAGACGAGCGGCGCTGGTGCCAGCGCTTCCTACGAAGGGAGCGACGTCAAACATCTGGACTGGTGGTCGCCGGCGACCGTTGCGGCAGGCGGGGCCTCGGTTGACGTCCATGGCGATGCCCGCGAGCCGTCATCTTGGCAGACGAGCGGCGCTGGTGCCAGCGCTTCCTACGAAGGGAGCGACGTCAAACATCTGGACTGGTGGTCGCCGGCGACCGTTGCGGCAGGCGGGGCCTCGGTTGACGTCCATGGCGATGCCCGCGAGCCGCCATCTTGGCAGACGGGCGGCGCTGGTCCCAGCACGTCCTCCGAAGGGAGCGACGAGTCCGTGCCCAGCATCAGCAGCCTGACGTCTCTCGTGGTGGAGTTGGACGATGCAGACATCGAGATAGAGCGGTCCCGGCACTGGATGAACGCTGCGGACGCCTGACCAAACATCGTGACGTGCGATCGGACTTGCGAGTTGTCTCACAAAAGGCCGTCGTACGCGTGAACCCGGAAGCTTTGCGGACAGACAGAGAAGCGCGACTGTACTTTTTCACGATCCAATGATTCCTGTGTAGGAGTCGTAACGTTTTGCAGCCCATATCCGGCATTGAGGAGCATACCTTCGATTCGTTGCCAAAAACTCCACTGTGATTTTAAAAAAGAGATTGATCCCTGCATTTTGTCGTTCAGACACATGTAATACAACATTTTCACTGTATTTAATACATTTGGACAAGGAACGGATAAGGGCTCGTTAAAAAAAAAGAACTGTACCTAATAACTCATTTTTGTGCTCAATATAGTTAACATGGTTAGAACACAAAAAAATGCATGTCTGGCAAGTAGTGTAGACACCGTAATTCGATAAAAGCGATAACAATAGAATGTCTACCTCTGCAGCTTACACGCTGAAAAAGAAAGAAACGTCGTTTGCTGTGCACGAAAGAAGTTCAGCAATTGTCAAAGTAACAGTGATGAAATGCCAAAAAGTGACACTTGCTACTGACGAACTGAGGCTGTGCATGATGCCTTCAGGGATTAAACCGGCCGTGTAGAAAATACACGGAAAGATACACTGTGATGCTCTTATCTACCTCATGTCACACATTATTTATGATGCATTGTCAATAAACGTGCCAGAGCTACACAATTTTGTTCCAAGACGTACGCAGACTCCACAGAAAGAAAGTCATGGTGATATGGCGACCTCTTGCAGTTGTTGTAGCGAATGGCCTTACTTACTGAGTATTTAAATGTCAATCTCCATCTGTACATTCTTGTCACCCTTCATTTTTTCGTTTTGAATAAAGACATTTGATCACTCCCTCATTTGTTGCTCAGTTAGTCGTGTCGCGCATTTTTTATTAAGAGACAAATCATCGGCTGAAAGGACACGCACAATTATCGTCGGTTAAAGCGGCGGTCATGTAGTTATATGAGCGGAATTTTTAACACTGGCCGAACAACAGCAATGGGGCACTCCTGCTCAGTTACCATGCAATTCCTTTTCTTCAGCTGTTATGGCGTACGACTAGCGTGTGCAGTTGTTCGTTCGCGGAAGGTAAGGTCACGTTGCAGGAGAACGGCAGCAAGACTGTGACCTCTGTAGCGTCTCTGTGAAGGGTGGCGGATGCGGTCGGTTCGAAGTGGCACGTTAGTCGACCGGACGTACGTGAGGACGTGTTTGAAATCCTGGAAAGTATACTTTCGCAATCTTCGGACCAAGCGAAGGGTACAGCACTTGCGAGAAGTTGATGGAGCGGGGACGCAAGCACCGCGAAGTTACGTATGCACGAAGCGCCGGAAGTGGGAGGTGTTGTGCAGTGGCGTAGCCAGAAATTTTGTTCGGGGGGGGCTACGCCACTGGCCCAATATATATATATATATATATATATATATATATATATATATATATATATATATATATATATATATATATATATATAGCTGCCCGTTGCAGCTCAGCCTCCTCCTTAAGAGGTAGCTTTAGCTCGGGTGCTCCTATTTAAGTACATGTAGAAGGGGAATTCGTTTTTCCCTGCAACCACTTCACCAAATTTGAGGAGGTTTGTTGCATTTAAAAGAAAAAGTTTAATTCTAGTGACTACTGGCTTTGAAGTTTTCATTTAGGTGGTCAATTATATATAAAAAATTGGCCAAAATTGAAAATTTTCAGAAAACGAAACTATAAAGTTTAAAACTCCGTGACTCAACAATGAAAAATGATATCACAATTCTGTGAATTGCATCTAATAGTACATCTACAGGGGACAAAATAGATATGTTACACATGAATCTCAAAAAAATTTAGTATTGTGGAAATACGGCTTTTGCAGAACCCTTGTACACAACGTAACCAATTCATGTAAGATACAAATTGACACAGCAAACTTGTCCGCTTTGACTGTTATAATAAATGCCGTTTACAGAACCACAATATCTGTTCTTCATGCATTGCTATTAGTTTGTAAACGTCGTGCTTCCATTTTTTCAAACTTTCGAATTTTCCAAGATATTTTAAACAAAATTCAGGCCCTAAATCGAAGTTCTGTTTCCAACAGACACTAGGATTTAACTGTCTCTCTCAAATGCAACCAATTTCAATAAAAGCGATTTGCAGGATTATCTCAGAAAATCGTTTTTCCGTTTTATGAGTATTTTAATAGGCCGCGTCGGATTGGGCCCGAGCTAAAGCTTCCTCTTAAACAATTTATCGAGGGATCAAATACATGAATAATAACTGCATTGTCATTGCCAAAGATGCTGCAAACGAATTATTGAAAGCTACGCACTGTAAATACAAGTAACATATGTATTTTTTCATAAAATATTATACTCGTATGTGCCAAAAATTGTGCCCAACATAACTGACGTCAATGCTTCCATGTATTTTGTCTATTTATTAAGTAAAGAAAATATCACACGAACTTTAGAACTATATCAATTCGAAACCAGGAAAGCAGTGCATGCCGCTGATATGAAAAATTAAAAGGCAATGAACTGAAGAAGTTGAGGACAAATATGTTAATGAAACTTTGTTATTCAAGAACCGTGCTTACATTCTTGTGTATATACAATGGCCAGTGAAAAATCTCAATGACGGTGTCGTTTGTTCCAATGTATTACGCAGGAGTAGCTGTCCCTTGTCGTGTATCGTGAGTAATTGCACCGAAGTTATAGTCGCGACAGAGAGCACGTATAAAAACCAGAAGTTCTGCAAGATATATGAGGGCAAGTCAAATGAATGGGCCAACAACGGGGTACCTTATTTAAAAGTAGTCTTCATGAGAATTTAGACATTTGTCCTATTGACTAACGAGTTGCGTGATTCTCGTCTTATAAAACTCCTTGGGTTGCTGCTTCAAAAAGTCTGTATCTGGTTCCCTTGAGCTGTTTTTTCGGTTGCCCCAAAATGTAGAAGTCGCAAGGTGACAGGTCTGAGCTGTATGGCGGATGTTGCAGCGTTTCCAACTTGAACTTTGCCAGTTTTGCATTAACCGCATATGCGACGTGGGGACAGGCATTGTCGTGGAACAAGATGACCCCATTCGTCAATTTTCCACGTTGTTCGTTCTTGATTGCGACACGCTGCCGTTCTGGCGTTTCACAATATCGGAAACAATTGATAGTCTCTCAAGATTTAGCGAATTCTATCAGTAATGAACCCCGTCGATCGAAACAAAAAGTCAACCACACCTTTCCAGAGGAAATGATGGCCTTTACATTCTTTGGGCGTGGTAAATTCGAATGTTTGCACTGTAAGCTTTGCCGTCGTGTTTCAGGCTCGTAGTAGTGGCACCAAGGTTCGTCCCCGATCACAGTTGCAAGCAAGAAGTTGTCATGCTCATTGTGATACCCGATCAGATGAGTCAAGGCAGCGCGAAACTTCTCCGTCTTCTCGCGATCCATAGATAAAAATCTTGGGGATCCACTGCGCACCAAAGAGCCGATAACCGAGAAGCTCATGAATTATGGCGTGAACCGAACCGTGACTGATGTTCACACGGTCTGCCAGTTCATCGATGCTTATCCTCCATTCTTGTTTCAGCAGCTCATGAACCTTTGAAATTGTGTGGGAGGTGATTGCACGATGGTTTTGGCCCGGTCTTGGTATGTCTTTGCAACGTCCTTTGAACCGTTTGCTCCAACGCTTCACAGTGGTCAATGCAATGCAGTGTTCACCGTACACGGCAGTCATATGGTGATTAATTTCTGTTTTGGAAACACCTTCAGCTGTCAAAAACTTCGTGACACCGAACTGTTCAACTTTTGAAGTGTCCATTATGTGACGCAACCATATTCAACCCAGTGTATGAGAGCATTAAAGAACATTTTTCACACCTGCGTGTCACTTTTGTAAATGAGACATGCCGTTCTCCTGCGCGCATGCCTCGCAGATAATGAACCAAACCATTATTGCTCGGTTAGGGTAGGCTCACTTTCATTTGACTCGCCCTCGTACTTTAGAAATGCAAAGATACAATGAGATATGCAAATGCGAAAATACGGCTTGATAAAGGACAAAAAAGTGTCACTGGAGACAAAGTTCACTGCACGTATACACAAAACCTCGCAACAAGATATTTAAGTATACGTATAAGTCTCCAACGAGTCTATGTATGTAAGAAGAAGTAACTGTATATAATGCGTCAAACAAGGCAAATAAACATGTTGCACAATCATAGATTCACAGAATCCTAGATTCCGCCCCCATTCCATCCACTCCCCCCGATGTATTGCGCGCGACGGAAGGCGGCGCGCTTGCTCCCCGCTTTTCTCCTATGCGCACACAAGACTGAGCCACCATCGTCGGCTCACCCATTCCACCTCCCCTCCTACGCTTTCACTCGCACATACAGCATGCAGCACGTGGTCACGATGTTATCACCCTTGGACTTTATACGAAACATGAGGGCGATGGCAGGAGTGCGCAATACCGAAGAAAACATGAGACGCTTGGTCCACTGAGAACCATACGCATACTGCTCAGTATCCTACAGCGGCGAAACAAGACTTTCCGGAAAGGTTCCGCTCAAGGAATGCGGTGAAATCCTTCGAGTCCCCACAGTGATGGAGGCGAACGACCATTGTTTTTTTTTTCTCGTCTGCTAGCCAGAAAGCGTCCAAAACCCTGTCCGGTAAAAATCCACTCGGCCAGAGCAAACCGAACGCGCACCGAAGTGCACCGCACGGTGGTCGGGCCCATACGAGAAAAACGTATGCGCTCTGGCTGGCTCTGGTAGCCCGCGGGTAGGGTAGCGAGAACAAAAAAAAATGAAGAGGCTCAATGTGCCCTCGCGAATAAAAGTCAAAGTAGAAAAAATAAATAAGAACGTAGTTACTTTGGCTGGCCTTAGTGTCTTGACATGGATGTTCTGGCGTATGTTAAAAAAAATGTTGATATTTTTTTATGTGACATGACGGCACAAATGAACCACCCCAACGCTTCGTCTCATTGGACCTCGCTGCCTGCTTTGTCAAGTCGTCTGCTAGTGTGTTGATTTGGCTTGTCTCGTTGTATGTTGAGATGTAAGACTTTAGAAAAGTCAATAGACCTTTGGCGTCAACTGTTTATAACAACATTAAACCCACAAAGTTCCGCAATTGAAAATCTAAAGCACAACTTTGGAAATGTCAATGCACCTTTCACATCAAGAGCTTATGAGATTTATACCCATAAAGTTTCGCAATTGATATCCATGCGCTCCATAGCCCGCTCACCATCAAAGCGCCCTTGAAACTTTGTGCTCGGATGGGACTGCTTGGCGTTATGTGACTCCGGGTGTATGGGCGTTGCCACGAAATCCAGCCCGAGTTTGCAATCTTCGCGGTTAAATGTCTTTTCGAGCGTCAAAAAGACATTCTAGATAAAATCCAGAGTGATTTCCGGCGCCGGGGGTCGCTTTGGTCGGCGGTGCATGGAAAGCACGAAAAAATTTCGGGGGGGGCTGAAGCCCCATAAGCCCCCCCCCCCCCCTGGCTACGCCCCTGGTCTGCACGTCTGGAAGAGGGCCGAGTGAGACAAGCTAAATGCCCTGATAAGGAAGGGGATTAAGAGAGCGCTCGGACTACCAAACTACACCCGCGCCGACCGACTCCTGCAGTTGGGTATTCGTAATAACCTGGAAGAAATTGCAGAAGCACAAGAAAGGGCACATATTCTCAGGCTCTCCGACACCAGGGCGGGCAGACGACTCCTAACAGAGATGGCAGGCGTCCCCCCGGCCACTGTCGAAGACGCCTACCAGGGCCTTCGGAAAGAGAAGAAAGACAACATCATCATATCGCCCGCCCCGCGCAATATGCATCCCTAGCGCAACGTAGAAAGAAGGAAGGCCAGGGCGGTGGCGATCCTACGCCGCGCGACAGAACTCCCTGGTGGCTGCTGCTTCGCTGACGCGGCCCAGTATGGCAACAGCAACAATTTCACGGTAGTGTCGATCAACCACAGGGGTTCGACCGTTAATGCTGCTTCGGTACGAAGCACATCGTCGCGTGCGGCCGAGCAAGTGGCCATTGCCTTGGCCCTCCTGGACGACGGACATGCCAATATCTTCAGCGACTCCAGGGCAGCCATCCGCGCCTTAAGCGTTGGCGCCGTGTGTTAAGGAAGCCTGTCGCATCCTCGACGGCAAAAGCACCGCCACCCACACTCTCACGTGGTCCCCCGCTCACACGGGATCCGTCATGGGAGGCCCCACAAACCTCAACGAGCTGGCCCACTCCAAGGCGCGAGGTCTCGCTTTCCGCGACCATGGAGAACTCCAACGCCGGCCCGCAGTGGTGGAGAACAGAGATCGACCGACCACAGACAATGAAATTACGCAGCACTTTTATCTCGACAGGAGAGACTTTCCCCTTCCTCACAAGAACATAAATGGAGCGCAGGCATTGACCCTCAGATTATCGCAAACAGGCTCGTATCCCAGCCTGGCTTTACTCCACAAGCTTTATGCCGACACTTATTCCACTGGTTCTTGCAGGCACTGCGATGACTTCGCTAGCCTAGACCATGTGCTGTGGCGTTGCCCCTCGTTACGAGGCACGGAACAAATCAACGAGGACAAGTGGCTCTCCGCTATCAAGAGCCCCGATGCCGGGGCGCAACTATGGGCTGTCCACAGGGCCCACGATGCGGCGGTGGGGCATGGCCTGACTGTCCCAACGTGGGAGCAGCCCGCAGCGCTCTGAGTCGCGTACCTCAGGACCTTCATTAAAGTTTTGCATCCATCCACCCGTCCTAGTGAAGGCCCGAGTGTAATTCAACTGCATTGTCAAGCGCAAATTAACCTATCGTTATTTTGCCTAATGATGTAATATTTTTTTTAGCAATGTAGCAACTATACGTCAGTATGGTTGTGTACTTTTCTTTTTTATCACCACTTTTCGATAGAAAACGATAACATTTGTTTTTTTTTAAATCCTATTTGCCCCTATGCTATCGAAACCGCGTTCGCAGCGGCATTGCGCGGTTATGAAGGCGTTTCCTCCACGCTGCTTTTCTCCGTCTGTTGTGATCACGTGCACAGTAAGAATACCACAAGGGATAACTATGAGTCCACCTTTTATTGGTGATACCACAAACGCATTTCCTTGGGTACCTTTCAAAACTGGATGAAAGGCTCACAGCTTCGATATTTCTTTGCATACCAGTTAAAGAGCACAAGGTTGCCGGCGTAGTTATTGAAATATTTTTAACAGTGCGTGAAAGTACGTGCGTGTTTATCTAAAGAATTTAAGGGCCAACAACATAGATAGATAGATAGATAGATAGATAGATAGATAGATAGATAGATAGATAGATAGATAGATAGATAGATAGATAGATAGATAGATAGATAGATAGATAGATAGATAGATAGATAGATAGATAGATAGATAGATAGATAGATAGATAGATAGATAGATAGATAGATAGATAGATAGATAGATAGATAGATAGATAGATAGATAGATAGATAGATAGATAGATAGATAGATAGATAGATAGATAGATAGATAGATAATATTCTCCCGGCAGCCGCATTTCTACAGAGGCGAAATGCAAGAACGCCCGTCTGCTATAGTTTTAGGTACACTTTTGAAGAACCCCAGGGGACCAGAATTAATCCGGAGCTGCGGCGTCTCGCACGACCGCGGTGTTTATTTTGAGACGTCGAGAGTTCAGACACGCAAAACAGCTGGAAAGTAAGTGCTAATTAGAGAGTGTGGTGCACAACCTGAAAGTATCTTTTACAACACTGTAAGATTTCACATTTAATATATCTAGTACATTTTCGCCACTGTTTGATGCCTCGACCTCTACACGGAGTCGCCAAGGTCACACCTGAAACCGAGTGTTCTGCCTTTGCGAGTGAAATGTCTTTCAAGCAGACGGCGACTTTCGCGCCGAAGACCCCCTCCTCGGCGTCGTCTGCTAAACAGCGCATGTGCCCCGCTGCACAACGCGGCCGGGATGACTGCAGTGAAGCGCCTCGAGGGCACTAGCGAACGAAGCGCGGCTGCAAAACGTGACCTCTCCGCGCACACATACTCGGCGGCTGCATGTTCGGCCCCAGAGGCACCCCCCCCCCCCCCCCCACCGCCAGTTCTCTGCGCCGTTGCGCCATTCGGCCAGGTAGAGAGCGAACCCCCCCCCCCCCCCCCTCGCCTGCCGCAGCCGCCTGCCTTCAAGCACGGCTGCGGCCCTTGTGTTTACAAGGTGGCCGTGACGTCACGGCGCGCACGTGGGTAGGAGCACGACCTACTGGAACTCCAGACCTGCACAGATATCCGGCTTCTATGGGAGCAGCTTGCGCCCACTTTCGTTCAACCGACTGCCGTAGGTGGCGCTTTTATAACCTGTTCGTCTGCTACGCGGTGGGCGGTTGTGCGGCGTTGTAAGTAGTACGGCAGCTGTGGTGTTGCGACGAACTGCTTCTCTAGTTGATGATTTTTGCTAACACAGTGACAGAGATGTCACAAGGCTTTGATCGGTAACTTGGCTCCAAAAGTTGACTCCCCGAACCTAAAGAATGTCGGAGCGTGTAGTCCGCTGCTCTCTAAAATAGCGTTAAATAGCCGCTCCCACTGCCTTTTTCAAGGAGATTATTATAAATCCCATTGTGTATAGAGTTCGCAACGTACCCAACAGTTTCATTGTACACGTTGTAAAATTCGCGTCTGCGCTCTTTAGAAACTTGAAGCCACCGTACGTAATGTTCGAAGACAGAACGATTACCACTCATTTTAACTCTTAAATGTTGTCCGTGAATGCGTCACGAGCTCAAAAAGTGAATTACGCACACAGCTTCACTGCGTACGTATCTTCAGCACCACCGTCATGCTGCCGCCGTACTACGCGGAAAAGCTAGCTTTACAGTTTGAAAAGAGTTCCGTGACACGATTTTTAAGGCCTGCACTGCAGCACGTTTTAAAGCATTGGGATCGCTTAATTGTTTGCGCGCTTTCTACTGAGCTAGACATCCAACGATATTAAAAACAAGATATGCTCACCTTCCCTTGAAACAGAATCGATCAGACTGTTGCACATATCGGGTGGAGGACTTACTAGTGAATACTTTTACTATACTTTTACCAGATCATCTTCCTTTCACTACGGCACACAGTAGTAAATCCTAATGTCATCTACGACATTAGGCTGTCTGTAATCAACTAAAGAAAGCTAGATTATCCTATAAATCTTTTTAAACAATTTTTCCAGTCTCTTAAGGAGGCTAGGAAAGGGAAATTTATGCCGTTGATCTAGCATTGCAGCGGCCACCTATGCTCGTTGTTTACATTTCTTGCACCGCTCATCCTCTTCTAGTTTCACTATTCAAACGCAAAGCATTCGCAAATATGTCTTCTTTTGTATATTTGTGAATTTATTCATTTACCGCCAAAACAAGCGCTTTGTGCCTGCCGAAATGGCAAGACAAGCGCTGAACAAATCGCAGAAGCAGACGACAGCGAACAGGTTATGACTAGCGCCACTCTGCTCGTACGTTCTTTCCCTAGCGGCAAAAGGGGCGAACTAGACCAGGCGTGCTGGAGGAGGGAGATCTGTGCAGGTCTGTAGTTCAGTAGGTCGTGGGTAGGAGAACCGCGTGGCCAGCGTGGCGCTAGTGTCGGCCATATTTCTCCTCCGCTCGCATTGGGCTCTCCTGTCGGCCGTGTTGACGGCGGTTCTTCTGTGCGCCGAACGCGAGGCGTTTGTAATACTCGAACCCTTTTTTTTTTTTGTTTCCCCACCATCGCCACCGCAACTGTTCGGCTCGCCGTCCAGGAATGATGAGCGATGAAGAGCGCGACGTGGACATCGAAAGCGACGTGAGTAGAAAAACCCCGCGCCTTCCCTCGCGCGCAGCGCACGCCCGGAGCGAGCGTGGCCCGCAGTTGGTCATGCGGCAGCCGCCGCAGCTACGTTGACGTTGGCCCGCGCGTCTGCTAGGTAGCGTTTGGGTCCGCTTCTTTTACGGGGGGTCCGCGGTGGCCCACACGCAAGCAGCCGGTGGTTTGGACTAGAGCATTGTTTCTTTATTCTTCTCCCTCGCCTCTGTTCGTAATGAGGTGGGCTCCACTACTTGGCGTTTCGAGTCTTTTCTTTTTGTTTTCCTTGGCGCTCGGTCGCTAGGCCTAGTGTCCCGTCGGTTCTCCCCGCGTCACCGGTTCGTCGCGCCTACGTGCCCGAGCGGTACATGCGTCTAGGCGTCCGGGGAAGTCTGCTGGTGCAACGTCCCGCGCCGTAGCTTGGCAGGAGGACGTGACCGCTATTCGTCCGCCGCCGTTCGCATGTGTGGCATGGACGCGGCGGCTGTTCAGCTGTGCGCCGCCGCTCACGTGACTGCAAAATCACGCCGCTACGACCAACACAAACCAACGCCTGCTGCTTTGCACCACTGTCAGCGGTGCTATCGACTGTCTTTTTTTCTTTTTCTTCATCGCTCGTGCGACTAATTTTCGTCCCTTTATTTTCCAACGGCAGTTTGAAACTCTCACAACTATTTTACCTCCTTTCTAGAGCGAAGCGACCGTACAATATTTGACGGCAACTTGCGGTGCCTCCATTAAACGTATATCTTGCGTGGCTGTCAGCTGTAGGGAGAGCCTCTTTTTCTTCTTCTTTGCTTCTCGTTCGGCTACATCGGCTCTCGATCCCAGCGGCCTTCAGCGTCTCGTGCGGCGTTGCGTGCTTTCGTTCGAAACGCACCACGGCGTTTCGGTCCCGATAAGCCCGCACCGATCGCAATTAACGACATTGTTTGATTACTTCGATTTCGTGATTCAGTTAATTAGGGCGTTGTGTCAGCTTCCGTCGTTCGCCGTTGGCTCTCGTTCGACGATTCGTCGGACCACACGACGCTGGCGTTTTTGCGTAACCTAGGTATGTGCCTCCGTGGACTACGTCGCAGCGACGCGTTGAACCGTGTCGCATACGCTGTGCACCCCGCTGGGGTTGGGCACTCGTCGTCTATCGAATTTTCGCCTCGGAGACCCTCGCCAGCCTCTAGCGTTTGTGGGCGAAGCGCGCGGCGTTTTTAATTCTGGCAGCCGCCCGCGTTCCTGTAATTAAACCTCATTTGCCAGACGGTAGTCCGCTAGCAGACGCCTACCCCCGCGAGTTGCAGACGGCGATGCGTGTGCGGCCGCTTCGAAATTTTCCTTGCCCTTAAAAGAAGGCCTCGAAATGTGCGTCGCGGGGGTTGACGCTCCGGATGCAACCGCCTCGGACGTCGGATGTTTGTTGCGCGCACGATTATTGCCCGTTGCTCTCTTTTGTGCTCGGCCGTTGTCGTGAGTCCCGACCACTGCGCGACCCGCACGAAGTAAATAGCCGGGAGCATCCGAACTAGAGAAGCGAGCACGCTGTTGCAATTGGAAGCGTCAACGGTGCTTGAGAGGCTCGGGCACTGGCCCGATCAATATGTGACCCCGCGCCTGCTGTCGACCGAGTTCTAGTACTCTAACTGCTTTTCTTTCTTTTTTATATTCTGCGACCATAGCTGAAGGCTCAGCAGCCGGCGCTAATAAACCAGCGTGTAGCTCGACCCTTAGATGTAAAGAAACTTGGGCAGTATTTGTTTCTGTTAACCACTAACTATTATGTTCAATGCAATTCTTGGTGATGATAGTGACAGACCAGTCCAAACGTTTGCAACCAATTCCCAGCTTCCTCAGTTTTCTTTTTGACAAATTTGACCAGTTGCTATTGGGAACAAGAAAATGATTTGCAGTGTGCGTTTCTTTTAATTGTTAACTCATATGTTCAGTGCATTCCTTGGTGACCAGGTTTTTATTGTCGACCTACTCCGAGCTTCAGCGGCTTTTTGTTTTTGCCAAATTTGGCAGTTTGCTATTGGGAATTGGATGATCCGGTTGGACCAGTTGAACATTTTTGCCTTGGCTGTCTCATGCAATATGAAAATAATTTTTGTTGCACTAACCCACTGTGCATGTTTGTGCATCTTTTTTGCATATTTTATCAGCAACGGGTGCATTCTGTTGGGCTTTGCATGCACACATCATGTCTGTGCCTTTGGCATTGTTCTTGGTTTTGCTTTGTGCAGTGTCCCTCCTTTTGCACTTGCTCTGCAGTGTCTAATTTGTCGAGAATGCTTTGGTAGGGCTTGTCTCGGTCAGCAGCGTAGCCATTCTCATAGCTGCAAGACCACTGTGTGTGTAGTGTTTGTATTATTCTTGTAAAACAACTTCTAATTTATGATTGCCAATCTTTGTTAAGTCAGTATTAGGTACCAGTGTTTGCAACAGCTATTCATAGAATGAATTAGAGTCGATGCTGTCATTCTATAACTAAGTTCAATTTATCAATGCCAGTCTCGCAGTCAATATGTCGGACATGTAGTGTATATATTCCTACACAGTAATGGTCTGTTGTTGCTCGAGTTCTTTCTCCAATTCAACCTTGTATTTCATCAACTTCGCGCACCGCGCCATATGGAGAGGGTGGGACGCCTTTTGCATGAAAGCGCAGAGGGCGCCAGGCACTACTCGCAGTTCGGGTGTTTTCTCGCACACGGTTTTCTTTTCAACGTGAAGCCCCAGACTGGTGGCTGAAATGAAATGTTTCTCTCTCTCTCTCTCTCTTTCTATCTTTCTTTCTTCAACATGCTCAAATGTTTGCCCAGTGGTGCCGTCGTTAGAGATTTAGCCACAGCTATGTTAAATCTCACTAGCTTCATTCAATGCAGGGTAGGCAAGGGTTTGTATCAGCGAATCTGTTGTGTGTTTCAGAGACAAAAGCGGGGGTTGTGTATTGTGCGCTACTTAATGTTCCATGAAGCTTCCATTCATGTGGAGTGGAGGATGATCAGATGCACACATTAGACTCCCTCCTCCTGGTTCTCTCATCTGATTGGCTGATGCAGCCCACAGCTTTTGCTGGACTGTACCGAGTTGTTCAGATGGAGCATGAGTGTTGTTTTCTGGCGCCACTGTGAGATCGTTCTGTCCTTGGTGGAGTGGCAGTGCTTAATGCAGACATTGGAACGTAGAGGATGGTCAGTGCAACACCGATGGACCAAAGCAAAATAGGATTGCCATATTTGTTATGCAGATTTGAGCTGGCACAGCCAGGTTTCCGTTCTTGCAAGCAATCCCAGTTGCCAGTTCGGCTGTAGCGTTTCCCGGATGCAAGGAGGAAATTGGGCCGGGGCAATCAAATTTGGCACCGAGGATGCCAGGAAAGTAAATGTTTCCCAGTTCCGTTTTATTAAAGGAGAGCACCTAAGATACTCCTAATCGGTTGAGTTGTTGCCATGTCCAGAAATGACATTGGAGGGTGTGACACGCAGGCAATTAGAACTCCAGGTAGTTATTGAAGGTGTCATTGTTCTACTGGTTCACGAGCTGCCGATTAGCAGGTGATCTTTCAAAGATGTGGTAGGTTGTTCCTTGTCGTATAATGTTGGGGCCATGGAGCTGCCATTTTTCTTTTGATATTTTCTTTTTGTATGTAGCACTTCGGCAGAAATACACAAGGTGGAAGTATGAAGTAATGCTACAGTAGCACGAAGCTACCAAAACAACCCATGCACATTTCAGAGAAAGCAAGCTACGCAGTTGGAGGAGAAAATGTGCTTGATTAAACCTGGGACCAATGCCTTTCCGAGGGCATTCGCTTGCCATCCGAACCAACCAGAAGGTTAGCAGATTGTAGGGCAAGGCTGAAATAATCGACAACTCTTAATGCAGGAACATGTATGTGTAGTGCAGGGCATCTCTTTCCAAGAGGGGAGTTGGTTCTTGGACCACAATTAAAAAAGAAAAAAAATTATTTTTGAGTTGTGGTGCTGAAAATATGTAGACGCGAAATTTCATGTGCTTGCTTCATATACAAAGTTTGCATTTGTCTCGTTTAGTTCAACTTTTATGCAAAATTTGGCCTAGCTTTGCTGCAAAAATTTTGAAAGGAAATCAGTTTCTCAGTTTTTCTCAGTCAGGGTATGAGTGGTATCTGCACGATTGTTAGAGTTTAGTACAACCAACTAGATTTCTCTGTCTGCCCTAGAACAAGAGTTACGAGACTTTGCGCCGACACACTTGCAAGTTAACACAGCCTTGCAACTCTGGTAGACAGACTCTAATGAACCACCCTAAATGGATTTTGCCAATTAGCCAGGAAGCGAAGCCCTTCATTTACTGTCGTCACCATTGGCAGCATCTGTACTGCTCAGCTCGTAGTTGTACCAGTTGCCAACTGTCGCGGTTGGGCATTTGCAACTCTCCACCCACTGCTACTTGTCAGTATTTCTGTCTGCTTACAGGATTCCTCCTTCAAGGATTCCTTCTTGAGTGATGACGCATCCCTTCCTGAGCAGAGGACATCGCTTGACGTATGTTTTTGGGTTTGCACTCGCCAGTGCACTTGACAGCGCATTGGCGGATGCTAGGATGATGGGAAATCAGACCAATAAATTTTGGTGCGGGATAACGGCAAAACTATCCAGGTGCACTTCAGGAACTCCGGTTCATCAAGATTAAGCTGATGCGCCCCATGGTGGCCACCATTATAGCTTGGGTTTTGCTTTGAGCATAAACTTTCTAAATCGCCAATGCAGTCACTTAGCTGCAACGCCATGGTGAGCTATTGTGTAATTCAGGACATTTCCTAACGCACAGACGGCGCAGGCATGGAAATGGACAACACGCGTGTAGACTTTCATTAGCCTTAGTTTCACAATCACTTTTGTAAATGGCCTCACTTTCGCATATTTCACATGGCTCGGATGCATTATCACCCACGGATCGTGCCAAGCACACTGTCTTGGTACAGTGCCCAAGAACGCGGTCCACCGTACATGCTGGTGTGGAGTAACACAAAATCTCATGAAAGTGGTGATCGTGCCCCTTAAAAGTGATCACTCGAGAATATGGCCACTAGATTCTCTGCCCACATCCATTTCGAACATTGAACTCAACTTGAAGGTAAAAGCGTTGGTTGGGTGCCTGGCTACTTCACATATCTGCATCGCTAGGCTCTTGTGCATGCATGTGTGTGTGTGTGTGTGTATGTGTTAGCTGACCTGCATGCATGGAGGCCACAGCGTAGACCAGATGGGAAGGCTTTCTCTTGCCGTGTTTTCTCTGCGTGGTGCTCAGCTTTTTTTTTTCCATGTGTGTGCATGCATGCATCTGAATGAGTGTTGCACATTGGTGGCCTACCCCTCTGCATTTTGTAAATGCTTACCCGTCATGTCATCATCAGTAGACATCAACCTGTGTTTCTGTGTGTTTCCCTCTCATTTTATGCCTGCAGGCGGACAAGAGGGCGCACCACAACGCGCTGGAACGAAGACGAAGGGACCACATCAAGTTCAGCTTCACCAGCCTACGTGACGCCGTGCCCTCTCTACAAGGGGAGAAGGTGAGTTGTGGACTTTTCTGTATTGTGTGCTGTTCTGTTAAAGCTAATTGCATTCAAACCAGCTAGTTCCTTCTGGTTGGTCATTTTTTGAAGCGCATAACTTCACTAAAAACAAAATTGTAAACTACACCTATTGCGACATCTAAAGTGGATAAAATTGATATATTAAAGGTGCTCTTAAAATGTCAAATGGTTTGTGAATAGGACTTCAACGAAAATGCTGTAAACACTGTAACAACTTCACGTAAAATGCAAACTTATATTTGGTTACTTCGAATGCTCTGGCAAGTGCAACTTTTTTGTCGCAAGCTATGGCAGTTAAATATGTATGCTCCAATTTAACTTGTCAATTTTCACAAATTTTTTTCTTAATTTGATTCACTTGGCAGAATGCCAACTTCAGCATGACTTCACTAACAGCAAATATAGAAGGGGCTTCAGTATTGGGTGGCAGCAGCTATGATGAACACTATGCACCAGTTATATTAACATCTCACCATTGGTTTCTCTTTTCTTATTAGACTGCATGCCACAGCTTCTGTGTGCATCACATATATGAATAGTTTGGTGACTGCACATTTATGCAAGACCAGTGCGACTATATTAGCTTGTCGAAGTGCATGGGCTGTAGGGTATGCTTGTTGAACACGCAGAAATCCTTGATTAGCCACTCCATCAGTCAATGTATCAAGCCAGTCCTGACGGTTGTGAGCACGCCTGGTTACAAATGCTCTCGAGAAAGAGGCCAAGACCAAAGCACTTGTATATGCAGAACTAGGCGCGCGTGACACTGTCATTGGCCAATAAATGGAACGCGTTGGCCAGCCTAGATGCATGCCGGCAATGAGTGCAGCTGCCCTGTAGGCATCCGTGGGTGTCTGCCAGCCATTAACTCGTTTTGATGGTCTCCCATCAATACCAGCTTCGGGTTCTTCGTACCGTGTTCTCAGACTGCGGTGGCCGATGAGACCTCCCATCTGCAATGGCAGTTGGTCACATAGGATAGTAGTCCTTCTGCCGCGCCTTGTTAGAAATTATCCAGTATTGTTTCCTGTGAAAAGCCAAGCCTTTTCGCTTCATGAAGAGATGCACTTATGAATGAATTCAACCTCCTTTGCAGTGAATCGAATCTGTCATTATCAGGAGAACATGCACAATGTTCCCCAAAAAATTCCATCGCTGTGTCTTCAAGTTTGGTATGAACAGCATAGCGCTTGTGGTATGAAATGTTCAGTGAAAGTCCACTGTTTCACTTTCTGTTTGTGGAAAGTAGTAAGTTCAGTGCCACCATGCTCCTGTTAGCTTTCGCGTATCCTATCACATAGTTTCCGAATCCAGCGCTAAGGTCAAGCCAAGACCTGAAATTTTGCACCCCGAGGCATTATCAACACATGTTTGCTGAGAATTTGCAATGTTTGCAACAGCAACAACAAAAAGGGTGACACATTATCTGGCTCATTTTTGCCTTGTCCCATAGTGGCCAGAGAACAATTTAAATTGTGCCAAAGACTGCTAATAAGGCAAGGTGGCACTTTTCCAGAAATGTCTTCTGAGAAAAACTCTATATATTCCACTTTTGTGGTAGTGTTTCCACAGCATGAGTGAAGGAATACAATCCTAACAATGTTGCATCATTAAAAATGACAAGACATATTTGTACCATTTTCTGAATAAAGAAAGAAAAGCCCTTCGGGGGTTTGTATCCAAAAACGCTACATATTCGATGAAGCTTCACAAACAGTAAAAGAAGTGAAATAGCAATCATCTCACCATCAATCGACAGGCCATTCTAAGCATGTTCAACAAGCACTTTCATTGTCCGCTGTTTGCTCTAACGTGCGCAGTTTCATTTCAAAGCGCGACATTATTTCAAATATCATCTCATCTTTTGCCAGCAACCTACTAATCTTGACGGAAACATGGCTAAACAGCGACATCTGCGACAGTGCAGTCCTTACCGACTTGCCTAATTTCCGCGTCTTCCGCAAGGATCGCCCGGATAGGAGGGAAGGGGGTGTACTGATTGCAACCAGAGATAAACTATCATGTACAACCATTAATGTTTCATCAGGCATAAAAATGTTATGAGTCTTATGTCACGCTTCACCTCAGTCAGTTTTGATTGGCGTTTGCTACAGGCCTCCTAACAGTCCGGATTTTCCCATAATGCAATAAATGCAATAAACGAATGCAATAAATGATAATGCAATAAACGAAATTAAAACGAAGCATCCAAACACCTGTACTCTCTTATTTGGACACTTCAATTTCCAGAGTATCAATTGGCATAATCTAACTACCACAGGTAATAGAGATGCTAACAAATTCCTTGATGTTTGCCTTAATTTTAATCCTGTACAAATTATATCAGAACCAACCTGTGTAACTGAGGACTGCGCTAACATTCTCAACCTAATATTAACGGATAATCCGGAATACGTTGATTCCATCACGTATATACCAGGTGTCAGCGATCACCAAGTCACACAAGTCGGCTTCACGATTAAACCATTTTCGCGGACAACTAGCAAACGTGCCATCCGACTTTGTGATAAAGAAAACTATACTGCCATAAATAATAACGCACATTCTTACCCTGTTTTCAGCCTGACTTTAATCAAGGATCTATCCACGATAACTGGTACTTGTTTAAGACAAAAATTGAAGGTTTGGTTGACAGGTTTATTCCAAGCGTAAATATAAAAACTAACCCCCTAAACCCTTGGTTCACAAATACACTCAAACGTCTTGAAAACAAAAAGAAGCGTCTTTTCAGTTCAGCCAAGTTGCGGCCTAGTCAGAACGCTTGGGACAAGTATTATGCAGCTGAAAAAAATGTACCTACAAAATGTGCGAGAAGCCAAACACTTTCTTTCATTATGACCTTCCTAACATGTTGTCTACTAACCCCCGTAGGTTCTGGCGAGTCATTAATCTCCAGAATACACGCACAATTTCCCTCACCGATGCATGAACTGAAACTTTCTGTGAATCCGAATGCGCCAACATTTTTAACGCAGCTTTTTCATCCATGTTTACTAATCAAACCAATGCGGCTGTTTCTCCAAACCCCGCAATTATTCAGGAGACAATGCCTGGACTTGTATTTTCTTCAGAGGGGATTCTGTCTGTAATAGAAAACTTAAAGCTTTCATCCTCTGCTGGCATTGACAACATCAACTCTAAGATACTGTAGAACACCAAAGATACATGTTCATCTCTGTTGTGCTTGTTATTCACTCAGTCACTCCTCACAGGCCAACTGCCCAAAGACTGGAAACAAGGGAAGGTCGTTCCAGTCTACAAATCAGGTAACAGGAGCTCACCTCTAAATTACCGTCCCATTTCTCTAACTAGTATTCCCTGCAAAATCATGGAACACGTCATCTATACTCGCATCATGGCATTTCTCCACTCGAATAACTCTTTCAATCCTGCCCAGCACGGGTTTTGCCGCGGTTATTCCTGCAAGACTCGGCTTGCCGCTTTCTTACACGATCTGCACTCTAACCTTGATTGTAATCTTCAGTCTGACGTAATATTTTTAGATTTTGCTAAAGCCTTTGATAAGGTACCCAATAAACGTCTTCTGATAAAGATTTCCCACTTAAATTTGCACCCTAATATACTGAAGTGGATTGAACAATTCTTGACTAATCGTTCACAATTCGTCACCATTAATAATAGGAATTCTAAGTCAGTCTCTGTAACATCAGGCATCCCCAAGGATCCATGCTTGGCCCGCTACTTCTCTTAATATACGTAAATGATTTACCGTTAAATGTAACATCTAGCATATGTATGTTTGCGGACGATTGTGTGATATATCGTGCTATTACTTCCGCCGCTGACCAATCTTCTCTTCAAAGTAATCTTAATGCTGTTCAGGACTGGTGTAACGAGTGGCTAATGGAACTTAACCCACGTAAGTGTAAATATTTGTCCATTCATCGTCGCCATAATTCTCTTGTATTTCCTTATGTAATCTCCAAAGTTCCGGTAGAACTAATTCATTCGTACAAGTATTTAGGAGTAACACTTTCGAGTGATCTTTCTTGGAATTCTCATGTTACTAACCTAATCCGCGAACAGGACTTTAGGATTTCTAAAACGCCATCTACATCATGCTCCTCAACATGTAAAATTATTAGCCTACAAATCATTGGTCAGGTGAAAACTAGAATTTGCATCGCCTATTTGGAATCCTCATCAAGCATACCTAATTAATGATCTTGAATCTGTACAAAATCAGGCCGCTCGTTTCATCCATTCGTCATATTCCTTTGATATCAGCGTTTCCTCCTTAAAAACTGCAACCGCATTATCCCTCTTATCGCTCCGTCATCGCATTGCCAGCCTGTCTTTATTTCGCGAATTCTTTCATAGCCCTATGCGCATCGCACCTTATATCCTTCCCCCTACACGCATATCTCACCGCACCAGCCATCAGCTGCAGGTTGCCCCTCCACGCTCACGCACTGTCACGTTTCCAAATTCTTTTTTTCCTACACAGCTGCAGACTGGAACGGCCTTCCTAACGACGTTGCTGTCATTATGTGCCCATCGAAGTTCATCGAAAATGTCAAAAACTTCCTGTTATTGTGACTATGTATTTTTATTCTTGCCACCCCTTATGTAACGCTCCATTTATTGGGGCATTTAAGGTAATGAAATGAAATATAAAAAGCGAGCAGGCTTCGTGTGGCCGTAGAACACATGCGAGATGGTTCTCACTAATGCGTGCTGCCTGTTGCCTTCTTTCGCAGGCATCGCGGGCTCAGATCCTAAAGAAGGCGGCAGACTATATCCAGTCCATGCGGCGCAAGAACACCGCGCATCTGCAGGACATCGAGGACCTCAAGCGACAGAACAAGCTCCTCGAGGAACAAAGTACTGACCGCTCTCGCATGCTTGCCTTGTAACTGCAGTAGTGTTTCTTCGTGTGCCTTCACCCACTCTTCTGAATGTGGCTAGCTGTCTGGCCTTGGAAAGCTGCACTGGAGTAAGTGCAGAAAGAAAGAAAGGGAAAAAAAGTGCAGGCAAGCACTCATCATTGGATCCTCTGGTGGAAACCAGCTGCTTCAAAAATAAGTACTATTGCGGTTGATGTGCTCATTCAGGGTAGCCATATATTCAGCCCAGTAGCTGGCAACAGCTGGCATGTTTCAAAGTGTGTGTCGGCATTGACAACTGAGGAAGCCTTGCTGACCTTGTCCCGGAACACAGTTCCTTGGTAGAGCACGAAGCAGTGCAGATACCCTGGTCTGAAATTGTAGAAGTCAAGGAAAAAAAGTGTTCTCTTCCTTAGAAAGCGTGAGAGGTGTCTACTAGTGCAAACTTTCTGCATCTCTTTGCCTCACTGAACCACTTCAGGAGAGCCTCATCAACGTCACCATATGCTTATTTCTGGTGGTGCCTTATCGGTGCGTAGGGGCCCATATGAAAAACTTTTTTTTTTTATTTTTAAGGGGGCAGGGTGGAGTTCTTGTTAAAAATTTTGACAGAGCACAAATTTTTTTCTGGCTGCATCACAGTTCCTTGCACCTCGGTTAATGTCGCCTATCACAATCTTTGTTGAAAGCTCCATGGCCCTGTGTTTTGCAGTCGACGATGAGGAGTGCGGCACAGGGTTCACCGTGTAATGAACACCGCAGCACAGGACTGAGGCCGTTTGCCAATTAGGTCGCCGAAAGTAACACACTCATAAACGGTGGAACTGAGGCCGACGCTGCTAACTGTGGCTGTGCAAGTTTGCGACGTTCCACGTGCATTCCACATGCACGTGCACGCGGTGAACGTGCACGGTGGATTGGCCAACGAGAAAAGGAGCAACACGAGTTGAGTACACACGAGCCGTTAGAGAAGCCATACTAGACAATGCCCAGCAGTTGAGGAGAAGCTGCATCTTGTGCAAGTTGGGATGGATTTCTGTGCAGTTCTTTAGAATCGTCACAATGGAGACGTGTGCAGAGGAAAATTCGCGCACGAGAACCACCACCCAACTGTTGAATAACAAGGGGGCAACAGATAACATTTCCTCACACGTGCACTATTACAACTGCAGTCTTTTTTTCTGTCTGGCAACGTAATTACCTATGCTGAATATCTACAGCTCCAGTCGCTCGATGCTGAAACCTAGGTGGTTTGGTTTGTCTTAGGGTGGTGGTTCTCTTGGATGCGTTTATGTATTGTTTGAGGGTTAGCTTCAACCACATTGGGCAGGTGGTCTTCGCTCTGACAGAAACTTCCCCCTGCACAGTGGGAAAACCACCTCCTGGCTGCAGTGAAATAAAAAGGCTCTTTTGAGTCTTTGTTGCATCCTTTCCAGCTCATTTGGTGTGCGTTTTGCGGCATCTAGAAACTCTGCAGACTCTCAAGTATATCCGAGGGATGTGTATCCTTGTCCACGACATATGAAGAAAAATAAGACATTTGAATTTAAGTGCCCGGTGGTAGGATTGAGCCTCAATTTCCGAGCACAACAGCCTGATGCTCTAACCGTTAGGCCACAATCGCACATACACATCTATCGTGCTGACGGCAGTTGGATCTTCGAGATGATTGGCGCGTTTGTCACAAGTGTGGCATGATTGCATGCATAAGTTCCTTTTGCACCATAGATGCAGGAATGAAATGGGAAAATTTGTAGCATTTTATTAATTGCTTCACATTGATTCCAAGATGTGCATTGGATCTGCTTAATTTTTTTTTTTAATTTAGATACAGTTGAACCCACTTATACCAATAGTCAAGTGCCACGAAAATTCCATAGTTATAACCGATAATTGTTACAACCGGGTTGCATGAAAAAATCGAAATAGGGGGACGGCAGAGCTGTTGTGAGAAAACTACAATGGCGGTTAGGCCAGTGCCCCTCCCCACCACCTTCCTCCATCTGGCTGCTGATTGTGTTCACTCGTTTAAGTGCTTCCTGGGAGCTCTGATCGCGTGTAACAAGCTGTGGCTGTCGGCGTTAAAGAATGGCACTGCTACAACAACTGCAAGGAGGGGTCAAGGGTGGCAAGCGATATGCAAGCACCGCCGAGGCATCGCTTGGGTAGCCCCAAAAGGGACCTTAAAGAAATGTGAGAAGGCTGCCGCAGCAGCCTGTCAGCTTGGGAAATCCAGAACAAACGCTGAGGCGAATTCGCCACAAGCATCTCGCCACACACTTCTCACTGGCTTGCCTGAGAAAACCCTATGTCCATCAGCCTTGCATGGTTTACGCAAAGCTTGCCAACATCCTTCTACATGCTCCACGTAATGCAGTGGGAGGTTCCTCACAAAAACGAAGCCTCGAAGGGACTACATCATCTGCCAGCCCTCCTGCGAGGACAATGTTGAAGCAGCCTGCCCGCCGCGTCACCGCTGCCGTCGTCACCGTCGCTATCTGACGCAAGCACGTTCGCAACGATCGCCTCATCAGTTAGAAGCACTTAGTTTCCAATTCTGTAGCCGTGTGCTTTTTCACCAGCAACGTCGTGCATTGCCGATGATCAGCGGGCGTATCAGCCATCTTCCGTTTCAGCGGAAAGTCGGAGACTGGGAAACCGCGTGGTCAGAAATGATTTCGACGCAAAAAGAGACTGAATGCGAGTGATAAAGCTGCTGGCAGAACTGTGCTGAATGAGGAGCCAGCGAGCAACGTGCGAGCAAGCTGGGAGCAGTGCTGTTGGCATGATCCATTCATGTTTCGGAGGGTGGGGCAGCGTAGAGCTGTGGGCGCAGCCCATTCGTGTTCGGAGGGGTGAAAGGGCAATGGGAGACAGGCGCACGGAGATAGCTGGAAAATGAGTGTACGGCGGCTGTTGTTGGTGGTAAATTCGAGCAGCGGCCCATCGTGCAGCAGCTCGAATTTTTTATTTAATTTTATTTCCAAGACTGTAAACATTCTTGTTCCATTTCCCAGCACCGTTCTTAAATTACGAAGTCGTAACTAGCATGACAACAACTTTCCTAAAATCTTGTAATGTGCATAGAGTCTCATAATGGGCGAAGTTTTGATATGGTGCAACAGTGAAAAAAGTTTGATGGACAGAGCCTTCTGCTAGCGCCTCCTCATTTTAAGTTTGAGTATTTTCTTACACAAGTTTTGAATTTACTACTCCCATGTCAAATATATTTCTAATCTGCTAGAAATTTTCTATCCAGGTGTGCAATAAAGAGAAACGTCATTTTCTACATGCATATATTCAATTTTTTGCCGACACTTTGAGGGTCAAGTTCTCTATTTGGTGTTAGCTTATAGATCAGCTGCCGTGCATGGGATCAGTCAAGCGTAGCTCTCAATGCGTGGTATTATATGTAATCAGTCCTGTACTGGTTCATCCTGTGTCAGTTGGAGCAAACATTCACAGATGCTCTGAGTAATTCCCTATTGCGAAAAAAAAAAAAAAACACTTTAATTTGAAGGCAACGTTCTCTGTTGACGAGAGGAGGAAGAGAGGTGCAGCAATTTCTCCCTCCTCTTTGCTATGCTACTTTTCACATTTCACTGCTGGCTTCATTCAAGTTCTTTCACGTCGGCGCTGCTTTGTAGGTAAGCTGTAGAGTGTGGTGTGAGAAAATTGTACCGACCCCCTATGGTGGCGCGTTGGCTTCGACATTGCAGGACGTTTATCCTGTGCTTTGGGATCAAATCTTGACGACAGCGGCCAAATTTTTGCAAGAGCAAAATGCAAAAACACCCATGTGCCATGCATTGGGTGCACGTTAAGGAAACCACTATGGTGTGCCTCATAATTGTATATGATTTTGGCTCATAAAACCCCAGACTTTAATAATAATTATTATTATCATTATTATTAATTTTGAAAATTATTCTAGCTAGCAGCATGACCTCGCTGTCATGGTGCATCATTCTTCTCTGTTCAAGCATCGGCAGAAATGCCGAGAGGCAGAGCCGTCAATTGCCAGTCTTGAGGGACTGGAATTCAAATCCATGCAAGGCACTGCTCATATTTCTTTATCAATTTCTTTATAAACTCATTGCAAAGCCCTTTGGAATTCCAGCAATGAACACTGGCTGCAGCAGCTGACATCATAACGACTAGGGGAGTCAGCCCATGAAAACTATATTGCTGTAAAGTGAAAGTGGACAAAGAGAACTTGCTGCATGTGGAAGCTGAAATTGTAACCTCTGCTATGGAGCTGCCATGGTGGCATGCTTCCCACACACTTTCTTGGGTGTTTGTGTGCACGTACTGGACACCTCTAGCCTTGGGAGTGTTAGCCAGCGTCACACACTGGTGGACATGGCAGATGCTGTAAGAGCCTGGTTTTAAACTTCAGTTCAAATTTGTAAAGCTAACGCCCTCCGATTGGTTGCTGCATTTTTTTTTTAATTGAACATGGTGTCCATTCAATGCCTGCTGCTGCACATTGAATCGTGTGCCTGGTTTGTTGGCACTCAACATAGCTGACCTCCCTCCATATTTACTTATTTATTTACCCTCAAGGCCAATGACATTACAGAGGGGAGTGTGAAAAAAATAGTCATAAGTAGAACAAGGTACAGTGAGTTACAATAGTAATTTCAAACAGGCATGAACTTAAACAATGGTGGTTAGTGTCTCGCGAAAACCTTGGTTATCAATGATTGATGCAATGTCAGCAGGAAGGTGGTTCCACTCGATTGCTGTGCGTAGAAGAAAATATTTGAAAAATGTTTTTGTTTTACAAAATGGAATACCTACCTTAAAACGATGATCAATGCTATGGGACATGTATTGCGGTGATAGAATAAATTTGTTGTATAATTATAGTATATGTTGTGAAATAAATTCAAGCGGCTAAGTTTGCGGCGTGTGGATAGAGACTGAAGGGAAAGGCTGGCTTTCATGGTTGTTATTCTAGCAGTGCGATTGTAGTTGCAGAGAATAAAACGAGTCGAGTTATTCTGAACAAGTTCTAGGGCAGTGATTAATTTTACATGCCTAGGATCCCAGACAGAGGCAGCGTATTCAAGCTTTTGTCAAATTAATGCTTTGTAAAGTGTTAGTTAATCTAAAGAGGGGAAAAGTTGCGATGCAAGTATCCTAGCATGCGGTTATCATTGTTAATAATTTTTTCCGTGTGCACTGTCCAATTTAGATTACATGATATATGAACACCTAAGTATTCATAAGATGAGACGGATTCTACTGGAACGTTGTTCAAAAGATAAATAAGAGAACTGCGAGTGTTTCAGGCGACACGCATAATCTTACATTTCTGTACGTTTAGTTCCATTCGCCATGTTTTACACCATTTAGATGCAGCAACTACCGTATTTACACGATTGTAAGTCGACTCGAATGTAAGTCGACCCCCCCCCATATCGCGTGACCCGGAAAAAAAAAAAAATAAGAGAGCATACCAGAGGGCGCATTCGATAACGAAAATTTATTAGTAGCTGACATGGTCACTGGACTACTCGTCTTCACTAGTGCTGCCATCGTCATCGTTGCTGCAGTCCCACAGCGCGTCGTGGTCCAGCGAAATTTCAAATTTGGCAAACATTTTGCAGAACAGCAGCCCACGCCAAATGCACCCAACAACACGCAGCCGTCAGGGAGGCTTTATTGACAGGTCCGGTTGGCGTAATTTCGCAGTCTTCTGCCGCCAGCCACTCGTTGTACTGTACTCACGGCGGAGCAGAACCTTAAAATTAAGGCGAAGGTCCGGGCTTGTTTCATGACCCCGTCGCACTTCACTGGCAGGGACCGATCACGCATTTCAGCGACATGCGCCGCAAGCTTAGCCTACAGCTCCGAAAAGCGTCCAGACTTCGGCACGTGGGACATTTCTCACTTGCCGTCACAGGTGAAAATTTCGCTTCGCTGCAGTCGCCACTCTCGCACCACCCGTTTAGAAACATCGAAATTGCGGCCCGCTGCGCAGCGATTTGTTTCTTCGGCGTAAAGGATGGGAGCCCTCTTGAACGCTGCTGGGAACGAGTCCCGAACGATTCGTGGGCCTGGAGCACTCATGACGACTGGGGAAGCATAGAAGTAGCACGTAGCCGGCAGTCAAGTGGAACGCGTCTAGCCTTTAAACAGAGAAAGAGAAACCCGCGAGCGGTGTCTGCTCTTCCATGAGCTACCGATACTCCCCGCAAGCGCCGCCGTTCTGAGGGTGCCGCCGCAAATGGGAACAGCGGCGCTTCCATCAACTATCGACACCCCCTCCCCATGATTGTTGCATGCACTGTAAAACTCTCAAAAATGTTGGAAAACCCTTCTGAAAAGCGAACAAACACGCAGGATAGCGAAAAGATACGGGTAGGGCCATAGAGCAAACATAAAACTGTAACTACATTGTAGCTCCCGTTGGTAACGCTTTTATTGGCGGGGCCATGTTTTGGTTTCGATTGTAAGTCGACCCCCCAACTTCAGACTTTCAAATTTAAAAAAAGGGGTCGACTTACAATCGTGTAAATACGGTATGTTGGATTGGAGAGTGTTAATATCCCTATCGGTATCAATATTGACCGAGTCAGCTGCCTTGTCAAGTTGACAAGCCTGATCTGATGTAGTCCAAGGAGGCCACAAGTTTGTATGGTTTCTGTGTTGTGGATTCTTCTTGGGCACATTTGTGGTTTCCTGGTAGTTAGTACCCATTGGCTGAATATGCCTGACAGCTCGGCTGGTTCTGAAACCTTCGGAGGGCTTGATGATTATGTAGTCTGCAAGGGACCTTCCATGACATGTTTGTCGTGCTTTGTGTGGCCTTGGAGGCCGAGCAACACTATGATCCAGCACAGTATGATCTAGGACATTGCCTCCCTGCTATAGCTGTTTGCATAAAGAGACCCTGCAAGCTTTCCGATTTTCCTCACAGAAATAGAGCAGGCAAGACACAGTAGCGAGCCACGGTGGTGCAACGAAATGTAATCCCACAGATTTTGCAACGCTTTTCCTCTCCGGCTAATCAAAAATTTTTCAAATTAATTGCATCATATGATACATAGAAAATTATATCTGTGCTTTAAGCATGATATGCATTAGTTATTTGAAAACATATTATAAAGAGGCATCTTATACATTAAGTCAACTTGAATGTTTTTTCCTTTTCTTTTTTTTCTTTTTTTTTTCCATAGTAGGGTGATTGCCACCAAGGTGTGTGCGAAACCATTTATCAAATCGATGAGGGACGGTCATTGCATCAGAGCCGTGGCTGTGAGGCAGGCTTCCGAAGTTACTTGTTCGGGTACTTGTCTTGTGTGATGACATTTGTAAAACCCATCCACTGCGGTGTCCTGGGCCCTCAATGCTACAATAGTGCGGGGACTTGAGAACTGTCTGCAGCCGTGTCATACAGTCATAACCACTGTGATGTGCAAAGCCTTTGGCGCGACTGTTTGTTGTGCTGACTGCTCTGCAGCAAAGCCACTGAGGGTTTGTAGCTGTCCTTGAAACCCTCGAGTATCAAGGTGTCATTTGAGAGATTAGAAGGCACTTGAATTTTAAAACATGGCTTCCAAGACATGCTTTTAGGGCCTGCAGTTGCTTCTGGCACCTGCAGTACACAATAGCTTGGTCTTCAAGGTTATTTTCATTCATCTAAGGGAGCTGTAGCTGAGGGGTGCATAGAAGACAACCAACTGACCAAGGCGTATAAAAATCTTCTGAATTTAATTTTCAGCTAGTCTTAGTGGATGTTGTTTGGGCGTGTAGCGATAAAATTGGTGCAGGCCGAAAGTCAAGCCAATCAAACCCATTTAGCAGCTTTATGGTGGGTAGTCATCTTGTTTGTGACGGCTGTTTCCTAGCTGAGCCTTTTAAGGTACCCATTTTTTTTTTCCGAGACATCAGTCGTTAACTCAAAATCTGGGCTTGCTGCTCTGTAGTCATCAATCGTGTAGCGACTTCTTTGGCTTCACTTTCTCCATATGATGAAGAAAGATATTATGCAGATCTCGCATAATGTGGGAACCGATATAATGTGAAGCATTTTGAAGGTAGCTGGTCATCCAGCTTCATTTGGGGTTCCACAAAGCATTACTAGATGGACGAGTGGAGTTGTGTGTGTAACGAAGGTAGCAAAACGAAGATGCAACGACAAGAGTATGACAACGATGTCATGACAAGTAACTTTTTCGTACTCTGGCGGCTTCAACCTAGTTTCAACCTAGTTCAGTGCCAAAGATGCTGCAATGTTGCACAGCATCTACATAGCTCTTGCTGCTGCGAGGAAAGGGGAAGTCCTGTGCTATGACTCAATGGTGGCGCTGATGTAGAACCATTTCTGTCACCGTGGTCTCACAGCCTAGCAGCTATCGCAGCTCCACCTGTCATCGGGCAGAGTCATCAGAATAGGGGCACTGCAAAAGACTTGTGACCATTACCTTGAGGTGGTGCCAAAGTTCTTGTAAGATGTTCTCACGCACTAGGCAGCCCTGATGGCGCCATAAATCGACTGCTTTTGGTAGTTGAAGTGGTGGTGGACTGGACGTGGCAGTGCCTCCATTTCAAGCCTGAATCTGTTAGTGAAAACCATGAAGAAGCCAGGTTGATAGTACTTGGCGTAATTTGCATCTCAGTGGTTCCCTACAGTTCTGTAGAGGCTATGAATATTGCTGGCCGATGGGGGAGGGGAAATGCCATCAAGATTGGGCTCAACTGCCTCCTGTCATCAGCCCATCGTGCATCAATGACTCCCTGCTCCAAATGCCAGTGGTTCATTCCTTTGGTATCAGCCTCAAACGAGGTACTGCAGCCTGCAGAGTGCAACGTCATCCCGTTTTTTCCTTCTCTTGACTGCCCCTGCTGCTGCGCCAGAGTTGTTTGGGCAACACCAACAGTTTTTGGGCTCTCGTATCTGCAGCCCAGCGGTACCAGGCTTAAGGACGCACTGGGGCACTGCCGGCCGCCAGCACCTGAATGACATGCAAAGGTGGATCATGTTTGGAGCATGCTTCGACTGTGCCGAGCACTGTTTGCATCATATGCTGATGGAGAGCTTGGCCGATTGTTGCAATTATTCTTACGTGGGATAGTATTTTGTTTTCATTTGGTTGCTTTGTTCGCTGTATGAGAAAATCCCTCATTTTTTCGTGTCCTTTTGTCAAACTTTACTTTGCGTACCGTGTGCTCTGCAACTGTACTCTGCAGAAATGGATGGATGCAGTAGCTTCTCCGGAACGTGAGCGCCCGTTGAATAAAGACTGGTGGTTCACTTTTAAAGCAGAGATATAGTATTTCGCATGATCAAGGGACTTGACCCCTCAACAGTGGTGCATTTGGATGAAGGAAAGGATGCACTCTTGAAATCAGCATGGTAAAGGACAACGCAGAAAAGATAGAGGAGGAATGCCGAGCTACCAATGCAAGCTCTTGTCCCGTGCCCTATTCGTGTTGCCGTCATCTTCCATGCCTTGCTTTCTACTCTGTGGAAAGGACTCTTGCTACTGTCATGTGCTGGAAGGGAGTTCATGCAGTATTACCAGGTAAATGCTTCAGCATTTATCTGGCTTGAACACTCTTCCAATGATGTTCAAGAGCTCTTTGCTGGTATGATGTTCCACTGACCACAGGAGCACACGTGTGCTACTTCGTCGGTCCAGTTAGGTCATCGTATTTGCCCGTTTAGTGTAACGTGCTTTTTGATGTCTGCATAACTTCGGTGACGTGAGCTTCTACAACTTCCTATTTAACCCTTAGCAGCAACACACAGGATTAGCCTGAAAAGATTTATATTTTTTAAACTTTGTTCAGGCTGCAATAGTGCAAGGTTCTGTTATCCTTCAGCATGTGCGTCTTTTTCATTTTTTGCAATGGACAGCCACAGGAAGGCGCGAGTTGTTTCTCAGCATTACGTGGCAAGGCGGATGAGGCTAAATGTAGTTTTCTGCTTTTGGTACAGCAAATGTCAAGAGAAGAAATAAAAATGGCGAGACTGTGACGGGTGCTTACTGGTCATGTTCTTGCGTAACGCTGGAGAAATGGCTAATATTGTGGAGTGTTTATACCATGCTGTTGTGAGCATTCATTGTTTGATTTGCTGTTTTAAAAAAAAAAAGGCATGCCAAGGGCTGTTTCTTTTCTACAACAGGAAACGCCAAGAGCATCATAGTCCACATGTCGGGAACACAGACCTTGCACAAGACGTTGCCGTCCGGCACTGCGACTTCGAATCTGTAGCATAACATGTTCAGGATGGAAAATGAAAACTTGCGCTAGTTATAAACAGCGTGGCGACTACGCGTGTGCCAACCTCAACTTACTGTGGCATTTGCAAGATTGGCTCTCTATTGTCACAGTAGCATTTTGTTATTATAAGCTATGCTAAGTGGTGAATGGTTCCAGTACCGATTTTTCTTGACAACATTGACAGACTGAAAAAAAAAAATGCTCTCAAATGTTCGTGCACCTCAGCAGTCAAATGTTTGACATAGAATAGACACCCAATGCCCACATCACGGTTTGTGTCACTACGTGTGTTGCTCAGTAATAGCAGTAATTGTTCATTGCGACGCTACATAGAGGCTTCAGCTTCTCAGACGAGCTGTGCAGGTAAAGGGGGGCGGGGCGAGGACTTACAGGGTACAGAAGCTGTCAACAAATGGAAAGAAATGGTTTGTATGTTTATGTTCTATTGTGGGCTAGTCCAAAGTTAGGATGCTAAAAAGGACAGTGCTAAGCCTAACACATTTTTGAAAGTTGAATCCATAAATGGGGGAGGGGGTCACTGTGATTGACAGGAACAAGCTGTAAATTTCTTGGCTAAAAAGCCACCGACTGCTGCCTTCGTCACTGGCCGTGTCGGCAGTCAGCTTGGTGACTGTAAATTCTGGTTTTCAGTGTCTGAACGTCGCCGTCTGTCCTGCCTTGCAGTCCGGGCGCTGGAGAAGACCAAGGTGGCTGGCGGTGGTGGCTACTCGACTGCCCCCATGCTCGACGCCATGAACATCAAGGGGGACTCAATCTCCGCCTTCGATGGGGGCTCCGGGTCCGAGAGCTCTGACGACACGGACAACTCCTCCCGAGGCTCACGGAAAAAGCTGAAGTCCAGCCCGGGCTCAACGCCCCTGCACCTTTGAGGAAGGCAACGGCGTTGTTCCATCAGTTGCTTTGCCGTCGAGCAAGCGACGAGCCCTCAAAGAAGGCCTGCCCGGATGCAACTGCGTCGATGTTGAGCCAGATGCCCTCTCCCTCTTGCCCTTACATGCCTGTTATTATTTTTTTTCTTCCTCGATAACTGTTCCCTCTATCAAGAGGGGCTAAGAATGCAAGTGGAAGCATGGGGGCTTTTGTGGGGGGAGGGTGTGAGGACGTTTTTAGATGTTATTTATATCTCGCGTGTGATTTTATTTTTTTCTGCGCTCTTCATTGTGCCCATGTTGTGTGGCTTTTTCATACTTGTACCTGTAAGCGGGCACAAACGATTACGTACGACCGGCGAGTCCTCGCCAGATGCTGCCTACCCTTGGCCCTGGCTTTCTTAGGGAAGTGCTTGGCTACTTTAGGCTCGCAGCTATTGCAGCGGAATTAGGGCGCGTTCTCTCCTGATATGGGTGTGGATTACGTTCTCTTTGTTCTCTCCTCTGCCTTCTTAGTGATGAATGGGACGCTTTCTTGAAATGGCATTTGTGTGTGTGGGACGGTTGTGATGCTCCGCTTGTGGTCTATGCTTGGGGACCGTTGAGGGATGCCTGCAGACCTGTCGAGTTAAAGGTGGTAGGGAAACGAGAGATGAGTGGGTTGGCGACAGTAGCTTGTCCTTTGATTGCCGCATGCTTTTGGCAGTGCACTGTTCTTCCCAGGAATGCGGTCTGCCAGTATGTCTCGGGTGAATTGACGACTCGTTTGGAGGTGGAATGCAAGGTGAATGAGTCAGGCTTGGCACTTAAAAGGAAAGTGATAATTGATGACAATGGGATATTCTGCGTGTATTGAGCGGGGCTTTGAGCCGGGGCCAGAACTTGACATATTTAAAATCGGCCCATTGCTCGTTTTTAGATTTTGACTTCTCTCGCTCTCAGCTGCTGATGACGAGGTACAGTTATGGTCACTTGTGAATTTTCAAATGTATTGGTTGCGAAACTTGAGTGTCTGGAAGTCTACTATGAGGCAGGAGAACGTAAGTTCAGAGAAGTTGTGGAAAGAAAATAGAAAGGGGCGTTTGGTGTAAAGCCACCGAAAAGAAATGTTCTGCATAGGTGCCTGGGGGTAAAAAAAAATCTTAAGCACCCAGGGCCTGCTGAAGGTCACGTGCTCATCGGTGTAATAGTGTCCTTTGTGTGTGTGCGCGAAGCAAGTCTTGTTCATAAGGAGGCATCCTGTGCTTTGTTGGTGGACTTGTGGTCTCCAGACGTTGCAAAATTTTGAGCCTTGCTATGGCAAAAACTTGTATTGCCTTTTCTCCAATTTATTTTTGCAGTTGTGTACATGCAGTTTTTGTTGAAATGCATGTATGATCAAAAAGCTTTTCTTGTTCTGTGCTTTTGGAGGGTTTTCTCTCCCCCTTTAGTGCAACGACTGCTTTTCGTATGCTTTCCTTTTAGTAATTTCTTTTGTATTAAGCAATATTATGGCTCCCTTTCATCAGTGTTGCCTCAACTGACGAAAATAACTCGACTTGTAGCTCACACACTATGACGGAAAGGCATCTTCCCATTGGAAAGAGGAATGCAGTAAAAAGCCACCAGGGCACATGAAACTGCCATTGTCATCTTTTCTGCTGGCTTTTCATTAAGTACAGATCACTAAGAGCAGCCTAACGCTAGCCACTAAAGAATTATAGGCCTTGTTCACACGTCTGCGTGCATGCCGTCTCCAATGTGTAGTGCTGCCGCTTTCCGAACACTTGTATCCAAGTGGCTACTCGTGGGGTGGAAGTGGTCTGAATGCAAAGCCAGTGCGAGGGGTCTGTAATGTAACTCTGCATTGTCGTGTTGCCCTCCTTCCTCAGCAATAAGAAGCCCTCGGGAGCTTCTGTGTGGCTCGGGAACTGGAACATAGGTCTCTAGAGACCCCTTCTGTTTAACAGCCCTCTTGTTATCATCGGCACTGAGGCGAGAACCATTCCCCTGCCTTCTAAAGAATGGCACAGGCCACTGTTTTCTTTTTTTGTTGTTGTGTACCTAATTCAGTTGCGAACGTGGCCAGCCTCTGCCCGTCGATACGTTATCACTGCCTTCCTGCAAGCACAAGCAAAGGGCGCTGGATTGGCGTTAACTGGACACAATGAATTTGAACGTCATCGATTTTTTTATTATTATTATTTCAGTGTTATAGATCATGCAATGCACTAAGTGTACCCAAATGTGCCGTGTCCATTTCCTCGAGCCAATAAACTGTGGTCTGTACATAAATTCTGCGGCCCATCCTGTGTGCGTCATTCATTCGCATGTAAAAGGGAGCAAAGTACTTGGCTGCTTTACTTTTGCTTGAAGGGCAAGGGGCACTTTCAGAAAAATACGAGATTACACTTGCAGCATTGGTGACTTCTACAGGAGACACTTAAAAGTGGTGTATCCCAGAGAACGACTAAAAAGCAAGGGACTTGTGCCTGCACCCCTCGAATACCCCACAGCACTCCTCCCGTTGGCAAGTGCTACTGATCATGCCTGGTCCGTCTTTTTCGGTGTGTTGCATTCCACGGCTGAATTTGGCAGCTACACCACATGCTGGAACATGCCCAAATGCTACGGAGCTTTAACTCCATCGTGAGCACACTTTACCTATATTCAGTCTCGCAAGACTTTTCGGCACTGTGGAGGCTGCAGTACCTTTTGGCCCATAGAAAGGCCGAATGCTCGTCGAGATGTGTTCGTCCGTGACATGTCGTCTGCTCGCCGCCGCAGTAATTGGCGCTATGCGACATGCATTCGCAAAGGTCCTCACATGTCGCCTATCGCTGTAGCGTGTAATGTATCAAGAAAGACTCCCTAGTCCCGCTAATAATCGTACAATTACGCCCGGCACTATATTGCGCTTCGCGAGAATGTTGCCTGTGTACGCCTGTGCGTTCTGCAGTGCCGTAAACGACTTTCGAGATGCACAAGGTGGAAAGAGCGCTACAGCGCCGGCGCGCATGCCGCTATCTCACACATTCGGAAGCATTCAAAACTGGCTCTTTCCGCGGTGATCTCGTGGGCGCTGTCATCATCGCTACTAGATACTTTGCTGTCATGTTTGATCACGTGGTGACGCGTCCATTGCTTGCCTCGACTGCCGCCGTTGCCTTTGTGTTTACAGCGGATGTACGTACGTACGCGACGTCGGTGCGGCTCTGCAAACCTCTCTTTCGGCGTATATCGTAGACGGTGACTGGTTGGACGACACGCGAAGCTTTGGCTACAGCTTCAAAGGACATGTGGGCGCTTTCGGAGCTCGTTACGCTTTGTCCAAACAGCGCATGCAGCGTATACGATGCCTGTAAATAAAAGTGGCGATGCCTAAGGGCATGCTTTCGAATTAAAAAAAAAAAAGAGTGGCGGCTAAATATGGATTCCAAGCTATCCTAACTTTCCGGTTATGAATTGAATCAGTATCAGTGTGTTTAGCGTTTCGTTTTTTACTTAGCACATAAAATTTTACCAATTACTTAGCAGACTCGGTAAAGTTGCCCGGGGCGGTCACTGTGCCGTTACGAGACGTTCAGCACCCATGCTTCAGCGCATTGATTCAAGTGTGCGCCCGTTCACTTATTCCTTATACGTTGGCAATAGACTGGGCGTAAGTTTGCGTGTGAGTTGGGGTGGATGTGTGTAGATTGCGTTCGAGAAGCATTATGCCATGTAGCGGTGCAGACGTTCCGGGGTTGAAGCCCTTTCCTTGGAGGTTAGCGCTACAACGCTGGTATTGATTTTTTGTTAATATTATTATTCTCGAGGGTATGCGTGCGTCGCGAAAAGCCGGCGACACAGTCAGTCCTTACGTAGCAGCGGTACCTGTATTTGACACTCGGATTCATTCCATTCCTTAATATGCCAGTCACAATTTTTGCAGCCAGCTACTTCACCGCTTCATATTTTGCAGCATGAATGGAGCACATTGAGTTAGCAAAAACATGGCAAAAAGCCAGTTGCATTTCCGACAGCTGATCGCGCAGAAGTCTTGTCAGAAACAGGGCAGTGGAGGTGATTGTTTCGTATTCGTGCGCTTTCGCTGATGCAACGTGCGGATGGACGGATAGGTGGATGCTATGTGTGGGGCGGTGGGTTGCGCCACCAAGCCCTTATTATTTTGCCTAATGTTTCACCTATCTTTAAAGAAAACGCCAAGAATTCCGATCAATAAACTTTCTGAACCAATATTGAGAGCTCTGTTTTTGTACGCCTCCGTTGTTTGCCGTTTCCTTACTTCCACCAATCTTCCAATCGCCCCTTACTAATCTCTATTGCGGACTTGTTTACTTTCCCCTGTTACGATCGGCTTACGGGGCCTGGCGGTCTTCGGAGAAGCGACCTCCGAATCCTTTCCAGCCCGCTGCGACGACTCGCTTTGTAAAGACAACAATGCGCCGCCTCAACACCCCAATAGCTCCGGCATGTCTAGCCACGTTCGGCTGGCAGAGTATTGTTAGTTGACTCGCTGTCGCCTTCGCGGTTTGCTTGGAGAGAGAGAACTCCTGGAAAAGGATGTTTTGCGGTGCTTTCTATTTCGGTTATGCTAGAATGATGAAATGTAACGTTCTGCACCCTTCATGTAAATGTTGTAAATGAATCCTATATTCATCGTTCTCGATGAGAACAAGTCACTCCCTTCAACAACGTCCTCAGCGTGGATGAGTCGGACGACGGCATGGGCCAGCTACCATTTATTTCATGCCCGACCCCAACTCTTACGCCTCCTGCTCTCGCTGAACCCAAGAGTTTCAGAAGGCCAGAGGTGCCTAAATCGACCGTTGGCATATATCTGCACGTTCTAATAAAACATGCTCCATCGTTTCCCTAGCTTTACCGCAGCAAGCGTGCGTTTTTTTCTTCGTTGTATCTCGCTTTATAAGTGCGTGTTCTAAGGCATCCTGATGGCTCTTTGAAAAGTAATGAGGTTCCCTTTGAGTTATAGATTGCTTCTTTCCTTATGTCGTTTTTTCCTCTTAAGTAGTTACTCATGGCAGGTTACTCATTGCCGCCGCCCACGAGATTATCTCAGCCTCCCTGACTTCGCGATTGACGTTCTTTGTTGCCAAGCTGCTCACGATACCGGTCGCATGTTTGCCGGTAAGCTTCCTAGTTCTTTTCCTCCACTGTGAATCGATGTTTTTCCTGTACAGATACCTCCAACACCCTCGCAGCCCATTTACTTTCTTCCATGTTCCTCAGTGGTCCTCCCCTCACTTCAAAGCTTGTCCAGTTCGCATCACCCTGCACAGCCTCATGTGTAGTCTTCGCGTGAGCGCACAGGGTAAGGTGTCACACTGACCTTTGGTTGTCATCGAGTCCTCAGTGTACCCCTGACTTTAAAAAAAAGCGCATTTACATATGTAAGTCCTGGAACCATTACCAATTAATGTCATATCCCGGAGCACCTCATACTTGTTGTATCCCTATGGCGTTGTGTTTCTTTATGGCCGCATATCTCTTCCCCTTTGCTGTTATATTGTTTTAACGCGACAGCGTTAAGGGCACCGTGTCGCAGAAAATCCGGCCTCCGACGTCGTCTCGACAAAAAGATTTTTTCCTATGTTTCCATATGCATATTGCCTTCGTTTATCCATATAGCAAGGTGTTTATATGCTTTTTACCCGAGGTATTTTCTTGCCCTGTATTGACACTGTCTGCTCACTGTTTTCATTGAATAACACCAGATTTTTTTAACACGAAATTTCAGACCTAAATTATCGCCTCCCTATCCACAGATATTATAGCCAGACGTTGCATATCACTTTGCTTCTGAGCTAACAACACAATTTCGTCCGCATAAAACAAACCTAGAAGCTGCTGCTCTACTATACTGTACCCGCCTGTTTGTATGAGAGATTATAAACCCGATTACTTCCCTCTAGCGCCCTTTCCATCCTCATCATGTACATCATAAACAGCAACGGGCATGAGGGCACCCCTCTCTTAGTTCCTTGTTGATATCAACTTGCTCCTTGCATTCAACGCAAGCTGTATCACAGAACACCTATGGCTGTATTTTCTAAGTATATCTGTCTCAAAAGCTGTATACATTCCTTGCCTACGCCTTCCCCTTCCAGAATATGTAGCGGTTTACGTTGTCATGCGCTCCGGTAATGTTTAAAAAAGCCACATGTAGCGGTCTCATTTTGTCTCTGGGTATTTCAATACACTGAGTAAGAACGAATAAGTTATCATCCAGGCGCCTACCGATTCTGAAGTTCTCCCAATGTGTCATTATTCTCTGCCCATGCTTGCAGCTTTAATTTAATCGCATGCATTGCTAACCTGTATATTACCGATATACTGGTCAACGGTCTATGTGAGTGGATTATATATTTCTCCCCCTTACCTTCATAAATTAAATTCTTTCTACTCTGTCGCCAACTGTCTGGTATTCGTCTATCTTCTGAAGTTTTTTCCACTGCTTTCAACATAGCTTCTTTATTTTTTGGTCCTAGTTCATTAATCAGCCTAACGGGAACCTCGTCTAGCCCGCTGGCTGTGCTCTTCGCAATTTTCTCTTCGGCTTTCTTCCAGTTGAACTTTGTCAGCACGAGCTCCTCTTCCATCTGGTTCTTTCATGCTCCTTTTTTTTTTTACCTCAAGTACCAACCTCGGCTTGGAAGGATGCGGCTGTTATTTTATGCGTTGCATATTGCAATCGCTCAGTTCAGCCCTTGGGCGCGGCCGGGCAGCCACCATTGAGGGTATGAGCCACTGTTCATTGCTGCGCGTCTCATATGTGGGTCTATTCTCTTTTAGGTTTGCTATGTTTGCTATTAAGTTCCTTCTATTTTTATGCGTCGCATATTGCAATCACTCAGTTCAGCCCCTGGGCGCGGCCGGGCAGCCACCGTTGACCTTGAGCGCAACCACGTGACGTGACGTCACGACAGCCGGAGGAAAAGCTGGGCCCCAACTCGCGCAATATGCAACGCATTCTTGACTTAACCAAGCTAAGCCTGGCCATTTTTACGCACGTAATTTATTGCCGCGTCCCCTTCCAGTTTGTTTTCATCTTCGTCTAGGATACGTCGTTGTATAGTTGTTGCCTTGCTGCCTAATAATTTTATGTGGTTCCAAAATATTCTAGGTGCTGCCTTCTTTTTCTCACGTATTTCTGACAACCAACGCGTTCACTTTCACCTATTTCTTTGCTTGAAACGGCGGTGGCGCGCCGCGGAAAGCGCCATCTCGTTTCTTTAGAGCAAACTGCTTTGGGAAATGGGGTCAATACGAGAAGAAAGAAAGAAAGAAAGAAAGAAAGAAAAAAAGAAAGAAAGAATATGCTTCGCTATGTATCTATGTCTGCCATGTCAGCAAACGAACAAGCCTAACTATAACAATAATAACCTAACTAGCGCAAGGTTAAGGATGCTAGTCCAAAGGCAAAGGCTAGTCCAAAGGCAAGCAGAAGCGTCACTGAGATGTGCAAACGCACAAAGAATGTTTGAGCTAAGGCACCACAAGCTTTAAGAAATGTTTTAATACGGCAGCATTATAAACCCAATTACGCGAAAATCGGTCGACGTGAGCGAAAGACGGTACCAAAAACGGCCGATGGCGCAAAGGGTAAGAACACGTCTGAAAATGCTCGAATTGACGTCAGCTTCTCTTAAGAAGGTTCCTGTAAACAAAATAATGCCATTGAAAAGAAAATTTAGTAAATTTCGGTCTGTTTGCGAAACGAGGACGCTTTCTCGACGCCAAGGCGGCATTCTTTTTTTAATACTTTTTATTACAACAAGATACAAAGCGGTGACCAATTGCGTTAATTTTTTTTTTCATGTGTGACAGTTCATTAAGTAGATTGATCCAGTGAGGAGGCTCCATGCGCGGTTCTGACCAAGGGCGTGTCTATAATGCGTGCGTCATTGCACACGTCACGCCGCAGCCATCTGGATAAACGTGGGGCATAGGGCGTGCGTTGTTGGGCACGTGACGGCGTAGCCAATGGGGAGGAGGTGGCGCCACGTCATGATTGTATAAAAGGAGTGTTTAGAATAAAATATGGAGGCCGCTTAAGCTTCGCCTTTAAGAGGAAGCCCTATAGCTCGGGCCCAACTCCGACGCGACCTATTCAAATAGATGTAAAACGCTAAAACGCTTTTCTGAGATAAGCCCTGGATCGATGTTAATTAAATGTGTTGCATTAGGGAGAGAAAGTAAAATTTTAGAGTCCATTGGAAGCCGAATATCGATTTAGGGCCTGAATTTTGTTAAAAGAATTTTAAAGAATTCGCAAGTTCGAAAAAAGATAGACGCACGAAGTTTCAAATTGATATCTCTGCATCAAGAACAGATATCGCGGTTCTGTAAACGGTATCCATTATATCATTAAAAGCGGACATTTGATATGTCAGTCTATATTTTATCTGAATTTGTTGTGAACAAGGGTGCTGCAGAAGCTGTATTTCTATATTACCGAATTTTTTTAGATTAATACCGTAATTATCACTTTTTTCCCGCTTCAGATGTACTAACAGATGCAATGCACAAAACTGTGATATCCTTTTCACTTGCTGAGTTACGAGTTGTAAACTTGACAGTTTCGTTTTGCGAAAATTTTCGATTTTTGCTAATTTAAATAAATAATTGACTACCTAAATAAAAACTTCGAAACGGACAGTCACTAGATCTTAAGTTTTTCTTTTGAATGCAACAAACCCCGTCAAATTCGGTGCCATGGTTGCCAAGAAAAACGAATTATCCTCTTACATGCATTTAGATAGGAGCACCCGAGCTAAAGCTTCCTCGTAAGAGTGAAACGCGATAGCACTCAAAGGTCCCTGACTGCTTCTCACACGTGCCAGCAACTGGAGCTTATGTAACCGTAATGTTTACCGAGAAACACTGGCAGCGAACGCTATGCACGAAGTCGAGCTTTCTGGTAGAAACGCGGCCTCTTGCGTGGCCCGCGGATGCGAGCGCCATCATGGTGTTGCTATAGGAACTATAGCTCCATGAACGGTAGAAACGCTGGAAAAGGGGTTATTTCTGTTTGAATTTTCGTCTAATACAATTGTGTTTCCTTGTATATTCAAATTACAATCCGACGCTATCATGTCTGTAGGTTGTGTGTAAGTAGCGCCTTACGATTTTTCTGACGCATTTTGCCTTCATAAATTCAATCGTTCCAGCAACGTCTTTGTGATATGTACACGGAGGGCCTGCGCGTGGTTCGGAATGATTTGTCGCTCTCAAGACGGTAGACGCGGGACGCCGGACTTTCTGCGATGTGGGGCATTAGCGCTATCCCGTTAAAATGCATAAATGTCTAATGGGACGACGCTGAGCGGGGAGCGCGTTCAGACGCTTGGCGCGTTTTGATTTGGCCTCACCGAGACGCAGGCGAGAACTTGCGCGGACAAGGAAGGCGCGGAAAAAAAAAGAAAACATTTCACCAAAGGGATTACATAATGCTTTAGCATTCCCACACGTAAACAGTGTCTTTGCCTAATTCTTTTCCGGATTAAATAATATCGGCGTGAGCTGCTGCGTGAGTTGGCGTGCCAATCCGCCTCGTGCGCTGTATCAAGGTGTGCTCTGCTGTTTACTCTGCTCTGCTGGTAGTACTAGCGCCACCACAACGCCTAGCGGAGAAGCTTTTGTACGTTCCCTTGCAGACGCTACCAACACGCTAACGTGAGAGAGAGGGAATTTTTTTTTCAGTTACTCCGGCGCTACCGCGGCAGGCAACAATTTAGGCAACAAAAACAACTAGCGCCATCATTCAGCTATGCGCGACAACATTCTACCCTCTCCCACAACCCTCTTGACGGATCTCTATCTTCTCCCGCGCTTTTGAAAATTTCTCGGTTACCGCGGGGAGCAACGGAACAACCGGCAGCAATCTGTCTGCCTTGTGTGCGATTCGTTCGATTACCTCGGAGAGTCGGAAGTTTGGCGATTACTTTGTGCTTACGAGCTCACCGCAGGTAGGAAAGCGACTCCTGTATTATTTCATCTCATCATGTTGGTGCTGTTGATGAGGTGACGGCTGCCTCGGCGATTCTCCCAACGCGCGCGAGAAAAGAAGACAAGATGGCGTCGCACCGGACGGCTTCGTTCCGGGATCGACGCTTTCGACTCATCACTTGTCGACGCAGCAGCTCGATTACGTGAGTGGAGGAGGAGGCAGTACATCGTGGGAGGCACCGAAATGACCCCAACCCATACGGCTGTGCTGAACGTGTCGCCTCAACCTTCGCCGCGCGCGTCAGCTTGTGGCCACTGGTTAGTGTGATGTTACCGATGTTCCGAAGACGCTGGAAAAAGTGTGCGCTGCAGACGCATGTCCGGCCTCGCACAAGTTACCGCAACTTTCCCTCGGGCCTAAAAGAAAGCAAGGTACGTGATTATGTCGCGAAATATATCTGAAGAAACCGAAGCAGGGCGATATTTCATAGCGATCCCTTATCGCTCGATTCTAGTAGTCGACTGGCGGCCAGTCTGATCTGTTCGGTAACGCGGGCGGAGTGCAGCCCTGATGTAGCGCGAAAAGTCATTAGTACTTGGAAAAGACATCGCTACAAGATAGCACCCCAGTGCCCGCGAAGAAAGGTAACTCTTGTTTACCATTTGCGCGCACGTATACGTCGTACGGCTAGCCCTGATCCGGCGTTCCCTCCTATCATTTTCGCGCCACTTTCACGGAAGTGGGTCGGTAATTACTAGAGGAACGCTTGTTAGCCGGATTTATCAACCGGAAAGACCTTCCGAAGTCTTTCAGTCTGATCGCAATTAAGACGCCGCAGTCAAGTGATTGCTGGAAAGTGTTAGTAAGGATTAGCGCAGAATACATATTTGTTAATTAGTTTTTTAAAAAATTCGCAGTTCCGTCGGAAAGGCGAAGCACCGATTGCGATAGTAAATTAGTAGGTAACTGTACGAAGTAAAGATAGTAGTTTTATTGGCCATATAAACTTGTAAACATTCGCTTGCTAACTAAATTAACAATGATAAAATATGTAAGCGTGACTCAACGAGGACGTAGAAAGAAACACACAGAGACAGCGCTGTCTTTGTGTTTCTGCTTCTTTCTACGTCCTTGTTCGGCCGCGCTTATACATTCTATCATGGATTCAAACCAACTAGCCCGTCTAAGTGCTTTGACTAAATTAACCATCACGGTGTCACGCGCGCACAGGTAAACATGAACACACATCGCTCGATGGCAGCGGGAACTTGTGAAAACGCTGGAGTTGGGAATCGCTCCAGTAGCCGCGAGCCAACTGACCGCTGTGCCTCTGTCGCTTCAACGCGTGCGAAACGTCGAAAGTGCTGCGTATACGAAGCTACCGGCACTACGCGCACTACGCAAACATCGCAGATCGCCATGAAGATTAGGCCCGCGCGGGTGCGCACTTTGGCCACTTCGCAGACCGCTTTCAAGACACACGAGCGCCGGCAACGCGTCCCTACGGCGACCGCGATTCGCGTATGGAGTCGCCAACGCCGTAGTAGACGCCGCGGTTGTCTCCGCCTCTGTACGGAGCGGCGGGCGAGGAGAACATCGAGGCACCGTACCGCAGAAGAACGCCCCTCCTCCCTCGCCTCACCCCCCTGCCTCGCGCGCCACAGGAGAGGGCGCGCCATGGAGTTTCTCACTACATTACCTAGAGGGAAATCTGGCGCTGCTGCGCTGTGGTATGCATGGGAATGCCGGTATATTGTGGATTCGGATTGGCATTGTTCTCGTAGAGACAGGACACCTTGAAGACGCGCTTGGCAAGTACCGTTCCGTCTGTCACAATGATTCATTTTCTACTAGAACAGCAAGTAAAAAGCTGTTTTAGCTTTATTATTACGCGAAAACATGTTTTGTTTAACTATGAGGACTTGTTATTGTGTGTACGACTACATGTTACGTAAAAAGTATCAGCGGGCCGCTAAAGTTGGAGTACAGACGACAAGGTTCGCGCTCGCTTTGAAACAGTTTGTCGTCTGTTCTTGCTTTTCTTCGCTCGGCCATGCATCGTGGGTGAGTAAAGATGTAATATGCGTGAATGGAAACATTTTTATGAAGATTTTACTTTGAGAACGCGTTATTTGCGTAGCCATATCCACGTTTTAGACGAAGCCTCTTACAACACCAGCCAACACGAGCCTCGCAGACACATATACCGTCATTCGCATGACGGCACGGTGCCCCCTTAAGAAACTCCCATAGACGGTGGCGCCAGATTACCCTCTAGGTGTTACAGTGAGAAACTCTATGGGGCGCGCATCTGGGCCGCGTTCCTCGCTCGCGCACGCGAGATTGAACCTCCTCGCCCGCTCACCCTCACACGCTCTCACTCATGCGGGACCTCACGGCGACGGCAGGAATGCGCCTGGAGCGTCCATACAATTGCTATCGCAATACAACTTGGAGTTAATGGTGTCCGCGCCACAACAAGATAACAGTTTCGATGAGCCTGAGGAATCTGAGGAATCCCGGCAGTTCGCATACTACAACAGGCGACAGCGGGAGAAAATTCCTACGAAAAACGGCACAGAATTGTTTGAGTTAATAAGCAGAAGTTAAAGGAAACGCTATTATAAATATTGAAGGACACTGATCAGGCGGCATGTTTTCACCTGAGTCAGCGTTCAGGGTGGTGACATGGCTCCGTTCACCTTTTACAATACTTCAGAATGTCTTTTGGTTGTTACGTAATAAGTTAGGTCATGTAAAGTTATGGAAAGACTGCTTAGCTACACGGACACCAGTTAGATAGTCATTCTCAACTAAGATATACGCCTCCCAGCGTTCGGTAACGTCATCCGCAGCTTTGTTGCGTGAAGCGACGCTTTTTTTTTTATTAACAAAGCCGTTTGAGAGTATTAGTAAACCATGCGCATAATTGTGAGATATTGTTCGCCTAACAGGTAAATACGCTTCAGTGAATTCATTTACTTTGGCTGTAAACGGATTCCAGTTTTCTCCGACATGTCGAAGGTCGAAATCAACAAAATTCCGGAAATACGCTCAGTTTTTCGTTTGTAAGGCCGCAATTTGCACTTCTGTAATCACGAATTTCCTTTACATTTACATTGAACGCGTATGTAGAGGAAACGTTTACGGTAAAAAGGAGCAACGAGTGATCGCTGATAAGACCTGGAGAGTAGGATACGTCGTCAGTGCATTGCACATCATGAGGTGTTAACTGAAACCAGAACAATGGAGCACTGGGATCAAATAAGCAGTTTGTTCAAATACACAGGACTCTTTGGAGAGTGCGAATGTTCGCTGTGGTAGTCGGTAAAGCCTGGCTCTCTGACTGAAGTGAAGCCAGCTCCACCCCGTAAGCTCCCGCGTTTTATGCCTAAATTTATCGTACTTTTGCTCCAATTTTATGTTTAAATTGCGCACTGTTGACGTTTTGGAATATTCGAAAGATATTCGTTTTTTTTTTTACGAATGGCGAGCCGAATCGAATAGGAGACTATTCGATTCCTTATTTAACAGTTCCGAATATTCACACACCCCAAGAAATCTGCGGCGGGTGCAAAGTTTCGGCGAGCCGAGATGGCCGGTCACTTCATGTGCGCTGTCTTCCCACGCGTCCAGTGTTGGAGGTCACGTGATCTCAAGTTTCCGAAAGGCGTTAAAGCTAGAAGCAGCACGGAGTGTTCGCTCTTCTCTGTTCGCGCACTTCATCACGCCATCGTTGTACTGCGATGTGCTCGCGGTCATCTAGTAAGATCTATTCATGTTTGGTTGCGCGCGTGACACCATACTTGCTAATTTAGTTGATAAGCCAATGTTCACTTAACTTTATTGATCGATGAAGATACGAACCTGAATTCGTGTAGTAGTTTAATACAATAATTGCTATCGCTATCAATGTTCCGCGTTTCGGTCGAAACTGGCTTTCTTTACAACCGCGAAACTTGAGAATATTTCAGTCTGAGCCATTGCACCTGAAGCTCGGGCATTGTTATAGAGATTAGCATCTAGCCTTACGTTCTGGTCCTTATGGTGGATGGATACCTTGTCACTTTCGTGTACAGCCTTTAAAAAAAAATCCAGACTACTATTTCGGTTCTGAACGTGAGTAGGTTTTTGTAGGAACTGTGGCCGCTGAGTGCTGCATAGCAACAGTGGAAATTATCGGAAACAACTTTGCAAGTATATATAGCACTGAAAGGTGTATTAGTGCGTGGCTGAACATCTACAATGGTTTGGGCAAAGTGCCTCGAGCGGCCAATCGCGCGGCAATTTTTGCATGTATACTCGCGTGCTCCTTTCACGCTCGGGAAAACACCTTTGTGTACCACGTATTGAGCTACAGAAAGCTGTATGTGCAGTTTTTCATAGGTCTCTACAATTTTTCTCATTGTCACTTTTGATGGAATGATAATATTTGAGAAGTTGATTAATCAGTTAAGACTAATTATTCAACAAGGCGGAAAGCTAAAAAAAAAAATCCGACTATCTCCAAGCGACAGCAAACAACATTGCATTGGTTCCCGTCCAGCTACACGGTATTCGCATATTTGAAATCTCGGTGCATGATAGTTGGGACACGCGGCATATGACGCGTGAAAATAGGGAAAGGGGGGAACGAGCATTCAGCAATTATTTGCAACTTGTCTAATTAAGCCAGGAACGTGAAATTTTCGTCGCACATTAAGCTTAACGTGAACCCCCCCCCCCCATTTTTATTTAACTTGAAACCGGTGTCATGCACTGTAATTTTAGGGGTGTAGCTAACATTGCGGACAACAGCAGTCTCTCTCTCTCTCTCTCTCTCTCTCTATATATATATATATATATATATATATATATATATATATATATATATATATATATATATAAGCACAAGTAATTTCCCCTATGTTGTCCTTGGTGTCAGTGTTGGCTTCTTATGACATGACTATATATATATATATATATATATATATATATATGGGCCACTCTGGAACGCTTCCATACGCAATTTTACTATAAAAGCTATAGTTGACCTATGCAAATTAAACATTTATTGTACGTCACTCACAATATGCTTCCTTCAACGAAATATAAACAAAGTTCCCCGCATACTTCGCCGAGAAAACTGGGAAAACCGTCTACACGCTTCGTAGACAACGCATAAAAATTCAGAAAAGCCAAGTTTCGAGTAAGTATTTTCAATGCATAGAATTAACCTACATACTTCAATTTTTCAGTACAGGTCAGCCACAGGATGGCCCCTATTCCCCCTTAATATGAGATCTCTACCCTTTTTGGGTGTTCTAAGAGAAATGGGGAAACATTGTAAGCGCTTCATATATGACACATCGAGGTCGAAAGCGAGGGTTTAGTAATTTTTATTCGACCCATAAGTAATACAGAAAATCATGAAAATTTGCTTGCGTATGGCCCCCTAACATTGCCCACGTTCCCTCAATATAAGAGCTTCGTGAGTGATCTAACTTGTTCACAAAGCCGTGAAAACAGGCACGTAGCGTTTTTGAGTGCTTATACAGTCTCATTAACAGCTTCACGACGTGCAACACCACCCGCCGGCACCCCCCTTCCCCCGAAGAAAAATTTGGCTACTTTACTGTATCAGTATGTGTTATAGTTTCATAACGGACTGCATTAAATAGCGAAAGCTGTTTCCTTGTCTGGTATGACGACCTCCACGCTCAAAGTGTCAGCGCTGCATGCAGTATTGGCATGTCCGCGAATGGGGGGTGATGGGATTTCATAACGGACTGCAATAAATAGCGAAGGCTGTTTCCTTGTCTGGTATGACGACCTCCACGCTCAAAGTGTCAGCGCTGCATGCAGTATCGTATCTGCGGGTTGGGGGGTGATGGGAGGTGTACTAATCCACCCTTTCCCCTCGGTGCATGATAGCAACCCGGGCAGCAACACGATAGCAACACGATTCAGCGTTTTCTGACGATGAACCGAGTAGATCCACTCCCACATGTTCAAATGGCACGTATATTATACCGTTTGTGACCCGCATTGGGCGGAGAAGACCTTTAGGTCTGAGTAGCGGTGTTTTGCACCTCTGGCATTGGTCGGTATAATCTGAAATAGTGCTGCACAGCATTCATCAACTTATAGGCCAGTAATATTTTTGGCGTATTCCTTTACTGACGCCTATATATAGGGCCAGCTCCATAGAGGGTGGTCGAGACAAGTCTTTATAAGGTCTCAGCTCGGAGCGCCGATGGTACAAAACGTTGGAAAACGTCTCACCACTGTGTTCGAAGTTTCTCCCGTACAGGACGTTGTTACTGAGGCCACTGTTACTGAAGCGCAAGCCGCGGGCAGAGAAGCCGAGAACCTTTAGCTTGCATACCTTCCCAGTACCGGACATAAGCAGGAGTAACTCTGGATCAGTTCGCGAACGATGAGTCACCTACGACCTGTTGACAGCTGCAAGAAGCAGGTAATCTCGCTCATGTTCGGCAGACGTACAACTGTAAAATACTTTGCACCCCGTAGTATAGGCAGAGAACCGAAGGGAAACCGTCTAACGGTCCTTTTGTCCCCTGGCTTTTGAGTGCTTTTCTATACTGCCGTTATCTTTTCGGGTTATCCGGGCGGACACGCTCGGCACGCATCGACCATGTGCTCGAGAAAGTGGAGCTCGTCAAAGCTGACGTCATTTCTTGTTTTATGGCCAATCCCGCCCTGGGAATGGCGTTCGGTACGCTGCTCTTAGTCACTGCGACATGCTGCTCGAATGTAACAGCGAAGACCACTGCATCGTCGAGGTAGACAGACGAGGCGCGACTGAGTCCGGTAAGGACGCTGTTCATTGTCCGCTAGAACGTGGCGGGTGCAGAGTGAAGGCCGAATGGGAGTACTAGCAGTTGAATCCGTCCGGTGTCTCTAACTTGCCGTCTGCTCTAAAACCCCTTACACTTCGTAGAGTAGCGACACCCTCCTCCTCCGCCTTCCCTCCTCCTCGCTTCTCCTCTCTTTCACGCTCCCTCCTCGACCGTGGCGCCGCCTACACTGCTCGAGCGTAGCAACGGCGCCAACATGCGCTCCTCGCCAATCCGTAGACGCTTCTCGAGACAAAATGGCGCTGAAGCACGGCGCGAGGGCCCACGTGATGCTGTTAGGCCAATGGCGACGCGGCGTCGGCCAGAGCGCGCGAGGAGGAGGAGGAGTTCTTCAAAGCGTGGCGCTACTTTACGAAGTTTAAAGGGCTTTAGTCTGCTCGCGATCGAGCTCATCCACCTCTACTGCCAGTATCCGCACTTGAGATCCAAGAAGTGAGCATCCAGTAAATTATCCGATGCGTTGTCGGAATATAATGCCTTGCGACAGGAATAAATAAATGAACAATATGTGTAATTATTTTAGACCATACAAAATTTTTTTTTAATCGTCAGTGGAAGATATTGTAAGTGTAGTCATTGAGCTGGATTACTCGAAGCAGCGGTCATTGGTCGCACGAGAAATCGAAATGCATAATCTACTAATTAACTATAGTTAGCTAAGTAACTTTCGAATTAATTAATTTACGGCACGTATACTGCAATTTGCGGATTGTACATATAATCAGTGAGTTTGCAATGCGTATCCACTTACGGGTTTCAGATGCGTGCCGGGGAACTTACGGTTACGGCAAAAATGCACTGCTGTTCCACTTACAAAACCACGCGTTTTATACATTGAAGCGCACAAGTAACTGGAAAGCCCATGTATTTCGTCGCAGACTTTGGAAGTGAACGTCTCTAAACTGGAGTCATCCAAAAAAATTGATTCCTAGTGCATACGCCTTGCGAACTCACCGGCTACAATTCGTAAATTGCTATACGTGTCGTAATTAAATGAAAATATAGTTATTGAATGTTCATTAATTAGTCGAGCTGTTAATTAGCGCGAGGCCGCGAATCAGAAAGTATTTGCCCCTATTTTTTTATTAGCCAAAATAAGGTTCAGACGTTTGTCCCATCGCGGCACTAAACTTGAGATGCCCCTGTGTTGTCGGTCAGCGATGCGTGCGGCCTCCCCGAACGCTGGTCATTGTCATCAGGTCTCCACGGCCTTTTGAGAACTCGCAACACAACCACCTCACACTTCTCAAAGCGAGGCACCTTTTCCCCATACGTGGGCTGCATTTCCCTGTGGATTTCCGCGGGCGTTTCTCCCTTGCTCCACAGAAAACGAATCGCACTTCGTTGCTCGTGAGCCGTGAACGTGTGAAGGTAGCCCTCTGCCACACAGGCTCCCCTCCCCTCCCCCCCGCTCTCTCATCTCTGCTCCCCCACGATCTCACATTTTCCTCGCATCCTCCGATTGCTTCGTCGTTGTATAGCACAACCGCCATCTTCAACAACTGACAGCAGCGCCGGGCCGCGGAGGTCCAGTACACACACACACACACACACACACACACACACACGCACACACACACACACACACACCTGGGGAGGTATTCTATATAAGAGTCCACCTAGTGGACTGTCCATTTCGGCCGTTCCTGATTGGCTAGGGCCGTTCGTATACTCCTCGCTTGTACAGCTCCATCCAATCAGCAGCGGCCGAAATGGACAGTCCACTAGGCGGACTCTTACAGAATACCCCCCCCCCCCCCCCCCGGTACGCATATAAGCGTAGGCTAGTCCCTCTCGACGAGTGGCCACTACCGGTGATGACCACGGGCAGTCGGCTGTATTGCGTAGGGTCGGGCCCTCGAGTACTTCTTGCACTTAATGTATTATCGTTTCCGCTTCTTTTGGAGCCACTCGATCGGTATATGCATGGATACCGGCGCAGAGGTCTGACAGCTTCATCGACCACAGTGCGGCGTTTTGCGACGGGAGTAGGCCGAGGACTTTCGACGAAGTCGGAATGCGCTTCGGCGAATTCTTTGACCGAGCTCACAGTCTGGTCTGTCTGCGGCGATCATAGCTCTCGGTCAACGCCGATGATAGATTCAAAGGACATGTCTATAACATCGCAGGAGCTGGCGGCGCTTCTGTGACGTTGCTGTACCAGCTGACCTAAAACGGGAAACCTGTCGTAGGAAAGCATGCCTATAGACATCCTACGTCTTTGCAAACAGACTCGATATGTGATGCAATGTCAGTAAATCAGTAGATAGTAAATGTCTCAATTAGATAACATTGTTGCAAGGTTCTGCAGACTCCATTGAAGAAAAAGAAGGTCACGAAGATGATAGGATGATCCTTCGTTAATATTTTGGTGAATCCTCGTAATTAACTTATGACCTAGCGTAATGTAGAATACTATAATGTAAAAATAAGAACACCGATTAAAAAGTTCTGAGAAGATAAAACGAAAAGAAAAATACCGCCAGGTTTTGTGTTGTGTTACGTTCGCTTTGTATTTTATTTCTTCCTTTCCTTTCTTTGCTAGTCAAAGTGCATTTGTTTTTTTTTTCATAGAAAATCGTAGTCACCGGCAGAAACCACGTGATCAGGTCAATTATTGGCTGCAGGCGTTACGAGGGGAAAGAAGTATTCGATGGAACGCGGCACATCAAATATCCCGTCATAGTTGGTAGTGCATTTAGAAAAGCGGTCATGTATGGCAATGCCAGAGTCTTTCCATGTTGGAAGGACTCTGGCAACACTCTGCAGTATGTTGTGAACTGTGTAGCCACATAAAGTGAGCAGAGGGATCAATTGACACGCAACTCAAATGTCCGAGCTTTCTTTTCTTTCCTTGCTACTATATACTGGGCAGAATTGGCAAATTAAGAGTGTAGAGAGCCACGCAAGCATAAAGAACTACATTGTTGTTTGCCGCTCTTGAGCAACAATCGTCACAATACAACCTCAAGAGAAAGATTAAAAACTTGCGAAAAAAAAAGAAAGGAGGAAAGAAAGAAAATAAGAAGCGAACGTGAAACACAGAAAACCTGATAGTATTTTTCTTTTCGTTTTATCTTCTCAAAACCTTTTAATCGGTGTTCTTATTTTTACATTAGACTAATTTTGTTTCGAATCCCCCCATATTCACCTTCTAGCACCACCAGCGCGATCCTCTGTAATGGGTACATGGGTCATGCGTAGAGGAAACCAACAAGCATCGCCGTATCCCTGCTTCTGGTAGGCAGGGCCTTGTAATTCTTCTCAGGGATAAATTCAATGTTTTCACCCTTTATTGCGGGGCGAGGCAATCCATTGGGAATCTCGCTCTAGGCTGTGCACAGAGCTACAAGTTATGCAGCAAAAAGCACGCATCGAGTGGGTTCAGTGAGCGTTAAACGCGGCCATGAGCACACAGGAGTTCAAGGGGATAAAGAGTCTAGTGGTGTGCCACAATGTGAGCCAACTGATCAGGACAACGAGGAGAACGGCGTAGATACCAGTGATAACGCTGCTGAACGCGTCTCTATCGTCGCGATAAGCGCCCAGTCGCGTCGTTCGCCAGACGGCGGCGTGAAATCCAGCCGCACTGCCAAGAACCTCGGAGAAAAACGGTAGCGACGGCAACGTTCGGTGCCGCCGCATGGTCGGCGCGCTTACGCAGGCGAGCGAGAGAGAGTGCGCGCAGCAGCGGTGAGTCACGGTTGAGGGTGCTCTGCGACTCCTATTATGGTGACCCCGGTCACGTGACTCAGAGCGGCGCCGCCGCCGCCGCTGAGTGCGCCGGCAGCTCGCGGGATGGCGCCACCGGCGCCGACACGTGATGGCGGCATTGTGTGCTCCCATTGGCTGGCACAGACTGGAGAGATGCTTTTTCACGAAAAGCCCTAAATATACTCGGGCCGGTGGCCGCGGTTTGCTTCGGGAAGGTTATCCAACGGGCAAGACCGCCGAAGGAACCTCAGGCGAGCCGAGCGAGCGCCTGTTTCGACCGGGCCGGAAAGGAAGAAAAAAGACGGTGCGCGACGTTTTGAAGATAACTTCCCCGCCGACGACCGACGAAAAGAAGCCGCCCTTCGGCGCCGATCGAGTTCCGGCGAAGCTCCTCGGCTAAACGTTACACGCCGCGAACAGCGACACCCGACTCCAGCGACTAGTGTTGCTTCGGAAATCGTCGTCGACGCCGTCCCTCAGTGCTTGTAGTAGCGAGTTTTTTTGTTACCGCCGCGCGACTTGCTGCCCAGTGCTTTCGCGATTCAAGATGGGAGACGGGGGTCCGTACTCTGACGGCTACATGGAACAGGAAGAGGAGTGGGAGCGCGAGGGACTACTCGATCCGGCATGGGAGAAACAGCAGCGCAAGGTAAGTCTTTTTTTTACCCCGTCGTGTTGTCTATCGCCGCGGCTACCTGGATTGGATAAAAGAATCGTCTGCCGCGTCAGGTAGCGCAGAGCCGACTTGTCCGGGAGCCGCCTGCGCTGTCTGCTATCGTATGTAGTGGATCTCGGGAACGCGCACCGATGTCATCCCCGCACCCCCCCCCCCCCCCCCTAAAAAAAGAAAAAAGAATCGTTTTAGCACGTTTTGCCCGACTACACCGAGTGTGTGTTGTTTCATGGTGTTTTTGCCCTTCTGCTTGCACCGTACGCGAGGAGCGTGGGCGAGCGAAGCCTGCGAAGCCGCCGTCAAAACACGTCAACGGCGCCCCGGCAGCAACAGCAGCAGCAGGGGCGGGCGATTAAAAGACCCCTCACCGGCTCTCCCGTGGCGGAGGCGGCGGTGGCAGCAGCACGCAGCCAAATGTGTCTCGCGGCAAGCGCACAGGCCTAACGGATCGCGTTGCCTCGCCCCAAGGTGGTCGAGGACGATCTTGTTTCTTTTTTTTTGCGCGGCTTCTGGGATCACGGCATCTCTCTCGTTGCAGACGCGCAAAGCAGCAGACGACGGTTTGCACCGTCGTCTGTTCGTAAGGTTACTTCGTCTGCTGTGTCCCGTAAATGACTACCGCGGCTTCGAATTTCCCGAATATAAGCGGAAAGATTGAAAACGCATGACTGGAACGGCCGCGTCTCCGTCGATCTCAAGGTGATCGTTGTTTACAGAAAAGTAGAAGGAATTTTGTTGCAGACGTACGAAAAAAAATTACTGAAAAGACGAGAGCGTCGTCTGCTCTGCGAGCAGTGGCGCCGATTTTCCGGATGGATCAAGCGCCCCGCATTCAAGATCGTCGTTTTGTCGTACGGAATTCCATTCTCGAAGGGTCACTGCGATTTAGTTTTGGTTCCCGAACGTAAACTAGACCGTGTACGTTCGCCGCGATGCCGACTAAATCAGCCTGGCTTTGCTTTAGCTTCCGATCCGGCCTGCATGGACGGATCAAGACAGAAGCATAAACAGACACTTACGTACGGCGTATCTCTTCCAAAGGCACGAAAACACATACCGTGCGTACTTTTAGCGTGCCCGCGAAAAGCGCCGCTTTCTTCTTGTCTTTTTTTCCCTGTTGCTCGTGTTTCCCAAGACGCGAGGAAAAAGTGCGTTTCGATGTACCTTTCCGTCGTCTGCTACGGCGCGATGCTCTGACCCAGATCTGGACAGAAAATAAAATCAAATAATCTCCCCCCTTCGCGTTGCTGCGTTCGTGCGCGGACTGGTGATATAACAGGCCGGGAGAGTCGAGCGAGTGTTCGCTTTTTTTTTATCCATCGGTGGCACCCTTTTTATTACTTTTTTTTTGCTTCTGTCGGAGTTGTCCCCGTCGGTGAAATGGGTGGGGAGAGGGGGTTGTTGCGTTTGGCGATGTCCGGTTCCGATAGGCACGCCGTAGCTTTCACTGGGCGCACGAAAAGGTGCGTGAGCGCCGTGTAGTTGTCGGCCCAGACTTGTCTCCTCCCTGTGCCGACTAGTACTACGGTTCAGGAAATGCGACGTGCAGACACACCGTACGGGAGGGGAGACGAGGGGGAGAGAGAGAGAGAGAGAGGGTCGACGTGTAGCCGTGTGTAGGCCGGTTTCGAAGACCGGTGGCCTGAGATGGACAACGGAAGGAATGAGCGCGATGTATTGGAGTAAGCCTAGTAGCGCAGGTTACTAGCAAACGAAACCGTATCATGCATACCTGTCGACTATCCCGAATGTATCCGTGAGGCCTACGAATTCGAGCCCGTCTTTACGATTCTTTTGACTATGCGCTCCGGGCAAATTAAAAAAAGAAATAATGAATGCTCGCGGTATCGGTGCACGTTCCAGTGCTCCGAGGGGCCTTAAATAATGATAAAATGTCGAGTACCATTGGTTGCGGCGTATCCTGTGTAGTCCAAGCGTGTTTTCGTGACGTTAATTAAACCCACATTTGCGAGGAAATGGTTAAGACGATTGTTTGCCTTCGTGTGAATGGAAGCACTTAAATGCGCACTTTGGACATGGGAGCTTCTACTAAATGCTATGTTTGTAGAATAGCGAAGTTGACTCGGCAGGTCTTCCTTCGTTGGTTCGACTACGCGATGGACATGCGGGGGTTCTTCCCTTTACAGCGAAATTTTTGCTATATCCGTGCGAGTCGTTACAAGGAAGTACGCCGACTTCGTCGCGTCTTGGCGCCATGTGTTGGAGCGGCGTATCGATATAGCTCGATTATTGGTCTCGGCTCAGTGCGATCATGTTCAGCGGCGCGTTGCATGACGGCTTTGACGTCAATTTGTGGGCGCTCTGTTTATCTATCCTTCATATCCGGCTCGATCGGGAAGCAGTACTTATCGCGTGGGTTCTTGATGGCTTTCGCAGTTGAGAAAAAAAAAAATTAAGCAAAGAAACTGGCGCGCTCTTGTTTCTTGGAAACGGAAGCGTTTTGTGCACCCTTCGTTGGGATTGTTTTTAACTTATGATGCAGTGCTTGTAGCTGTGACAGTGATCGACTGCATATACTTTAACGCGTCCGTAATTAAGCCGAAGTCGCTCTATCTGCGATGACTCGGCGGATATTCGGCTTGCTGCTGCTGAGGGACAAGGTAGCGGGATCGACTCCCGGTCAATGCAAAAGCGCTTGCGTATACCGTGCGTTTGGGTGTACGTTCAAGAGCCCTATGCGTGGCCAAAATAAAACCTCCCCCCCCCTTCCTATCAATATTAATTTTCCTTTTTACGCTGAGCTTCTTATAGGCATTGTGTTTTATGCGGACCAATCTTTCTCCACTCACTCCAATTTATCCAGTCTTAGTCAATGCAGTTTAAGACGTGCTGAGTGCTCGTTGACTGGTAGTGCATCAACGACTTTGACGACAACGTGCATCGCTGCCTAAAAAACGTGTTGTATAAAATCCTTAATATTGTTGTGAACTAAAAAAAAATTGTGACGCGTTTGTGAACACGACGACTTTACGTATGTTCGTCACGTGTCAGCTAGTGACGATCGAAGTAGTTCTAATATCTATCTGGTGTTTCCGTTGCTACTTTGTGATCGCTCTTGCGTAACTTGCTGTAAAACCGCTGTGGTAACTCTACAGCGCTCTGTCTTCCAAGCAGCGCCAGGTCCTGGTTTCGACGCTAGCAAAAAGAAAAAACACGCTCCTGCGTTTAGATTTCAATGCACGTTAAAGAACACCAGACGGCTGTCGAAATAATTCCGTAGCTCTATGCTATACGGTGACTCTCTAGGTCATATCCTGCGATGAGACGTTAAATCCAATAAATTGCAGCGCCAGCTACATCGATCACTCACGATCATTGATCAAGTACAATCAATCAATCAACCAATCAACTTACAGTAGCACTGTGCGCGACCACTTCTGCGTCTGCGTAGCCCCTAGTAACGGTGCCGGTCATCTGCTTCTTTACGGTCAAGGCATGCAGGCCGCGACCGGAGACGTCAGCGATCAAGGACTCGAGTGAATTTGTAATGCACTCACGTTCGCGCTTTACGCGGGTACAGCGTGTTGCGTCGACTAGCGCGTTAACCTTATCGGCGCCTATAAAACTTCAACCCCTTTGGCGGTGCCCACGTGATGAACCGCCTTCGCACTTGCTCGAGAAAGCGGCTCTCCTTTTTCATGCCTTATCGGCGTGGCTGCGACGTTTGACGTCTTTATTTATTTCTTTTTTTTTGTTAGAGGAAAGTGTGCTTTCGACTCGCGACGGTCCGTATTCGATGGATTTGTAAAGTTGAGAGAAGTCGTGAAGCGATTAGTTAGAGCAACAGTGCATAATAGACCAACCAGTTTAGACTACATAGCTGCGAGGTATTCGTTCAAAACTTGGCTTTGTTCATTTGCTGAAAGGGAAAACTGTCATCCACCCGATTGTACAACGGGAAGCTACACGCGAGACCGCGATCTGGTTTTCCATAAGAAACCGTCGCGGTGGAAGGAAAAATTCGCTCTGGCCCGGGGAGTCGAACCAAAGACCAACATCTTCCGACCGCATTCGGAAAGGCGTTCGTCCCGCGTTCGATGGCGGGATTAGGGAGTTTTAGTGTTGGGAACGCAAGCGGCTTGCGTACGCAAGAACGAGGGGCGACGTTACTGCGCATGCGCAGACCGCTACGTCTACTTGCGTCCTTGGGTTGTTGGAGCGGCCGAAAACATCGCTGCCCCTAAGAGGTCACGTTACCCACGTGACTCTTGCGGTGTAGGAGAACTTACGAGTAGCTAGCGGGTAGATAACCTAATAAATCTTTCGCCAAGTGTCGACAGACGTCGTTTTTATGTGTATTAGAGAGGTTTAGCGTGTCTGTATTCGGATAAACGCAGTTGGGGTGTTGGGGCGGAGCCATAAACGGGAGCGTCCTGCTTGGTGCATCCACCTGGCGGCGCAAAGCTCAAATCGACAAAAGCAGCTAATATTGCTGTAACCAAGTCGATTCTACTTCACTGCTGGTGTAAATTATCGGCACTGGCTTAATTGTGTTGCTGCCAAAAATTTATACCCGCAGCAAAGTAAAATACACTTGGTTACTGCAATATTAGCTGTTTTTGTCTGTTTGAGCTTTGCGCCACCAGGTGGCAGCACCATGCAGGCCGCTCTAGTTCATGGCTCCGCCCCAACGCCCCAGCCTGCGTTAACCCGATTACCGGACGCTGTAAACCTCTCTATTAACTGCTTCTAATAAAAAGAGTTTAATGTACTTTACTTCATATGCTTCATTTCATATTTTATAACATGATAACGCAGTAACGATCAGACGTTGGTGGTGCTGCGAGCGCATGCGACCTCATTACGGTTTGCGTTTGGGGCCGCTAACCTATAACACGTTTCTGCTTGCGTACGCAAACGCAAACGCACCCAAGCGCTTGGGGCCCCAACGCCTTGCGTCCCCAATACTAAAACTCTCTATTACTTTTATCGTCGACTGCGACGCCCTTTCTTTTCTCTCTCTCTCTCTCTCTCTGTTTCTTTTCTTTTGCTGATACACATGTAGCATCCTGCTGTGAATGTTTTCTCCGGCGTGCTTCCCTCGCTGGCAGCCAGCTTCGGGCCTCACAAAGCAAGGCACTGCCCTCTGTGTATACAGATTTTCCTCTTGCATGATTTCTTGTTGCTCACCGTATTTCTAAACTTGGCTTTTCGACTTCAAAGGTGGCCCGACCCATGTGACCCTGCATTGCCTCACTGCACTATATACCTTAGTGGTGTTCACACCGGCACAGGCTGCATGTAGGCGACGGTTCCCCATGAGCATAACGGTAACCAAACCCGAAGGCCGCGTGTACTGCAATTGCCAGAAGGACGTAGTGGCCGCCGTGTTCTTCACATCGCTTCTGGGCGGTGCTTCCTGATCGTTTCGTGGTGAAACTCCTAGCCTGTACGAGTGCGCTTTCCTTGGGTCATTCCGTCGGTCGCTCGTCGTAATCGCAGTTGATGGAGTTCGTGCATTCTCGGAAACTGCTTCCAACCGCTGCCATGCCAAATGCTGCCATGCCAACACGTGGCGCATGCCGACACATGCCATGACTCGGCACAGTATTGTGCGTGTGCTTTATGGGATAAAGAGCTCGAAGGGCAAAGTAAACGACGCAAACCTATAGGTCGCGCAAGATGTTAGATGCCGGTTCTTGCTTCACACTGTGAATAGGATATCCCAGATTGCGCAGGCAGCATTGCGATGCCTCGTAATCGCCCGGGAACTTCTTGCGATTGCAACACAGTTGCTTCCTGAAAGGCTTATATAGGGGGGGGGGGGGGGGGGGCTAAAGGTGGAAGTACCAAGGTAGGGACGGGAGGGGGGGGGGGGTATCGAGCGCAAATGTAGCGTTGCGGCGAGGTTGCCTGCGGCTTCCGTGGCAACCGGGGACCGCAATAGAGGCCCCTAACGTCCTCACGTCTGTCTGTCTGTCTGTCTGTCGGCGCTCCTAGCGCGTGTGGCAAACGGAAGCGAAAACGACTCCTCGCGTCTTTTTTTTCCACCGCTGTTCCTCTTCCCCCTTCACCGTCTTGGAGCTCCGTCCGGTGGCTGACTCCGAAGCCTTGCTATAGCAGCTCACCAACCCCTCCTCCCCGTCCCTCGCAGCCAACTCGTTTTGGCCCGCGGTTCCGTTCCCGATTTGGTCGTGGGGAGGGACCCCTGTGCGCCGCTCGTTCTCTCGCTCGCTTGCTCGCTCGGCTGTGGTCGGTTTCGGGCCCGGCTCGGATGACACGGTGCGCGCTCCTCCATGATGGGTGGCAGCGAGGCCGTGCTCTCCGCTTTGCCGTGTCTCGCGGAGAAGGCTTCGCCAGTTGCTTGAGAAACGTTTGTAAAAAGTAGCAGACGGGCACCGAAAGGCAGCAGACGATATTCCATAAGCTTGAAGTGGCAGGGGGCGTCGTCTGCTCGCCGTATTTAGGGTGCCTCGATGCGCGCGCATCGAGGCACCCTAGCCGTATTGCTTTAGGTATCTACGCTCTAAAACGAGGCAGACGCGCCACCGAAAAGCAGCAGACGATATACGGAAAGTCTGAAGGGGGCAGACGCGTCGTCTGCTCTTCTTTTAGGCATAGCTATAACTCAAAGTATATAGTGGCAGTGACACCGAAAAGTAGCAGAAGACTTACCGCGCTCGCCATTCTTGACCGATTCCTTACGCACGGGTAAGGTAACAGGACGTCCAGATTTAGACCGTTCGCGTCCTGTCGTTACGGGCATCGCCTCGCGGTCACGGTGGTATTCACTGTGTTCCGATTCACTGCTCCGGTGTACTTTGAACTTCTGTGCAGCTTGGCGTTACAAGCTTGCGACTGTATAGTGCCTGCGCTCTGTCGTGTATAGTTATATGAAAGGTTCGCGGGGCTGCATGTAGTGCGACGCTGCTTCTGCGTTCAGAAATGTCCATAGTAGCTGCTAAAACCTTCTTCTGTCTCTCTTGCCTGTGGAGTAGCAGACAATACAGAAACTCTGAAGTGTTAGGCAGCGCTTTTACACTGTGTAGTTGCAGACGACTGCCATATTGAACGCTGTTACGGCCAGTGCATGCAAAAACGGCTCTTTCAGTGCATAAAAGCAGCGAACTATGTTCAGTGACTTTATTTTCAGTATTGTTAGTGGATATACAGCTGGCGAACTTTTGAGCGTCGCAGCTTTGGCTAGTGTCTCACGACATGTCGCTAAAGGAAGTCGCAAGCTACAGGTCATTGCATGAGACGGTTGACGTGTAGGGGGAGGAGTGATATCTGACTGAACATAGAGCAATATGAATCACCTTGTGATGTCTTAGTTTGTTCAGGATGCGTATTGGAAGTCGGAATTACATTCACCCGGAGGACACAGATATGCATGACGTCTTGGAGGCATTACGACTTCCTCGGTCGCATATGCTTCCGTAGCGTGCAACTTTTTTGCGGATGTGATGTGATCCTACGGATGGGACACTAATTCAAGAAGCTCCTGGTGTTTTGTAAGATGAGATCCGGCTCCGCTAGCGTCACCTTCCCTGACTGTGCAATTCCGTCTCATGTGACTGAGTTGATTCGACGAACACTGTATGCATCTTGGAAATGCAAAGTCGTTGTTACATACTTCTTGGTTGAGCGCGATGGTAAGGACGTTTTCCGGTGGCGGCTTCCCCGTTACTCGCAGATTAGTCCTTATTCACGGTTATTGTCACGGTCTAAATCTCAACATATGACGCTATATGGTCTGCACGAAGCAGACGTAAACACGAAAAGCAGACGGCGCGAACTATCGTCTGCTCGTGTCGTCTGTTTCTCATTGTTTCCGTCTGTCTCTCCCGGTTTTTAGGGCCATGGATCCGTGCCAACTATAGGCCGATGGTAGTGCCCCGTTAGCCCTGAAAAACTACTGTGTGGCAGTAAACTACAAAAAAAAATCGTGTACAGATTCCGAGGGGGCGCGGCGTCGGTGCGCTTCTGCAAAACCATCTGCGTGCAGCGCACGGAAAACAAAGCGGCGCCAATCTGTGCGCAGTTCGTTCTGCCAGCGCTGTAGCTGTGCCGTGTTTTTTTGCGCTCATGTACGCGTCGCGGCGCAAATCGCGCAGCTGCATCGCTTCCGGAGTCGGCGGACCGCTCAGAATCGCCACGGTATACATGCGGCTCGGCGCACTGCAGCTACATAGGCTCCCGTCATGTGTGACCGTCGTGATAGGCGCCACGGCGCTAACTTGCGGGCTGTCGGAAATCCTTTGTGCTTGTTTATCAGGAATGGGCACATGTGTTTGTGTGTACGGCATAATACCTTCGGGCATCAATCCAACACGACACGAAAGAGAAACGCTTAGAGGCTCTATAAGCGGGAATTTTGACTTCAGCTGTATCAGAGTCCTTCAATGCTAGGGCTCTGGCTGTATATGTAAGCTATGTAAGCTATGCGATGTGCTCCAATGACGAATTGCCGCCGCTAGAAGAGAGGCCTTGGTGTATGGGCCAAAACAAGGCGTAAAATTTAGCGAAACGCGGGTGGCACCGCCGACGTGAAGTTCCCGCACTACATAGTTCGCCGTGACGTCATGCATTTTGACAGCGTCTGCTCGAGTATACTTTACGTTTTACACAGGAACCAGAAATTCAACCTAGCAAGTTATGCGAACTTTGCCAGCTCCGGATACGACCCGAGTACGAGTGAATGCTTTGAACTCCGCGACGGCGCACTGACGTACGTGCCACGGTGGCCAGGCTTTGGCGCGAAGTTCAAAACAGGAACGCGTGCCTTCAGTTCCTCTTGAAATAGTCTACGTTTGTTCCGCCAAAATAGAGTCAAATACTTTTTAAAGATTACCAGTCCAAGCTGACTTAGCGTTGCTTTTTAGTTTGTCCTTTAGGTTAAGCGATTTACACTTCTCGGGCATCAAAATAAGGTCAGTTTATCCGCAAACGGTGATTTGATAATTCGAAAAAAAAAGTTAAACGCGAAGGAAAAAGATAGACGTGTGGCCACGCGGCACCCTAAATTACGAGCACTACAGCTCCCCTGACGCCACGTATTGTTCTTGCTTGCATGGGCTTGACTAAACTTAAAGATAAGCAGAGGAGGACTACGCGTTGCACCCACAGACTCGACTTGCGTAGCGTCTTTCTGGAACATTTTATTTCACACGACCTGTCCGAATACTCGCACTTACTATAAGCGTTATGCATATGTTGAAGCGCCAGGTGTATATACGACTCCAATAAAACTGCGACTTGGTGCGATTAAGTACTGCTTCGTTCCGGATAGAAGACAGCGCGCATAAAAAAAACAAGGCTATAATCGACAGATAGAACAACACACACCACACGCGCCCTGAACTCGCAAATGATTGGTTTATTGACGCATTCACATGTGTAAACAAGCACAAACATACACACACCTGTCCGCGAGTTGCCGCAGCGCTCCGATTAAGTTATAGTTTAGAAAACATCTGCAGAAACAGCATTTCTTTGTTATGCGAACCGATCGAAATCGGTTGTTTTGTCTGTCCGTCCCGGTTTTTACGTGGGCTTATATATCCGAAATGATTCACGACCCTTCATGCTGAACCGCGCTGGCTTGGTCGCGCTCAAACTTTTCACGGGTGGTGTACGTTTTCCGATGTGTTTAGTTTAATACCGTGCTTTAGGCCCGGGGCATTACCGCACCAGTTTCGTCAACAATAAAACCGACCGAGTTGGCGTGGCGATCGCCACTCGTGAGGTGTCGCTTTTACCGGAACGGAACTGTGGCGCCATCTGTCGCAGCTACGGTAAAAACATGGTTAATTTCGAGTGCCAGCGATCCAGTGGTTTATCACGAATGGTCGGGTGTACTATATACTTCGCGCATCCATTTAAGCAACACTCATTGAGGTTTGTGGCGTCACATCTGTTTACCTGCGGCGTCGCTAAATTAAAATAAATCTTTATTTCCTCCGCCGGTGTATAATCAACCTCGTTTTCCGTCAAGTACAAAGAATGACTCATCGGTTGCTTTTTTAACGCGCGTTTGGCGCGCATCGATTGGCGCGTGCTTCGTTTCCTGTCTCAAACGTCACGTGATGACTATGCCCGACTGGTCACATCGCGGACGCTTTATTTGCCTTTTTTACCGTTTCTACCCGCGCAGCCGCTAACGCCGCCGCGGCCGGCCAGTCGAACCTCCAACCTCGCGCTCAGCTCAATGCAGAACCCCGCCGCGCGAAGTTTGATTGTTAACCGCGCGCGTCTGTCCGCTGCGCTTCCATAAGTGTATGCACGCGCGCACTTCTGCTCGCCGGGATGTTGTACGTGCCGTCTGCTTTCGCCATGGGGAGGAGCACGATCGTGGCTTTCGCGCGATCACATGCTTCCGGCGTTTGTAGCCACAGGGCGGCTAGAGCTATTCTCGTACTCATGTACATATACGGCAGGCATACGCCTTTCTGCGCTGTGTGTGTATAGTGTACGTTAGCGCGTGCTTTCTTTCTTTCTTTTTTTCTTTTTTTTTTGAGGGGGGGGGGGGGGGGCGCCGTGTGTCTGCGCCACGGAATGCGATCGACTCGGTGGGAACAATGCAGAGCGTCGTGAACACAAAAGCGCGTCACACAAAGGCGGCGGAGAGGAAATAAGGTTCGACTGCGGTGTAGAAACAACGCAACGCCTATAGATGTCGCGTGATTGAAGCGCAGTGGGTTTGGGGGTGCGAGATCTCTCCTCCTCCTCCTCAACCGCGGCACAATCCGGTCCAATAGAGCCAACTCGCACTCCACGTTGCTGTTGCGGTGCCAACATGTGGAATTTGACCTTGACTTTGACCTCCCGCCATTCAGAGCGTGACGACGGTCTGAAACGCCCTCCCCGTGCAGGCGCTCGCTCGCGCGCGTTTATTATTTACATCGATTTCGTGTTTCGAAACGCAGCGGCCCGCATGCTCCGCGCGGAAATGGCCTCACGTTTCGCGATCGTCGTCAGGCTGGCGGGGGCTCACTTGAGCTTTCGTAAAGTTGCGCGTCGCGTCGTTTGGGTGCGAAATGTGCGCAGTTTCCCATTGCGTCGGCGCCGTGTGCAGACGACGCATTCGCGCCTTTCGAGCAGACGGACGCGGCTTCTGCTGCTGTTTGGTATATATGCCGTCTGTTTGTGAGGTTCGTCCTTTGAGCAGACGACGTGAAATGCCCGGCTGCTGCTTCTGTTTCTGTTGGTCCATTCGATTCACCCTCACTTCGGCGCTGCACTAGTGCAACATGACGTCGTCTGCGCGTCGCCATTCGTTTCACGCAGTGCAGGGTTCGTGCAGAACGAGTTCACCGAATTTCTTGCACTTGCGGGAGAGGTACGGTGCAGGTCTCTTGCAGGAAGTGCCAGGGCGGTTTTGCACTAGCACGGAACTGGTACTGAACCTCGATGAGCTACTTCATTGGCGATTCTTCCTATACCGGTGGAACTATGATTACGTGCGGCTCTACTTTCACGTCTTTGCGTAAGGCGCATAATTAGCAGCACGGCGCTACTGCTGGGCGAATCGAATGCAACTAGAGTGTGCCGAGTTGTGTCAGCAACCGAACTCTTGTCAATGAGCGTTCGGAATTAAGCGAAGTCAATGCAAATGGGGAAATGGAAGAGAAGGTACGGAGAAAGTAAATGTACTAAACTGGGTGCGGTAATAAATTGATAACGAACGACTTTTGAAAACGAAAAAAAAAGTTCATTTGGACTGGAGATATGATCAGCTCTGGCAGACCCAGGTGTAAGGCCACAGAAAGTTGGTTTTCGAGCCTTGACTGTTGGTTTTCGAGAAAGGCAAGCATAGAGCAAGTATATACAGACAACGCTGTTTAAGTGAACAGCGCTGTTATCTATTTACCTTCGCAATCAAACACATTCTTTTTTTTACATATTTCTTGCATTTGTATCCATTAGTTCCATCTGCGCTCGCAACGTTCGATGCCTATCACTGTAGTACCTATAGATATCACTAAACGTGCGAGAGGTTCTGTACAAGCTCGACCAGGCGTGAGGCATATCGGCGGACATCCTACGCATATGTGGGGAGCAAACGGGTGATAGGCGAGTCTTCGATGTTTACTGAAATATGTTCACTTCTCCCTCTCGCTTAGCTCAACGCTTCTCCCTCAGTGCACACACACTTGTTTTATTGTGAAGCAACACTGCTGTGACCATACCGACGGTTTGGTTCTAGCGACGCACCAGGCATTGGAGGGGGGTTCACTGTAGTGTCGTGCCAGTGGCCGTGTCTGTGTGTTATCGCAAAAAAAAAAAGAAAAGGGGGGGGGGGGGATCTTCGCGCGTTTCAGCGCGTTCGATGGTTTCTCGAATGTCGAAAGGCCTCTCCGCGGCACAGTCGTCACCGCTTCGCCCGCGTCGTCGTCGCGCCTGTAGTGTCGCGTTGACGCCCCCGGCAGGATCGCGAGGCACTTCGGCGTACTTGATGAACGACGCCTTGTTCTCTATGCACCAGGGTGATAACTCTTTCTCAACGAACAGCTGCTTTATTCGTCGTCGGCGTATAGGGTGTCCTCGTTGAGACTCCGATCGTCTGCTCGCCGATGGCGTTCGGTCGTCTGTTCCAGAAGTACGTTCGCACGTCTGCTGCCAACCTCGTGGCCCTAGCGGGATTCTTCCTTCTTTTCTTTTCTTTTCTCTATCCCGAGCGATGTATTTGCGCATGTTGAGCTTGGATCGTGTGGTATTTTGCAGTGTTGTCGTTTCTTAACCTCTCCAGCCTGCTGTCAACTTCACGCGTGTACAGAACGTCGTTCTTTGCCGGAGTGCCCGAACAAATGATTTGGTTGGCTGCGCTCGGCTTCGTATCCATACACGCGATAGAGTATGTTTGTTTTATTCGAAGCGTTGTTCTCCGATTGCGGCTCCGTTTTCCTTCCATTCTTTCTCTCTTTTTTTCTCTTTTTCTTTTTTTGGCGGGTGGACGGGGCATCTCGCCGTTTTGGTGGGCCGGTCCCGGTGATACTGAACTCTAAAATTATGCGCCACTGATGAGGCGACTGGGTGTGTTCTCTGGTGATACGTGCCGCTGGGTTCTAGCTTACTTGCAATCATTAAAAAAAAAACCTAAATAACTGACATGGACTGAGCTTTTTTCCTTTTCATGTTTTCTTGCGGTGGACAAACGGGGTAACCAGATTCGAACCTCGTTATTAAGTGTCACTCGAGTGTGTCAACAACGCTATACTGTACTGTATATAGAACCTTCGTTGAGTTCTCCGTGCTTAATTAAACATAATAATAATAAATAATTGAGGTGTCAAACGTAGCTTATAGCATATATATATGATACGTTTAGAGTTTACCGGGTCTCAACGAAGGCGGTTCGCGCGGCTGCGCGTCGACTTCGTTATATCGAGGTTTGTAACTTTCGCCTTCCGCTGCGGGTGCGCGGTGTGTGTCTGATCGAAAACAAGAGCAGGCAGGCATCGATCGGCTGGCGGCGTCGTTTTTATCGCCCCGCCGTCTCCTCCTCTCGAGCCCGTTTCGGTCATGGTCTACCGGCTGCTGCTGCTGCTGCCGCTGCCGCCAGCGATGGAGCAGCAGAGGAGGAGGAGGAAAGGGGGGAGGGAGGTGTCGGTATGCCGTCGCCGCATCCGCCGCCAGCGACGGCAGCGCGCATTCGATGTCGCCCGTGCGCACCCGATCGTGCGTGGCGGCGGTCCACTTTCGCCGCCGCCGCAGCTTCGTATGCGTACTGGTTCATTCCTTTCTTTCTTCCTTTCTCTCTTTCTTTCTCTTTCTCTCTTTCTTTCTCTTTCTTTCTTTCGTTTCTTTCTTTCTTTCTTTCTTTTCGTTTCAGATTTTTTCTTTTGCCGCGTGCTTTTACGCGGAGCGCCACATCTGTCCTCTTGGCCTTTGCTTTCGTTCTGTTTTTTTGATGCGATCGCGATTGGGCTCTAGCTTATGCCTCGCGCGCTTCCGTGCTTTTGGAGCACCGAGATACGGACGCGTGGCGGGGTCACGTGGTGGAGGGGTGAGCGATCGCTCGAGCCCGTTGCGCAACGGTCGGGCAAGTGCATTGCTTTCCGATCCTAATCTCTCTCTAATTATTATTCGCGCGCGCGTTTGTGTGTGTGTGTGTGTGTGTGTGTGTGTGTGTGTGTGTGTGTGTGTGTGGAGAGAGAGAGGGGGGTAAGGGGGGGCTTCAAGTTAATTACGACCACTTCAGCAAGCAACTTTTAAAGCGACGTCTTCACCCGTCTTCTTCTTTCTTCGTGATTTGGGAGAGGGAAAGTACGCTCAATTCTGCAGCCCATGTGTGAGCACGGCGCAGCGTACTGGGGGCGGGGGAGGAAAGATGAGGGGTCTTCTCGGGTTCACGTCTTCTTTTCTCGCTCACCAAGCCTTCCCTCTCACAGTGCACACGCTCTTCTAAGCTCTCCCAACCCCTCTCTACCTCTACCACGTGACTGGATTCCCACACTTCACATGCATAGACTTTTCTGCTTTTACACTCCTAATGCTAACGCACAGATAGATAGATAGATAGATAGATAGATAGATAGATAGATAGATAGATAGATAGATAGATAGATAGATAGATAGATAGATAGATAGATAGATAGATAGATAGTGTTGGATAGATAGATAGTGTTGGATGGATAGATAGATAGTGTTGGATGGATAGATAGATAGTGTTGGATGGATAGATAGATAGTGTTGGATGGATAGATAGATAGTGTTGGATGGATAGATAGAGTGAGTGTGCGTAGGTGTATTACGGCGTCGCGTACCCGACATCGAGGCTCTCGTCTCGATAGCCCGACAAAAACGACGTGCCGCTTATGTGTGAACGCCCTCTCTCTTTCTTTTTCTTCTGAAGAGAGAACAAAAAAGGAGAACGGCGGAACGCGATACGTAGGAAATGCCTGGAATCGCTTTCATGTTTCCCGGCCCGTTCGTTGCCCAGGTGTCGACAGCCCCCCGGCGAGCGCGCGCGTTCTGTTTTTTTTTTTTTTCCCTCTCGTTCCCTCGACGCCTTTCTTTTTCTCGTTTCCTGTGTGACGACGCGGACTCGACCTCGCTCGCGATCCGACAAGCGGACACGGCAGGCGTCGGCGATTCCGCCGGCCACGAGGAAGTTCGTGGCCAGTTCGCGGCCGCTCCGGTTTTTGCGGTTTGGGCGATCGCCGAGCTTGGCTCGTTCTCGAGACCGAACAGAGGTGGAATAAAAAATAAAAACGAAAGAAGTGGAAATGCGATTCAACTCCCAGATGAAGTCGATCAAAGGCACACCCGCCGTGGTTGCTCAGTGGCTATGGTGTTAGGCTGCTGAGCACAAGGTCGCGGGATCGAATCCCGGCCACGGCGGCCGCATTTCGATGGGGGGCGAAATGCGAAAACACCCGTGTACTTGGATTTAGGTGCACGTTGAAGAACCCCAGGTGGTCGAAATTTCCGGAGTCCTCCGCTGCGGCGTGCCTCGTAATCAGAAAGTGGTTTTGGCACGTGAAACCCAATAATTTTTTTTTATCAAAGGCACAATGTCTTCCTTAGCGAGTCGGCGGGGAAGGGCGGGGCGGATTCTCTGCGCAGGGCACTCTACATAACGCGTCAACCCCTTGCGTGAAGTACACCTGACAACACTCAAAACCGGGTTTAACTTCGTTGAGTAAGAAAGTGTGCCCATCAGAACCAGTGCATATATTTATATACTGACGTTTATTAGCACGCAACGCTGTGGGAGCTGCTTAATTAGTGCAGTCGTCGCTCATCGGGTTTCACAGGGCATTTGTTTCTACCTTCGTTACCGAAACAAACAAACAAAAAAATGAAAAAAATATTCAGGTGGAACACATTCTTGGTGTCTGACCATGTAGGCGAAACTTTCAATTAGTTTCTGGAGAACGATGCGTTGGAATGCGACACATGTTATGTACAATGTGCAGGTCTTCTCATTTACATATTACGACTATGGTGCGAGGTTTCGTATAGCTTCTATTCTTGTCCGCAGTTGTCTGTAGACCTAGGGGAGGCACCATTCACAACTTAGAGAAAGAGTCATCTGTGATCTCCTTTATACACGTCTGATAACATCATTTGCCTCTTTTCTGATTGTAGTACTTCTCTTTTTCTGTTATAGGGTGGTGATTTTGTCTAGTTGGTTATATATTCATGGTGAACTTTTTTTTTTTTTTAGCGCTGACAGACGAAGACGCAATAGGAGTCACTGTGCAGACGAAGCGCTTCGCATGTCACGTGCCCCCCCCCCCCCCCTCCGCCCCTTTTTCGTCTGTCAGCGCTGGATCTATTTCACTTTTTCAGTTATTGGCGAAGCGCGACTGGCTCTTGCTACATGCCAAAAGACTGTACTTGCTGACGTTCTTCGCGCGCTTAAGTCGTTCGCGACTATACGCGCATGCGTCATAAAATTGCGTTAGTGATTGAAGAATTCACATGCAGCGCACGACCTTTAGTCAAACGCCACGGTCTACCGGGTCATTGTAGACATTCGTGAGAATTAAGGGCGTGGATGTGGGTGCTGGATGTATGTTATTCCAATGGCATGCGCTCGCAGCAAGTCGATAGTTCTTAGAAAATGTTAGAAACGGACACCGAAATCGGGCAAAGTGTCCAAGAAAGCTGCGCTTTTATAAAAACACACTTCTTTGTATAAAAGATTTGCCTTTGAGATCAGGAGAGCGGGGAGGTGAGGAAAGAAAAAAAAATATATATTCTATACAGCAGGAGTGATCGGTTGAGGAGACGTATTCCTCTTCTCGATCCGCCTCATCCGGCATTTGGAGAAGAGCTTGTATGCAGAAGGAAGACGTGATTGAAGACTTGTACGCGGGAAGGCAACATTGGTGCTGGCGGCGTAATTAAAGCGGTTGGCCTGTGTGTACGTATGGCGGTCTCTCCTTTCGTCGTCTTAACCGAGGCGGCATTTAATGGCCCCTCTCTGGGCCTGTCGCAGTCGCAGCTGTTGCTCGGTATTCGCCGCTCCTTATGCTGGCTAACTCGTTGCCGAAACTGCCTCTCCACCCGCCCCGTAGAAAGGTGTTGGCACCATACTTGCCCATTTGCGCGGACTGTGAAACTGCACGCTTTTACGGGTGGAGCCCTCTTCACATATACGTGGTCCTTCACCTTCGAGCTCACTTGGAAGTGCTCGTTTGTTAGGTGCAGCGCAGTAATGCGGCACAAGCGTTCGAGTTTCCTTACGTGCTGTGAACTGAGCTTGTTGGTATACACGTGAATATTTCAGGACAGCACGAAAGAACGGCACAAGGTTAGACAGCACAAGCGCTAGTATTGTAGTCGCTCGGGTTGTTTAAAGTACTGTATTTTTTTTTTCTTTTTTCGCGCTGTTCATCAAGTATTCCTTACGCGCACCATGTGAAAGCCGGGTTATGTGTAACCTTCCGCTTGTCTTGAGCTTGGCTTGGTGCAAAACGTAGTCATGCTGCTACGCTGGTGCACCTTTCGTGGAATCAAAGCGTCGTCAAGAACCTTGCGGGTTTCCCGTAATGTATCTTGCACTAATGTTTACTCACTTGCAGCAGAACTTCCACGATTGAGGAAAGCTGGAACATGTACAATTGAAGCCGACGCGCAGTCAACGTCTCTCTCTCTCTCTTTTTTTTTGTTTTAACATTAGCGACCATATATTGGTATGGTATTACCGTGACATTTTTTTTTTTTTTTCGCGCTGTGCTGGTGGCGACTAAATTATTGTTAAGGACGGAGGGCTGTTCTGCAAACGCGTTCGTCTTGGAGGTGACCTGTGGTGCTATCTCGGAGTCTGTCAAAATCGTCATCTTGTCAGTTCTGATTGATTGTCTCAAGGAGAGGCTGCACCTTCTCCCGTTAGATTAAAACGTCAACGTGATGGAATTTGATAGCGTCCCAAATAGCACTCCTAGCTCTCACAGAGAGAAGCCATCCAAAGCCTCCCCCCCCCCCCCCTCTTCCTTCCATCCACTACACTTCACTCCAATGCTTACAACTATATAGAGTTATACTGTATACAACTACACATTAACTCTGTACTGCCACTTTTTCCCCTATGGGTGACTGTATGAAACTCAGTGGGTTTTTGCCGTTTTCTTCTTCGTCGTCGTCTGCTTCTTGCTAGCTGGCGTAGTGCGGCCGTGCCTTTTTTGTTTTCTTTCTGCCAGCTCGTCTGCTACATGGGCCAGGGCAGCAGGTGGCGGTCGTCTGTCCACAATAGTCTGCGTTGCTCGTGAGAATCGCTGCGTGCTCTTGAATCGCGCTGCTGCTCTACCCAGAAGAAAAGGCGTCAAAGGCTTCTTTCTACGTATGCACGTAGAAACTGCCCGTGAAGGCACTCGACTCACAACAGAAGGTTCGATTCCCGTGCGTTCGTCTTGAACACGCACGCGCTTGCAGACGACGGGAGCGCTCGCACACGCACACACACACACCCTTGCTTTGTTCACCTTGTCCCACTTCTGGGGCCGCCTCGATGGCCCGTCCCGCTGTGATGAAGGTGGCCGCGAACTCGGCGTGCATGCGTACAGGTTTTTTGTTTATGATCACGAGCCAAACACGCGAAGGTGCGTTTCTTTGGAGTGTGTTTGGGGGGAAGGGAGGGTAGAGGGGAGGGAGCGACTCCTATTATGCCCGCTCGGTCATATTCGTTTGTGCTTCCTACGCCGTCTTGACACCCCGTGTTTCGCTTGTTTGTTTTTGTATTGTTTTGTGCTTGCTCGGGGTGGCGTGGGAGGGAGACGCGACTGTTGTGGGAGCGGATTCGGGTGTCCAGAACTGCCTGACCGTATGGAGACTCCTTTCTGCGCTGCGAAAATTTGGGTCTCTCTAGTACCAGGGATGCGTCCTGTCTGAATAAATTACGCTATTGCGGAATAAGGCTACAAAAGGTGCCAGTGGTGAAAGTAATGTTTCTTGGTATAGGGGTGTATTAGGACCCGTATATGGACAGTACTTACGTTACTGTTGAATTCTCGACGTTCAATTACTTACGGCTGTCGAGTTCCTAATTGAAGTCCGCACGTCTCTCTATAACGATTTTTATTTGGCGCCCTGGTGTCATTAAACTAAGTTATGCTATCACTTCCGTCTGGTGTAACCATGACCATCCACCCAGCACCTCTTGCTTGCTAGGGCACTGCTCAACCGATAGGTGGCGCGCCGTACGACAGTGAAGAAATCGGGAGAGAAACATCTACGACAACACAAGTGGCAGTGTCTTGCTTTTTGAGGCCCGAGCATCCTGCCTTCTTGGTGTCAGCGCTAGGATGAGCACGTTGTAATGTAATGCCAAGGTATTCGCCCACTCGTCCACCTTGCAGAAGCTCTTGAGTTCAAAGCTCATGGCAGCGTTGACTGGTGAGCATGGAGACTGGCAAAAGAAGTTTTTAAGGCTCATTCACATCGGCGACTTGAGGATGTCGCGCGACCGATTGGCGACTTCATGGCGACCAAAAAAAGGCGACTCAGGGCGACCGATGTTCACACCGGCATGTCTGACCGGACCCGGGCCGTTGCCACATCGAAATGTCTCGCGATTGAGGTTAATTAAAGCCGGCTCGCAACTCTAGCGCCACGTAAAATATAAGCGTCGGCGTATATACGGACGTCATGTTCCTGCACACCTGATTGGTTCAGAAGCTTTACGAAAAATCGAACAGCGAGCGACTGACCCGAAACAGTTGCTTTTCGAGAAAAGCGACCAATCGCGACTGGTCATTTTTTGCGACCAATTTGGTCGCATGATCCTCCCCAATTCACCGATGGGAAAGAGCCCTTACAGTATAGGCAAAGAAAAAAAAAAGTGGGGAAGAGACTAGTAGAGACGGGGTCGTTATACAGGCATATGTAACTGTACAGCATAGTGATCGAGGTTTTAAAAGGGCACTCACATGTTGTTTACGACAATTCATTCCTTTTTATTTTGCTACAAACCTTAGAAAAAAGAGTTACAAGCGTCAGAGCGCCGTAAATAATTTGATACGATAGCATTTCTACAGCCATCTTCGTTTTACGGGAGGATACTGAAAGTGTAGTCTGCAACGGATAATCTGCAGGGGGGGGGGGGGGGGGGGGTTCGTTTTTCGTTGAGCGATTCTATACTGCCTAATTTCCCCTTAGTGATCTTACCGCGATACTCTATGACCCTTTGGATCTTTTTATAAAGGACAACGGGTGGGCTGCGCTACCATATGTAATTGTGAGAGAAGGCGTAGCATGAAACTTCTTTTGCGCTGTCTTATCATTAACGTGCGCTACATTTATTTCTGCATCCCCCTCCCCCCCACTCTCCTTCACATATGTGGGTGATGCTATTGTCGAGTCATCGTCACCACGTTTTTGCACAGTCGACGTAGCAGAAGACGGACAAAAGAGAGAGCAGACGGCAAAAGGCGCCGCAGTCCTTTAGTTATACAAAGTTCGTACGCATGGTGGCGCTGCAGATTGCTCGCGCGATTTCCTGCCTACGAGACTTTCTCGTGTTTTCGTAACCGGGGTGAAAAGGCGCCACGTGATGCAGCAGGAAAGAACGAGAAGATTAAAAAAAAAAAGAAGGAAGAAAGGCAGGCAATAAAAGAGAAGGAGAAAAGAGAACTCGGCAGCGGCAAACAAACGTGTAGGAACGATAGGAATGTGTCGCCTGTGTACACGTGTTTTCGCTTGCCGCAGAGAAGAGAGCCGCACAAAAGGCAGCTGGCAGCGTATGCCGTTGGGAGAACAGGGAGAACGCTTGCCCCGACAACGCCGACTGCGCGAGATGCCTTCTTTCTTTTTAACGAGTGGAAGTGACGTCACTTTACTGCGACCCGGTGGGAGACGCGCCCGTGGAGAGGAGGCGGCCGTAACGGTTTCAACGAACGCCCTCCGCAGGTTGGAGGGAAGGAGACAATGCGCTAAAACACACGGTGTCGACTGTGAACACGTGAGGTAGAGATAGTAAAAGAGAACGAACGGGGGGACCTAGCACGACCGCAAACGCTCGTGTATACGAGCATGCTTTCTTACTTTCTTTCTTTCAGCTCGTTTCTGGTGTGAAGAACCCGGGCGGTATGCTCATTCGTTCAAAGTTGACATGACGGGTGTTCGCATGCCAGTCGCACCGATCACCAGCCGTATACTAGTCCGACGTTCCCACTGTTCACACTGTTCTGAGCTCTGAAGCACAGATCCGGTGTCGGCTAGCCGCAGGTTTCGAATCTGTGAGGCGAAGTCTGGAGTTTCTAAGCCTATTGAAAGGATCACTTGTTAACTTTGTAGTCATTCGCATTAGGGCCGCACACGTTCCAGCTGCGAAATTGAAGACCGGCAGTAGTGAAGTCGTGCTTATACTTAACAGAAATACCAAGACTGCTGCCACCACGTTCGAGCTGTCGGCTGAAACGCCGATGTATTTCGTAGCAAGATGCTTCGGAAGTGTTCCTCGTCTTACGATATCTGCGCAGCAAATATCGCTTCACTGCTTTTAGGCTTCAATTTTTCGATAAAAAGTTACGAAATTAGAAGAGTTTATTAGTGAATCTTTCAAATCAGCTACTTAAACATTTCGATTACTCGTGGTGGTGATTTTCGCACGTTCCATAATTTAACCTTTAAAGGCAGAATAAAGGTATTTGTAGAGGTGAGTTTTTAAAAAACGTCCTTTCGAAGTACAAAAAAGAAAGTATGGCGAGGTAGGCGCTCGGTGGGTCGTCTGCTCGCGGTAGGGCGCACGCAGACGACACGCGCCGAAGCTTTTCGCTTGCGGCGTTTTCTATCTTGTATCGTCTGCTTGCGGCCACGTTTTTCCTTCTGTTCTTTCTTCCTTCCTTCACGGCTGCTTCTTCGCGCGTTTTTCGTCTGCTCGCCCGACCTTGCCCCGTCGTCTGCTGTTTGCCGCTGCTTCATGCGCTGTTCTTCTTTCTTCCGCGGAGCAGGCAGGTCTGACCTGTCTTACGCGTTGTTACTACCGTTCTGTTGCTCGCCGCACAAAGAAGAAAGAAAAATGGAGGTAGATACGTTAGGCGACGAAACCAAGCGGAACAGCGATTGTGGAGGGAGGCAGTCGATCGCGGATGACCGCGCGCGGCGCTGTTCCGCTTTTCAGCTGCTATTACTGTACCGCGTTTCACTGCTGGCGGCTGTGCCCTTATGCCGCGCGCGCACGCACACACGCGCGCACGACTACTCTATCATTTATTTATTACTTTTCCATTCCCTGTTCACTTCGCTAACTTTCTTGCTACTGGTCATGTGAAGTCGTTTAACGGCCAGTCGATGTGACCTCAAGCGTAGTTTTTCCGCTATAAAAACCGTTTTCCCTTGCTTTCCAGAGAACGCTCGCGCCTTGAAAGAGGAACTTCTCATATTGCAGATGAGGAAAAAGAGAGAGCGAGAAAAAATTGCAGCCGAGTAAGAAACCCGCGTTCGTCTGCTTAATTGTGAGAACGTGACTGTTCGTGAGCTTCTCCTTGCGTCGTCTGCTTTGGGTCGTCTGCTTCGGAGCACTTGAAGTCTGCGAAGTTTTTCGCAGCCGCGCGTGTGATACTTCGCCTTGTTTGTAGACACGCCAAGCTTGCTGTTTCCCCGACACCCTGTTGACACTCTGGAGAGAGTCGCCGAGTACGCATTTTGGAAAAGCGGTGGCCGCTTCGGTTTTAAGTATTCTTTTTCGAAGGCGGCGAGGGAATAGGCCGCCGTCGTTTTCAAAGCCGCATATCGTGGTAGTTTGCGTATACGTGCACGCGGACCAGAGGAGTGTGTCGTGTGGTAATGGGCTGTTTTGTCTTGCTGTATTGATTTCCGCATTCCTTCGCAGCACTTCTTTTTACCATCCTGTAAGTTTGAAGTTGTGGCCGCACGAAAGTGGCTGTACAGTCAAAAAATGTAATTGCCGGAACCGATATCTGCGAGATTTTCGATTTAACCACTTCCTTTCGATTTCCCGACACATAATAACAAGGCTTATTCGTGCGTTGAAAAACCCTGAAACAACGAAGTGAACTGAACGTCTTGCCCGTTTTAACCAAGTTTCGGGAGGATAATGGGTAAAACATGCTTGACGTGTTTCAGTTCTATTGACGGACGCCATGGGCATATTACAGTAGTACTGACATGATATTTTCGATTATTCATTTTTTCCCCGTTAAGTGGAGGTCCTATAGGCCACTAAAACCCACAAGAATATTGCAAGCTTCGGAGCAACCTTATACGATAGCAGTTTAACACGATAGCTTTTCTGCAACCAACTTCACCTCAGTTTCCAGAGGTGTGTCATGACGTCACGGCGCAGAAGCATAGAAGACGGCCGAGTGAGCTGGCGCAAGGGTCAAGTCGTCGCAATGTCCTGCTCCCACGTGACCACTTCCTACGTGACCACCTAAATTAATAAGGGCGCTCCGAGGCTTGCCAGTATTCTTTCTATGTGGTTTCGAAGATGAAAAAGTTCTATCGAGTTCTAGAAACATTATGTGACGCAAAGAACGAAGTCGAAAATATCGTGCCAGTACTCCTTTAAAAGTTTGTCGCTTCCATGAAGCAATACACGCACACGCTCGTTGGTGGTGTTGTCGGTTAAGTGCGTACGCAGGCGAAAATCCCCCACCTTCTCTTTGTTTCTTGAATAAATAAGTTCATAGCGTGAGTGTGTTGAGTGCTTTCGATTTAACGAAGCTCTCGATTTAACGAAATAATTCTCGGGTCCGACCACTCGACTTCTTTAAACCGAGTTTTTTAATCTAACCTTATTGTGTGGGCATGCCCGCTTTCGCGAGTGCGCGCGTAGCTAGTGTTCAGCGGAGCGGAGAGAAGTGGTGGGAGGGGGAGCCAGGTTTTCCTTTAGAAGACCGCGCCTCGGAGCGCTATGCGGCTAAAAATAAGGCGTGCCTGTGGCCCAAAATAAAACGCAACGTTGTCTTCTCGGTCGCGGCGGCGGCGATGGCGTTTATTTTCGCCTCCGCCGCGGTGTTCGGCGCGGCGCTCTTGTGCCCGCAGCGTGATTGCTCGGGTCGAACAGCCGTTGTGCACTAATCGGGGCGTCTACCTGGCGCACGGCCAATTAGGAATTTCGATGCCCATAATCTCGACAACGAATAAAACTTTTCCCCCTCCCGAGTGGCGCATTCCGCGTTACGTTGTCGACTTCTCGAAGCGGTCGAATGCGCCCCTGCCCTCTTTTTCTTTTATCTGTTCCTTTTTTCATTTTCTGTTTTTGGCGTCGTCTGTTGATCAGTGCTTGCTACTGGTGGTCGTCTGCTTGTCTGCAGCTCGCCGTCTGCTTCTGCGGCACGGCCTGTTGTCTTCTGCTAGAGTTTACGCTACTTCTGCGAAATCGTTCTTTACCGACGATAGCGAGCTTGCTTCCGCGCTGGGAAGCGATAACTGGGAGGTGGTGGGCAATCGGTGCTGTTTTATACTTCAGTGGAGGGTACATATACCATCGTCTATATACGCGTGTTCCAGATCTTGGTCGACAGCTACTTTCGCCGTCTTCGGCGGCCATCTGAAATAAGCATTGACGTGACATTTTCGACTTTTCTTCTTTTTCTTCTTTGAATCAAGGTCCTCGACCTCGAAAAAATTCTAGCAAGCCTCACGGCGCCCCTAATAATTTTGCTATGACCTTTTTTTTTTTTTAACAAACCAGTTTCGCTTTCGCTTCGTAGATGTGTACGTGTTGTTACGCAGAAGGTAGTCAAATGGGAACCGAACATCGTGACGTCTTGGTACTCGCACTGACTCACCGCTCGGTCGTCTGCTACAGTATTACATCGAGGGGCGCAGCGAGGAATGCTTGGCAGTTCATACGTGTCAGACAACACTGTGAGCGAGCGACGTTTCACGCGGGCTTCGTCGACGACCAAAGAGTAGCGCACGTCGAACGAAAAATGATTGTTACCTAATTTAGAGTAACATTGACTTTATAAGCTCTAGTCATAATATCACACGAAAAAATTCATTGTATAGAAGACGTCGTATATGTGTACCTGCAAACAAGCGGAATGATACGGCTTGTACGGCCGCATCGTCGTGACGTCGCGCTTTCAGTCGGCTGGACTCGGTGGCCAATCGGGTTCCCACGCATGTTAGGTGATACAAGCTCGGCCAGGCGCGCGTCCGGTGCATGTATGCTCGTCCCTTCCCCTATTAGTATCGATCCGTTTGCGGACTGTATTAAACCGCCCCCGCCGCAGAGACCCCGTATCGGGAGGGTAGCTGGCGCCACCTTGCTCGTTGGCTGGAAATGGCGGGTCGGCATGCGAGCTCCACGCCCCACAAGCCCTGTTGTCCACGCGGAAGGAAGTCATATGCGTGCGTCACAGGGCGGTTAGCTCGCAACGCGTTGTGGGGCCCGGCGAGAAGGGAGGGGCAAATTGATTAATGTTGCCGCTTTATCGCACTGCCTATCCTGGAGCTACGCACAGCCGGTAGCATGGGAGCGGCAGCTCGTGCCACCTACCGGGGAAGGCAGTAACAGATGGGACGGAGGGGGGGGGGGGGGAGGAATGGAGGGGGGTCTTTGCGCTGCTGCCGGATCTGTTCATTTTTTTTTTTTCGTTTCCGTCATCTGGAACTTTCAGCCCTTTGGCAGCGAAACGCCAGGCCTCATTACAGCGAGTGTGGGTAGGGCATGCTAGCGTGATTGACAGGGTTCGCCTACCATTGTACGCGTACGTGTTTGCAGGTTGGAATAAATTAATTTTTTTGTTGTTGTTTGCCTGTGGTTCCAGTGCTCAGTTTGTTGTACCGGCCTCTGAGTGGTCGTTCACTGTCCTCTCGCCGTGTGACCACAGTATAGAGTGCTTATAAAGCGTAGTGCAGTTGCCGAGGTCGCAACCAACGGCGTTACGCCATTTTTGTGGGCAGTTCATTTGCTTAGGCTCCAAATGTGTAAATGTGTATGGAACGTCGTTCTGCAGGCGAGTTTTTGGTTGTTGTTTGGAAATAAGGGGAATCCTTGTCTTAAGCAATGACGACCGTTGCTTGAATTCAGCGTGCCCTCTATCGAACAGAGCTCAACAGAAGTGAGGCAGTGTTGCCGGCGCATCTGGGCCGTCCCGAAGCCTTTGAGGGTGTCGGAAAGCTGCTGGCGAGGGAGATTTCGGGGACATTGACTCCCCCCTGTTCAGCGCGCTGCGCGCGCGGTTTGTAAACACTCGTCGGTCCCCTCCCCCCTCTCGCCCCACCGTGTGTATAGAGCGTCAGGCGCAGGCGTGTAGGAGGCATCGCTCGTCGGTCCCTTCATTGCCCGCGGCGTCTATAGCGTTCTGCGGCAACCTCGCCACACCATTGCCCAGTCGGCCCGGGCGGGCAGGCGGGATGCGAATATCGCGAGCGGGTAGACTAGCAAACAAAGCGCCTTTCTATTCATAGCCTTGGCGGCACGAACCGCGGCCATAGCGTTCCCCGCGATCGCTCGTGCCCGAGAGAGTAGGGAGGCGCCCTCACACGGCTGGTGTGTGTTCCGTGCTTTCTTGGGAAAGAGCCACGCTAGCCGTAGCGCCGTGAAAGCTGGCGCCGCCCTCGGCAAATCGGAGCAACGAGTGGTAAAAGAATGCACCCACCCTGTCTGTCGTCTGCGACGGTCGCCTGCGTCGTCTGCTGTTCGGAAAGAGCAGACGACACTGCGGCGAGCTGGCGTGGTTTTGGAAGTGGGACAGTGTTCACTGGACAAAACAGGCGGGAGAGAGAAAGAGGGAGAGACTTGACAATTACCTCTGTTCTGCTCGAGAAATTTGCTGCACGCCCCGCCAATCACTTCGGTAGGTTAATTGGTGAGGTTGAACCAATCACTCGGGTCGAGTGACGGGCAGGGGATCGAGTGAGAGACGGAATCTTTCGAACGCCCCGATTGCTGTAAAGCAACGCATGCGTATTGCGAAAAGAAAGAGAGGAAGAAAACGTGGAGAAATGGGGCCATAGAATTCCTTCCCTGCTTATGTTTGCAAGCCAGTTGCAGGTTGGAAATTAAAGAATACCTTCTGAGGTCGCGGGCGCAAGCTAGTGGAAACAACACAGGCTACCGCGTGACTTGTGCAGGCCTACACCTGAAACTCGTGGCTATTTTCTCTCGTGTCTCGTACATAGATTTGCCTTAGCCGCGCGTTACTTACGGGCCACGTAATACTTGGCCAGCTACTACGTGTGCCTTTCTCGCTCTGCTGTTTGCACGCGTTCGTTCTGGGCTTTCCCGGCACGCTGTGGATGAGGGCGATGGCGGTTCGTGAGCGCGCAAACGCGACGCGCGAAAACAAAGCGGAGAGCCGAGCTTTCACGCAGGCGACGGTTGGCAGGCTGCGCTTCATCGTCTGCGTCTCTGCGGCGACGAAGTTCGTCTGCTCCTGGCGGGCCAGACGTGGTGCCGTTCTTTACGTCTGGCATTGAGCGCGCGGTGGTGTTGGTGGCGAGCTCTGGAATCTGTCGTCTGCAACCGCCATGACACGCGCGCGCTCGCTCCCTTTGGGTGGGCCGCCTCTCCTCGCTCGCGTACTTATTCTCTGTGTTTTCCTTTCCTTTTTTTCTTCTAGCGTGTGTCTGTCACATCCCAAAGTGACCCGGCATGCTCCAGGTATTATTATTACTCTTGCTGGAGCGTGTCTTCGTTGTCGGCTGTCGCGCTGCGGAGCGGCAAAGTGGTCGCGTTGCCTTCTGCTGCTTTTCTCTTCTGCTCTTGCTTTGCCGCGGAGTGTCGTCTGCTCCGCTAGCAGACGGTCTTTCGGAACCTCGCACTGGAGTATCGCTTGCTCCCCCTGCTGTCTTCGAGTATCCGCTTACGTAATTACCGAACGGCCGTCTTCGGTGAACGCGACGCGAACGGCTGTTTCTGTTCCCCGCATCTAAACGCATCACGTTCCTAAAACCCGACGCCGTCCGTTGGCGGGTACTATTATAAAATGCGACCCGCAAAGGAAGGTATTGTACTTTGTCGTGGTGCAGAGATACGCTCCAGCGATAGGCAGGAGAGGGCGCCTATGAAAGAGAAAGCATTGTTCGAACGCGAAAAAAACGTTGAGTTTATTTGCTCGTTTGCGTGGCAGGTGGTTTGGGCCAGACTGTGCAATGGGGTCGCCGCTTTAGCGAGATCGAGATAGTCTAGCTATTGACGGTATACGTACAGACTCACGCGGACTTTTCTGTCGGAGAAGCAGCGCGTCGTGGTCGACGTTTCTATAAAGGCTTCGTATATTTTCGAACTAGAACGTTGTTCTAAGCCGTCGCTGGTCTAAACAGTCGTACCGCTTTGTGCGTGTTTTCTTTCTTTTTCTTAATTTCAACTACATACCTCTTCCTCTGTCGTGCTGGGAGCAGAGCGTCTGTGGTGGCTTGATTTTGTTTCGGTAAATATTGAAACAACGTTTCGATTAGTTACTGAATTGTGTTCTGTGATATGGCTTGCTTTATTATTATGCGAAGCATATTACGAGAGCTCAACCCAGCTCCTCAGGCGCGGCGGTGTCGCCATGAAACCACGTGACACCGTGACGTCACGACAGAGGAGAAGTGGCTTTGGCTCAACTCTTGCAAGACGGGCTGGGTGGGAATCGAACCAGGGTCTCCGGAGTGTGGGACGGAGACGCTACCACTGAGCCACGAGTACGATGCTTCAAAGCGGTACAAAAGCGCCTCTAGTGAATGCGGTGTTGCCTTAGAAACGAGCTGTTTCTAAGGCGTGCGTCTCTTGCTCAGGCGCACATTTCGTTGCCGCGCCGAACGCTGCTTTGCTCGACGCTCACCGCGTCCAATGCGGGGCGCGTAGTCGCTGCGCCGTAGCCCATTGTCTTACACCCCTTGGCGGGTCGACGGGAACGCTGTCGCGTTCCACTCTTGAAGGCGAAGCAGTAATGCATGAGTTGTTTCTTCGTCTAGCCGAACCAAGTATAGCCAAGCAACAGCAGTTCACCAGGCTAAACAGTGGTTCAACAACTAAAATAAAGGCTAGTATGCTTCGCATCCTGGGCTTAACCTTACCTAAGCCACAGCCATTTCTTTTTATTATTATTATTATTATTATTATTATTATTATTATTATTATTATTATATGACTCGCCGCATCATTTGCGAGCATTGATGCTGGCAACACACAATATTAATCAAAAGATATGCAATATCCCAACAAGGCTTTTCTGTAGTTCTTTTATCTATTCGGCCGTTTAATTTCATCAATGTGCATTGCTGCTCAGGGCGCTGCACTGCCGATAAGCCAGAACGGCGATTGCGTGCTCTATAATTTATCATTTCCTTTCTGGCTTTCGCCGATTAGTGACGCTTTGTGATCAGTTCGATATCAGATTTCGCTCTACATTCTGCTTGCACGACAGTTTCGTATCGTCCTTTGCGTGGAGCAGTGCGCGCGTGCGCGGGCCGTCTGCTTCGCCGCCATCATGACTTCATTGTAACCGTGGCCTCCTAGATGCCTCACCAAAGGTGCGCTGACGCGATCTCGGAGGCAACGCTGAAAACATAGGTTGCTCCTACAAAAATTACTGGAGGGAAATCTGGTTGTTGCTAGTGTCTGTGATAGCTGCACGCATGGCGGTTCATGCCAGCATGGGAGTTACGGTAGGCCACCCCTGTAGTTATGGGTAGCGCGTGGATTTGCCTGAACTTCGTCCTTATGGCTTAGAACGGTTTTGCGACCTTGCAGATTCAAACGAACTGTTGCGTTACATGCAGCAATACGCACACAGTGATCATGTATGTGCTAATAGTCCCATTGCCTCCTGCTTTTAGAAAGGCTGGATTGCATGCTTCGAAATTAAGTTCGATAAAGGCATATAAGGCGCAGTAAATAAAGCCACAAGGACGCCCAAAGCCACAAGTGCCACGAGTACGAAGATTAGACGAACCCACGTACTAATCAGCGTTGCCATGATAGCCGAATTATCGCTGCGCCAGAATTCTCTAGTAATTATGGTAGGTAGCTCTGTGATTGAAACCACTGCACTTGTTCTGTCTTATAGACAGGTCGCAGCTGCTGGCGTGACGTCACGATGGCGATGGCGCTGTTGTCATTCCCTGCGAACACAGAAAACATAAGTGAAAAGGAAAGAAGGGCATGCTCTAGCGGCGTTAATTTTATCCACAGGGAAATAAATAAAGGAGCACTGGCATAAAATTTGCTACTTGCAGCTTCTCTTTTTCCTTCTTTCTATCTTCTTGTGTTATACCCACCCTTTTAACTCCAGAAAATATACTAACAAATGTTACAACGACTTAAATAATTCGCCGTATTATACGTGGTGTCCAATTCCACGCCTCAGCGACAATTCTATCTGAGTAACCGGCACGAATCTCGAAGGATTACACTTTTGCACGTTGTATGCGCCGGAAGTGATGGCGGTGCCTGAAACACGCCAAGGCAGCCTTGTTTTGCACACCACCCGTTGCTTTCTACGAAGCACTTTCGGTTTCGGCACACGGGAGGTCATACGTCATCATCACGTCATGATGATACCCGGGTTTGCACCGCTCCCACGATCGCTGCGGTTTACACACTTGGAGACCAGCGAAAAGAAATGCACGCAGCACTCTTGTCTATATTTTTTTATGATCAAAGTATTCATACCTAGCCTGATTGCCACACTTCGAAATTTTTCTCTGTGGCATGGCGTCATGGTAATGTCGATGGCGCTAGGTCAGGCTTTCGGAGGCCAGGTTCAGTATCAAAATAAACCCTCCTATTATATCTGCTTCCCAACCTTCATTATACTTGCAAGCGTAATCCTTTTGCGTGCTATGGAAGCGTGTGGTAGTGGTTCTACATCTTTGGAAGCATGCAGTCAGTGCTTTTCGTAATGTATGCGTAGACGCATTTTGAACAACTACTGCAAGGATTGTTCTTTTTTCTTTTTTTTTCTTTTTTTGTAAGCGGAGAACAGCCAACACGAAGTCTTGTCTTGTCTTGTGTCCCAGACAGTCGCGCGTAACCACTATGGGGGATTGGCCAAGAAGCAGGTGGTTTTCCGTATGGTTAGAAGTAGAGAGAAACTAGATTTAAATTATCAACGTAGTCGTCTGCTTTTTTTTCTTCTTCCTCGCATGCGTATATACGCCTGCTCGTTTACAAGCGTGGATGTTGTTTAACGTCGTAGCGTAATGCACGGGTTGTATAATACACGTTGGACTTTGTTTTTACACGCTTAATTCGACGGCGTAATAATAATAATAATAATAATAATAGTAATAAGCACGGAGTATAAAGACCAGTGGGTGGAAACGTCAGACGCGATGTATGGCTGCCGGAGACCTGTGACGTGCACCGTGCTGCTTTTTGCCGGAGGGGAGGGGGGGGGGGGGGGAGGGGGCGTTGGAGCGGTCGGCTTGGCTGAATCGTCGTCGGTTCTGTCGCTTTCGTTTGCGTTTCGCTGGCATTGCTATTTCTGATTGTGGTTGCCGATACCACATACCGAGACAGCTGACAATGAAAACACGTGTCCATCTGCTGACTCCGACGTTGTGACTTTGGGTGTTTGTGGAATGCGTGTAAATGAAACTCTGGGAGTAATAGGCTGCTGAAGCGCGCCAGCAATATGCCAACGAAACATGTCACACAGGTGATTACCGGGTAAGTGTGTAGACGCCTAGTCCAATTTAACGCCGCTGCGCGATAGAACGTAATTTTTCAGGCTTCTAGCGCTCATTTGCTAAAATGCTGATTTGCTACAGCGCGTGTTTGTACTAACCGAAAAGTGGTACACAGGTTATTTTCGCCCGCTCACTGATAAATAAATGGCCTACAATTTCGGTTGCTGTATTTGTTTGTCTATTCGTTCTATCGAAGTTTCTCTGTATCGAATCGGACGGCCCGCGAGCAATTTCCGTTTACAGCGATAAACTCAAACCGTAGCCAAATTTAGTGGTCACTGGGCTCACACGTTGGTGAGATTGCATTGTCCTGAATATTGTTTTAAAGTTGACAAACACGTAGAGTACGGTGTAATGAAGGTAATGACAATAGTATCGCAGCCCGCGTAGGCCCTACGCTTAGCCACTGCAGCCCTCCAAATTCTCTAAAATCTGCCGTCGGCTCCCATCGAAGATAATGGGAGTGTTAACTGATGGTCAAAGGTCGAGATAAGCCAGCGGCGTTTAGGATATTGCTGGAATGAAAGGTCGGAAAGAGATCCATGGAGCCGGTGTAATTACGAACATATGTAGCTGTGCAATATAGAGATAGAGGTTTTAATGAAGAGACAGAAGATAAAGGAAGAGATGGGCAACAATGTTAGACTGCAATGCATGTATAATAACACCTGATTAGATAGATTACGCAGGCTAGGTGACTATGTGTCACCGCCCCGTTCCAAAGGGTATGCCATTAGGAATCTGCGTCATCGCCAATATATAGATGATCCTAAAGCGAGTAGTGCATGAGGAGGAAGGTGCTGAAGGCTTTGAGAAGCACGCCCATGCAGTTGAGTTCAATAACAATAATAATAATAATAATAATAATAAAAGGGCAGTTGCGTCACCTTCTCCCTTATGTCGGTAATTTATATTGTTCGTATTTCGACAGTGCTGTGCGTAAGTTAAGAGGCGCTGAAGTCATTGCTAAGGCTGAAATTAGCAGACGACGCGAGTTTCTCCCCGGTGGCGCGCACTCCAGACGTACGAGCCGTGGCTGAGTCAACTGTCTCGCTTGAACGGAAACATTAGCAGAGCGCCCTCGACCGCGCTTTTGAAATTTTTGCTTCTCAACTTACGCCTCGGCTGTTTTTAACTCTGCGTCCAGTGTGTGTTCTCCTTCGTTCTCGAAAGGTGTTACTTCGTCGCTTCGTGCTTCTTGCTTTCTCTTCTCGCTTGTTTCACTTTCTTCTTTTTTTTTTCTGCATCCTTCCTGCAGCGCTGTCGTGCCTTCTGCTTGTTGCGACACGCCTGTCGTCTGCTCCGTCTGCTGCTGCCTGCATGAACTACTTTTCGCTGGTCAAATTTCTTCGTCTGCTCGCCACTTTCGCGCGTCTCCAACTTCCGTGCTTTCGTTGGCTTCCATGGCAGTGGCGGCTGCGACATCCATAGTTCTTCCGCGTTTCGATATTGCTTCTTTCTCCTTCCCCCCCGCCCCTCCTCCTTTTTTTTTTTTTAAGCGTTAACGTACGAGGTATTATACCTCTTTTACTTCCGAAACGGAGACGTTTATGCACATCGTCTGCCTCGATGGTTTACGTAACTTACCATGACGTCAATCTAACGGTGTTTTATTTCTTCCTCCTTATTTTTTTTTTTTTTTCTGGCCTTCTTGGCTCCTTGTCGTCTGCCCTTCGTTATCGTTGCGTGAAACGTGGCTGGCGCGTTTGCAAATGCGCGGAGCGTGCCCATATACAAATGCAATTTGCACGGTTAAACGGGTCCGGAAACGTGCGTGGAGAGTCGCATTCCGCGCGCTCATTTAGCGCCTCTTTTTATAATTAAGTGACCCGTTTACGCCTCCGCAATCGTGCTGTCTTCGCCCGTGTCCCTCGCTTCTCCTGCGGCGCGGTCTGTTGCGGCACGCGAGATTTTGTTTTCGTTTCCCGCCGCGAGGCATATATGGCGCGCTTGCTTGCTTGCTTGCGCGCCTGGCCTGCGGCCAGCTATGTCGTCTGCTGTACGTCGTCTGCTGGCTGTATCGCTGTTCCAGACGACGCGACGGTTTCTCGCGCTGCTGCTGCTGCTGCTGCTGCTGCTGCTGCTGCTGGTGGTGGTCAGAAAACTAGGTCGCCACTGGTTGCTTTCGTTTATCCCGTGTTCTTCCTTTTCTCTTTTTTTCGCCGTGATTGCTGAAATGGAATCGCAGCGCTTTCTTCTTTTTTTCTTTCTATTTTGTGCCTTCTGCATTTTCTGTGCTGTCACAAATTAACAAAAGCAACACAAAACACACACACACACACACACACACACACACACACACACACGCAGCGAAAGAATTTGCAAAACGCGAAGAAAAACAGCAAGCACTCTAACCAGTAATGCTTTGGTTGACCGGTGCGCTTGCTTCGGACGGTCTAGATAATTTGGCGACCTGCTTTTTGCGCGCTGCTGATTACTCCGACGTTGGCACGCGCCGTGTAAGCCGTGCGCTGTCGTACCGTGTCCTTCGTGCAGGTATTTCTGTGGTGTTAGCTATATTGCTGACTAAATGTACGCCGTTCCTTGTACGAAGTGAACTTAACTGTGCAATGCATCGGTGTTAACGGGAGTGACAACTGGCCGGAATGTGTTGTGAGACGCTGATGAAAATGAAGTGACCATGATTTATAGTGATGGAATCCAGCACGCTGTTCGCGATTTAAGTGGGGATTATAATTTTTTATTGGCAAAGAAAGTCTCCAAATTTCGTAACTGGCGAGGCCTGGTGGCGAAATCTTGGTACTTATATAGCATGTAGTCTGAGATTACGTAAGTCGGCTGTCATTAAGTGCAGTATAATTATCTCTTAAAATTGCTGTTGCTATATTATTAGTCACTTGTACCTTATTCTATGCTTCGGAAATCAAAAGCGCAGGCATGGCTACGGCGACACGCTGAACTGCGTATCACGTGTGAAGGCGTCGTTTCGTTTTAGATCTGATTGGTTTCGTTTTGACTGGTCAAATACCAAAGCACTTAGACAGGAAACCACGAAAATACGGAGCTGGCATTATCGCTGGTACACTTTAACACTTTGGAAAACATCAATCGCAGGAACATCGACTTGATAAACAAAATAATACTTCCTCACAGTTATGACCGCACTTGTCGTCTGCCTCTCACTAATGCCGGCGTGTAATCGATATCGCGCTCACCTGTCACCGTTTTCAGCATGCTTTCAGTGAACAAACGAACTACATCCTCACTGCAGATCGAAAAGTTCTGCTAAACAATGTTCCATTGTGTTTTCCGCGTTAGCACTTCATGATTACAGTCTGACCGGTAAGCTTAATTCCATTGCATTAAAAAAAAAAGAAACAGAGAGATAGGTGCCATGAAAATTGGTTGTCAGACCCTTTATGTTTAAACCATGATTAAAGGTTCCTCGCCTCGCAGTACAATCAATCTCGTCCGCTAGCAGCCACGACATTAGATGTGAGGTTTGACGCATTCGATGAAGCCAGTGAGATTGCACGCATAATGACAGCAAATTTTATTTTAATTTTAAAAAGACAATCAGGGGAAATGCCGAGTCAGGTCAAGATGCGTATTGCTCTCTTGGAGCATTCTACTTCTTTTTTTTCCGCCAGTGAATAATGGCTCGTTATACATGGTAAGAAACTGAAAAAGAAAAGAAAGAAAAAAAAAACATGCCCTTCTTATTGAATGTCAAACTCAACTGAATAACTCCAATAACGTCAGCGTGACGTCGCAAATGCTGTTATTTGTTCCATTTGGCATTTTTCTTTTATTGTAGAGTAAGGCTGGCAAAAATTTCAGTTTATTTTTGAACACGGGACAACATCCTCGTTAACTAACGCGTAGTTGACTAGTCACAGCCATCTTGCCGCAGCCATTGACATCACAGAGTAGCTTACAGCGGGCCACATTTCCATTCGCTGTCACGTTGTTTCCTTCAAAAGATGGGCGTTCTCAGTTAAAGCAACGTATTTGGTAATACACAAGTGTGATTGGCCGGTAGTTTAGAAGAATAACTTCGTACTTCATCTAGCATGTCCTTTTAATTTTCATCTCGCAAACAGTTCGTCAGAACGCCAGCGGTCATGATTCTAGAAAGCAATAAGTATGTAGTTATGAAACGAAAGTCGCGCACCTTCTGCATGGCACTCTGGGACGCAGACGACAAAGTGTAACTGCCCATACGCGCAGGTTGGGCAGCCTGTCAACGCAGAGGCAAGCTACACACAGAGCCAGCAGCGCTAAACATTAATAAGCGTTTCCTTCGATGCATGTGCCGTCTGACCAGTTCTCGTGGGAGCTTACCTCTCTTTCGCTATTCGCTCCACGTTTTATTTTTGTTTGCCCGCCTTTTTCTCCGTCTGTTTGGACTGGATACGCAGCTGCGGATTTGATTATTTCCGCGAGCCAGCCAAATAGGCGTATACTAATAAACGCGCTCTCCATTGCGTCGACTTATACAGTGTGTCCAGCGCATTTTTCATTTCCACGAACTTTTTCTTTTTATTTCGTTTTTTTTTTCAGTCTTCTGAGAGGGGGTAACGCGAGTTGATTGCTTCTTGCGTCGCTTTTCGACCGGAATCGGAACGCGCCGTCCAACGTCGAATCGTTACTCGACGACCGACAAACCGGGTACGCCAGAACTCTGTGTAAAGGGTGTGGGCGCATCCAATATCGCGAGCGTTTTCTTCACACTGCGTACATACGTTTTCGTCTGCTACAGCTGCGCCCACGTCTGCTTTGTGTACGTCGTGCAGAAGTGATGTTCCGCCCTCGGCCTACTTACGGCTGTCGACTTTTCTTGGCACAGATTGTGTATATACTATTCGTCTGCCGTTTGCTCGATCGTCTGCTTGCGTGTCGTCTGGTGTATACAGTGACTTACTTATCGACGTTGCGGGCGACGAAATGTGTGCTTTTGCGTGGGTTGTGTTGGCGATTGGCGGTACACGCGAACAATTTTCTGACCAATCTTTTGCATATAGAATGTATCTCTTTACCCTCTCTCTTTGCGGTAATCCTTGCGCGAAGCTGTCAACCTAGCGATGTACGGTATATACTTTGTCTGCTTGTTTGCGGAGGCGTTGCATTGAAGCGAAGAAAAAAAGAAAATGGGTGAAACTCGAGTAAAGCGCATGGCTGCGACGGTTTCGAGCATGCCGAATTGCAGCAGAAGGTTCATAGTAGTAGAATGTTTGTACAAAGAGAAGGGGACATGTAGTTAGTTACTTTGTTGGTTAGTTTTTTTTTTTATGGTGCAGTAGCCATGCCTGGCTACAATGCAAACACAATCGACTGGGGTAGAAGGTAGCTGTGTAGATGGGTCACCAACAACATGGTCATTTACCGAAAACTGGGCGATTGTTTGTGCAGTCACTCGTTAGGAAATTCGCACGTATACTCTAAACTCGTATGTTCACTCATTCCCCTTCACACATGTAAAGGGAAAGTTTTTTCACGCTTGTAACGTGTCATATGGCAGTAAGAACCGACTTGAAAAGCGATTGTGTCACCCAGCTCTCTCAAGATTTCTTAATAAGAAACGTATATAGAAGCGGTACGCTATAGAGCCGTCAATTACGATTAAGAAGCTTCTTTTTCATAACGAGTAAATGTGGGTTATCTAATAGGTGTTGCTGCAGCGCTTGCATACATACATTCCGACGGAATCGGAAAGCGCCCGTGTTCTTATGTTTCGGCTCACAAACCCGGGCGGTTAACATTAAACCTAAACCGTTTAGTCGCTGTTGCCCTCTGCGGGCGTTCAACCAGAATCATCAATCTTTCGAAGGCTAGCTAGCTCTGTGGACGAGCGGCTCGCATACGCATTTTTTTTCCTTTCCCTTCTCGTTTCGCGTTGCATACTTCATCCGTGGTCCCAATCTCCTAACGAGCTGGACACGCATGCAATGGTTACAAACATGCGCACATCGCATTACTCCCCCTCCTCCCGATCTGTTCCTACATTTCACCTTGCATGCGCAGCTAACCAATAGGCGAACCTCGAAAACAAGACCCAAAGTCCTGGAAGGCGATGCATCGCGGATTCCGCCCCCGTGTACACACGTATTGGGTACACACACACGCGCGCGCGTTTGGCATATATGCAAAGCTGCACGGCGTGTCTCTTGTCCGGCCTGAATATCCGGTCCGCGCTGCGCGGGAAGGCGGTGTGTGCGTATACGCGTCTATGTGAACTGTGTGTATGCGGCGAACGCGGCGAGCTCGCTTGTGTGCGCGTATACGGTACACACTTCATCGCCCTCGTATATGCATGTACGTATACGAAGGGACACGCGTTGTGGAGATTGCAGTGTGCTCGACCCCTTTCTTTGGCGTTGACACGGAAAGTGTGTGTGTGTGTGTGCCTCTGTGGTTGATCTTTCCTTGCTGTGGGTATTTCTTTTTTTCCTTTTTCGGGCCGTCGCAGTGCAAGTCCAGTCCAGGTACTTATTATGATCGTACCCTAGCGCCCCCCTCCTTATCTATATTTCCACTGCGTTCGATTCGCATCTACGCACGCTGACTTTTTTTTTTCCCCCGAGCCATTGGCTGTCCTTATTAACAGGAGGCGGAGAATCATCGAGCAGTTTGTTTTCCCTGTAGTCGAGGCGATCGAGCGGCTTCGCAACGTCGCAGAGAAACGCGTTGGTCGCGTGTATACGCTTTTATCTCCACTCAAATTCTATTTGCTTCCTATTTCTTGTGCCTCTTTTTTCGTTTCTGGAAAGCCTTTCGATAGCGTTAACGCTCTGTACTTCAGTGTTTCTTTCCCCCCCCCCCCCCCCCTTAATTTTCTCCCCGTCCTCTCGCCTGATATTCTTTCGGCTTGCGCGTTTGCTGCCAGCTTTAATCCCGCCTCGGTTCGACCGTCAAGGCGCGATCGCATCGACGAGTAAAAAACAAACAAAAAAAAACAAAAGAAAGAAAAATGATAAACGAGGAGGACATAGCGGGACGTAATCAGTTATCAACTCAGCAGCCTGTGTTGTGTATACCTATAGTACATGTGCAGTTAGTCGTTCTCTCTCTCTCTCTCTCTCTCTCTCTCTCTCTCTCTCTCTCTCTCTCTCTCCTTTCAACCTGCAACAGTTTTGAGGCGAACGGGATTTGTAGGCTTGTCGCTGTATAGGGAATGTTATCCGAGATAGGCACCGCACACACGCCTGCGGCTCGCGCCAGCGTGACTCTTTATTTACTCGTCCTCTCGGTTTTTTTTTTTTTATCGCTCCGTCCGAACGGCGAAATTGGTTCGCTTCTTGCTCGGGGGCCCCAATAATCCCGCCGTCTCTTCCCCTTGTGTGTGGCGCGTGTCGTTTTCTTTCTTTCTTTCTTTCTTTCTTTCTTTCTTTCTTTCTTTCTTTCTTTCTTTCTTTCTTTCTTTCTTTCTTTCTTTCTTGTCAGTGGTCTGAACAACGTCTCGAGGTCGCCGCCTTGCCTTGCCAGGCCGATATGCGTTTCTTTCTAACTTCCTTCCTTTCTCTCTCTCTCTCTCTCTAATACTGCGTGCGTAGCGACACCGCGAGTATGTGTATACCGCAGCTGATTCGCGCCTTCGCGTTCTCATCTGGTGTTGTGATCTGTCTGCTGCGGCAGCAGCTGAAAAAAAAAAAAAGAATCTCGAGAAACCGCGTGCAGCTGCCGTGGATCTCCTTTTCTTCAGCGCGGTCGTCCGAGCCAACTCTCCCCGTATGTAGTGGCAAATCCAAACTTTGGTCGCTGTTTCATGCAGCTGTGCGGCGTGCCGTAACCGCAACGCCATGTCGCGTGCGACGTACAGTCAACCGCAAAAGTTTACGGGATGCGGTTTCCCCTTCCAATGTGAATTCCTGCACTGTTGAGGCATGACACTTCGTATTTATTGAATCAGTGTGTAGGTGACGAATACTACTACATGCTGGAACGTTTAATTCGAGCCTGTGTGACCACGCTTCGCGAGAATTCAGCTTCTTGGCATATCCTGCGCCCCACAAGCTTTTGCGGTTGGCTGTACGTACAGTCGCGGACAGAATAAAATGGACCACTGGATCTCCGAAAACGTTCAATTCCCGAGCAGCCTGTAGCAGTAACCAGTAAAACTGCCCACGACAACGTTGTTAGCATATTCTAGTCGAGGTCCAAAATGCAAAAACCACATTGCGTTGTGATGTTGCGGAGATATTCAGCTTTTTCTTTGATTTCATGGTCCATAATATTCTGTCCGCGACTGTACGTACGTACGTACGTTCGTCCGAGGTCTTGCGCGGCACGCATCACAGAGCATCTCGACGGATAGTTGGTGCGTGTGTGTTCGTAGGCCGCGGCGGGCAGTGTATATAGAGTTATTATGGCGGCTATATATTCTCGCTGTAGTAATGCTAACTATGTATCCCATAGGCTATAGTTTGGACGACCGGAATTCTAGCCATCCCTGCAGTACGTGTGCGTAAGCAAACTATAGGACCGTGCTTTGTGCGTGTGCATAGCAAAAAAAAAAAAAAAAAATCCCGAGAAAGGCCGGTGTCCACTGTGAGCAGCAGGCTGTTGCTGTCGCGGTAAAGGAGCTCGAAGGGAATCGATCGATCAAGTCTGCCCTTCTTCTTACTCGCTTATATATTTTTTTTCTTTCATGTTTGCTTCTGTTTATTCTCTTTCGTTCTTCTTCTACTCTTTTTCCTCTTTTCCGCGTGCATTTCTTTTTACTCTTTTAAGTGTCATCCACGAAATATTATTTCCGAGCGCCAAAGCCAAAAACCTGGTTCCTTCGTTCGTTCAGTCGGTCATTCAGTCGGTCATTCATTCATTCATTCATTCATTCATTCATTCATTCATTCATTCATTCATTCATTCATTCATTCTAAAAGTGCTCCTTGATGGCTTTCCGGAAATGGTCGCGATGAGCGGCCAGAAAACAAAAGGGCGTTCTTTCTTTCGCTCATTCACTCATTGTTCATTCATTTTTGTACAAAAAACGGAGCGTGGAGACGTCGCTCTTTCTGACACACAAACGCGTATAAGACAGTCAGCGTCGAGCACACGCAGAGTTTCTTTTATTCTTCGCGCCGTAATTGGCCCGTGCGTGGTAGCGCCTGCGCTCTTCTGCCTCGTGTGCTGCGCGGGCGGCGGCAGCCGCAAACCGTGACTGCGTGTCGAATGGCCGCATCTGGATGCCGCCGAGAAGTCCCCCCCCCCCCCCCTTCCACCGCCACTCCGCAGAGTAGAGCAGTTCGTCACACCCGAGTTGTCGCCGCGCGCGTCGTTCTGCTTTGCCTCCCGTCTGTCTGGCTGCGGCCAAGCCAAGCCAAGCGGACTGAAGCGCGGGCTGCGATTGCGCCGCCGGTCAGGCGTCAAGCCACGCGCAGCCAAGCCCGTCCAGAAGGCGGGTCGTCGTCGCGCAGTTATCACCGCACTATTAAGAAGAAATAAATAACTCGATCTGGAATATGCTGCTAGCGGGGTCGGGTTTCGCTAAAAGCGATATTTCGTTATAAGCGGATGATCTCTGAAGTAAGTCTATAGCGACTTGGAAACTTCAACGCAAGGGCTCGCCGGATATGGTAGTAGACCCTTGAAGCTCATAAAAACGTGCGTTTGAAATGAAGCCTCGTGTGGTAGCCCACTATGACGTGTGTGCGGATAGTGGCCGATTTTCTGCAGCCACCAGTCTGTGTGCAACTGTATGGTCAGTCGGTTACTGTCACGAGGCCGTCATGGTCGCCAAGGCGCTGCAGACGCTTCGTCCAAGAGCGACGCCTTCACGGCGTTCCTATCCTTTCCAGGTTCATTCGAGAAAACCGTCCGACCCTGCGCCTTGTTGGTCCTTTGCGAATTTCTCCGCTTCGCGGTCAGTTAGGCTCTGAGCGGAGACTGGTGCCACTCCCATTTGATCGATCCGTCCTGATTGCGGACACTGCAGGGTGGGAGGGCGGGAAGGATTTCGAGTAAAGCGATATTTCGAATAAAGCGATGTCGTCGTAAGAAGGCTTTAGCAGGATCTCTCTTTCAGTTTCCTTCATTTAAAGTTGCTTAGGTATCAGCGACGGGTGGACCCCGTTTACGCGCTCGTTTTTTCGGCCGGCCCTTTCCTTATCTGTCTCCGTAGAAACGCACGCTTCAAAACAGGGCGTTGCACCGTCAGAGGGCGCAGAGAGTGGCTGTCGCTGTTAACACCTGGAAAGCCATAAAAGGGGCTTTGCGCGTGCGCGCGCGCACACACACACTCGCACTCACACTTGAAAACTCGACGCGAGGTGCGAGTACATATAGCCTATAGTCTCGATTACGTTTATGACTCGTCTTCGCCTTAGAGTGTCGTCGTCCTGTGTGTGTGTTTGCGGTTAGTTGTATCGACTCTCTTATCGAGGCAGGACTTAGCGCCTCAGGCTGCGGCCCATTTTTATTATTTGCAAATACTGCTATCTTGCGCAGCAGGATGTTGTGCAGGAGTGGCTACGTACATTTATTCCATTCTACAGAAGGACATAGTCGAATAACAGGATATTAGGAATTAAAAAAAAAATAGCTCTAGAGCAAGCAAGCAAGGTAAACGCTCTGTATCATCAAAGACAGGGCTTAAAGGAAGCGCTGTCAGTGTTGGACACCTGATCAGTGAACATAATAACGCAATTGGCCGTCGGTGAATTCGTCATTGGGAAGCTCACGAAAAGGCTCCTCAAGGCCATTCCGAATCCCCGTGCATATATGCATATGAGGAAAACTTGAAACAATCTGACGAATATTCTAGTGGGACAATGTTAAAACGATGACTTCGTTGGGCAGGACGAGAAGACACGTTAATGAAGACAATAGGTGCTTTGATGGTTTTCACAGGAACAATTTTGTGTAAGGGACTTTACGCGCTCACAAGTGTGCCTATGGACCAACGGTTTCAGTAACAGCTCATTAGCATGCGACGATGGGGAAACAAAACGGTCATAGCGATTACATGTATACATCCAATGTCCTTTTCTTTTCTAAATACATAGTACATGTTCTTTTTTCGTGCTTAAACTGATAGTGAATAGCGATTTGGGTCCTATAAGCCAAAGCCTCCTAATACATCTTAATAAAGGGAAGCCTGAGCTCGGGGCCAACTCCGATTTTTCTATTCAAACACGCACCACCGCTGAAGCGGTTTGCAGGCTGAAACTCGTAGCATTTAAGGCTAGAAAAGCGGTACGATCTACCGGCTGTGTTGGAAGCGGAATTTCGATTTAGGGCGTCTTTTCAGGCTCGCTGAGCGTTGTACATGTCGCGAAGAGTGCCCGTTTCGTTATTGCAGGTGCTTTATTTACTATAATGCAATAATACAGCCCGACACACTGCTCCCTTTTTAGCATCTGTTCAAGCCAGCAACGGAAAAAGATGTGCGAGACATGCCTTGACAGGAGGTGCCTGTTGCAGAGAGGTGTTGCCGTACACATTTTGTGTGCGTATGCATGCACATATGCGCACGCACCCACACACGCGTTTACATACATACATACATACATACATACATACATACATACATACATACATACATACATACATACACACACACACACACACATACCTAATATGTACACATACACGTCACGCCCCCCCCCCCCCTTGTGGGAGCTAAATAACAACTGGATTGCGCACTGTACGAGAACCGGCAGTATATGCGTCATGCTCGAAACCCTTCTACCGCGTGCCTTTGGTGTGGAACACAAACACGCAGTTAATGAGCGGGCCTCACTTCGCAGGCCGATGAACAAGTTCGAGATAGATAGAGAGAGAGAGATGGGATTGGAAATCGAGGAAGGCCGAGTGTGTGACGTCACCGCTGGGGTTTCTCCGGTGCATTCCTCTCCGACCTCGTGCCGAGCGCTTCCCTTCGTTTTCTTTTTTCGGTCACACGCCGAGCAGCAAGCGTGCTCCGTCCCGCCTTTCTTACGGATGCGTCCTCTCCCTCCCCCCTCCCCCCCTCGATCGACACCGACGAGCACCGCGGAGGAACGGGGCCACCGCGTGTTTTTTTTTTTTTTTTTCGCGCAGCCCGGTCGGCGCGAGCGTTCCGGATGGCTGGAACTGCGCGCTTTCCGCATACGCTATACGCACGCGTCACGGGCTGCAACTCGCGCGCTCCCCAGCTTCCCCCGAGCCTTGCTGCGCATCCCCGGGCGTAAACCCCGCATAGCACCCGCCGTGGTTGCTCAGTGGCTATGGTGCTGGGCTGTTGAGCACGAGGTCGCGGGATCGAATCCCGGCCACGGCGGCCGCATTTCGATGGGGGCGAAATGCGAAAACACCCGTGGTACTTAGATTTAGGTGCACGTTAAAGAACCCCAGGTGGTGGAAATTTCCGGAGTCCTCCACTACGGCGTGCCTCATAATCAGAAAGTGGTTTTGGCTCGTAAAACCCCAAATATTATTATTAAACCCCGCATAGCGTCCGATGACAGTTCCATGTCGAGGAGTGTTAGAACAAGTAGTTTACGGTGAGCTGCCCGAGCCTCGCTATGTATCTCCGGGTCTAAACCCCGTATGCCGTCGATAACAGTTCCACGTCAAGGAAAGTTGGACTGACTCGTTTATGGTGATTTCGGGCCATGGGAAATACAGCTGTGCAAAAAAAAATAAATAAAAAAAAAATAAAAAAGAAAGACAGTGTGCAGTTTTCTTTGTTACGTCTTCAGTAGTAGAAGAACTACTTAACCAGCAATTTGTTTGCCGACCTATCCGCAGCCGAAGGATCTTCGCAGCGTATTGATAACAATTCTGCAGCCTCTGCGTTCAGCTTACCGCCCGTTAATCAGAATTTCGACATATCAGTCTCGGCCTAGCGAGAGCGGTAGACGTAGCAAAAGAGAAATACATAAATAATTTAAAAAATAATTTTCTCGCTACTCCGAGTTTGGTGCTTCGAAACGCTGATTTAAGCGCGGATCCGCCATTTCTAAAACTCGCTACCACGTATACTGCCTCGAACTATACCGAGAGTTATATACGGCGTCATATAGCGCCTCGACAGCAGTAAACGAATTCGACGGCGCCAGCCCGGCTGGCTTTCGGCAGTGTATGTAGGTCGGCGCACACGCGTTTGCCCGGAGAAATGGGACGCTAGTGTGTGTTGTACAGCGTATTACACCGTCATCTCGCCGGGCACTCCTCGGACATTCCGGCGCAGTGGTCATGTGGGAGAGGGGGGGGGGGGGAGTGGCCATTCGTTGCACCGGGGGGGGGGGGGTTGCGGCGGGTTTTAATTTTTCCATCGCGCTGCGGCATAATTAATATACACACCGCATCTATACGACTTCCTGTCCTTTGCGGAAGCGACTTTGACGTCGCTGGCACCCACCTGTAGCAGGAGTAGGGGGTGGGGGGTGAACACTTGGAGGAACAAAGAGAGAGAGAGAGAGAGAAGGGAAGACGGAAAGGCAGGGAGGAGGTTAACCAGACTGAGTCCAGTTTGCTACCCTACACGTGGGGAGGGTAATGGGGAGTGAAAGAGGGAGAGAGAGAGAACTTGGGTGTAGGATGTCTATAGTCGGGCACTCAAGTCTGTTGCCCTCAGGTCTATGACGTTTGGAGGAACAAACGTCGTAGACCGACACAGACTGTGATGCTCTTTAAAAAAATCATGCGTTTATTTGATGAATGAGGGTTGATTGACCGAAGCGGCGGTGGCTTAGCGGCCATGACGTTGCGCTGGTGAGCTCGAGGTCGCGGGCTCGATTCCGGTCGCGTTTCGATGCGCGGCATAGAGTTTCTCACTGTAACACCTAGAGGGTAATCTGGCGCCACCGTCTATGGGAATTTCTTAAGGGGGCACTATGCCGTCATGGGAATGACGGTATATGTGTCTGCGAGGCTCGTGTTGGCTGGTGTTGTAAGAGGCTTCGTCTAAAACGTGGATATGGCTACGCAAATAACGCGTTCTCAAAGCAAAATCTTCATAAAATGTTTCCATTCACGCATATCACATCTTTACTCACCCGCGATGCATGACCAAGCGAAGAAAAGCTAGAACAGACGACCAACTGTTTCAAAGCGAGCGCGAACCTTGTCGTCTGTTCTCCAACTTTAGCGGCCCGCTGCTACTTTTTACGTAACATGTAGTCGTACACGCAATAACAAGTTCTCATAGTTAAACAAAACATGTTTTTGCGTAATAATAAAGCTAAAACAGCTTTTCACGTGCTGTTCTAGTAGAGAATGAATCATTGTGACAGGCGGAACGGTACTTGCCAAGCGCGTCTTCAAGGCGTCCTGTCTCTACGAGAACGATGCCAATCCGAATCCACAATATACCGGCATTCCCATGCATACCACGGCGTAGCAGCGCCAGATTTCTCTCTAGATAATGTAGTGAGAAACTCTATGATGCGCGGGAAACGCGCGCTCGCGTGCCTAGATTTATAGGTGCAGGTTAAAGAGAGCCCCGTGGGGTGGAAAATTTAATCTGGAGCGCGCTATATTGTGCGGCGTGCCTCATGATGAGATCGTGGTTTTCGTGCTGTACAGACCAATAAGTTTCTGTCTTTCGTTTTGCTCTTCGAGCTTTTCTGATCCGCATTCGTCACGCGACGCGTGACGCCGCTGTAGGGTACGTATAGTGCCCGTGACGTCACGAGGGTAAACGGCTGTCGGTTGGTGAGCCGAGACCCGAAATTCGGAAGTTGAAGGTGTCTTCGGCGATTGCCAAGGTGACTGTAGGTATTGACTTGTGGTCGGGTGTCTTATGTACGGTAAGTCGTCTGCAGCTACGGGAATACTGAGCAAACTTTGGGAAAGTAGCGTGAATGCGATAGTGAAGCCAACCGTTCCCATTCGAGCTAACAGCGGTAATTAGGGGCCCTTTAGCGTTTCGTCTCCATGTTCCTTTAAACAATGCCGTTTAATTTTCGCGCTTTGCCGCTGTGGGAAGTTGTCGCGGTGCTGTGGCTTTCTCCCTCCTGGAGGCATTAATTCAGCGTCTGTGCACGCATATACGTAAATTAAATTATGGGGTTTTACGTGCCAAAACCACTTTCTGATTATGAGGCACGCCGTGGTGGAGGATTCCGGAAATTTCGACCACCTGGGGTTCTTTAACGGGCACTTAAATCTAAGTACCACGGGTGTTTTCGCATTTCGCCCCCATCGAAATGCGGCCGCGCGGCGGGGATTCGAACCCCGCGACCTCGTGCTCAGCAGCCCAACACCATAGCCACTGAGCAACCACGACGGGTCCGCATATACTTCGACGTAAATTGTCTTTTGTCGTGCTACGAGTGTTTTTTTCCCCGTGCCAACGTTCCGTCGCGTCGTATAACGTGTCGTTCTCGGCGAATTAAGCCAGCAGCTCCGATGAGGGCGTATGCGAGAGAGCGGGCCACCTAACCGGTAGAGCTTTTGCCATCGGGAGTATGTACAGGCGCCGACAAAAGTGGTGTACTCCACGCATATTGCTACTGCAGCGGCGTCGCTCGACATTTTGGCGAGCTGAAGCACGAAACATTGACACGAGTCAAGCGACATGCTTGCAGATAATAAAGGACACCCATTGGCTGTCTCGATCCCAGATACCGCCTGTAGGTGGCGTTGCGATGCAGTTTGCCGTTGCTCCGGCTCCTGCTGCGTGGGGTATACCACTTTTGTCGTCGCCTGTACGCAGCAGATCGACAGCGTGATTGCCGTCGCGTCCGCGAGAAGCGTCGAACTCGCCGGGCGCGTCGACCCAGGCGAGGCTGGCGCGATCGGGCGTCGCAGTGTGAGCAGTAATAATCCGTTTCCTACTTAGGGGCCGGCAGCGCCGAGGAAACTGTGCGCAAGTATACAGTGCGGTCAAAGAAGCATCACACTGGGAGCGCTTCGCAGCCGCATGTAGATATATGTAGAACGGTTGTTTTTTGGCCTGAGACGCTTACTACGGAGCAACTATTTCGTCATAGCTAACGCAGCGCCTAAAATAACGGCAACGCAAGACAGATAGGTACAGAGGACAGGCGCGGAACTAACAACTGACTGGTTTATAGCGTGCAGGAAAGAATGGATACAGGCAGCCAGTCTGCGCCCGCGCAGCCTCATTTGCCACATCTTTCGAGGAGGCTCGTTTCACGATCGTGCAGGTTGATAGATGGGACGGAAGTTCAGTGTTCATGCTAAGAAGACTGCCAAGGGCCTTGACCTGCTTTTTTTTTTTCATCTAGGGAGGATAAGTCGGATGAGCCTGTGCCGCAGTAGACAGGAAAAGAACAGGCCAGTCACGGAAGAACCTGTGCTCTGTTTAACCATCGTAATAGATTTGTTACCTGTGCGTGTGACCCTGTTTATGTAACATCGCACTATCGTGTGGAAGAATGCGCATATTGGGCAGACTGGCGCCTGCCTTAACGGAAGGTCACGCCAGCACAACAATTTAAATGCCACACTTTTGTCACATCTCTCAGCACATTGCCGTTCAGGTATAGCTGTAAACATTCTTTTTTAAAGAACGCATGTCATCTTTAGGCACGTGGATCATAAAGAAGGTGAACTCATTGAAAGTTTCCACATTAAGAAAGACCGCGAACATTGCGCTTCCGTCCTATCTGTCATCGACCTGCACGATCAGCCTCCTCGAAAGATGTGGCGAATACGAGTACAGCGTGAGGCTGCGCGCGCGCAGGCGGACTGTTTGTGTTTATTTCTTTCCTGTGTCCAACAAACCAGTCAGTTGTTAGTTCAGCGCCTGTCTTGTGTACATCTGTGTTGTGGGGCCGTTATTTCTTGCGCTGCTTTTACTGTGAAAGTCACTCAACTCACCCAGTTTAGCACTCTGTTGCAACTATTCCAAATATCGCAGCCACAACTCATGGACGTAAGGTTACGTCGAATCACGTATTATCTGTGCCCATTTGTGCTTCCCGTATGCTGCGTACAACGTCTCGGTCGCGAGCGGTGTGCTATGGCCGCTGGTAGCAGTAACGTGTCATTCTGCTCGTTTGCTGATAAGTTCAGATCGGCGACGCCTCTCGTGCAATAATTACGTCATCATTTGCGAAGTAACGGTGTCGCAGTTAATCTTACTTCGGATTACGTGATGCATGCCGATAACATTGTTTCGTATATGGCGCTTTCTTTTTTTATGTCGCTAATGTGAGCAGTGTGATAAGTCTTCGATCTATATAAGCCTTCGTATCGTCCCCATGCAGTGTGAAACGAGCTGTGTATAGTTGTGTACAGCCGTCGCTTCCACCTCGTTCGCCTCGCCTCATTGAAGTGCGCGCTACTGCCGCTAGGTGGCGTCCCTCCTGCGCCTGCTAAGCCTTATTGCCTCCGATGTGCGCCACGTACTGTGGCTCGCAATCTCTCCGCGTGTAAGCACCCTCTCTGCACGCTGCGCGCACCGCATGTTCGATAATGGGGGACGGAGGCGGCGAGAGCGTGGATGTAACCCGTTGGTTGGCTCTCAGTGTCGCAAGAGCGGGATGACAAATGACTTTCGCCGGTTCGAAGCACCCCCGTCGCGGCTGCGTGCATCTCTCCTCTCAACCCGCTCGATGTCGAGTGCTTCGTCGTCGTCGTCGCCTGCGTTGTTGACACGAGTCGTCCTCGTCGTTGTGTCAAGGTTGCCGGGGAGAACGCGCAGATGCGTCGATGGCCCGAGTGAATCGGTATGCAGCTTCTCGGAGGGACTTCCAAGCGGCACCAGACGAAACGTTTTCGCAGTCGGTGGGAGGTGCTTATTACAAGAGGCATAGAGTTTCTCACTATAACACCTAGAGGGTAATCTGGCGCCACCGTCTATGGGAGTTTCTTAAGGGGGCACCGTGCCGTCATGGGAATGACGGTATATGTGTCTGCGAGGCTCGTGTTGGCTGGTGTTGTAAGAGGCTTCGTCTAAAACGTGGATATGGCTACGCAAATAACGCGTTTACAAAGTAAAATTTTCATGAAATGTTTCCATTCACGCATATTACATCTTTACTCACCCACGATGCATGACCAAGCGAAGAAAAGCAAGAACAGACGACCAACTGTTTCAAAGCGAGCGCGAACCTTGTCGTCTGTCGTCCAACTTTAGCGGCCCGCTGATACTTTTTACGTAACATGTAGTCGTACACACAATAACAAGTTCTCATAGTTAAACAAAACATGTTTTCGCGTAATAATAAAGCTAAAACAGCTTTTCACGTGCTGTTCTAGTAAAAAATGAATCATTGTGACAGACGGAACGGTACTTGCCAAGCGCGTCTTCAAGGTGTCCTGTCTCTACGAGAACGATGCCAATCCGAATCCACAATATACCGGCATTCCCATGCATACCACAGCGCAGCAGCGCCAGATTTCCCTCTAGGTAATGTAGTGAGAAACTGACAAGAGGTGTTGGAAAAACGTGGCGACCGTGACGTATTTCCGGCCCCCTGCAATCGCTTCCGGTGCGTGCAGTTCGCAAAAGCATAGATAGCCTTTTGAGATCTGTTTACTTTACTCGGATGGAAAGAGACAGCAAAATTGAGAACGGCCTCGACCCGTTGAACTTTGCTGACAGAGTGCTCTATACGTTGTTGAGCTCTCTCATTCAATTATGTCTTCTTTCTTTCTTTACTGTATTTCAGCTTCTTTATTTCTTTTTGTTCATTCTGTGTACTCAGCGGCGGCGCCGCCGCCACTATTTCGCAATGAACTTCGCGCCGCCTTTAGCACCGAGTTTCACCTGCACTAAAGGAAAGAAAAAATGAAAAATCGCACCGTCGGTCATTTTCTGAAACCGTGCTCATCGTCGAAGCTCCTCGCTTCTCCGTTTCCCGTTTTCTTTTCTTCTTAATCTTTGTAGCTTCCTTTTTCCTGCGGTACGTGCACTTGAAGTGCACGACCGCGCATGGAAAAGCGCTTTCTTTTTCTTTTCTTTTTTGAAACAAACAAAAAAGAAAAACGTAGGGGAAAGAGCCACCAATAAAGGAAACGGTTCCAGCTGCAACGTAAAGCCGTTTACGACGGTCATTCGTTCACGTGCTTTCTTAAAGGGTCGTGGTTTTCGCGGTTTCATTGGATTTCTTTTTTTTTTTTGTCGTCTGCTAGGGCTTGCGCACACCAGACGACGAAGCGCAGGCCGGAACAGACGACGTTTCGTCTGCGGCGAGACAAGAGCGGTGGCGCTGCAAACGCCGCGTGTGAGACCATTTTGGTACGCGGCCATAATGCGGCTACCGCGCGCGGGAAAAGGATTTTCCTCGTTACCCACAAGCATCTTGCACGACTCGGTTCTCTTGCCTCATTCTCTCCCCCTCTCACTTGGAGCTTATGCGCGCGTTTGCTTGCGGTCGTTGCCTTCTGCTAGGAACAATCACAGAAGCGCGCACGCGTGGAAGCGGTTCCTCAGCGCTGTTGTTTCGATTATACAGTCGAACCCGGTTACAACGAACTGGCTCATATATTGTTCAATATATCGGATGATTCGATATACGCAAACTCGCCTATAACTAACCCAAACGAATTTCGCGTACGTTTGTTATATACGGATTTTGTGAAGCAAACAAGCATTAAGAAATAATGCGTCTTATAAAAAATACAAGACAATGCGAATAGCAGCAAGTAGTTATTGACTGTGCTTTTAAATATAGTGTCCCCAATAATGGGGACTCGATAGGATCTAGATCGATGCGCGTGAGATACGCTTCTGGCACGCCTTGAAGAAGAAGAAGAAAAAGCATAGAGAAATAACTCCTACCGGCATGCAAGTGGCTTTATGGCGCTGACAGAAGGGAGAACATCTACTACGAAAAACGGATTGCTTGGTTGTGGCTTTGTCTTCTTTAATACGCTCTTGTTCCACATTTATCGTGCCATGAACTTGACCCGCCGCGGAGGCTTAGCGGCTATCGCTATGCACTGCTAAGCACGAGGTCGCGGGATCAAATACCGGCCGCGGCGGCCGCATTTCGATGGGGGCTAAATGCAAAAAGGCCCGTGTCCCTTGCATTGGGGGCGCGTTAAAGATCCCCATGGGGGTCAAAATTAATCCGGAGTCACCCACTGCGGCGTGCCTCATAATCAAATCGTGGTTTTGGCACGTTAGACCCCAGAGTTCAGTTCTGTTATTAAACTTGCTTTTAAGTTTCTCTACCTACATATAACGCTGTTTCTTCTACATGCCATGTACTCCCGCGCCGATATGGTGGGGAACACTTTCTCTGTGGTAAAACGGTGATTCCTGCAAAACGTGTAAGTCAAGAGAGATTCGCTATAACATGCGTGCTATCTGCGATACTTTTCTCGCGTTGATGGAGCCGAGATCCCGCTTGCGGAACTCTTGGTTTTCTTTGTTTCACCTGATTAAGGATCCTGGAAGGTTACCGGTTTTTCGTACGTTGACGCACCGCGTACAGAAGCCTAGCGCTTCCACCCAGCCCCTCTCTTTGCAGGTGCCGAAACGGGGGCACTTTTATGCGCCCTCCTTTTTTTCTCGGAAATCAAAGACGTTATGTGCCGCCATCATCGCCGTTTAGCCGCAAGTCGAAGGGCCATTTCCGCCTCATATTTCGTGAATGAACTTCGTCGGCGCCTCTATAACGCGGGTCCCCTGAGAGACAAAGAAAGAAAGGCAAAAAGAAAGGAAGAAAGGAAAATAAAGAAACGGAACATAAAACAATCGTGGTAAGCGAAGCGCAGCTGAAGGGAAACGGAAGCCCCTGGCGTTGTGGGCGTGCGAAGCAGACGACCGTAAAAAAACGTCGTTTGCACGACCGCGGGCGTGTGTGCAAAGAAAAGGAACCGGACCGCTTGCAGAAAGGCCCATCGAAGTGCGGTTGGTGCTGTTAGCGCCGCCCGCTCGCGTGATCGGGGCGTGCGCATGCGCTGGCTGGAATGCGAGCAGACGAAATTTCGAATGTGTCGCGTAGAGTCACGTGCGCGTCCATCTGCGGCCGTGGACGTTCGAGCAGACGACGGCGAGTGTTTCGGCCGTGGCCTCCTTGCTTTTAAACACTTTAAACACAGAAAGGTGAAACGCAGTAAATAGCTCGGTCTACTTGAACGCCTGACGCCACAAATACGATTATTAGAGAAACCCATATACTATAATCGCCATGCCTACGGCAGTTAGAACTGAGGTGAAACAGCGCGAAAAAGACGAGGACACAAGGAAACAAATACCTATTCCTCGTCTTTTTCGCGCTGTTTCACCTCAGTTCTAAGTATGAACCAACTAGCCCTCATCAAGATCTTACTACGGCAGTTGAACGGTCTCAGTGCCATAGTTTCTTCTGGTTTCTTTTTCTTTTTTTTCTTTTTTTTTGCTGGAAGCTTTATCAGTGTCTCCGACTCGTGGTGCTCGAACAAAACGAGAAAGACGACGGAAAACAAAAAATTTCGTTTTCTGCCGAGACTGGTGTTGGGTGGTCACGTCTCTTCCCCCATTCCTGCTACGTGAGTGCGACAAGGTATACATACACGTGCACAGGGTGATACTGCCTGGGCAGTATGCCGCGAGGGGAACGCAGCAGGTTTCGGGTCACGTGAGGTACGTGCCTTGAGGATGGGGGAGGGGGGGGGGCTACGCATACACTTGATCGCCGTACTCGATCGTCTGCCACGCGTACACGCGCACCTGGCACGTGGGACGGTGGTTCTCCGCTTGCGTCCTTCACCGCTTCTCCCGGCGTAAATCTATATATATTTATAGGGTCCATTCAATTCACTCGCTCGACTTCGTATCACCAAGTCAACATAGCGTGATATGCACGCCGCCATTCGCTTCATCACAGTGCAGGGAGGTGGGGACAGGGCTGGCGCAAGTGGAACGGGGCATTCATCAGACGCGCGAGCTGGTTCACGAAATGATGAAGGGATTTATAATCTTTCAAATCTAAACCTTCTAATCAGTGCTCTAAAGAGCAAGCTTTAAGAGGAAGCTTTAGCTCGGGTGCTCCTATCTAAATACATGTAAAAGGAGAATTCGTTTTTCTCGGCAACCACTGCACGAAATTTGACTGGGTTTGCTGCATTTAAAAGGTAAACTTAAAATCTAGTGACTGTTGGTTTCGAATTTTTGAGTTAGGCCGTCAATATTTTATAAAAAATTGACAAAAATTGCAAATTTTCAGAAAACGAAACTATCAAGTTTACAACTCTGTAACTCAACAAGAAAAAATGATATCGACATTCTGTGAATTGTATCTGATAGCACATCTAAAGCGGACAAAATTTATATGTTACACATGAACCTAAAAAAATGTAATAATATGTAATTACAACTTTTGCAGAACCCTCGTAAACAATGTAACAAATTCACGTAAGATGTATAATTACATATAATATTTGTCCGCTTTGAATGATCTAATGGATGCCGTTTACAGAACCGCGATATCTGTTCTTGATGCAGAGCTATTTGTTTATAAACTTCATGCTTCTATTTTTTTCAAACTTCTGAATTTTTGAAAATCTTTCTAACAAAATTCAAGCCCCAAATAAAAATTCTGCTTCCAACAGTAACTAGAATTTATCTTACTCTCTCAAATGCAACAAATTTCATCAAAATCGGTCCAGGGGTTATCTCATAAAAACGTTTTTGCGTTTTTACATGTATTTGAATAGGCCGCGTCGGAGTTGGGCCCGAGCTAAAGCTTCCTCTTAAGATGGGGGCCAAGTCGAATTTCCTCCTTTCAAATGAATGTATTCAAATAACTGTGTTCAAAAACCAAGCCTGCGTCACCCATGGGCTTCCTCGCGAAGGAGCGACGCTGTTGTACCGCTTCAGAAGCGACTCCGCGTACACTCCCCGGCTTGGGTTATTCAGGACTGGACGATGCGCTTCCCCGCTTTGTGCCTTCTGCGGTGATATCGGCGGCATCGAACATTTAATTTGGCTATGCCCGCAGTTCTACGCACGATAAAGGGATGGTGGACAGCGCGCAAAAGCATGGTCTTTCGCACGGGACATTTAAAGACTTCGCTTTTACCCGGAGGACCCGCGGCAATCGGGAAGAGGGTGCAGCGACTGCCGATTGCATTCGTGCGACACACGTGACTCTTCGACACCCGGGGATGGTGGTGGTGGTGAAAAACTTTTATTGATGAGAAGGCCAAAAGTAAAAAAAAAATAAAAAAATTGGGGACGCACGCAGTGACACTCGTAGGAGGCTCAGCCGGAACAGTCGCCGGCTATGTATGCAAGGCTAACTCCGCCTGCTGCAACACCACCGCCACCACAAATTACTGGTTTACTTCAAAGGGGTCTAATGTATATCAATGTTGTCCGCTTTGGATGTATTATTAGGTGCAGTTCACAGAATAGGAATATTGTCTTTCATTGCCGACTTATGTATTTGTAAAGTTCAGTTCTTTCTTTCTTTTTTTGAAATTTCCCAGTCTTCAACAATACTGATTTAAAAAATCTGCTTGCATCACTCACTAAGATTATAACTTTTGTTCTTTTTTTAATCCAAGAACCTTCACCAAATTCGCTGTTTTTGTTGCCGAGAAAAACGATTTCTCCGTTACCACGTATTTAGATAGGAGCCTCCAAGCTGTGCCTTCTGCTTGATTCGATTCGACAGTTCCCAGCTTATGGCCCAAACAAGCGTCTGCATGGTGTGGCCAGCTTAACTTATGCTCGGCCAATATGCTATCCTCGACGTCTGTCTGTGCCGCGCAATGCTAGCAAGCAAAGTCCGCATGTCAAATGAAAAAAATAATAATAAGGAAAAATAATGATAAATAAATAAAAAATAGAGCAAGGTTGCTGTTTACCGCCGGATTTCTGCACTTCGTGTTATTCTTTCTGACCACAGTGAGCGCTTAGCAGCTGAAACAGAAGGAAAACGCAGTATTGGTTCGAGCACAATGCGTACGTTTGCGTTGTGGAAACAGTGCACATTTATTTTTTACCATAATTTTCTTTATTTTTATTTTTTGTGCCGGAAGTTAGGTCGGCGTGAACCTCTCAGTTCGCTTCAGAAAAGAAAACGTTGAGTTACGTACCGCTAAACACGGAACCTATTTTCCTCCTCCACCCTCACAAACTTCCGACGCATAGAAACATCTCTGGTCGTCTGCGAAATTCGTCTGGCACTCAAAACCTCTTTGAATGCAGACGATAAACGTAAGAAGTGCGGCGTCGTCTGCTTTTGCCGTTCACGCGTCTCCGCGGCTTTCGATACGATCTCGATTCGAACATCGACGGCGCTGCGTAATATGCCGAGGTGGTGTTATGAAACGCGGAAATGGCGCTCGGCCGTGAAGTGCTAGATGCAGCAGAATAATAATAGTAAAAAAGGGGCGATATCGTGCCGCGTGACCATTCAACCGTGCCGGGGCGGAAGTTTGAAATAGCGGTAGCGTAAAAGGAGTATGTGTGCGACTTGCTTTCCAGCTCAAGTGCCGGGTCATTCGCAAGACGTGCATGCATTCGTGGCTTTCTCTGTGACTGAAGCTAGGCTTTCGTTTTTCCGTCTTCCGCGTATGGAACACTTCTGCTACATGAACGAACAATGTAAATTTCGAGAGGCGCCCACTTCTGCCAATACCGCGGGCTCAAGACTTCGTGTGGTTTCGTGCGTGAGAGGTTATCGACTCTTCGATATCGATGGAACTAATCGTATATTGTTTCTGAAGCAGGTTGTAGGTGATGTTGCTGAGCTATTCATTACGACCATAGTGAACTACTAAACTTCCTTATCTGTAGCGTCGCTGAGTATTGTAGCTTCGTTAATGTGCTGTACACAAATTAAGCGTTCAGGACGGGGACTGCATTCTAAAGCCATGGGTAAAGGCAACCCAAAACAGATGGGAATACATTAAGGGACAGGCGACACGATCAACTACACCTTTCAACTGATCTTAATATGAAAAACACATACAGAGCACATGAAAGAGACATGTTTTGTGTTTCACAACATATATCGAACATTGAATGATTATATACATATGTAGTATTCTTTTCTTTTTCTATGACAAAAGCCCTTTCAGTGTTAGCGATCATGTCGATGGTCTGTCACTTGCGTTCCCGTATGCCTTGCGAACGCTCCCTTAACCAATGCTTGGTGCTTAACCATGTAGTTAAGGAGCAAACACTCTTCCGGCTAGGCGACATTATGTGTCGTCTGTACTAGATATGGGGCCCCAGCTAGCTGCCTGTCTCATTTATCCTGGATAACATAGCAGACGACCGTTCTTCCCAGCTAGAGTCAGTGCTCCGCTTTCTCCGAAGTTTCGTCTGCTCTTTCGGTGAAGCAGACGATACGTCCAAAGCAGCTGTCGCTACCCGCCATCGCACTGCGTTCGTGATCCCCCACGCAGAAGAGGCGTCAGCAATTAATTTCTGCGTCTTCCGTCGCGCTTCAGTGGCGCACGCTCATCTGGCGTCGTCTTCGCGTGCATCGGTTGCCACCCTCGCCGCGGGCGACAGACCGTCTGCAATGCGCTAACACTATTGCCTCGTCTCGGGCACTTGCGGTGTTTACATTGTAGTGAACCTGCAGATTCCTTTGGCATGCATCACGAGTCTTTATGACTTCCTCGTCCATGCGCAGCGGCGATTGCACAAACTTTTTCACTGGAAGCGCCCGTCTTCTTGAGTCATTGCGCTTTGCTCGTCTGTTACGCGGTCGAGTGCCAATCGGTGTATCCTAGAGCATCGCACATCGCTTATAAAGTGACACTAAAGAGAAAAGGTATTTCAACTGTATTAGTAATTATCCTTCTACAATAAAAAAAAGGCCATTCTTACCGTGAGAATGAAGACGTGGCAAGCCAGAAAAGACGCAAAAACGAAAATTTGGCCATTTTTGGACAGAATTAGGTATACTATAGTGTGGCACATAAGGGCTTAAGAGGAAGCTTTAGCTCGGGCCCAACTCCGACGCGGCCTATTATGATACATGTAAAACGCAAAAACGCTTTCCCGAGATAACGTCTGGACCGATTTTAATGAAATGTGTTGCATTTGAGAGAGAAAGTTAAATTTCTAGTGACTGTTGGAAGCGGAAGCTCGATTTAGGGCCTGAATTCTGTGAAAAGAAATTTCAAAATATTCGAAAGTTCGACAGTAGAGAAATAGACCCGCGAACTTTACGAAATATAATAGCACTGCACCAAGAATAAATATCATGTTTCTGTAAACGGCATCCAGTAGATCATTCAAAGCGGACAAATATGATACGTCAGTTTATATCTTACATGAATTTGTTACGTTGTGTACAAGGGTTCTGCACAAGCTGTATTTCAATTTTACTAAACATATTGAGAATCATGTGTGACATATAAATTTTGTCCGATTTAGACGTACTATTAAGATGCAATTCACGAAATTGTGATATCATTTTTCATTGCTGAGTTACAGAGCTGTAAACTTGGTAGTTTCGTTTTCTTAAAATTACTGATTTCTACCAATATTTAATAAAGAATTGACGACCTAAATAAAAAATCCAGTACCAACAGTCACTAGCTTTAAGTTTTTATTTTAAATGCAACAAACCTCGTCAAATTCGGTGCAGTGATAAAAACGAATTCTCTTTTTACGTGTGTTTAGATATAGGAGCACCCGAGCTAAAGCTTCCTCTTCAAGTGTTCATCGTTAAAGTTGGGACACGTTGCATTGCAAAAGATCGAAAGCTTGAACTTAGCTAGTTTGGCGAACGTTTAAGGAGCCACGGGGGCACAAGTACGAAAATATAATTTGAAATCCGTGACATCACACTGACGGTACTGGCTCCGAGGTTTCGGCACGAAATTCGAAAAAGCAATGTTTAGGCCTCTTTTCTTTTTCAGCTATAATCGAACCTTTGTAGCGCCTGTAGAATAAATATAGAGTCGTACACGCGAAGGACGTCCTTAAACAAATGGAAACGACGACGACATATTTGCTAGCCGATTAAAAAAAAATTGAGGACAGAACCCAGAGTGGGGCGTCCGTCTGCTTCTTGCGCATGCAGGCGTCGTCTGCTACGGCGGCGCGATGGATGTTTATCCGCCTTTTCTCCTCGTCGTTCTTGGATAGCTTCTCCTTAAGTAGTTTCATTGAGAGAAGTCCGTGGTGATATAGGAAAAAAAAATCTCGAGGTCAGGATGAAGAAAACGCACTTTGTCGTCAAGGCAATAAGAGGAAAGCCGCGCGCCGTCTGCTCGGAAAGAGCCGTTTTACCGAAGTCCTTCACTGTGTATAAGCTCCTGGTTTTGCCTTCGCGACAGAAACCGCGTGTTGCGGAAATGCATAGAGACGAGAAATAAAAAAAAGGAGGGGGGGGGTGGGGGGGGAGGGGCGCCCGTCGAGGGTGCAGCTCCTCCCTGCATGCATGGATGGAAATGGGAACGACACGCGGTAGACAGTGCGGGCATTGCGTATGTGTGTGCGGGCGTTGTTTGTGTGTGTAATGTGTGCCGGTGGTGAGATATCTGCCGACGGGGGTAGCGCCGGATGACCATTTTGCCAGCGTGCGACGGAGACGGCGAGATTGGCCCGGTTCCCCCGACAGTGTCGGTGTCGCGCGCGTTGGCGGCGGAGTTTCGAAGGCCGCACTTTTTATCTCTCTTTCTTTTGTTTGTCGTCTTTCTTGATCTCTGTCTTTTGTTGTCAATCTGTGTCTCTTTGCCATTGTTTATCTATATATCTCTATCTGTTTATCTACATGTCTTATCTGTACTTATCTGCCTGTCTGTTTCTTTCTTTCTCCCTCTCTTCGTTTATTTATTTATATAGTTATTCCTCTCTTTCTTTGGTGAAGGTTTCTGCGAAACGCTGGTCAATGCACTTCGTCTCGAGATCTGTTATACCAAGTGTACGAGAACTTTTGAAGATGGAGTTACCAACGAAGAATGTTTTCTCGAGTGGACATTCGTTTTCCTCTCCTCTTCCCTACACTTTGGAAAGCTGGACCGCCACACCGCAAGAGCACCCTACACCTATACACTACTATGGCCACTGCTGGTATAACCCACGTGAAACACATGAGATCCAGCCAAATGGATTCACCATCAAGACCAGGAGCTCAGATAAACTCTAACAGCTGCGGCTCGGACTAAGAGTCATTCATAAATAGTTTATCTTCCTCGCGGCCCTTTGTTGTCGCCCTTTTCCCCTTCCTTTTCTCGGCCGCGGATGGGTTCACCTGTTCGCCGACAGGTGGGGCAGTTACGATATACAGTAACTCTAGGCCGCAGCTTATCCTCCTCCATAATTTTCCTTTGAACATCAAAACAGTAACAACGGAGACGATAGTTGCTAACGTTTCTTTTGTTCTTGGTTTGTCACGGCGCCTCTTTGAAACGAAACCGTCCCATGCGTCTCGTGTTAGCGCTCGGGGGCGTAACGCGTTCTTCTGTTCTTCATCTCTGTCGTCTGCTTCTTTCTTCCTTGCTTTACTTTTTTTTTCGTCTGCTTCTCTGTATACCTTTTTTGTTTCGTCTGCGTTGTCATGCTTTCACCAGAAATCGTGCTTGGAGCGTCCTCTCTCTTGTCTGATTCGATCCATATCGCACGAGTGTAAACGCAGCGAAAGAAATATGAGGCTTCTTCTTCTCTTCCGCGTCGTCGGATGTATGAGCTCCTTGAACGAAGCTAATATCGTTGAGGTCACCACGTTGCCTGACTTCGGACGGCCTCCGCCATTTCTTTCTCGTATGTTTCTTTCTCGCTTTTATTTTTTTTTCAGTTTTTGCGCGCGTGGATTAACCGGTTCTCGCCTTTCGGCGGCTTCGCTCACGCCTAATCTGTGCTCGGAAGATATGTTGCGCTCTTGGTCGACTACCGCTTCGTTTTTTAATTCGTCTGGCCGCTCCCCCCGCCGGCTCCCAGGTGGCGCTGGTAACATTGTTACCAACGAGCACCGCCCAGGGTTGCCCACGTTCTTTTTTGTCTCTCTTTTTTCTTTCTCGATTTGTTTTCATTCAAACGGTTAATGGTGTGAGCCGGGGATTTAAAGAGACGGCCGTCGGCCTCAAATCTGGAGCCACGGACATAAAGAAAGGAAGAAAAAAGACGGCCATTTGCACGAGGAACGGCAGTCATTATAACGTTTACGGTTCGCTCAAACGACTGGATAATTGTCGCGCTCAAGAGCTAAGTGCACTGACTGTATGTGTATTGTCTGTCCCAAATCTGTCGTGTGGTTCCAGAATGGCTGCCGCGCACTGAGTAATTTTCACGTCGCAGCAGACGAACAGTGCCGTTGCTTGCCTCTGGCCACACGCCAGACGAAAAACCCCGTGGAGCAGGAACAGAGTGGATGCAGCACTTAGAGGTGCAAAAGCGCAAATTCTACGTTAACAGATAGATGGATACCCGCCGTGGTGGCGTAATGGCTTTGGCGTTTCGCTCTACTACCGCGTGTCTCCTAATCATATCGTGGTTTTGCGCGTGAAACCTCATGAATTAATTTTCATAGTTGATTCGTTAGTAGTTAGTTATTTAGTTAGTTAGTGGTTAGTTAGTTAAGAAGGAAGGAAGGAAGGAAGGAAGGAAGGAAGGAAGGAAGGAAGGAAGGAAGGAAGGAAGGAAGGAAAGCTTAGTGGATCTCCGGCCGAAAATACAAAGATGCGACAGCAGTATTGGCGACGGGAAAGCAGGGAACGTGAACAGATTTTAGAACAGTGAATTTCGTTCAGGCTCATTTATTTGTCGACACGGACAGCGGGTCCCAAAGGCGGACGACAGGCGCAGGAAAAAAAAAGAAAGGTAGAAAGTGTCGAGCTAGGTGGCATCCGCCACCACACCTTTTTCGAAGGGGACGCTCAATCCGCCCGGACCGTCCCAGTACCAGGACGCTTGCGGCAACTGAGGCCAACGCGCCCCCAAGAAGGAAACTTTCTGCGCTTTGAAAAAAGTCTCTCGGCGCCTACAGCGCTTCTGAGCACGTGCGCCCCCCCCCCCCCCCCCCCCCACTCGAAGAAGTGGCGCCTGCCTTTTCGCCCGAGGGACAACTCCTTGTCTGCCCCCGGGCTGCTCGCGATGACTCATAGCCAAAACAAGGAGGGAGCCCCCCCCCCCATGATTCCCAATACACGCCTCGAGAAAGAGGGGTGGCCGCCGTTTTCTCTTAGCGTAATTTCTTTTTTTATCTTTAATCTCTCGTCCCACCCTTCTTCAGGCTCCTTTTCTCTCTCCCCCAACCGCGCCATCTCTCTCCTTAGCGGTCGGTCCGTCTGCTTGACGCGTCTTGACGTCTGCTTGACGAGGCGCCCACCCTGTTCTCCTTGCGTCGGCTGGTGCTCGGGGTGTGCTACTCTCTCCGGAGCCACCGCGGCTTCGAATTTGAGCGAGCGAGGGAGTTGTTACGCGTTGCAACTCGGAAGGAAGACGAGACAACAACAACAAAAATGATGGCGGTGAAAGGCTGCTCAGCCGGGAAGTGGAGGAGGTTTCGAACTTGTTGCACAAGCACGGAGGCTGGCAGAAGAAGCAGAAGTAGCCTCGTAGCCTCCCCCGCACCGGGCAGACGTGCACGAACACACAAGGCTCGCTTTCAAAAACGAAAGGTTGAAGCGTAAGAGAAGAAAAGGTTGGGGGGGGGGGGGATGTAGTGGCGGCCTTTTACCGCAACGAAATGGAGACACGCCCAGTGCCGTCTGCCGCCAGAACTGGGCGCACTGTTTGAAAGGAAGTGAGAAGAGAGGCGTGATGGTGCCACGTGTGGATTGTCTGTACGTATACGTACGTGTCACCGTGTTCTGTGAAATTCAAGCCGAGTCGTGTACAGTTGTCATCTTACGTAACGGATGCCTTACTCAGTGGTCACTATACGTAGGTGTTGTTCGTTGTTGGGAACCTATAAGTGACTCAAGTTGGCGTCAAATATGTTTATTGAAAAGCCCCACATACCCAGAGGCGCGCATCCTTAGACTGCACTGTCTTCGGGACGGGCCCAGGAAAAACGGCCGGACACCCAAATACCCGTGGTCTGAAGTGAAGACGCGACAACAATGGTGGACGAAGAGGGAACACACACAGATCATGCTTAACCAACACGCCCAACTATCCATCTTAACCCCAAATAACTGTTGCAGAAGTCACAGAAAACTGTGTTGACCTCGTCGAAAATGCTTCGCGTTAGAAAAGCGGAAGGGGAGGGGGGGGGTCTCGAAGCCAGAAATGAGGTGGCGCCCTACGCGCGATCTTATCGTAGTTATCTCTTCCACCGCCGCGCTCAGCAGACATTCTTCCGAAAAGAGCAACGTTACTAGATTAGCTATAGATTAGCTGATCTAGTAACGTCGGAAAAAGACATCCGTTGCGACTGCAGCGTGCGGCTGCCACACCAGTACGTTGCAATCAAGACGATTAATTATGTACGTTGCAAATATAACCGACCGAATTGTGCGACCATATCGAAAGACGAAGTGTGCACATCGCAGTTGCCTATGCACCCGAAACACGTCGGTTAAAAGCTACCTGGGACCATATAGAGATCGAACCCGCCGAATACAGGGTCACGTGCTGGCCCTACTTTTTTTTATTATTCATTTAGAGAGAGAAAGAGAGAAACTTTGCGAAGGGGGTGGCTTCACTGAGAGTTAGCTTATGAAGGCTGGCTGCACGACGCAGTACTACCTCTTGTAGTTTATTGCTCCCTCGTATTTTACTCCCTTCGTCCATGGCTTCCGCTATACGCTGAAAGATAAGTAGACGACACCTTAGCCGTCACAAGCTGTGGGCGAGCATCTGAGAAAGTGGCGCTCTCTATGGGGTGATCCCCCCTGTAGTTTTGGTGTCAATACGCAGGAATTGCAAAAATAGAGAGCTGCTATGGACGAGCTATAGTCGCTGTTGAAACCAATCCCGCGTGCAAGGCCTCGCAAAGCAAAAAAAAAAAGTGTGTGTGTGGGCGGGGGGGGGGGGATGCTGCCTGCCGAGGTTGTTATTTAATTAGCTACCGTGAGTATAATGATACTATAATGATGACTATAGTACGTCGATTGGTCTAATCTTAGTGCTAATCGCTTCAGACGTTCTTATGGCTTTATTTATTGGGCTCTATCTACCCTTATAGAGTGGGGTGGTAGATTAATATGCAGAAGACAAAGGTAATGTTCAATAACTAGGCAAGGGAAAAAAGAATTCAGGATCACCAGTCAGTCTCTAGGGTTTTTACAGGAGTATGCTTATCTAGGTCAATTACTCACAGGGGACCCTGATCATGAGAAGGAAATCCGCCGAATAATGAAAATGGGTTGTAGTGCATACGGCAGGGATTAACAAATCCTGACTGGGAGATTAGCAAAGTCGTTGCAAAGTGGCAGTAAGTTGGAGGTTAACAAACGAGCTGGAGAACACGGCCTGCGCAAAGAGCGATGGAACGAGAAATTATAGGCGTAACATAACGTTAAGAGACAGGTAGAGAGTAGTGTGGATCAGAGAGCGAACGGGGATAGGACCCCGTAGGCCATGTAGTGCGTGAAGTACATAACCGGTAGACCGGCAAAGTTACAGAATGGGTGTCAAGGGAAGGGAAGCGCAGTCGAGGACGACAGAAAACTAAGTAGGGTGATCAAATTGCGAAACTGCAGGAACCAGCTAGCGCAAGACAGGGGTCGTTGGAGATCGCATAGAGTGGCCTTCGTCCTGCAGTGCCCATAATTATAGGCTAATGATGATGATGACCTACGCCTATTGACCTCAATTTCAAAGCTTGAGTTTCTAAACAATTGAAGGCAGTACCAGTGCATGCACATGCGTAATCATTGTGTGGCATTTTTAACGTGGTATCTTGTTGAATATGGTCCATTTGAAAAGTCACGAAGTCGTTTGCAGCCGGAAGCACGAAGTTTATGCAAATGCACACATTGTTCATCATTCCCATGATGGCATGAACTGCCGTGTTTTCAGCTCCCATATACACAGCGCCACATTTCCCTGTGTAGTATTTCTGGGAAACTCAATGGCGCCGCCGCCGATGCTCATTTGCTTCCGCAGTGCGCTGAATGAAAGTTGACGTCACCCTAACCGTGCTCCATAAACTGTGGCCAACGTGTGGGAAAGTAGCGCCCTCTAAGTGATTTCCCTGTTCTCTGGCGTGAGCGCACGGATAACCTTTGCAGTGCGCCGCCCGATGCTTCTTTGCTGGCAGAAACTCGACGTCTGCCTGACCGTGCGTTATAAGCTGTGACCAACATATAGGAAGGTGGCGCCCCATAGGTTATCTCTCTGCTTTGGCGTCACTGCGCGTAGGCATTGAGCTAATGCAGACTAGTCTCCGTTGAAACGAATCATCGCGTGCGAGGCCGGCCCTCAAAGGACAACCGACATCCATTCATCCACCGCTTCCGTTCGCTTGCAAACTCCTCGGGAAAGGACGGTGCACTGGTTTCGACCGACGTCGTCTGCTTCAACACCGCTCGTCTTCGTTATTCGTCTGTCCCCCTTCTTCTCCACTACCCCCTTACCCCGGAACTCGGGTGCACGACTGGGTCGCTGCGTTCTAAAAATGGCGGCCCTCGGTGCCGGCTTTCGTTTTTGCGGGCCCGCTGGCGAAAAACGGTCTTCCACCGCCGCTAGACTCCCTCTCTCGCTCTAGCGTGTGAGGCTCGCCAAAATAGACGCACTCGCGAGAGCAGCGTGCAGACGACGTCGGCAATGAGCACGTCGTCTGCTGAGCACGTCGTCTGCTGTACTTTTGTTTCCAAATACGTGCAACTTATACTGATTGTTAAAGGGAAACTTGAAGAGACACGCGAATTCAGTTTGCACTTGCACAGCCGTCCTGAGACTGAAATCCTAAAAAAGTCTACTATAATGTCTTTGGGCGGGAACAGGTTTAATTATTATCAGGCGAGAAAAATGGAAGGCCAACTTTCCTTTTTTTGAAATCCGCCCGAGCTGCACTACCGATGACAAGACGGTGGCCTGTGCAGCTTCATCGGGTCGCATGACGACTAGCGGTCGACCGAGCGAGCAGGAACGTGTACCAAAAGTTTTGGACGATGTTCTTTCTCCTCCCACCTGATTACCTTCTACGTCTTGGCACACACGCCATGCTTACACCTCCTAGGAAATGAAAACGAAACTGATGTGTAAAGAAGCTATCATATCGAAATAATAGGGGCGCTCTGAAGCTTGCCACTATTCACCCCCCCCCCCCCTAGGGTTTCGGGTTCTGGAGCGTTAATTTAGCGGGGAAAAGAAATTGAATAGTAAAAAAAAAAAAATGACGAGTAAAAATTGTCGTGTTGCAACTTCCTGAATAAATATTTTCCTATGAAGCAAAGTTTAACCAGCTCGCGCAGCTACAGGTTCTACTGACACTGACCTCATTTTGGAATTTCGGCCTCAACTTGTCGCTCGCCGTGCAACAAAATTAAGGTCTCTCAATTTAGCAAAACAATCCCGAACATTCTCAGATTAAGAATAAAGATTCGCTTTCGCTTGCTAATTAAACGCTGATATATCGCCGCCTAGCTTCTAGCTTCTGTCTTCAAAGAAGGAGGGATATTTGATGCCAGGAATACAAAGCTTTGATAAATTTGTCACATCTGTCGTACTGTCATTCTAACTCGGGCTAAACGCAGGGTAACCGGTGGTATTACTCTGGAGGCTGTTGTGGAATCCATCGTCATCTCCATATTTGTTAATTTTACATCGATCATCGCGATCATTTTGACTCTTATTAGGTCACGCGGCAGCTGCAGTGTATATCTGATTGGCTCGAAAGGCAAACACAGCGGAATTACACAACATGGCAGAATTTCAAATGGTGCAGGGGTGCGCGACCTTGTAACGTTTAGGAAAGGGAACCTTTCGCTTGCTCTCGCGCGATAGTGTCAGAATCGTTCTTTCCTCACCAAAAGATCCATTCTGACCATTCGCGCAAGGCCTAGCGAAAACACCCTTTTCACGGCGATACCATGGGCACCACCATGTTTGATCACGTGGTGACGCCTTCATGGCTTGCCTCACTTGCATCCGTGTTTACAACGGATGTACATGATGCCCGTGCGGCTCAACAAACTTCTCTTTCGGCGGATATCGTCGATCGTCACTGTGTGAGCTTTGGTCACAGCTTCAGATGACGTGTGAAGGATTTAGGATAGCTCAATATGCCTTCACCAAACGGCGTGAGTATACGGTACTTATACTAGAAGCGGGTTTAGAAATGCCTTCCAAGCTGTCCAGACTTTTCCGATTACGAATTAAATCAGGATCAGTGTGTTTCGCTCTTCGTTCTTTATTTGTCAAACACTTTGAAACAGTAGCTTGTCACGTTTCCGACTCAGTAACGTTCCTCGGTGCGGTCACTATATGATTATTTTCTGCCTAATCGTTCACGGGTGTGCTCAGTTGCGATAGAGTTGTTCTGGCATGCGCACAAGGCCTGGGACTTAAATGCTCTGTACTCTGTAATAGCTCGTAGCAAAGACTTATTATAGCTAGTCGCTCGCTTACTCTGTGGAACGACACGAAACGTTCAGCTTATGACATTGGCGTACTGTCAGTGTATAGTCGCCGTAACTCTTGCTTCGGCGCACTGATTCAAGAGTACGCCCATTCACAATATTCCTGATACGATAGAGCACGCGTAAATTTGCGTATCAGCTGCGGCGGACGTGTGTAGATAACGTGCGAGGAACTTTGCCCCGAAGCGGTGCAACTCCATTTATCGTTGTGTAAGAGCGTGCACTCACTCTTGCCGAAGTTCCAGGTATGACTTCCTTTCTTTGGAGGTTCGCGATATAACGCTGGCGGTTGAGTGATTTATTTTTTTTAATCCTCCAGGAAAGCCGCGCATCGCCAAGGACCGGCAACACAGGCAGTCCGTTTCTTGTGTAGCAGCGGTATGTGAACTTGGCCACACAGATTCGTTCTGTTCCTTAATAGGCCAGCCATTATCTTTTTTTTTTTTTTCGGCCAACGACTGCACGCATCTTCCCTCTTCCGTTCCACATTTTTGCAACATGAGTGGAGCACAGTGCGTTAGCGAACACTATAGTGAACTAGAATACTTTCTAGTGGCGCGACCGGTGGCTGCTGGGGCCAGCTCGGCTGAAGCGAGTTGACACTGACGGCCGCCAGGGGCGCTGCTGCGCCTTTTCCTAGCCTCCGGCGCGCGCGTTGGCAGCACATGGCAATGCGGTGTGTGATTTAGCTCGCTTCGCGCGCGCGCTGTCACGCAGTTAATTTTACTTTGGCGTTCGTATCTTGCTGTTAAGTAGGGATAGCAGTGAGCAGGAACTATGTAGCATCAGTGTCAGGGAATTTAACGAAGTTATGGCGAAAAGAAGAACTGATTCCCACTGTTTTGCGCCAGGCTGCCGCACCGGCTACCCGGGCGCGCCTAAAGCATCGTTGTTTGCCGCACCAAGAGACGACGAGTTGCGAGGGAAGTGGGAGCGGAACATGCGAAGGCACGACAAGAGCCTCACGGAACTATCAGCAGTGTGTGAGCACCATTTTGAAGCCCACCTCATATTGCGCGACTACGTTCACGTAATCGACGGCGTTGAAGTGCGTATACCCAGAGGCAAGCCGTCGTTAGCTCCCGGTGCCATTCCGACGCTGCTGCCTGGGTGTCCAGCCTACCTCTCTGTTAAAACCCCTAAACAGAGGACTGAAAGGAAAAGATCTGCTTGTCAAACAATTCCACCACGAAGCAAGAAGCCGTGTCAGGACGTGAACAGCGCTGACAACGAACATCAAGAGCCGGGAGAGCTGGCTGCTACAGAATCCTCGCCTTTCTCGTTTCAGGCGCTCCGTGGACTCGCTCCTTCGACGAGCTGGTGCCGCTTCGAGGACGAACGTTTCGGGTTAATTTTTGCGACGTCTTCTTTGAAAATGCAAGCAAGGCTTGTGATTACGCATGAGCGAGCTGTGGTTTTCAAGCCTGTCGGAGGCAAAGTTTGTGCTGACATTTATTACCAAGGAGTGATGTGCACAGAAAAAACAGTTGCCTCTGTTGGCGACGCTGCAACTGTACTGCAGGATGCCGAAGCAACTTGTGTTTGCAAGGGAGCAATGACGGATGATGAATATAGGCAGGTGTTACCGAACTTGACGGTGAAACTTCAGGCAGCAACATGCAGCAACGGACTCTGCGTCTTCAGCATAAAGTCGTCTACTCGTCTGCATTTTTTCACGAAGAGCATTAATCGAGCCAGCGACAGCAAGCGGCAGGCGTCAAAGCACCTTAAATTGAGTAGGTGCTGAACAAGGCAATGGCAGGGAAGTTGTGGATTTTTGCAAACAAGATTTTTTTCTGATCATTTCTGAACTGAAGTCAGTTGTAAATAAAAGCTTCATATGGTGTTCATGTGTACATAGCTGTGACATCAATTTTATAATTATTACTACATCAAAAACAACACCAAAACTCACATCATAGCGGTAAATCGATCATATTTACAAGACCATTGACTTCTCTGAGCCATATATGAGCTCAAAATGCCGCATAAAATTTAGCTTAAACGGTTTACTTCTGAAAGTGTGTGGACAATAAATGGCTGTGAGTACACACACTAAATGGCATTGCTTTCGGGTCTTGATCTTCAAACCACAGCAATGGTCGCGCAAATAATTTGCTCTGTATGTCATGCTGACCGCTTGTCATTCTGCGATGGTGTTTTGCGCCAAAAAATCACTCTGCAAGTCGGAGTTTAGCAGACGACGCGACAGTAGGAATGTTGTATCCTTGCTTAGGTACGTGGTTTTCGGACGCGTTTCAATAATTAACAAGCCTAGTCACTGTAACTGACAGGCGGAGAACAGCAAGAAGTAATAAATGAGCGATTCTTATTAGTAAATGAGATGAAAAACGCAAGATGACAGACGACCTTTTCAAAACTACGCGAATTCCTGTGCCTATGAAAAGTTGCGGTGGCGCCATCTCATGGCGTCAGTTAGAAAACGGCTCGCCTGCGCCTCGCCGCTCGCGCCACTAGAGAGTATTCTAGTTCACTATAGCGAACACCCAATCGCATTTCCGACAGCCGATCGCACAGTATAGCAAAGCAGAAGGGGTAATGGTTTCGTATTCGTTCGCTTTCGCTGAGGCAACCTGCGGCACGCCGCCGAAAGCGCCATCTCGTTCCTCTAGAGCGAACTGCTCTGTGAAAAGGGTCTGTAGTGCCTTTGGGCCCTGAGAGTATTTTTAATAAATAAAATAAATAAATAAATACGAGATCGCGCACTCCAGAATAGCGATCCCCGGCATTCCCATACATGCAACAGCATCTCGGCACCAGTTTTCCCTCTAGGTAACCTTAGAGTTTTAACCCACCCCCACCCCCCATTGACGCTGCGTATGGTTTTGGTTGGACGCCAGCTCCCGGCTCCTGTTGCCGCATTGTGCGCAAACGCGTGGCTTCGCTTTCGGGACGCGTGGCGCGAGCCTCGCAAGATTTTTCGTCTGCTCGTCCCCGTTCGTCGTTGCAGACGTCATTCTCTCGTCTGTTTTCTCTTTTCTTTTTCCTTACTCTCCTCTGGCGTATTACTCACAACCGGGTCTAATTTTGACCGCCAGGAAAACCCTCGGTTGGAGGGGCAAAGGGGGAGAGGGACGAAACGGAATGCACTGTTCAGGGCGCGCGGCTTGGTTCTGGTTTTGTATGCACTTCTGCTGCTCTGCCGGCGTAGTGGTCGGGAAAATGAAAGGAATGGGAGCTGGAGGAGGGGTATGGCGGGTCGGACTGAAGTTGTGACGTCATGAAGAAGCTGCGGTGCTGCTGTCACATTCCGTAGTACCGAGACACCTTGATTCCGTGCCGGCTAAAGAAACAAAAATGTGTTGTTTGTTTTTTTAGTCTTTACTTGCGTGAACTTTGTGGGAAGGCAAGTCTAATAGGCTTGGCCAAATTTTCGAGAGTTTCTTTGCTAAGATTGTTCGAAACAGGAAGCAGTTGTTGATTTAGTCATGCGATTCTCGTTTCAAGGCCTTATACATCTATACACCCCGTCTACTTCGATATGGCGCTTTAAAGATGTCACTCAAAGAGTGTCCGAGCAAGTCCCCTTCCGAAAGTTTTCGGAATTCCGTAGTGTTTTTCTATTGGGTTTTCTTTTGTCGAGTTCAATACACTTTCTGTTGAAACGCTATTGAATGGCGTGCACGATGTTTGCAAGAAGTCACTGCGCTTCCTTGCGCCGATATCGTCCAAACATCGTGTGTTCTCATTTTCCGCAAATCAATATGACCAACGAACAATTGCCGTTCGACGCTTACTGGCTCTAGTTGTTCAAAGAATCGGCTTGCTCAGAATGCACAGAGAAATTATACCAAGGACGAAGTTTGTTCTGTTCCAACACTTCACTGTAAGCTATACCGCAAAGAGGCCTGTCATAGCGTGCATGATTGCAGTCTATGTGATCGTAACTTGGAAAACGGTCGTGTGGTGCGTGTACAAAGTAGTGCGCGTTTGCATCAACGCTATCGTAATGTGCACATTTTGTGCATGCTGATCTGTAGTTGGAAGAATTCTTCAATGGAGTGAGAGAGAAAGAAGGGACCGACCCAAGACGATAGCACGAAGCCAAAAAAAAAAGAAAAGGAAAAAAGCAACTTGTTCGGGTTTTTCGCAAAGAAAGTTTCGCATGGTCGCTCTTATACGATCCACGAGGAAAGCGCTTCGCATTGAAAGGCAGCCTTTAATTAAGAGATACACTAAATTAGTTTAAAGTTGTGTGAAGTGCATTTTTTTCGAAGCACAATGTTTCTTTAAAGTAATTATCTAACCCACCGTGGTTGCTCAGTGGCTATGGTATCGGGCTGCTAAGCACGAGGTCGCGGGATCGAATCCCGTCCACGGAGGCCGCATTTCGATGGGTGCGAAATGCGAAAACGACCGTGTACCTATTGATTTAGGTGCACGTTAAAAGAACCCCAGGTGGTCCAAATTTCCGTAGAGCCCCCTTCTGCGTCGTGACTCGTAATCAGGTCGTGGTTCTTGCACGTAAAACCCCATAACTTAATTTTTAATTTAGTAATTATCGAAAAAAAAATACAACGTAGCTCCTGGGAAGACGAGAGAAGTGTCCTAAGAGCGAGATTTTCATCGGACAGAAACTTACTGGTGCCCTGAAGCTCACAGGCAGATCTTACGGCGCAGGAGTTTTCCCTCTCATCGGTTGGTGCTATGAAAGGCACGCGCTTCTATTGTGCGCATTTTAACGCGATAGCGTTAAGGAGCTCGTGTCGCAGAAAAGCCGGTGTCGTCGGCGTCGGGTGTCGGCGTCGGCGGCGTTGACCGTGAGCGATAAATCACGGCAGGCGCTTCATAAATAAAAAGCAACTTCCAAGATTGGCCCGGCGGGAATCGAACCCAGGTCTCCGGAGTGTGAGACGGAGACGCTACCACTCAGCCACGAGTTCGATGCTTCCAAGCGGTGCAAACGCGCCTCTAGTGAATGCGGTGTTGCCTTCGAAACCAGCCGTGGAAAGTTATACTGCGGTGTATATCGGTAATTATGAACATGTAACGTACAGAAGTCACAATTACACGAGTTGCGAAGTGCGTTTCCGCTGCATTTCTTTTGCGCTTTCCGCACACGCAGAGCCATCTTGCGGCAAACACAGAAGACCCCCTCCTCTCAATGTACGGCGCTGCCCCGACAGGAGGCGCGCCGCGCGCGCATTGGGACCGCTGCCAGGCGCGTCGCGGGACTCCCTCTCCCCTGACGACGCTTCACCGGGCTCCCGGTTTAGATTACTATCTATCTCTCTGCCCGTGCCGATCACGACGTTTGGCTGGCGTAGATCGTTTCCCCTCCGAGACACCGAGTTCTTTGGTTCGTTTCGTTCGCTCAGGCGCACGTTTCGTTGTCGCGCCGAACGCTGCGTTGCTCGACGTTCACCGCGTGATAGGTGGGCGCTAAGTCCGATGCGGGGCGCATCGTAAGTGATTGCTGTGCCGTAGCGCATTGTCTTATACCCCTTGGCGGGTCGACGGGAACGCTGTCGCGTCCCACTCTTGAAGGCGAAGCTTAAGCGTCCTCCAATTTTTTTTTTCCCTAGGCCGCGCATTTGAATATCCGACCCCTATATACCTCGCGAGTGGTTGGCCTCGGCCACGCGCTGGCAGCATTCCCAGCTGGGTTTCCCTTTTATGGTTTGCTGTGCCTCTCACAACGCCGTGCCGACCGGTTTATTTGTTCACTCATTTCAATAATCGTCTTCTCTTCTTCTGCTTCTTCTGCTTCTTCTTGTTCTTCTGCTTCTTCTTCTTCTGCTTCTTCTTCTTTAAAGGAAAGCGACTTGTTACGGCAACCAGCTTGCTTTGGGAAGACGAGTCGAACCGATTTGTTTCTCGCATGCAACTATAGCTCGCTCGACAACAGGTCGGCCTCGGCTCCCACGTAGCAATCGCTATGCGTTTCGAATCGTTTGGCGATGACGTCAGCGCGACTATATATATTCGTGCGCGGAAACGCACGTGTCACGTGATGTATCGATTCTCTGTAGTCCTGTACCGTATGTTTTCGGGCTTACGGCGCCGGGCATCTGAAAGAGTGATCGACGGGGCGAGGGAATTAGCGCGAAATAAATTTGGCAGCGCCGACTGAGTTTACAAGCTCTGTCCGGCAAGCGAATCTTGAAAGAAGGTCCAATTGAACGTCGCCCACGGACCGACAAATACTTTCTTTTTAGTAGACTTCTACCGCGAGCGGAACCGCCCCACATAAATAATGCGTTCAAGGCATCGTTTAAAAGATATGTGCTAATTTGTCTGGCGATACATCTTTATTTTATTTCGGAATTACTACGGAGATTCATTACATGAAGGAGGGAAAAGAAATAAGCTACGTTAAACACACACGAATAATATTTTAACGTGTATGTGCAAAAGAAATACAATATTCAGCGCTAAAGCGAACTCAGAAATGCATATAAGTGTTTTCATTAAGGGAACCTTTAGCTTGGGCCCAACTCCGACGCGCTTATTCAAATAAATGTAAAACGCGAAAACGCGTTTCTGAGATAACCCCTGGACCGATTTTAGTGAAATTTGTTGAATTTGAGAGACATCGTTGAATTCTAGTGACTGTTGGCAGCGGAATTTTTATTTAGATCCTGAAATTTCTCAAGAGAACCTTCAAAAATGGGAAAGTTCGGAAGACATGGAAGCACGAAGTTTAATACAAGTTAATAGTCCTGCATCAACAAAAGATAGCGCGGTTCTGTAAACGCCATCCATTAGATCATTCAAAACGGACAAATTGAATGTGTCAATTTACATCTTACGTGAATTATTACGTTGTGTAGAAGGGTTCTGCAAAAGCTGCATTTCCACATTACTAATATTTTTTTTTAGATTCATGTGTAACATATCAATTTTGTCCGCTTTAGATGTATTATTAGATGCAGTTCATCTAATTGTGATATCGTTTTTCGTTGTTGAGTTACAGAGTTGTAAACTCGATAGTTTCGTTTTCTCAAAATTTGCGATTTTTGCCAATTCGAAACCAACAGTCACTAGATTTAAGTTATTCTCTTAAATTCAACAAACCTCGTCAAGTTTCGTGCAGTGGTTGTCGAGAAAAACGAATCCTCCTTTCACATGTATTTAGATAGGAGCACCCGAGCTAAAGCTTCCTCTTAACGTTCTCATTTAAATGCGACAAACCTCATGAAATTCGGTGGAGTGGATGCCAATGAAGCAAAAAGTTTTCTCCCTTTTTATGTATTTAGAAGCTTCTGAGGTAGCACTTCCTTTAGCAGCTGTCTGTTAACGTCGTCTTGTCCGTTACGATACGCGATATGTATTGCGACCAGACGATCCTTGGTTTCCGTGTCAACCGCGGTTACTGTTACGCCTATTTTTAAACACTTCCGTGTGCATGTATATAGTCTTTTTTTTTCTTTCCTACTTTTTTCTTTTTCTATGTCACCGGTCTCGCGTTACCGGGAATGAAGGACGGCAGCTCAAATTGTGAGCTTGGCTTGCTTAGTGCTCTAGTTTCACTTACTGAAATGGAGACTGGACTGCTGCTGATACCGTCGCGTAAGTTCCGACCCCGCAGCTTCGTGTGAGGTTTCTGACGCATCCTTAACTTTGTTCGCGTGCGTTTCCTGCAATGTACATCTCATGTTTCCTACAGTGGTATGAATCATCCTGTTTATCCTTTCTTTCTTTCTTTTGTGTCGTGTGTTGGGCGTAGTTTGTGCTGTCGTCGCCTGCATGTGAGGACAACGGTGAATGGTGAATCATCGCACCGGTCAATACCTGTCGCCTGCATGACGTCTGTCATGGAGTGGTTGCTCACCTCTCCTATTCGTAATATCTTCCAGTTATAGCTTTGCAGTGTAGTGTTGCTTTGTTGGCATCGTTGTTCAGAAATGTCTGCATCCAGACGACCGAATTCACCCAGCCACTGCAGTCATACATAATGCGTGTCTGTTGGCTGTGTTGGCTGTTCGCACAGTAATAAGTGCGACCTCTTTCTATTGTTTGTTAAATTGATTGATTGATTGATTGATTGATTGTCATCGCTGCGATGCAGGGTTTTGTTCTAACAGAGTTGATAGCAGACGGCGACGCCGTTGCGTTCCCACAAAATGTACTGTATTTGTTATTTCACTTTTGCGTGACCGCTCTTTTTGTCGTCACGTTGCTCGCATCTGCCAGGGAGGCCTGCGTACGTATCCGCCATTTGGTCCGTTAAACGTTTGCTACGTGCGAAATAAACCACCAGTTGAAAATCCTGTCGTCCTCTACACTCGTCTCGGCGCCTTTGTTCCCCCATCTCCAGAGCAGTTATAACCAGGCGCGGAAGGCTGCAAACGAGTGATGGGGATCACGACACGGCTACCGTGCCCGCGTCGTCTGCTCTGCTTCTTCTGTGCAAAGCGAGAGAACAGCAGCAGAAGTCGCGGCCCGGCGCGCCCGTCACACTCGTGCGCGCCAGAATGCCCTGTTTTCGTTTGGGGGCGCGGGCGTCGGCGAGCCTGGATGGATGGATGGAGGTCGCCACCAGAATAGTATTGCGTCAACACGGTCTCCGCTGCCGGCGATGAACTGGCAACGGTGGCGTCGGGTGGGCCAACCCCCACCTCCTCCCTCCTTTTTCACCTCGACCTTCTTGGCAGGGAATTCCGCGGCCGAATTTTTTTTCGTGCGCCCCGGGGCTGTCGTTTGGGGGCAAGACGACGGGCCAGCGGGAGCATCTGCTGACGAGTGCCCCGAGGAACGCGCGAGAAAACAGCGCGTGCGCCCTGAAATGTGGGCCTTTCGAAAATCGCTGCGGCGCTCACAGGAGGCCAAGGGAGGCTTAAGCCGGGCCACCGGGGCACCGGGTTCTTCGCTGTTTGTTCGGTTTTTGGCGTGGTTTATTCTTGCCCGCAATTTAGGCTACCATGAAGGACAAGTCGACAACGCCGAGTGAATTAATTAGCGTTGGGGCACGGTGTGCGTCCTGTACTACATGCATTGAGTTTCTTAAACCCTCGCGACTCCGAGAATTAACTGGTAGTTGGTTCATGTGTCTTCGTCGTCACGGAAAATTGCCAGAACACTCAAGCGCGCGATGTCTGTGTGCTCCTTCTTATCCCGTACCCGTCTTAATTCTAGCGCTGTTTTCCCGTTTTCGTGGCTCCATATAGAGCTGTTTTACCAGAATCGAAGGCAGTGGTCGGCAGTGCATGCGCCTTGTATTTCCCCCGTTCAAGCAGCGAATCTTCCACTGAAGCATTCGGTGTTGCGCCGCTTGTAACGTGCATACTTGGTTCCAGAGTTCTCAGTTTGAACTCGTGAAAGTCGTTGGCCCGTGGACCGCATGGCAATGCGCACGTTGTCGTGGAAGCGATATGGATCTGTGTATATAGGTCGATCCAAGCTCGCTATAAAACGCCCATGTGAACGGGGCGTTTTGTATTCGTTTTCACCATGTACTTACGTACTCCACTGATATACAGCTAGCGGCGTGTTGACTTTGAAAATTGATACGCGTCGACTTATATTGTTCTTTTCGAATTGGCGAGCGTTGGTCAATAACTCATTGAATCATATTGCTTGAATAGCGCCGTGTGCTACACGAGCATCTTGGAGAGAAGTGAAGTCGTACAAGGCTGTCTCACTGTGTATCCGAAGACAGTGAGACATTTCCGCATTCCCCTCACTGAGCGTATTGTAGTGCCGTGAGTATATGAGTGACTGTACATCGCTCATCGGCTGACAGGGCTGTCCACGTCTCTGAGCGATTACGTCTAAAGTAAGAAAAACTTGTCGCACCGCGTTATATACTTAGGTGACGCTCTCGTCAGTCAATGAAAGTGTGCATTTCCTGTGAGAGCGGCACTCACCGAGCAATTTCTCTTAAAGAATTGCTGTCACTCTTCGGGACAGCAAAAAAGTATACTATTCAAGACAGCCCCGTACGCGCCGAAGCGTGCCTTTTTTTTTTTTCCTAAGTACCGTGTTTAGGCGACAACCACATGAAGCGTATTTCCAGCGTCGCGTCGCTTTGACCGGCGTCGGCGCGTCTGCTTGCGCGCTGCACGGACGCCACGCTCTAATTGCGGCCCAAAACCATTTCCCGCGTGATTACAGAGGAAAGGGAACGTGCGTGGTTATCGCGCGACACGAAGTGGGCGTTAATAGACAGTTTTAGTACTGCGTCATGACGATACGTACGCAGCACGCAAGGGCTTTGCGGAACGTAGGAGCGCGTGTCGCGTTGGGGCTTTTAGTACTGCGAAATGCCTACGTACGTAAGAGGGCGAGCGTTAGACGCCGGGCGCGTCGGAGCGTATGGCCGTGTCCGCCAGTACGTCAAACCGTCGGCCAAACTAGACGCTGTTGATCTCGCTAACGTGATGTAACGTGTGGGCGCGTTACCGCTTCGTCGGACTATATTTAGGCCTTTAAGAGACTCTACTTTTAATGCGGATATAATACACGAATCATATCGAGAAAAATAAAAAAAACGAGTACTTGCTTTCTCAGGCTGGCACGGTCATTTGCGACAAACTGCGCCAAAAGCAGGTCGAGCCTTTCGCGCAAACAGCACACACTGAACACTTCCTCAAAAACAAAGTTCCTATTTTTGCTATGCATTCCCAATATCAATGTACAGGGTCTGGGAATGGCTTCTGCGCGTTCACTTCACGCAGCAAAGCCAAATCCTAGGCCATTGAAAAATACAGCCTTCCACTAGTCGCCTTTGACGCTGCCATTTTGGGAAACTCCTTTGTCTCGCGCTCTCCCGAACAAACGAGAACCACGAGAGCAGCACGCAAGGCTCCCTACGTACGCACGCAAGAATCGGATGCGTGCGTACGCAGCGGCCGCGTACGCATCTCGTAGCGTTTGTGTTGCGTTCTGCACATGCGCAGTTTGCAGAACGCAGCGATCTTACGTACGCAACGCCGTTGCGTACGCTACGTACGCAGTACTAAAACTGCCTAATTCTGACGCCGGTCGCGCCGCCGGAAAGGCGTCCAAAATACGTTGCGTGCTGGCGGAACCACACGCAACGTATTTCGGACGCCTTTCCGGCGTCGAGTGCTAGCGTGAAATGACACGGGCGGGTGAAAACGGGACGCGGTGCTAGATTTTTTTACGGTTTGGAAGTCTATAGCCTGTGTATCGTCGCCTTCCCTTCAGTCCTCCTTGTCATTTTTCAGCTAGAACAACGTTTACCGTCTGCAGGGTCATCTGATTCAAAGGACTCCGGCGTCAACCAGAAACAACTGTTGCCGAGTTTTTCACTCTTAGCTTTATTCACTTACCCTGAAGAAGCACGGAAGCACCAAAACATTAGGAAATAGATCAGCATGACGTGCTGAAAAGTACTCCAGCATGGTCAGAGCACCCGATTATGTGACTGTTTAAATGTGGTGGATGCTGTTCGCTTTCTTTTTTTTTTGCGATGTTTGCAAATAATTGTTTATATTTCTTTCTCCTGTACTGCCGGGAAGAGGGTGATAAGGATTCATCGTCGTCTCTTATTCTGCACAATTTACGCTAGTCGTGTCAGCACTGTCTGTAATTGATCGCATGTGCCGCTGGCGATTAAAATTGCGATGGTTCACGCACATACACTGCAGCTTATTTTCTCTGAGGTAGCAACTGCATATTGCTTCTTGTGAGGTAATAAACTGCTTCTCCTACTTCTCATCTGCCTTGCTTGCATTTCCTTTCTTGAGAACTCTGTGCTCGCTACTTTCCTTTCGGGAATGCCGTGTCACGCTGATAATGTGCAAGCCGTTCGTGACTGGGAATTACCGGCTCGCAGCGTTAAAGAAAGGAAATGCGGCCAAGACAGATGGCGATTATTGTTGTGGGACAAGGTACAACCCAAAGGGTGTAAACTTTTAAAAGTGTTGTCTATTTGACTTTCCGCTTTCGAGAGTTATCGTATACTCAGGAGTGGAGTAACCTCACTCGTTCGCTCTTCTGGAGAAGCGTGTTCACTCAGCTTGTGCCAAAGCGAGGTGAATGTACAAATCTTGGAAGTATTTCGAACAGAACTGAACGGCAGCGTTAGTAACAAGATTGACGATATGTTTTAATGTCGTGTTCAGCCGAAGTGCGGGGAGCTTGTTTTGCACGTACCAAATTGTATTCCGCTGTGATTCCACTTATCTTGACGTCACGGGCCTGATTAATCTTGAGTGTATATATATATATATATATACTGAAGATTAATCAGGTCTGATATTTTCTACAGCAAGAAATTCACTCTGAAAAAACGCGAAATCGAAACCTAATGTCTGCATTTTCCACACCAGTTTGCTCTCATGTCATGGGTCTTGACTGAGTTGGTTAGGGCGTAGTTGATTGTTCATCAGTGAAGAACCATTACACTGCATTCAAAACAAAGAAAGTTTTGAGAACAGCATTAAAGTGGTCCAAATATGAGAAAATTCTTTTGAGGCAAGCACAGAGTCATGCGCCGACATATACCGGCGATCACGTTTAGGCACGAAATTAAAATAGAGAGATATAGGGGAAGGTGAATTCGGCTTCTGTTTTCTTGAGTAGTAATCAACCTTTTTCCACCAGTCGAATAAAAATATACATATTAAGGAAGACTTTACTAGTCTAAATTGATTTAGTGTTGCTATTTATAGCCTCCACCTAAAGGCAGTTTGTGGTGGTTTGGCTTTTCCCTCTGGGAGAAATGATTTAAAGTTTGAACCTGCGCGAGTGCTGATGATTCAGTTCAATTTGCTCACTTTTTCCTCACTCCCCCCCATTTTGTGCAGACCTTCACGGCATGGTGCAACTCCCACCTTCGCAAGGCGGGCACCCAGATCGACAACATCGAGGAGGACTTTCGCAACGGTCTCAAGCTGATGCTGCTGCTCGAGGTGATCTCGGGCGAGACACTGCCCAAGCCCGACCGGGGCAAGATGCGCTTCCACAAGATCGCCAACGTCAACAAAGCGCTTGACTTCATCGCATCCAAGGGCGTCAAGCTCGTCTCCATCGGTGCCGAGGAGATCGTCGACGGCAACGTCAAGATGACCCTCGGCCTCATCTGGACCATCATCCTCCGCTTCGCCATCCAGGACATCTCCGTTGAAGGTGCGTGTGTGTAGGAATTTAGTTTCTTCGCTCTTATGTGTGGTTGAGGTTGGCATGGCCATGCCCATGACGACCTCGGTGGCCACGACGAAGCGTAAAGCGACCGGTCCCGGTGGTTGTGGTTATTCGATGGTGGTGGTGGGGGGCTCCAGGATCGCTGAGTAAACTACAGATGACGTGCAGGTGCATTTGTATTGCAAATGACTGGGCTTAAGTTGGACAGACATGTTAATGACAGACGTACACAGCACCTGTGTGTGTCCCCATATCTCATGTATGTGGGTAATGCCTTTTTCCTAGTGCGATGCTTCAAACACACACACACATGCACAAACGCACGTACACATGCAAGCACATGCTCTCTCTCTGAGAAGCACACTATCACTCTGCCTAAAGCAGCACGCTATGCAGTGGGTTTTCAGTGTTGCTGTACTGTAATCAACAATTGAAGCACAAGCAGCGGAGTTGGCGTGGTGTTTGCACAATCAATAGGCGAAAAGCACAAGGCAGCCACGAAGCTGTATGACCAACTCTGATGTGCCAAGAACAGCTCTCATGACACGTATTGCAGTTGGTCGTGCATCTTCGTGTCCTCTGTTTGTTGCTTGGTTGTGCAAAAAAAAAGAAAAGAAAGCATACAATCCACTGTTTGTCTTTCATTGGGGTACGTGCTCTCCAACGCTGTGTGCCTTTGGAAGCAATGCAGCAACCCTGGGCGAGCCACGCAGCTTCAGCTTATCAGCGCTGCACACAACTGGCGACCTTATGTGGGCAGGGGCACGTGCAAGGCTGCTCGTGCATGTTACGATCAGGCTCGCTTATCGTAGCCACTACAGTGTGCCAGTCTGGCATCTGTTTACACATCCCCCCCCCCCCTCCTTTCTTTGGTGACCTTCAACTGCACACTGGAAAGAAACATAACCCCACCGTAGTGTGCACAACCCCCCCACTCCCTCGCTCTGTTAATATCTGTAATGTTATAGGGCAGTTTAAACAAGTTTATTTCTTTTGTGTGTGTGTGTGTGTGTGTGTGTGTGTGTGTGTGTGTGTGTGTGTGTGTGTGTGTGTGTGTGTGTGTGTGTGTGTGTGTGTGTGTGTGTGTGTGTGTGTGTATGCTCAGCCTTTTACCAGCCATCGCAAATTGAATTTAGGCGCGGTAGTTGAGATGAAGACACATGTAGTAACGGCGGACATGTGGGGCGACAATGGCCACATGCCCGCCTCCCCCCCCCCCTGACAAAAAAAAAAGATTGTACCAGGATGCCACCTGCCCAGCCCCCTCCCCCATTAGGTCCTGGTCAAGTGCGTGACCCCCTCCCTCCTGCCAAAAAAAATTATTGGCTGCATCACTGGATGAAGACATTGTTACGATGAGTCTCTCAAAGCTCATTTTTGCTAGCACAATCAGCCACACATGCAGCTTTAGGTTTATTGGTCTAGTGATCTTCAAATCTGAAAACAAAGCCTGCTGCTGGCTTGAATGCTTATCTAACCTATTCATTTCTGATCACTTCAAATCTAAACTTGACTTCTTGTTAATCCTTCCTTTCCATCATCACTGTTGTACTTTGGATATATGTACTTGCATGGGCCATTGATTGGGCACTTAGATGCCGAATTGAGTCTGAATCATCTGTAAATGTGAAGGCTAATACTATATTCACCTAAAATACATGAAAAACTATGCAATAAATGAAATTGTAATGAAAAACTAAGGAACAAATGAAAAGATGCTGCTGCGAAGGGATGTGCACAGTACAGAAATGCGTAATTGAGGTTCAACTAAAATCATTTTTTGTCAATATTGTGTTTAACGAATAAATTTTCATCATCTTACAGCTATCAGCAAAGCCTTGCACCTAAACAGCCAAAATATCCTTAGTATATAGGAAAACAATTCTCATTGCTCTTGAAGCATGTACTTTCACTTTCTTATAGTGAATCAAGATTAGGAAAATTTGCAAGACGTTACATGGGCTTCTGTTAGGTCATCTTGGCTTCCTTAATTTGAAACACTCTGCATAAATCGGTCCTTAAGTTTCACCCATTTGTCACCCCCACCATATGTTAGTGAAGGTGTGGGGGTCTGAATGTGTTAATCGAGATTCAAATGATGCATGGCCATTGGTCATTTTTTGTTAACTGGACTCTTTCTTTTTTCCGTTGTCTCATATGTGTAGAGATGACCGCTAAAGAAGGTCTGCTGCTGTGGTGCCAGAGAAAGACTGCCCCCTACAAGAACGTCAACGTCCAGAACTTCCACCTCAGGCAAGATTACATGCACATATATCATTTCTCTGGTTTCATCATTAACATTGCTCAAAGGTGGGAGAGGAGGGGAGAGCGAGGTAAAGAAAGAAGAGAAGATGGTGCACAGGAACAGTTATTCAATACAGTAGGAATTAGGTCCTCTTCTTGCAGACCACTTGTTTCAGCTGTGGGTACAGCTTGCATAACTTGCACAGCTGGCCATACAACAACAGAGACACTCAGGCCTCTTCCTTGTGTACTCTTGCGCCAGCCCGCACATGTGCCAATTAAGATAGTATCAGTTGGATGAATGCATGGGGCTTTCACAGGCCAGTGCCCTACTTAGCTCAGAAGGCATGCTGGCTGGCTCTTGGCAAACCTTACTCTTGCAGTGTTGATGCGGATGTTTCAGGCAAGGATATCATCTACAACTGAGTTGCCAAGTGTAACCCATTTCATTACGGTACATTTCAGAGGTTTTCAAGAATTATTAGTATGCTCACATTATGAAGAACAAATAAACCTTACTCAACTAAACACCTTGTCCTTGTCCATCAGGAAAGGTTTTCCGGATGGGCAGGAAAGTTTCTGGCAGCTAGATGAGTCCCAGCTTTAGTGTCAGGGTCACACCATTGTCACACCATTGTCACACCATTGTCACCAGGTAGCAGCACTACTGCCGGGGCCTTGGTCGCATGCCATGTTCCGATTCTGTTGGCACTTGCACGAAATTGATGTGTGATGACATGTCAGAACATTGTTACCTTCATGGCGCTGATGCTATAACTGAGCGCCGTCCTCCCATTACAGCTGGAAGGATGGTTTGGCTTTCTGCGCCCTCATCCATAGACATCGTCCCGACCTCCTCGACTATGGAAAGCTCAAGAAGGTCAGTACATGGTTAATTGTGCTAGCACTGCATTATGCAAGCTGCTTCTGACACTTTGTTGAGCTTTACATTTTAACGCTGCTCCTCCCTTGTGCAGGAGAACCCATTGGATAATTTGAACCTGGCTTTCGACGTTGCTGAGAAGCACCTGAACATTCCCAGGATGTTGGACGCTGAAGGTGAGGACTGCACAATGCTACTTAGCTGTTTTAACATGGTTTAACGTGTTAGTTAACATCTTGTTTAAATATACTTTAATGACGCTTACACTTGACAGACTTCGAGCAAGTTAAGGTGCGGTAGGCTTGGCCAGTGCCGTGTGACACTGGGTAATAGGTGTGTCATTAATTAAAGTTTTTAACGCCTTTTTATTTTTTGTTAGCATCTTAAGTTGCTGTTCAACAACTTGTACATGATTTTATTCAACACCTTGTATCTATAAATGTAAAAACAGCCATAGAAGTAGTGGCACCCAATATATATTGATTGACTTTTTTTTTTTACCAAACATCGTACATCACTTTGTATGGAGGTCAGTTGTCGTAATGTTGTAACATGGGTTACTGTTTCTAATGTTGCCCTCTGTTGTCTGGCAAGCACACTGGAAATGCTTGCTTTGAAAATAGTGCTGTAATGCATCAAATGGAGTAGACTTTACAACAGGCTATGTTTAGATTAATCATCCATTAAGTTGAATCTGACCATTCAGTTTTTACGTATTCAATGCCTTTCTGATAGATAACACTGAATGATCTAGAACGTCCCTTTTTGTGTACCTTAAGGGAGCCTACATTGGTGATGCACATCACATACCTTAGTAGTCGAAAAGGGAATATTGTCATCCACCCAAATGCAGTAAAAAGTTTCAAAGGAAACCAAAAGAAATCTCTCTTGAAGAAAGCTTCACAGTCAAAAAAAAAAAAAAATTGTCCTGGTCTGGGATTTCTCCACCTTGTGAGATTCTGCAAAACTAATTTGCCAAACATTAGTACTTGTGGATCGGTAGCATAGCACATAACAAGTTGTTAATAGCTAAGGCTAGGAATTTTCCCACCACTTTACCATTGTAGTGCACAGAAGGTGAGCCAGTTTTGTGGACTTTTAAGGAAATTATTTTACCGAAGAAGAGTCTCAAGACCTGCAGTGCTAGATAAATGGTGTGGCAGTTACCACCCCATGTGCTGGTCCTATCATGGTAGTGCCGACAGATCATGTTTACATACAGCAATGGGAGCATTCAAGATAACAGCACCGACTGAGAACAAACTGGCCATCTCCACTTGGCATGTCAGGTCGATTGGAGTCGATGACAACCTAAGAATGCATTGGCAAGTACGCTACAGTACAATACAGAAAATTTTTATAGCTGTGCCAACCAATTACATTTGCTCGTTATCATGACATTGCACCAAAAATGAAGTTCTTTTTTTCAACATTGGCATCTTTCAAGAGCTAGGTTTTGGCGCATAGAGGAACAGAGGGCAAGTAATGAGGTTGCAGCTGATGATGCAGGTCTTAACCTGCACCATATTGAAGCTCATTTGTTGGCAAATGCAAAGTACAATATGGCCCACTCCTAAAGAAAACAAATAACAGTTAACAAATACATTATAGCTTCAGTATTTCTTTCACCATGTGACAGACATCTTAGTGTAAGTTGCATGTAGTTCCATTGCATATGAAGATGTAATTAATGGTAGAATACTACTTACTGGTGTTCCCTGCACTAGACTGGACCATTCTGTACATTGTGAGCATATGACCTAATGTACCTAGTGGGCATTTTTCACATGATGTGTGGGGAGTGTGCGGTGCGTTATATGTTTGTCTCAGGCGCACAGTTAATGTGTCATGTCATGCACAGTATTTGTGAGTTGCCGTATCACCGCACCGTAACTCTCATTACTGTCAGCGAGTTTTCCGTGTCAAGCGCTCTGAGATAACTTGGCGTCCATTCCCTCGCACCCCCCTCCAGACATGGTGTACACAGCCAAGCCAGACGAAAGGGCTGTGATGACATACGTGTCATGTTACTACCACGCCTTCCAGGGGGCGCAGCAGGTAACGGCGACTGCAGCGCGTGTGGGTGTGCAAGGTTTTCAGTGGAGTGCGGGAGTGCGCCAAGCAGGCAGTAACTTCTCTCTCCCCAATTTCCTGCTCTAATGACTAACTGGTAGTTCAACTTAATTACCTTCATGACCCTCGTTTACCAGTGCCTGAGGTTTTGCAGTGTTGTTGCAGTGGACTGACCCCTTTGTGTGCTGTGTTTTACTTGTACTTCCTGTTTGGCGTGTGTGTGTTTTTGCTCCAGTTAACATTACCCAGTTTACAGAGTAACCTGCAGAGTATGTTAGGGAGTGAAGTTGTCCGTTCGTTCAAACGACCATAATGCAAGGTGTTATTCTTAGTTTTGTAAGATAATTTGTTGTTTTATGCAGCGGCCATCTTTTGACTGTTGTCACAGAGTGGCAGCATACAACAGCATAAAAAAGTGTACGGAAGTTCAGATAAAGCCAGCCTGGTTATACAAGAGAAGTGTGATATCGATAATCAGTGATGGCATGCTCAAAATGAACTGTACTTGTGAATGCAAAACATTGCACAGTCAGCACCCCCTAGACAACAAGAAAACGGGAAAAGAAATTAACAAGAAAAAGGAAAAGTGAACAAGATACAGAGGTAGCAGGTAGACATGTAACATGTTTGTAGATTTAGGTATTAACATAAAGAGTAGCTTATCATGGTTCTAGCGTGTGCCGCCTGACGCCTAGTTCCGCACGCATGCTGTCCTGCCCAAACTAATTGTGTGGCACTTGGTGGTTCTACTTGTCCTCTTCCCTCCTCCCCCAAACCTCGTCCGTCGCCAATGCCCACTTTTGCTCTCGCTGCCTGGTGTGGTGTGTGCGTGCGAGGGCAGACATGAACAGCACGGCCATGCCCGACGAGCGGGCCATCATGACCTACGTGTCGTCCTACTACCACACCTTTGCCGGAGCACAGCAGGTAAAGACGATGCACAACAAACTCTCCTACGTCTTGTTTGGCATCTCATTTTGCACGCCACTATTAAATGGCGTGGTGCATAGAACAGGTAACTGTTGAAAGCTGAGAAAGATGTAATTAGGCAAGACATTAGCTTGGGCTAGTTGCCTAGATTCAGTGCAGGAGACACTTAGATGATTAAGCAGACGATGCTTGTTTTGTTGACTCAATGATCTGCATCTTTCATGCTGTTTTCTAGTATGCAAGATAAGACGTAAAGACAAGGGGTTAAATACATGATGTGCGCTGCGAAAAGAAATAAGGTGTTGGCTTGGAATAGTTGGTTAGGTTCCATAGTAAATGTATAGAAGAGTCACAGACAAGCAAACAGACAAAGCCAACAGCACACGAACAGACTGGAAACAGAAGGCTTGCTTCTGCAGACAACAAGATGTATTGTGGGACAATAACTGTGAGCTGAAGGGAAGGAAGATGCACAGAAAAGAAGCAGTCATTGTGGTCGCCGACATACACTGTATCGTCTTTCACCGGGTTGCCAGATGCAGTTTTGTTGCTCACAGACGCACTTCATGTTGGAGACCGTGTGAACAAAAGAGCGATTTCCTTACTCAGCTGGTAAGAACCTAACCGAGAGGTGTGGTAGAGGTATGGGGAAATATTCAGTTGAATTTTTTTATTCAGGGACGGTTACATTAGCTGCTTTGAAATTTCATCTTTATTTCTTGAATCTCATGCTCTGAAAACTATTGCGGATGAGGGCACATTACATATTCACAGAACACTGTGTTGTTCATCATCCCATCTGCTTTGCGTCCACTTTTCTTCAAAGGTGCTCCAAATCACCAAGTTAAGTCATTCTGGTGCATCTTACTGCTTTGGCATGTTGCTCAATTTAGACTGGCTGCTGCATCCTTTGTGGCATTTTCTTGCATTTTACGAGGCAGCATGCATTTATTTCTGTGCATGAGAAAGTTTAATTAGGCAACATTGAACCTTGTTGATCATGATTTGTTTAGTCATTAGGTATGCCAGGAACAATCTACTGGGCAAACCTATTTCAGCGCAACCCGGATGTTATGACAGCTAGCAGAGCACTATCATTGTAATCACGAAACCTGATGTGATGCCTTCGAGGAAGGTGATCTTATTGTCATTAGCCAATCAACAGTTCAGGCAGTTGAACAGCAGTAGTAGTTTTTGATTTTGTGCTAATATTGATAAGAATTAGCTGATCAGAGTGCTCCCTAGGAAGAGATCCATTTCTATTTGTGTTTCTGCATTGCATTTCAGAATTATGATTTTGCTTTTTGTTGTGCTGTGTAACAATTTGTTCATTAAATACTACAGTGAAAGCTCGTTAATTCGAACTTCAATAATTCGAATTTATGGATAATTCGAACTGTACGATTTGGTCCGGCCAAGCTCCACAGAAGTCTATGTATAAAAAAGTCCGTTAATTCGAACGCGAGAAGGTTCCCTCACGGATAATTCGAACTACGCTCACCTGGCACACGGCCAGAGAAACACGCCTACTGCCTACACACAAGGCTCTATTGCCTCCGAAACGGAGAGAACGGAGAGAAGGCAAAATCGGAAAAAAATCTAACCTGCGCGGGGTCAGCCAGAAGCCAGCGGCGGCTGCCGCCTCTCCGTTCTGCGTAACCTCCGAGACTTCTTGCTCGTTGCGAATCTCGGAGGCGTTACAAATCTTGTACAGCTGCTAATGTTGTCCGGAGATGGCACGGCAAGCGCCAAAACACAGCGAATCAAGTACGTCGCCGCTGCGCTTGCAATCAAGAACCAACGAATCAGGGCCTTCGCCACCTTCACATGTTCAGCGTCTTTGTCTCGGCAGTCTTCATCCGTTGTGCACCTCTGTTTTCAGCTTAGGAGGTATCGGCCGTCGCGATTCATTGTGATGGTGTTAAGCCTCGGCTAACGTTCGTTTCGGTGGACATCGGTGGTGTGGCACAGTCGGACCCAGAGCTTCGACTTGAAGATGGCGTGTGCCCGCGGCACACGCCATAACTTTCTGACATGCCCTACTGCTTCCAAATCGCAGTGTACTGTTGCTCTCCTTCACTTTCGTTAGTTCGAACTTTCGTTAACTCGAACTCAAGCGGCTTCCCCTTGCGGTTCGAATTAACGAGCTTTTACTGTATAATAAAAAGGGAAAAGACCTTGCTGTGTAGAAATCACTAGCATTGCAAAATAGTGTCCCCACAGAAAACAAAAGATTAAACATTTGTGTGCGTTCTCATAATTTCATGACCTCTCCATACTTTTTGAACGAAAACAGTGAAATTTAATAGAGACCATCATTTTCACATGGATAACAGTATGTGGGCTAAGCTCCAGCTGGTATTTTCTTTTTCTCTCTCTTTTTTGTTTGTTTCACAATACTGCAACCTTGGTGGCACAAGCAGTAGTGCACGGAACAACAATTCAAACGTGCATGTGATATACACAGTGTGCACATATTTAAAAAAAGGAAAAAAAAAAGCATGAAAGCATTTGGCAGTGCACTGTAAAACTGTAACTTTTGCTGTAAAATAATACACGAAAAATGTTCTAAAGGATTAATGCAGTTCAACAGCTTCATCAAAGTTAGCCGCCTCAAATACACGGCTTGGGAAGAGAGTTCTAGTCTGAGACTGCATGCGAGAAAAAGAAATGTTTCGTAAACTGCAGTTTTTTTCAAAAATTGGCTGCAGCGAGTGCTTTTGAATGGGATGAGTTATACGAGGTATTCGTGTTGTTCCAGACAGAGTGATTTATAAGAGTTTCCACTTTCATTTCTCTGTTTCAGTCTTTCTTATTATTTCTACATTTCAAATAATAAACGTGATGTTTGCACTGCTAATAGGACATTAATTAATTTGCGTTCATTGTGGTTTGCATGATTTCGTTGTTAATCACAGTAAACTGAGCCCCTAGGTTTTCGTGATTCTTCTCATTCAGGAAAATATACAGGGAATTCAGAGAATTCGCACAAAGGCGACTGACTGTGAGAATTTTTACTTATTGATTCGTCTTGTCGTTGCCTCTAGGCCGAGACCGCCGCGAACCGCATCTGCAAGGTGCTCAAGGTGAACCAGGAGAACGAGCGCCTCATGGAGGAGTATGAGCGCCTGGCCAGTGATGTGAGTTTCACTGTGTTTACGTCCTCCCCTGTATCTTTGTCATGCATCCTTAGCTATTGCGTGTCGTCGTCGTTGTAGTAGTAGTAGTAGTAGTAGTAGTAGTAGTAGTAGTAGTAGTAGTAGTAGTAGTAGTAGTAGTAGCTTGCACAAAAGTTTGCCTATGGTTTAGAGTTGGGTGGATGGAAAGGTTGCATTGTTTGTGAGGATTTAGGCTGGGCAAGTGTATCGTGGAGCGTTATAGAAAAGCCTTTGAGTGGAAAAAAAGGAAAATTCATAAAACTGTAGAGAACTTGATTTTCTAGGTGCTCACGTTTACTGCATTCCTTAGAAATTTTGAAACTTTAGAATATAAGGATGCACGGAGTTGAGGAATAGAGTGTTTATTCCGTGTTTTATAGGGTCTTTATGGTTCATAGCTTCTCTTAATCCCTCTGTAAGGGGTGCACTAGTTCAAGACTCTGGCAGATTAGCATGGATCACCCGTATTTTTGCAGTGTGTACCAAAATCTACTGCATTGCCTGGAACTTTCAAAAAGATCATAACACGAATAATTGAATGTGCATAAGGGTAACCAAATGGGTATGAATTGATTTAGGAAAATTATTTTTTCTGCAACACTTCCAACAAAGGCTTGATAGAGACAGCATGTGGTCCAGTAGCTCTCTTTCTCTCTCTCACACAACTTATCATCGTTTGAGTTGCAGAAACTATGAATACGCGTTTTGGTGGTGCGGTTGCTCTTGTGTCTACGATTAAGGGAAGCTGCAGCTCTATTCCACCAAATGTTTCCTGGCCACCAAAACAAAATTTTGCTGCATCAATCTGTGGGGAACGCAGCTTCTGGACTGGATCCGACGGACCACGCCGTGGCTGGAGAACCGCACAACAGACAACACGCTGCCGGGCGTGCAGAAGAAGCTGGAGGAGTTCCGCGCCTACCGGCGCACGCACAAGCCTCCGCGGGTCGAGCAGAAGGCTAAGCTGGAGACCAACTTCAACACGCTGCAGACCAAATTGAGGCTCAGCAACAGGCCGGCCTACCTGCCTTCCGAAGGCAAGATGGTCTCGGACATCGCCAGCGCCTGGAAGGGCCTGGAGACGGCCGAGAAGGGCTTTGAGGAGTGGCTCCTCTCCGAGATGATGCGGTGAGTGGCCGCTCCCATCGTGCGGGATTCCTTTTTCGAGCGGTGTGTCAAGTACGGCAATGTGCTTCCAAAAGTGTGACGCCAAGCTTGACTCCCCCCCCTTTAGCAGGTAGAAAAAAAAGCACCTTGCATTATACAGTAGAATCGCAATGATCAGAATCTCAAGGGACCAAACAGACATGTTGATTAACAGTAGTTAATAATAACATTAGTTAATATATATTTTAGGCTCATCTACAGCTCAGAAACTTTAGGCACACATCTTATACAGCCATTTTACATTCTGCTTCAACGTAGCCATTGAATTAACTTTCCGTTGTCCTAGTAGTCTTTTGCTACATCGGCCCCTGCATCTAAAAGCAAAATGCAAACATCTTTCCACATAAAGGAGAATTAGGGCAACTTATTTACCTTTACTTCTGGCCACGGAGAGTATGTTTATAAGGAAAACAACATATTTTTTTTTTCATTGAGTAAGTGAATTAGGACAGTCATTATGTATTTAGTAATTGGTTTCTTGAACTGCAGTACCCTCAAGTGAAAGCTTGCTCTTACAATAGAAAGAAAAGATACTATAGGTTCTGCATTAACTTTGCCTCGCTTAAATTAGTGTTTGTAGTTGTCAAACTGAGCGCATCAAAAATTATATGTTGAGCTGTGTGGGATCAAAACACTACATATGATCATTTTTATTATTCCTTAACACACGGAGCAAGCACACCACTTCAACACGGGGTTCCTCGCAAATGAACAACGCTCGAGATTGTCCCTAAATGAGCCTGATCGAATCGCTTAACCTGTCTCGTCCTGCAGGCTGGAGCGCCTCGACCACTTGGCGCAGAAGTTCAAGCACAAGGCGGACATCCACGAGGAGTGGACCCGCGGCAAGGAGGAGATGCTGCAGAGCCAGGACTTCCGCCAGTGCCGCCTCAACGAGGTCAAGGCCCTCAAGAAGAAGCACGAGGCCTTTGAGAGCGACCTGGCCGCACACCAGGACCGCGTCGAGCAGATCGCTGCCATTGCACAGGTAAACAAAATTGTACGAGGTGAGGGAAGCCTTGTTAACAACGAGCAAGCGCTGTCATCAAGACCTGCAGTCATTTCAAAAGCCCATTGACATAGTTAGGGCATCAGACATTGGGCACTAGTGTTCTTTAGGCGAGAGGTGGCAGTTTTTAGGAAATTGGTGTTTTGGAAGGCGACGTATGCAAGTCGTCAAACTGCAGAGGCCTGTAGATTCAGTAACTTGTTGTGATGAAATAAAACGGGACACCGACCTCAAAAGATTCAGTAAAGTCAACGTACGGGCTTTCACATGGGAGCCGAAACATCAACCCTACCAAATCTTTCGTGGTCGGTGTCTCATTTCTTTCATTGTGTTTGAACCTGACCCAAGGGGATCTCATCACAACCTCAATTTCATCAGTCATTTGTTACAACACCAATCAAGTATAGCCATAGCCTCAAATACAATGTGAGATAAATCAGGGATTTCCTTGAGCTTTTATTGAGTTCTCCTTGAGTTTTTGGGGGGGTTTTGAAGAAAATTACCAGCACCAGCCCATTGTATTCCTGTGCCGTGAATAATTTGGTGCCTAGGGCAGATCATTTTATCACTAGCCAGCATCATTTTGGAGAGGAGGTATTAGCTCTTACTGCAACATCATGGAGATGAGACCTTCTCCAAAGCCCTTTTTGGCCATCTCCAGGCCTACCTCTCAGTGCACAGATATGTCGCAACGTCTTTCGATATACACAACACACACTGTCTCTTTGGATGTCTCAAGTTAAGCAACCTGGCTTGCCAAATCTAATCGGAGAACGCACCTGCTGCCGTGTGAATCGCAGGAGCTGAACGCCCTCGGCTACCACGACGCAGCGACGGTGAACGCACGCTGCCAGCGCATTTGCGACCAGTGGGACCGGCTGGGCACGCTGACCCAGAAGAGGCGCAGCGCCCTCGAGGAGGCGGAGCGCGTGCTCGAGAAGATCGACCACCTGCACCTGGAGTTTGCCAAGCGGGTGGCGCCCTTCAACAACTGGCTGGATGGCGCACGCGAGGACCTCGTCGACATGTTCATCGTCCACACCATGGAGGAGATTCAGGTGCGACAGCCTCCTTCTCTCGTTGCCGTAGCTGCATGCGAAGACGTAGAACGAGTACAGTTGACCCCAAAATGAACCAGCGTGCAAGCTATAATTGAAATAGTTGCCGGAGTCGTAGAGCTGTCGGGCCCGGTGGAGTTGTACTCTGTAGCATGCACTTTCGGTATCTAGAGGTCACAAACCGAGGCTCCGCTGCTCATAATCTAAACGACTGCCACTGCAGCCTATGCCCCCCACAGTGATTTGCACCCACCACGCGGCTGTGTGAGGTGCTGATGGAGGCACCCCCTCGTTCGGCCAATGCTGCCACACTGGTGCACGCAAAGGCATGCTCCCACGGGCTTAAACAAGGTGCGACTTGTGTCGAATATGGCATATCACTTTCGACGCGGTGCTGTTTACGGAAGCCACTGTCGTCTCCTTGTATTGTATCGGGCATCGTGTCGCCTTGCCCGACAGCCCACGCATCTGTTGCTGTAAAATTTAGGGATTAAAGAGATAGGAAAGTCAGCCTCACTTGCGTATAGTATGTATGTCAATGCAATGCAATGTTTGTCTACCACCACGAGTGGCAATGACAGTGCTGACGTTTTCGTGCAGGATATCTCTGTTTGTAGGAATAGTATTGAATTACTCCTCCAAGTTATGTGTATTTTCTTCATGGTCTATTTTTGTGTCTTCTTTCTTTTACTGTGCATCAAATTAGAAAGTATGTACACTGTTTTCGGGTGCACTATCGAACGGTTCATTTCAGTATGTCATCGCTTAGCGCCAAACTTAAGACAAGTGACTAGAAAAGGACGAACAACAAGCACGTGTGCCAGTTTTTTCCCGAGCTCGATCAAAGTTTTGCGTCACTCAGTTGCACTTGCAGCTCCTTCCCATAGGCAGGCCTCCCAACACCCCTTCGTCTCTGTGCAGGGCCTGATGGATGCTCACGAGCAGTTCAAGCAGACCCTCGGCGAAGCCGACAAGGAGCACAAGGCCATTATCGGCCTGGCACAGGAAGTGCAGACCATCGCCAGTCAGTACCAGGTGCCCGGTGGCGTGGAGAACCCCTACACCACTCTCACCTCTCAGGTCAGTGTCCCACTCTCTCATGCTGGCTGTGCGTAGTGACTGCCAGTTGTGTATTACATTGGCAACTAGCATTGTTGGGTAAACTGGACCAAAGCAAGTTCTTTTGATGCATCGTAGCTGGTCTGTGTATTTTGTTCTTTTGTTTTTGTGCACTTTTTTGTCACCTTCGTCTTCCATTACAATATACCTTACCCTGTCGGGGTTGAAGGACGGGACGTCGGGATGAAAACCCAAACTTGGGGGTGATTTATTCTACATTATTTACAAGAGACGTGAGCGTCCAGTAACAGACGTACACTCATTACGGGCCGGCAGCAACTCGGACGCTGCGGCCCGCGGCAAGAAGTTCGAGAGAGGTGAATCAGGGAATCGGGGCATATCCCAGGATCCTCAGGTCTCTCTGGAAGGCTTCTTATAAGCCCTTCGAGCACTGCAAGTCACGTCATGTTTGACCAATGGGAGAGTCCACTCCGATGACGCCACTTGCAGCCAATGGTAGGCGCCCGTGTCGCGTGGCACACCTGTCGGGGCTCTCTGCGGTCTTGCCACGCAGACTGGCAATCAATCCACTTGTAGGCTGGAGAAGGAGCGGGGGGGGCGCTCGTGCACCTGCTTCATTGTCGGATGCCCACCTGCTAATCCCGGCGGCGCAGGAACTTGTTGGCACGTAAACTTGTTGCCTCGGCCGCTTCTCTGGAATGCGCTTTCCTGCTTTTGCATTCCTCAATTAGCTGTGCTGCAATCCGATGTGGTCTGGGGAACTTGAAGTAATCGCAGGAACCAGCTCCATATCTAACAGCTCGTCCTCGCCCCGGTTGTTCTGAATGGCCGGTGAAATCAATTCGCTGGCCATGAGGAACGCTGATAGAAGCTGCAGGGTACTGGGGTCGAGCCACGTTTGACGAACTTCGGGATCCTTGGCCCTGGAGAACAAACGTCAAACAAACAAAACAACACAGCGCTGCCCCACGTGTAAGCGCAGGCTCTTCGCCCCTGACTCGCCAGGCTATTACTGCGTCAAAATGAACCCTGATCTTTTAGTTCCCCAATTTTGACAACAGTTCCAACCACCCTTCCAAACAGCTATCCATTTCTCCTCGATTGCCGACAAGACCAGAGTACTATTGTTGTTGCAAAACAAAAGGGTCGTTGACGATGCAAACAACAAATGAAAACAGCCGAACATAACTTAAGTGGCCTAACCACACGAACAGCATGTTTCCAATCTATCGCAGTGGCGTACTTATCGCACGTAAGGGTGCCACTGAACAATCTGGTCAACCTCGCAAGTACGTAATCACAAGTGCACTAGCCTTGTGGTCACTAAACAGAACGCGTACTTGCATTGTAGGCAAACTTTTCATTCACGCTTACTCACGTTTCTTTCCTGAAAGTCCTACAGGACACGTGACATAAACGAACAATTAAACTTGCGGGACTTACACACTCCGCAGAACCCTTAAAATAATGCGTCTTAATAACTCGTTCCACGCATACTTATCAGAGAAGTCAGAATACGGCTGCCCTAACACACACGAGCAACCCACTCATAAATCTGCTTCCTTCCGTCCACACAGGACATGCGCTAATGGAACTAAGAACGCTTCTCAGTGCAACTCATGCACTCACTGAAAATCTACGCGCTTAACCTTAGAAAATTCAACACTTAAAAAGAAAGAAGGTTAAATAAAACACACGCGCGTTACGATAGGCCTCTCAACAATAACCTTGACCCTCAGGTTACTCACACACACAAAAAAAAAGCCTATCTACTTATTAATGAGCATCTCGCGAGACTACATGTTTACATAAAACGCATCTTTCAAATCTCGGAGCTTTCTCAAACCAAAACATAAACAAAGCTCATACCTAACACGTTGAAAGAAATCCCAGTCTCAATTCGCGAAAAACTTTCCGATGCTCAAAATAAAAAACAAGACACTTTTCACTTCTACGGAAGCTCTCTTGGCTTCCCGTTCCCGATTGCTTACGACTGACTCATACTTTCAGCCTGACCCGCGGTGGGCGAAGTTTCAAAGCTACTCTGGCTGCCGAGAGACAACAAAAGGGCTGATTCACTATCAGCTCCCCCAAGACGTTACGGTCTCCTGCCAATTTGCGTCCCCGCGCCCCGCTTTCAACACGAACTCGATTGACCGCGTCGCTACTCCCCACCTGGTCTCGTCCTGCCACCTTGCGTTTCTTCGAACTGCACGCTGAGCTATAAAAAGAACTACGGAACGACGAGGAGCTTAACTGCCCCGTGCCCTTTGTCCGCGTCCGCGCAGAACATTCTTCGCGGTCCCCCTTTGACCGGTGGCTCGACCATTTTGGATGCGTCAACATCGTCCTAGACGACCGCACCTTCTTCCTCGCGCCCTGCCCTTTTGGGTTTCTCGCCATCTTTGGCGGCGCTACATTAATTACAGACTTTCGGTCTTTACCGCGCTTCTTTTTCCGGCGCTTTCTCTTTGCACTCGCCTTTATGTCGCCTTCTCGTGCCTCGTGCTGGCCGGTACACATTTCGTCGGCCCGGATCGGCCTCTTACCCGCACAGTCTGAGTGATTTACATTTAAATCTACTCTCACTTTGCCTCGACTGGCGGACAGCCCAACCGACTCTGGCACAATGCAGCAGGCTTTACTCGAGTGAGACAACTCGCACTCTTGCGAACTGCCCTCTACTACATTGCCCAGCTCACGCTGTGCATCGGCACACAGCCCGTCGGTATCGATCGCTGTCTCACGCGCACAGTCCGAATGATTAACTGAACCATCCCTCTCTAGGCTATCTAGACTGGCGGAGAGCCGCACCGATCCCTGAACAATGCAGTTGTTCTCTCGTGAGCTACGGAGCTCGCCACCCCGAGAACTATTCTCAACTGCATCGTCCAGCTCGCACTTCACTTCTGCACGCACCTCTGGCCTGACATGGGTGCTCGCTTCTGTCGGGTCAGCAGTGCCCTTTTCTTCGCTAGCAACCTCGCTAACATTACCAGCGACGAACACACGTGGTGACTGTGCCAAATTGTTCGCAGCTGGCCTAGCTGTCTCTACAGTCATCTGTTGGCACAGCACCTCGTCGCTCTCCTTGCGGCCTTTAACGGCCTCTGTTGCCACTAAGGCATCGTTAGCAGCTAGCCTTTTCCCTTCACTTATCAATCGGCAGCCAATCTCACAGGCACTACTCTTTTCGTCGGCTTCTGGCGAAAATCTGCTAGATGCTTCCTCATTCTTTCGCTCTGTACTATCTACAGAATTCTCAGACAGCCGTTGTCTCTGTGCCATTAACTGATCACAATACTGTATTTCTTTGATCAGTGCTGCCTTCTCTCTCTCAAACTTTTCCTCTCGCTCACGTTCGCGTTCATTCTCACGTCCGTGACGCTCCCACCTAAGAGTAAGTTCTTGAAGCTCCTGCTTCCGTTCATTCTCGCGTTTTTCACGCTGACGCTCACTCCTAAGCTCACGACGCTCTCGCAAACGTACACGACGCTCTCGCTCCCGTGGCTCCTGTATCACCTCCCAAGCAAGCTCAATGCTTTTGTCATCATTGCCACTATCGTTAATCGCCTTTATGATAGCTGGCGTTTCCATCCGTTCGTCCGCCTCAACTCCCAAATCGTCGCACACCAACAACAAGTCCAACCTCGTCAACCTTCTAAGATCCATGGCAGCTGCCCCGACAGGTGGTTAAAACTGTTTTCCTTAATTAATTTGTGCAAACACACAATGCAACAAATTCCCGATTCCCAGAACTATCAAAATTGAACACACAACCTTTGAGTCTGGCGAATCATAAGGAAAAAAACCACGCGCTCACTTACGGTTGCAGCACCTTGCCACCCGGTTCGTTCGTCCGCTGTTCCCGGATCTTCCGGACTCCCTGGGTCGAAGGCTCGCTCCTTCTTCGCTACTCCCAGTTTCTTCGGACCTCTTTCGACGAAGGCTCACTCTTCTTCGCTCTTCCCGGTTCCTTAGGGTCTCTCTCGACGAAGGTTTATCCGTAGCGCTGCCACCAGCTGATGCATTCGGAGGCGATCCCACCGCTGCCACCAGATGTCGGGGTTGAAGGACGGGACGTCGGGATGAAAACCCAAACTTGGGGGTGATTTATTCTACATTATTTACAAGAGACGTGAGCGTCCAGTAACAGACGTACACTCATTACGGGCCGGCAGCAACTCGGACGCTGCGGCCCGCGGCAAGAAGTTCGAGAGAGGTGAATCAGGGAATCAGGGCATATCCCAGGATCCTCAGGTCTCTCTGGAAGGCTTCTTATAAGCCCTTCGAGCACTGCAAGTCACGTCATGTTTGACCAATGGGAGAGTCCACTCCGATGACGCCACTTGCAGCCAATGGTAGGCGCCCGTGTCGCGTGGCACACCTGTCGGGGCTCTCTGCGGTCTTGCCACGCAGACTGGCAATCAATCCACTTGTAGGCTGGAGAAGGAGCGGGGGGGGCGCTCGTGCACCTGCTTCATTGTCGGATGCCCACCTGCTAATCCCGGCGGCGCAGGAACTTGTTGGCACGTAAACTTGTTGCCTCGGCCGCTTCTCTGGAATGCGCTTTCCTGCTTTTGCATTCCTCAATTAGCTGTGCTGCAATCCGATGTGGTCTGGGGAACTTGAAGTAATCGCAGGAACCAGCTCCATATCTAACAACCCACATCTCTGCGAGTAAGTCGGCTGCCATGCAAAACTTTGCAATTCCCCCCAAAACTTACATCTACAGAACCACATTGCATTTGTATTGTAGTTAAAATTGAAAGGTGAATGCTCTGTCTTCTTGGGGAGCCACTTTGATATCTGAACCATCACTGGTTGCCTTGCCTGGAATTTGTGGTGGGGGTCCCACAAGAGGGATAGGCGCAACCTCGTTATGGAAAACTTGCCCTCAAGTGCCCATTGCTGAACCATGACAGCCACCAAATCCTTTTTTTAGATGTTCATGGAGACGGAGTAACAAATAAGGAATACTGGCAGCTGGGCAGTTCTAGGATACGTTATTCTGAGCGCTCGGGGTAGTAATGTAATCTATAGACGAGAAATTTGGGCACTCTGCATAGTTGTGCAGGGCAGCTAGCCTACAAAGATATAGGAAAAGTTTGTTTACCAACTATACACTATAGTGCGAAGCAATGGGGGAGATCTTGGATTGGAGTTGTCGACCAGTCTGTGTCCCAGGTCGCGAGCTGGACTTGGCGCTCTGGGTTCCTGAATTTCGATCCGGGCGAAACGCTGTCAGGTTGACCTGACCTCTGTCTTGCCGCAGGTGATCACAAGCAAGTGGACTGAGGTGAAGCAGCTGGTGCCCAAGAGGGACCAAGTCCTCCAGGCCGAGCTCATGAGGCAACAGTGTATCCTTTTGTGCTGCTGCACTGGAGTCCAGAGTCAAATGCCAGCATATACAGATCAGCCGCATGTAGATAAGACATGCATAGGTTAAACGCATGTGTCACGTTTGATGCGGGGTTAATGCCATGCTTTTTTGCTGTGAGACACCACACTGCAGGGCTCTCGAACTGGCCACCAGCGGTGTCATTCTGAAGTGGTGTCATTCTGAAAGTGTCAGTTTCCATCAGATTACTGAAGGTACGAAGAAAGGAGACCACTTTGGGATGCTTACTACCACCAGTGGAATTGTTATTAGCTATACACCGACAGAAAGACAAAGGGCAAGAATGAAGTGCGCACACAGAGTGCTGTCTCTCAACTGCATTTATTTGAAGAAACAAACAAGAAGCAAACAATAATGTGCATGTGTAGATTGCACGTTTCGAAAAACTACCTCTCGCGCTGTAGTTAATGATGAATCCACACCAACGCGCCCGGCTTTCGGTTCCAATAGCAGCGGAATAGTCCAGGTTTCTGTCTTGAGTGAAACAGATATTGTGTCCGCAGCAGATGGGGTCTTTTTTTCCCGCTGCCATTACCAGGCATCTCTCTTTCTCAAACTTGTGTTGGGCATTGAGCCAAGCGCATGGCATGTAGATCCCTGCATGTCACCCTGTGTGGCTTGTTCTGCAAGAAAAGATGGCTTCCCAGAGGCTAAGGTTAATCAGCTGGGGATGCTGGCCAGAGCTGCGCACGCGCCATATGTTTGAGATAAATGACATGGCCCGCGACTGCGTTGACTTGGCAGCTGTGCCACGATGCTGCCAAGTGCAAAATCGGCAGTTCCCAGTTGCGGCGGCTGCATCCCGGCTGGCCGAAGCGCATGCAGCGACCCTCCTGTATGCTCGCCTGTTAGCGCAGTTTTCGTGGCTGTATGCATCGAGTTTCCGACAATGGATTACTTGGCGAGAAAAGTGGCACTGCAGGGCCTTTGTGTGTACAAGAGTGCGGGAAAGTTGGGCCGTCGAACCTGCATCTTTCTTGGAGAGCCATTTGGCCACCAACATTGCTTTAGTCACTGTGGTTTTTAGTGTCTTTTGTAAAAGCATCTAAACTGCTGTTTTCCCTCTCTACTATTATGTGAGATCACTAGTAATTAGAACAGCAGCACTCATGCTTGGTTGTACAGTTGCATCAAACAGGAGCGGTATTTGGTGGGCAGCTAGCGTTTGAGAAAAGGCAAGGATGTCTGCGCCTGCTCTGTGCTAGTTTTAATCATATGTTTTCAATTGTATGTGTTTTGGTACTTCTAAAGAGTGTCGCGTACTGAAAGGCTTTGTGAACTTTAGGGAGTCCCATGGAGTCATAGGTAATTCAGAACAGTTCACACCTGCATCCCTCTAGTCCTCGTGTCACTTTGGGTTGTGTAACCCAGTCAGTCAGTTGATCAATCAGTCAATCGATTAACTTTTCACAGTGATGTTGCGTGTGGTGACGAGCGTGCCCTGGCGCCGCCTGTACCTTCCTTGACTAATGCTCAGCGAACGAGCGCCTGCGACGCAAGTTTGCCGAGAAGGCCAACGTTGTCGGTCCCTGGATCGAAAGGCAGATGGACGCGGTGGCGGCCCTCGGCATGGGAATGCAGGTGAGCGCGAAATTTGCACTGCTCCCTCTCTTCGAGTGCATTGGCACTCAACTCTCCCCTGCCCCAGCAGTTCGAGGTGTGGAGAGGAAGTTTTAGATTATGGGTACGCAAGAGGCTTGTGTGTCGCTTGCCTGCGCAACCCACTTGGGTCGCAGCAAAACCCAAGAAGTCTCGGCGTTTTTGGGTACGCAGACCGCTTGCGTCTCCCCTAATCTACAACTCTTGTGTTCAGCCATTCAAATAGAGTGACTGTGTTGGTCCTTTTTTGTAACTGCCCAGAAAAGTCACTATTGACAGATGTTAAGTCTGAACTGAAATGAAATGTATTGTCACATAGTGACGTTAAAGAAGCAGTCAGTGTAAAACTGTCAAATCACAAATTTTAATCACGAATCGATGAGTCAGGTGCGCTGGCTACTTGTACACCTTTCGCAGTACATTAGAGCGTAAATGCTGGTGCTTGCATACATTCCAGAGTGTACACCAGTATTTACATCGCACACGCAATCTGATTAGACACGATTATTTTGCCATTGGCGACAACAGTAGAGAAAGTTCCAATACATGAAGGCACGTCTTGCACTGAGTGATAACTTTGTAGCAGCGGTTAGTAGCAGCGGGTGAAAAATAGTCGCTAGAAAAATTTAAACACTGTACGCATGTCAATATAGTGGTTTGTCTCAGTAATTTCATCTGTGATAATAGAAGGGAACAGACTGAGGAAATGATAGAGCAAGATTGCACGGAATATGGACATTTCTAATGAAAAAGGGTACCATTTGCACAGCCCCAGAAGTCATTATTTGATGCATTATGATTAATATGGATATTAGTGAGACATTGCACATTTCGTTGTACGACCGTCTCAACTCTCTCACAGACTTTGACAACAGCCATGACAGAAACACTGCGACTGCACTTAAAGGAGTACTGACTCAGGCTTCAAAGTTGTAGAAACTCTGCCTCTCGCACATTAAAGGGCAACTCCTAAGCAAGCACAAATGATAGGAAAGGTATTCTAATTAGGTAATAAAACTGGTCTTGAAATGGCATACCTGCTGTCATCAACATTATTGGTATGTTATGATACCAAACAAAATGAGCTTGTCATGTAGCAGTAAGACAAGGTATGGTGATGTCGCTTGTGAAAAGAAGGAACAACTGCTACACATGTTTCATCTGATCTGGCTCTGCTCGCTTGTGGCATCCTTAGTTATTGCAGGAACAGATTCAGCTAGTGTATCTGACAGCTAGTGTATCCTGGCTACCAAAACAATATTGTAGGAAAAATATCGTAGTAAATTTTATATAAGGAACTCTGGTGCCTAGGAGTATTTTTTCAAGGCTTTAAGCAGTTGGGCTTTAATTTAAGGCAAGAAAAGAAACGGCTAGTGAATGTTATGTCGGTACGTAGTTAAGAAATTGGATGAATGGATGGAAATGGGAAGGCTCTGTGCACGCCTGGCACTGCAGGGCTCGCTGGAGGAGCAGCTGAAGCGGCTGCAGCAGTACGAGCAGGCGGCAGCACAGTACCGGCCGCACCTGGAAGAGCTGGAGCGCACGCACCAGGAGGTGCAGGAGGCGATGATCTTCGAGAACCGGTACACGCACTACACGATGGAGACGCTGCGCGTGGGCTGGGAGCAGCTCATGACTTCCATCCACCGCAACATCAACGAGGTGGAGAACCAGATCCTTACGCGCGACTCCAAGGGCATCACACAGGAGCAGCTGAACGAGTTCCGCATGTCCTTCAACCACTTCGACAAGAACCGCACGGGGCGCCTCACGCCGGACGAGTTCAAGTCGTGTCTTGTCAGCCTCGGATACAGCATCCGCAACGACCGCCAGGTGAGCCAAAGTCTCCTTTCTTGGTCAGATCTCTTGTTTACTTGCGACAGAAAGCTTGTGTTTGCACTGGTTCATGGACCCTCTTGTCTGAAGCCCCTTGTATGTCATATGTGCCTCTGAGGTGTGTGAGCATGCAAAATTTTACTTGCAATATCAAGTTATATGAACTTGTTTGTGCCATTCTGTCTGTGTTGCAATATGTCTAATCATGTGAGGAAAAAAACAGCTGGTAAATACATAAATATATGGACTGAAATCTCAGTAGCAGTGGCCATTACTCACCAAGTGCATGCTAGTAGAGGGCGCCACAATACCAGGCCATAGTGCACGTACAAGTAGGATACTATTTTTTGTCACTGTGCGCGCTGTTGAATTGCAATGCCACTTTATGGCAGTGAAACTTTGCCTTTGAGTTCAGCTTCACGGCAACACATATTGCATTGCTGTGAAGCTAAATCAAGCAACAAAACTTGCGTACATTTTGCATGCCAACGCTACTCATTCACAAATGTCTTAAGCATTTCGTAATTCAATTCTTTTGCAAATGCCTGAATAATTCAAACATTGTGGAAGTTATTTAAGGTAATAAAGCACCCGAGCTTCGTTATACCGAAGATCATCATATGGTGAAGTTTCGGCAGCTTTATAAATTGAAGGTCAACTGCACTTCGTGCGTTCTGTCCTGAATATAGAGTATAGCAGGTTTTTTAGCAGCTGCACAAATCAAATTAAGGTCAAATGTGCTTCGTTTATTTGACCTGAATGCAGACTTTAGTTAAGTATTGCACCACATGCTATTATATTTCAGTGCACAGTTGTGTAGATACTGCAGCAATGTCACTTATGACCTGTTGTTTCCAGGGTGACGCTGACTTCAGGCGCATCATGAACATTGTGGACCCGAACAACACGGGTTACGTCCACTTTGACGCCTTCCTCGACTTCATGACTCGGGAGAGCACAGACAGGGACACAGCTGAACAGATCATCGACTCCTTCAGGATTCTGGCTGGTGACAAGGTGAGCTGTCCTGGCAAGAGTCGTAGCTGTTGATTTTACTTGCACCCGCTCCACACGGCCACTTCAGCGATTGATGACACGCATAGTACAGGGCGATCCGAAAGTAACATACAGAATGAAAATTTAATAATTTTAAAAGTGCAATGATTGTACACTGTTCTCCTCAACGACTGGGAGCCTTGCCACTGTCGTTGAAAAGGAAAGTGAACAGTCATCATCATTCTACCGGTGCTAACGTGTGGGGCAGAAACTTGGATCTTAGTAAAGAAGCTCGAGAACAAGTTAAGCACCGCACAAAGAGTGGTGGAACGAAAAATGTTAGACGTAACCTTAAGTGACAAAGAGAGCGGTGTGGATTAAAAAGCAAACGGGGATAGCCAATATTCTAATTGGCACTGAGAGAAAAAGTTAGCAACGTTTCACTTTGTGAACGAGGGTTATGCGCAGGCATACAGACAACGCGAACATGCGCAGCAAGCACCATCGCGTCGAAGTGCAGACAAAAAGGGCGCGAATGCAGCGATTCTCTTCTCCACCTCCAGGCACCTTCCTCCTCCAGCGCTCGCTTCCCTCATGGCTTCGGAAATAGTCTCACCGATTTCACAGATGGGCCATCTACATTTCTACGCAAAAATGGAGCTGGGCAGGCCATGTATTGAGTTGGGTAGATAACGAGTGTGCCATTAGAGTTATAGAATAGGTGCCAAGGGAAAGGAACTGCAGTCGAGGACAGTAGAAAACTAGGTGGGATGATGAAATTAAGAAATTTGCAGGTGCAAGTTGGAATCGGCTAGCACAAGACAGGGGTGATTAAAGATTAAAGATTAAAGTGGACATAAAAATAAGCTGATGAGGATGATTTCGAAAACTAAAAACATTGGCGAGATGTGGGTTTAACAGAAGTGAACAAAAAGTACAATTTTTTTTAAATAACAAAATATTCTATAGCCAGAATAGTTAGGTTCGTCACCAACAGGTGGCACTTGTTGTAGTGCAACTTCACGATGATGAAGTTGGCACTGGCCTCTCTGGATATTACTTCTTGCTATGTACAAAGATTTCCCATGTTTATTTTGTGTATTTCTCTGAAAAACCACGTCTTGCTAAAGTCTACACTGTCCGTGTTCTCCACATTAGTTTGTACTGTCCATGTTGTGTACTCGCCACCTTTTGCTTCAGTGTTAGCTTGAATGAAACAGCTTCACTTCATCAAGGTGAATGCAGTGTACTGCATGCATAATGACTTCAGAAGTAGCAACAGTATTTCAGGCAAGGTTAGAAGCATCGTTGCAACTCTTTTACATTGTTTCCTTTACTGCAGCTGTTGCTATCAACAGTGACTGTATTCATGGATAGATAGTGCGTGTTGATGTTGGCCACAGCTTCTACAACTACAGCCCCCTGTTAGTTTTTATCATGGCACGGCTCTTCATCACCTCAGTGATGGCCTCAGTGCACAGCAGTGTAGCAGGTTTAAATATTGGGAACTAGGATGCCGCATTGAGAGTGATGTGACCATAGAAGTTTGTAACAGCCAGCCACTCCTGGGTCGTGCAGACCCTGTGGGGATAAAACAAATCCATTACTTAGGGCTGGTGCTAGAGTAGTCGCTCACAGAAAGCCTGAGTCTTTAACTTCGCCGCCTGAAGCGGCTAAGCAATGACTGTTCTTGGCTTTTCAGCGTTCTCGCTCACGAAGGCCTCCACCTGCTCGAAAAACTTAGCCATGTGAATCGTGCCCGACTGCTGGCAATGCTTATTTGTCTTAGTCACAAATGAGCATTGGTCATGAAATGACTGCTCACACCCCAAAAACGAACAATGTTGCCAAAGTGAAGGAGGTGGCGATCTACAAGTCACTATGCTTGGCATGTAAAGTGACTAGCACTGCACCTGGATTCATCTCCCGTGTCAGTCTGGAAGCTGATGCCTGAGAATAAATGTGCTAGATGAGCGACAAATGCGCTGGTGAAGACAAAGTGAAGCGCCTGGACAGATAGGATGACAATGTTATGCTTGTGGTGATCTGAAAGCTCTGTCCCCAAATACTGCAAGGACTGTCTACTGCTTTACAAGAGGAAGCTTTAGCTTGAAGGCTCCTATGTAAATGCATAAGAGAGGAAAAATTTTTTTTCTCCGCAACCACTGCACCAAATTTCATTAGGTTTGTTGCATTTCAAAGGAAAAGTTAACATCTAGTGACCATTGGAAGTGGATTTTTGATTTAAGCAGTCAATCTCAGAAATAAAAAAAATCTTGAGAACTCCAAGTTCTCAACAAACAAGACTATCAAATTTACAACTCTGTAATTCAGCAGTGAAAATGATATCGTAATTCTATAAATTGCATCCAATAGTACACTTAAAGAGGACAAAATTCATATTTATACATAATCGCCAACACACCAATAATACGTGAATATGGCTTTTGCAAGGCCTTTTCTAAACATTGTAACAAATTTGCATAAGATATAAATTATATCAAATTTGTCCACTTTGGGTATTGTAACGGATAAAGTTTACAGAAATGCAATATCTTTTCTTGCTGCAGAATTACCAATTTGTAAACCTTGTGCTTCTATTTTTTCAATCTTACCGATTTTCGGCAATTCATGTAAAAGATATTCAGGTCCTAAATGAAATTTCTGCTTCAGACAGTCACTAGAATTTAAAATTTTTTTCTCTCAAATGCAACAACTTTAATTAAAATCGGCCAAGAGGTTATCTCGGAAAAGCATTTCTGCGTTTGGTGGTGTCCAAGTTCTTCCTCTTAATGCGCAGCAACACCAACCAGCTCCGTCATGTCTAGAAAATAAACTTGTTTGGCTTTTCTTATCGATACATTAACAATGGTAACTTTTTTACAGTAACAGGCATTCTTAGAGAGGTTGAACACGGTCGTCGAGCACAGTTCTGTGGAATATAGATAGCTAGATTAGATCTGCAGATAATCTGACAATGGTTCAGTGTTTGAGACAAATGCTTGTCTTTTCCCCTGCAGCCATACATCACCGCGGAAGAGCTTCGCCGGGAACTTCCGCCGGACCAGGCGGAATACTGCATCCGACGCATGGCTGCGTATAAGGGCCATGGCGCTGTCCCCGGAGCGCTGGACTACATGTCGTTCTCGACGGCGCTGTACGGGGAGAGCGATCTCTAGAGGACTGTCGCACGTTTTTGCTTTGTTATTTATTTTTTTTCTTTTCTCTCTGTTGGCGAAAAAAAAAAGAAAAACGAAAAGGAAAGAAAAACACTTTTTTTTCCTCCCTCCTGCGAGTACTGGAAGGAATTTGTGGCAGGGGGCAGTGCAGGAAAGGCGTGAAACGAGCCGGTCTGAGACCGGCTACAAGCCGGTTGCCGCTGATGGAAGGTTTGGCTTGAACCACTCTGAAGTCGGCTATGAGCCAACGTCAGTGGCGGGGAACTCTTAATCGGCTCTACGCTATTTTATTTTGTTTTTTGGACAATCGTTCTGCTATCCTTGCCCAAGGCAGGTCGACGTTTGCATTGGTGTTACGTCACTGTGGGTTCAGAGGTACAAACCACAGCATGAAAGAAGGATCGCTTGAATTGCCATTATCTGGAGTCTCCGGTCCCAGGGAAGGGACAAAATTTGTGCAGACTCACAAGGGCTTGAAGCTGAAAGTTGGAAGGTAGTACCAGCGGTTCCAACTCGTACAGTGCCCGGACAGATAGGATGACAGTGTTATTGCTTGTGGTGATGTGAAAGCTAGGGATCACCTAGGGAAGATAGGGATCTTTTGTGCTTGCAGTTCGTTTTAGGGCTGCACCGTGAGAGCCATAAATGCGAGTTTTGCAAATGCATGACCGCTACGAGACTGAGGTTAAGATCCCAGTGTGAAACACACTTTCTGACGACACCAGTGTAACCTAATGCTTTGTTTAGAACAAAGCTGATGAAATTGAGCGCTTCTAAACGTCAGGGGCACAATCTCATGATTCTGCAGAACTTGGTTGTGCTGAAAAAGAAAAAATGTTCTGGACTCTTATCCCTTCGTTTCTTGATCATCTTTTTCTTTGCTGAGCATTTTATACAGCGGAGCGAAATTTTGTCGCTCAAGCCCAAAGTTTTCGGTGATTTTGAGGTTGTGAGCTTCAGTCAAAAGCGTTGAGAACATGTGGAACGGCCGGCTTCTGCATTGCCCCTTCAACACTCCCGAGTCTTTGTTTGGCACAAGATGTATCTCGAAATAGGCTTATTGTTATTTTTTTTTCTTTGTCAAGCACATGTGACATTTTTTTACGTAGACAAAGCCGCAGCCTCATATTTCTACCAATCACTAAAGAATTTAAAAAATAACTACACCTCTTCTTAGTCTTCCCGACCAAGCCCAAACATTTTCTATCGTCGTGCGCGGCACAACTCTACGGCCACGAGCCCAAGAAGTCGTTGTCGTAACCAATTTTTATACTGCCAACATAGCATGCAAGTCGGGAGCATGCTTGTAGAGCTGCTAATTAACAGACTAATAAACCCAACAGTTTGTTAGTGAGACAAGTGACACCATTTTGACCCCTCCCAAGCTGCCATCAACCTTCCTGCCATTGCTTGCAGAGCTGTCAAATGTGTCTGCATTTTTCTGGCATTGGGGTAGAAACTAAAACATGTTGTGTCGCAGTTTCTGAATACGTAATTTGTTTAAAATGCTGCACTCCAGATGTACATCGCTTTATTTTTGGCCGTAAGCGTTGTAAATTCGGCACCTTCAGCTCTTGCGCTTCAACTGTTCCGAGGATCTGTTTGCCATCTTGAAACTGTCAGCTTGACATTGATAATTACCAAAACGGAACAGTGTCCCAAGTCTTGTCTTGCTCAAGCAGTCCTCGCTTCTCTTCAACACCTGGTTAGGACTTTTGTTATCGCCTTTCCCGTGCGTGCGGCTAAAAACGCGTGTTTCATTATTTTTGTTTCCGTCTTCGAACGATAGCTTCCAGTTTCTTTACTGTTGTCCCTTGTTTTTTTCTCTCTCTCTCCCTCTATTAAAAGTTTTCTTTGGGTGTCATAATCTCCCAGAGCTAGTCTAGAGACTTCACATATATTTAAATGCTGAAAAGGAGATGAAAAAAAAGAAAGAAGGGAAACGACGTTGGTGCGTCGGCAGCGAGGTGTGTTGTGCCGTACCTGTCATCAGCCGTCAGTGCCTACGTCCAAAGCGATTGTCAGGCGAGCCTCTTTAGAACCCACCACGTCGTAGTCTCAAATCTAGATTTTTTTTTTTCCTCGGCCATGAACGCACTTTTATAGATTACATACTAATGTTTTTTTTGTTTGGGGTCTTGTGAAGCGGGTTGCGATGCTACCGGGCTGGTTGTCTGTGTGTGTGTGTATGTATGTGTGAACGTTATACTTCTCGGTATGTTCTTTGTGTGCGCGTGTCTGTGCAGTGAATGTGCAAGTATTTTTTCAACCCCTATTGACTGTTGTCTGTCAGCGATATCTTTTTTTTTTTTTCGAAGAATAATCTTGAGAAGTCGGTTGCAACGCTTCTGCTAAGCGATAAAACCGAATATGGTATCCACACAACTGCGACCTAGCTACCAAAGTGTGTCGATCTAGAAATTTGCCTCAAAAACTGCAAAACACACCATTCGACTTCTTTTGTCGTGAAATTTGCACATGCAAGAGTTTGACATGCAAGCTTCCAGTGCATTTAAACCATTATTCCCTCTCACCTAGGAAACAGCGCAAAATATGTCAAGCGGTACGTTTACTACTGGAACCTGTCCATTCGTGCCAACTATGCAATCCTGGTGCCAGTATTGTTCTATATTCGACTGGCTTTGGATTTGGCTACCAATTTGTGTCAGCCAGATGACTCTAGTATTTCTTTTTTTTTCTTCCTTCACAAATTTAGCATATTAAAATTGACTTCTCCTGGGTAGATCTCGGACTTTAGAGGAGTTTCTGTGGTAGATTCCTCCGTGTAGTTGAGAGGTAGATCGATGAGAAACTGATGTCTGCAACGTGTCGAGTCGTGGTTTGTCAGACGCTTGTACTGTACTGTACTGTACTGTACTGTACGCTTGGACTGCGCGTAAAGTGTTTGTGTGCGTCTGTTCCTTAATGTGTTGTTTGTGCTTCATGACTGCGAGGTGCCAAATGTAGACAGTACTTTTAAACTGCCTCATTGCAGTGGGTGTTGCCAAGCGCAGAATTCGTTTGACGGGATGATGCGAGACATTTCTTTTTGTTTTTTCTTAGACGACGCACTGCACAAGCTTTTGCTATGTCAGAGAAGCTGAACAACTTGCACTTTGACTCTTTTTGTCTCGATCGTACGTACTTCTGCGTTGCTCTAGGTTGTGTGTTACCCGCTGAACAAAAAAAAAAAAAAGGAAGTCTGTTTCTGTTCCGGAATGACAGTGTGTGAACATTATTTTTTTTTGCGTACAAAACATACTGGCCTGGGTACTGGGGGAAATGTGCCGAGATACATTTGTGGAACATCACAAACACCACATATCGTCGCTCGCCTGTGAATTGGAAAAAGGTTTTTTTTTTTTTTCTGGCTGTAATGAATAAAAAAACAGTGTTTGAACATACTGTTTTGGCCTCTATTCTTGTGTGTGTGTGTTTTGTGCATTGGAGCTTGTTCTTGCGATAAGAAATGAGCACAATTGTTCTCCACCCACCTCGGATGGTTGGATCCATGGTTCTTTGTTTATAAATGGCTGCGATTTTGTTAAGCAAGCATGAAAGCATGTTATACAAGTTGTCATGGAACTTGTAAGTGCAGATCATAAGTGTCAACAAGAAAATATGTAGACATTGCAGAAAAACTTTGAAAAAGCTCAAATATTTCTGAACAAGTACTATATCAGTAGGCAAAGCTTGCTATGTTATTGTAAAAGAACCAGCTAAGCAACTACAAACATGATTAAAATGTAAAGAACACACAATCAAATGTGCACTTGTACAAAATACTACAGTAGCAACTACGTTAAAATTGAGCACGGTTAGGTGAAGTTGAGTAACTGCATTGTCCTTCATTATTGTGTGGCTATAACCCACCACAATGACTCTGCTGCTGCGGTGCCCTGCTGTGGAGTACAAGGTCGAGGGTACGATTCCCAGCTGTATTATAACAGGGGGCATGTACCAGTGCAAGCAAAAGTTGTGACACCATGGCTTGAGTGAGAACAAAATTTTCTTCTTTTGCTACTGTGCGGCACGAATTTGGGAGAGTCACTATATTGGTCGAGCAAGCACATGTACGTTGCACCACTTCATTCCAGGCTGCAAGAAAATAATTGTCGGGTTTTCAGAATTTTTGCTCGATGTACTTAGACATGTGTTCAGGGAACCCAATGCTATCAAAACTGACATGCTCACTCTGTCAATTCGGAGCAATCAACTCTCCCAAGGTCGCGCAAGACATCTGCGAAGTGGCATTGCTGGGATAATGAACGAGAAAGATGTCATCCACCCAAGAGCATCGTAAAGCTAAAAGAGCTAGCCTCCCGGTGAGCTCGGATGGTAAGCAGCTTCTTTGAAAAGGCCTTGGTTGTTGGTTTGATACCGGGACCAAGACAAATTTGTTTTTAATCATGAAAGTTTGTCTAAAAGCACGCATGGGTTCGCTTTGTAGCTCCATGCTACTATTGTTGCAATGTGGGCTTGTTGGCAGTCATCTTGGAATAGCAGCGTAGCGCAAACAAGACAAGGGCAGAGAGGAGAACATGGGTGCAATGACATGGCACTGTCTGCATGTTCATGTTTTCTTCCACGTCCTTTTCTTGCTTGTGCTACACTAGTTTTCATGCTACTCACTGGTGGACGACAAATGTTTCACTTTCACGTAATTTTCTTCCACCTTGCAGAATTGCGCATAACTGATTTGTTGTTGCGAAAATAAGCAGATGCGAGCAACAATCTTGCTGCAGTGTCGTCACTGCAGCTTGCTTAATAAGCTCGCAGTAAAGCTTAGGAGCTGTCTTGCATGTCCCCTGAAGTGCCACCAGAGTGCTCCGATACCGACGTCAAATGTGTGCCACTAAACAACTAATCCAGACCCCTCTGGTATGGCGTTCCCCCATAGCGCACAGCGCAGATGTGGCCAATTTATTGGTGGCCCTTTCATAGTCGATGTCTGGACGTGTTTTGCTAAAGCCAGGTCATCGGTTAAGCCTTGCTCAATTCACCAGGTTTCCGAATGTCGCCAAAGCTAAGCAGCAACGAGCTTGGTTGGCCCCTGCAGGGAACACGTGGAAATGCTGCGCGCTGATGGCTGCTTTTTTGCCGCAGAATAGTTCAAGCTGAGACAGGCTGACAGTGTCCACAAGATGCGATTTCTTTCAGCCTAAACAACCTTCCCTCCCACCACAGCATCAACTAGCAACATAAAGCTCTCTTTTGTAAGAGAAATCAATGAAAATCAATCAATCAATCAGTGAGGCAGTTCTTGCAAACAGTACACAGGCCTCAGTCAAATCTTTCGTGGATTATTGCATATATGGTTCTCGTAACGCCAGTGTAGCGCATGTTGGAAAATATAGGTGGCTTGTAAACATCCCAGAGGTGCAGTTGATGGACTTGTGCAAGGCAAAGTGACCACGCCTACACCTCCTTTTACATGGCAACTTTATGCCAATCAGCGCTGTGTCCTGTTCTTCACTCTGCCCCATCTGTGTGCACTGTTGCCCCTTTAATTAAGGTGGGTCACAAGCATTTTGCTCAGAACAATCCATTACTCCAGTTGTCCGCTGCACTTTGAAAAGTGCACTGCGATAAAAAGACAGGGCTGCCAGTTTTGACAGCTTGGTAGAATGTATTAGACTGGCTACTTTAGGTGCCTGTCCTGTGCTACCTGTCCACTGTGGCAGTATGGTGAAGTTGCCAGAATTGTACGATTTTGTACGTCCTCGGCAAAACCTGCCAGTCAGAGGGCAAGTCTTTTTAGTTCACATTGGTGCTGTAGTCTGGCATTAATATTTTAGCTTCCCAAGAAGTCTGAAAGCGCCTTTACAATGAGCACTACGGTGACACACGCTTTTCCCCAGGTACCCTTGTGCTTCTTTGGTCCCTGTACCAATGATTACTATCTTTACAAACTAACCTGATCATATCATTCATTTCATAATGCACGAGACTATATGGAGCTGCCCTTGTGGTAAGGTGGTAGTTGAGTTCATAGAGCGATGTGTATGAATCGCCAAAAAAGGTTTCACTTAAAGATCTTTCTATACTTGTACATATAGCTTTATGCATCATATTCCTTCATTATGCTTATTTACTCATTTACTGTTAACGTTTCTTTACAATATTCTTTTTTCACTTTTCTCCCCTACTACTACCCAAATCTTGGGCTGCCCACTGTAGATGGTCGCGCCGTTTCACCCTCAACCAAGCGAGCAATCAACTAAGAAAGAGACGGAGCAAACCAGTTCACGCGGATTACTGCAGAGACTGGTACGGTAGGACCCAGAATCGGGTTTATGAAGTGCCATGGAGACCGCATATATTTATTGTCGTTCATTTTGGGGTAAAGCCCGACAATTCCCGATTTTTGCACCCTGAAGTTCCATGAAAATTGGGTCAAACCCCATTTATACGAAGTTTTGCCCTTTCATAAAAGGTGAGAATAAATGCGGGTGTTACAAAACCTACTGGACTTGGGCAGCCAGCGTTCTTTATGTGTATACATTTATAGAAGGGTGGCAGATTGGATTAGTCATTACTTTGTCGTTATTACATTCCGTTTGTTGAAAGAATGTACAGAGTGAAGCAGTAAAAACGGCAAGGACAAGAGGCCCGACAGGTGTAAGATGGATGGAGTACTGCTCAAAATGCACAGGATAATGCATGCCAACAAAGCCTCGTAAAATAAGGGAAAGCATCGCACTTCTCAGAAGCCTGCCACTGTAAACTACTAACTGTGCTTTCTTTTTTCCCTGCGATAAAAGTATGCAGAGAAGAAAGCAAACAAGTCATCGACGAGGACTTCTCATTGTTTTCGTTTATGCATTTCTTTTCGATGTGTTAATAATGGCCACCAATGAGGACTTTTATAGACTAGTTTGTCACATGATGGGCAAGCAGCGCTCCTTGCCATTACATGTTCCCGTGAGTGATTTTGCTTGTTCAAATAGACTGTTTCCAAAAGGAGACATTGCCTGTGTTGTTTGTGAAAGCTACCAGAAAAAATCCTAAACCTTGGGCTGTCACATGACAAAAACCAGAATTGTCCCCAATATTCATCTCTTTGAAAACACAATTTTTACCATCCCTCCCCCGAACATAAAAGACATAAAAGCTGGCAATGAAGGACCCTACATATATCGTGTTCTGAATCCTATAGCTTACTAAAAAATTTACTAAAGGGAATTCTGGCTTTGCGATTGCTCAGCTACCATAGGAATGATGATTAGTACTATCACATGTCTAGTCTTCATACTTATGACAACCTACATTCTTGCGACAATAATCGCACATCATCTTTCTAAATTTCCAAGCTTTCATTATTTCCTAAACACAAGATGGTTAGTCCATGCTCCCATATGCGTTGTTGCCTTCACAATGCACTGTGCTGTTGAATATGGTCAGTTGCCAAAGTCACAAAGCCATTTGAAGCTAGCAGGGCGCAGTTTAGGCATAACCGTGTACTGTCTGTTACTCCCATATTAGCTGCTTCCATAAACGGCGCGAGAGTTCCATCCAGCACTTTTGTAAGAAACTGTGCTTAGTCGTCTGTGAATTACCTGCTACACTGTGCCGGCAAGTGTCAGCGCAGTCATATGAAATATGGGAAGTTTGAGCGTGGAGTTTCCCACAATTATTAGCGGGAACTCGGGCACTGCGATTCTTCAGCCACCATGGGAATGGTGGCTGAACAGTGGATTTGCATGATCTTCGTGCCTGGGGCTTCAGACGTTCTTGTGGCTTTGTTTATTACACTTTATTTGGGCCTAAATTGGCCTAAATTTCAAAGGAATTTATACTTTCTTTTAATGCAGAAGGTAATAAGACCCTGCGAGCATGCATAGTCACTACTAATAGCCGCGGTTTTGTTTGTCCGAGGTGTAATCCGTGGTGTAATGGTTTCAATATCAGTCTTTTGTGATAGAGGTCCTGTGTTTGAATCCTGCCATCAGACACTTTCAGTATTGTTCATTTAATTATTTAGGACGCTGAAGTACTTCCTTAATTTTCATTTTGAGAAGTCACAAAACCGTTTAAAGCCAGAGGGACGAAGTTTAGGCAAATACTCGTGCTACCCGTCATTCCCATGCCAGCTGAACTGCCGTGCTTGCAGGTACCGTTGACACTCGAACCGCAGTTCAGTCTAGTAATTGTATGAAAGTATCACTTCGAGTGGTTGAGAAAAAAAAATAATTTGAGGGTAAATACATGGATAAAAGACATTAATTAGGGTGAGATAAACACATACATGCATTTGTAAAGCACAAGGCACGAAAGGTTTTTTAAAAAAATCCGACTTATCCACCTGGTTTCATGTCGAAGCACAATGCGTTCTATGGCTATTTTTCTTTTTTCTGGCTTCTTATCGTAACCGCTGAAAAATGATAATTGGACACTGGTTGAAATTTGATTTAAAAAAGAAAGTTGTACAACCTGAATATTACCCTGTCAAAAAATGCCAAATAGGAAACTCGACTAAACTGGGTATTAACCGGTTCCTGCTAGAAGGCGACTTGTTCAATTTGAGATGTTCCTGCAGTCGTAGGCTACGTGGAAACCAACAAGCTCTAGGTTGGATACAGTGATGAAAATGCCAGTTTGATTGCCACATTTATGCTTGTACTTTGGTCCGGATACTGGAAAGAGAAAGAGCAGAGTAGAATGCGTTCTTTCTCCACTTTCGATGACGTTTCAGTGGTGACATGTGTGAGAGGCATCCAAGGTTTCTCTGGAAGTTGAAACCGAGATAGTGGGCATGGCCGTGCTTCCATTTACAGACTGTAGTTGAGAAAAGTTAGGCCATGCGAGAATCGACTGGCGGAATCAAGTTATTTTTCACTTATTGCGCCAGCGCGATTGAATTTTCCGCCGTTACAGATCGAAGCTCATTGTTTATTCTCAGTGAGAAGAACACGTTTCCGTGAGGCCGTCGTAAGCGCTTCGTACATATATAAAAATTTTAAAATAGACTAAAATCAGTACAGAACACAGAGACAAAAAGGAGTTAACAAGAAAGTCCAATCAGACCGCTACATAGCGAACGATGCGTTCGGGCCCTCGGATCTCGCGTATCCTCCCGCAGTGGCGCATCACCACCACGAACTGGGTGACGACGCGGATAGACTCGAACCCGCCTCCCTTGGTCAGGTCGTCGTCGACCAGGAAGCAGAGCCTCTTGGTCTCGGCCGTCTCCTGCTGGTGGTACGCGGTCACCCGCTTCCACTGGGCGTCCTTGAGGCGAGACTTGGGCAGCGCCAGCAGCTCGTACTTCGACGCGAGCGCCTTGTTGAACGAGTCGACGAGCTTGTTGAGCGCGGGGAGCGTGAAGCGACCCTTCATGTACTTGGGGACGCTCGCGAACTCGCCCTCGCTCAGGCAGGCGATGCAGTTGACGCGGGACCGAGGGCCAGCAGCCTGCCGCTGCGACAACGGCTGCGGCCTGTCGCCGCCTCCCACGCCGGCGTCCGACGAGCCGTCACCCTGGTTGCCCCGAGCGAGGACGCCCTGCTGCGGCGCTGGCCGCCGTGGAAGGCTGTCGAGGAACGACTTCTGGCACTCGGCGAGCTGCAGGCGGACGTCGAGGTCGGCCAGCAGCTGCGCCTCTTGTTCCTTCGCCTGTTGGTACTGCTCGCCGAGTTCCCGGATGCGCCCCTGGTGTTCCTTGGTCAGCCGCAGCTTCGCCTGCGCGTCCTTCACGAAGTACGCGTCGTCGGCCGAAATCTTGGCCAGGCTGACGCACAGGTTTAGCACGTCGAGCCTTCGGTGCAGGTGGGCTATGTACTCGTCGGTCATGTTGACGTTTAGGTGCGTGCTGCAAACGCCGAGCGCCTTGCCTGCGCCACGATGTGGATCGGACGTAGTGAGGAAGTCGCAGGGGAACCACCGTTGTGGGGGGAAACGGCCGAAGAACGAGCTTAGGTGCTGGACGATGCGAAATGCAGATGTAGCGCTCGCGCGCTTAAATTTGAAGCAGCCGCCCCGCTGCCCGACCAACTGTTCGACAATCGCGAACAGTTTGCAGGCGTTTGCAAAACTTGTGAGGGCGCTGCTGAACAGGTAATTTTCTTTCTTACGTCATAAGAGCTGAAATGTCCAAACTCATGTTTAGCGTATGTAATAGCAGAATATTAAAATAATAATGTTTTAGTTACCTTTTCAAACGTGTATATCTGTCCTATTTGTAGGCTTATTAGGTAGTGTAAAAACCCAATATTATGACGTGTGTTCGGTTCTCGCTTTCGCCGCGTTCAACAAGCAAAAATATAGCGTTTAAATCTGCATTTTAGATCCAGAGGACGCTATCCTATCGAGCGTGGATTTGGACACCAACATTATTATTGTATGAAAGTTTATGACCAACTCCACGTATTCAAAACGTAATAAAGAAAATTGGCTGTTTAGCAGCGCCCCCATAACTTTAGTGATAACCTGCAGCTTGCCAACAACATTCAAATACCGGCGCGCGTGCCCGAATGTTTCATTTGTCGCTTTCGCATCGCCGAGTGTCCAAGCTCGTGCTGCAGCTGTTCCCGGCCCACGCTGGTTCACCTGCGACATTCCAGACCAACAGGTATATATAGAAGGAGCCTGCGCATCGGCCTACCCAGGTTTCGGCCAACGGCGCGAACTCCCCGAAGCACGCGCAGGCGGAACTGCGGAAGGTCAACCAACACCAGCGGCGCACCTACAAACTCTGCGGGCCGTACAAACAGCTGAAAGGAACGAGCTAGGAAGTCTATGCTAGAAGCGAAGCTGCTTTCGACGGGCCTTTCCAGCTCGCCGAATACCTCAACAGAGCTTTTCACAGCGCGGCAGCATGGGCGGCGTTGCTCGGGGCAACCATGCAGGTTCGTCGATGGTCGGACACCGGAGTGGGCGGTGACACCGTCAGGCTGTGACGGTTCTGCACCAACTACAGCGCCTACCCAGACTACTTGAGCGACGAGGAGTTCGCGAACGTCCCCGTGTATACATGCAAAGCAGACTGACAGCAGACGACAGCAGACGACAACCTGACCAAGGGAAGCGCACCGTTGGGTTCGAGTCCATCCGCGTCGTCACCAAGTCCGTGGTGGTGACGCGCCTGCGTGGGGATACGCTCGATCCGAGGCCCCGGACGCATCGTGGCGCTCTGATTAGATATTTCATGGACTCTTTTTTTTTCCTTCTTTGTTTTATATTGGTTTCACTGCGCCATTTTAAGTTTTCTTCGCTGTACGAAGCGCTTCGAGTGCCCGTGGGCTTTTGTAGTGTTCTCTTCACGGGAAATTAAAAGTATATAACGCCTGAAAGAGAACTAGTCTTCCCGCGGCTTGTTTGCTTGTCGGAAAATCGAATTGTGCACCAAGTGAAAAGCAGCCAACCGCTTGAACTGATTTAGTTACCACCAGTTTCTCGCATGAACTACCAAAAATTAGAGGACGCGCTTAAGCTACAATGTACTACACTGCACTTAAGAGGAAGCATTAGTTCGGGTGCTTCTATCTAAATACATGTGTTTTATTTCCCATATACAACAAACATTTGAATATGGACAGGTCTTGAGGAAAAAAGCTGCGTTAGCAGCTTGACCAAGTCCTAAAACCCATCTTATGGCAGCAGCAGTGGGAACAACAGTGCATGTGGGAATGATAACAATAAAGCAGAATAAGACGAATAAAATAACCTGAGAGAAACAAACACAAAAATGGATAAACCAAAGCAAGTTACTTAGCTTACATTAGGAGAATTCGTTTTTCTCGGCAACCACTGCACCAAGCTTGACGAGGTTTGTTGCATTTAAAAGGAAAACTTAAAATCTAGTCACTGTTGGTTTCGAATTTTTGAGTTAGGCAGCAATTTTTTAATTAAAAATTGGCATAAAATTGAACATTTTCAAAAAATGAGACTATCAAGTTTCCAACTCCGTAACTCAACAAAGAAAACTGATAATAAAACTCTGTGAATTGCATCTAATAGTAGATCCTCTCAATTAGTTACTCATGGCAGGTTTCCCTTCCATTGCCGCCACCCATGTGATTATTTCAGCCTCTCTGAGTTTCCGCTTGACATTCTTTGTTGCTGTGTTGCCCACCCTACAGGCCGCATACTTGCTGATAAGCTTCCTAGTTCTCTTCTTCCGCTGTGAATCAATGTTCTAGCGCCCTCTCCATCTTCACCATGTACGTAATAAACAGCAATGGGGATAAAGGGCAACCCCAGCTGCCTCAGTCCCTTGTGGATAATAACTTTCTCTTCGCTCCTCATCCCTTTCCATTCAACGCAAACGGTATTTTCTAGGTAATTCTCTCTCAAAAGCTGTAGACAATCGTCACCTAAGCCTTCCCCTTCCAGAATATCCCACAAAATGTTGCGGCCTACGTTGTCATAGGCTCCTGCAATGTCTAAAAAGGCCACATATAACGGTCTGTTTCCTACTTTTTATATTTCAATACACTGAGTAAGAACAAATAAGTTATCATCCAAACACTTATCTATTCAGAAGCTATTCTGAAGTTCTCCCAAAATGCCATTATTATCTGCCCAAGCTTGAAGCTTTAATTTGATTGCCTGCATTGCTAGCCTATATATTACCTATGTAATGGTCAACGGTATATACGAGTAAATTCTGTCGTTCTCCCCCTTACCTTTATAAATTAAATTCATTCTACTTTGTTGCCAACTGTCTGGTATTCGTCTATCTTTTAAAGTTTTTTCCACTGCTTTCACAAGAACTTCCTTATTTTTTGACCCTAGTTTATTAATCAGTCTAATGGGAACCTCGTCTAGCCCTGCGACTGTGCGCTTAGGAATTTTCTCTTCGGCTTTCTTCCAATTGAAATGTTTCAGCACCAGCTCCTTTTCCACCTGGGTCTCTTTCATGCTCTTTTTGCCTTCAAATACAACATTGCCTGGGAAAGATTCAGCTGTTACTTTCCGGGTGTAATTTATTGCCGCTTCCCCTTCCAGTCTGTTTCCATCTTCGTCTAGGATCTGTTCCTGTATTGTTGTTGACTTCCTGCCTAATAATTGTATGTGGTTCCAAAATATTCTAGGTGCGGCCTTTTTTTTCTCACGTATTTCTTACATCATCATCATCTGCCTAGTTACGCCCACTGCAGGGCAAAGGCCTCTCCCATACTTCTCTAACTACCCCGGTCACGTACTAATTGTGGCCATGTCGTCCCTGCAAACTTCTTAATATCATCCGCCCACCTAACCTTCTGCCGCCCCCTGCAACACTTTCGGTTCCTTGGAATCCAGTCCGTAACCTTTAATGACCATCGGTTATCTTCCCTCCTCATTACATGTCCTGCCCATGCCCATTTCTTTCTTAAATTTCTGACAACCCACGTTCAATTTCACCTTTTATCTTTGCTTGCACCAGTATTTGAACCATAGACTTTTTCTCCTGGTATATTTCCCATTTAGTGACTTTTTTCATCATCATCATCATCAGCCTGGTTACGCCCACTGCAGGGCAAAGGCCTCTCCCATACTTCTCCAACTACCCCGATCATGTGCTAATTGTGGCCATGTTGTCCCTGCAAACTTCTGAATGTCATCCGCCCATCTAACTTTCTGCCGCCCCCTGCTACGCTTCCCTTCCCTTGGAATCCAGTCCGTAACCCTTAATGACCATCGGTTATCTTCCCTCCTCATTACATGTTCTGCCCATGCCCATTTCTTTTTCTTGATTTCAACTAAGATGTCATTTACCCGCGTTTTTTCCCTCACCCAATCTGCTCTTTTCTTATCCCTTAACGTTACTCCCATCATTCTTCTTTCCATAGCTCGTTGCGTCGTCCTCAATTTGAGTAGAACCCTTTTCGTAAGCCTCCATGTTTCTGCCCCGTACGTGAGTACTGCTAACACACAGCTGTTATACACTTTCCTTTTGAGGGATAGTGGCAACCTGCTGTTCATGATTTGAGAATGCCTGCCGAACGCACCCCAGCCCATTCTTATTCTTCTGGTTATTTCAGCCTCATGATCCGGATCCGTGGTCACTACCTGCCCTAAGTAGATGTATTCCCTTACCACTTCAAGTGCCTCGCTACCTATCGTAAACTGCTGTTCTCTTTCAAGACTGTTAAACATTACTTTAGTTTTCTGCAGATTACTTTTCAGACCCACCCTTCTGCTTTGCTTCTCCAGGTCAGTGAGCATGCATTGCAATTGGTCTCCTGAGTTACTAAGCAATATAAGGCAATATCATCAGCGAATCGCAAGTTGCTAAGGTATTCTCCATCAACTTTTATCCCCAATTCTTCCCACTCCAGGTCTCTGAATACCTCCTGTAAACACGCTGTGAATAGCATTGGAGAGATCGTATCTCCCTGTCTGACGCCTTTCTTTATTGGGATTTTGTTGCTTTCTTTATGGTGGACTACGGTGGCTGTAGAGCCGCTATAGATATCTTTCAGTATTTTTACATATGGCTTATCTACACCCTGATTCTGTAATGCCTCCATGACTGCTGAGGTTTCGACTGAATCAAACGATTTTTCGTAATCAATGAAAGCTATATATAAGGGTTGGTTATATTCCGCACATTTCTCTATCACCTGACTGGTAGTGTGGATATGGTTTATTGTTGAGCAGCCTTTACGGAATCCTGCCTGGTCCTTTGGTTGACAGAAGTTGCAGTTCCTGATTCTATTTGCGATTACCTTAGTAAATACTTTGTAGGCAACGGAGAGTAAGCTGATTGGTCTATAATTTTTCAAGTCTTTGGCGTCCCCTTTCTTAAGAATTAGGATTATGTTAGCGTTCTTCCAAGATTCTGGTACGCTCGAGGTCATGAGGCATTGCGTATACAGGGTGGCCAGTTTCTCTAGAACAATCTGACCACCATCCTTCAACAAATCTGCTGTTACCTGATCCTCCCCAGCTGCCTCCCCCCTTTGTATAGCTCCCAAGGCGTTCTTTACTTCTTCCGGCGTTACTTGTGGGATTTCGAATTCCTCTAGGCTATTCTCTCTCTCATTATCGTCGTGGGTGCTACTGGTACTGTATAAATCTCTATAGAAATCCTCAGCCACTTGAACTGTCTCACCCATATTAGTAACGATATCACCGGCTTTGTCTCTTAACGCATACATCTGATTTTTGCCTGTTCCTAGTTTCTTTTTCACTGCTTTTAGGCTTCCTCCGTTCTTGAGAGCATGTTTAACTCTATCCATATTGTAGTTCCCTATGTCAGCTGTCTTACGCTTGTTGATTAACTCAGAAAGTTCTGCCACTAGTTCTGTTCTAGCTGTAGGGTTAGAGGCTTTCATACATTGGCGTTTCTTGATCAGATCTTTCGTCTCCTGCGATAGCTTACTGTTATCCTGTCTAACGGATTTACCACCGACTTCTATTGCACACTCCTTAATGATGCCCATAAGATTGTCGTTCGTTGCTTCAACACTAAGGTCCTCTTCCTGAGTTAAAGCCGAATATCTGTTCTGTAGCTTGATCCGGAATTCCTCTAGTTTTCCTCTTACCGCTAACTCATTGATTGGCTTGTTATGTACCAGTTTCTTCCGTTCCCTCCTCAAGTCTAGGCTAATTCGAGTTCTTACCCTACTACGGTCACTGCAGCGCACCTTGCCGAGCACGTCCACATCTTGTATGATGCCGGGGTTAGCGCACAGTATGAAGTCTATTTCATTTCTAGTATCGCCATTTGGGCCCCTCCACGTTCACTTTCGGCTAACCTGCTTGCGGAAAAAGGTATTCATTATCCGCATATCATTCTGTTCTGGAAATTCTACTAATAACTCTCCCCTGCTATTCCTAGAGCCTATGCCATATTCCCCCACTGACAATTGTCTCCAGCCTGCTTCTTGCCTACCTTGGCATTGAAGTCGCCCATCAGTATAGTGTATTTTGTTTTGACTTTATCCATCGCCGATTCCACGTCTTCATAAAAGCTTTCGACTTCCTGGTCATCATGGCTGGATGTAGGGGCGTAGACCTGTACTACCTTCAATTTGTACCTCTTATTAAGTTTCACAACAAGGCCTGCCACCCTCTCGTTATTGCTATAGAATTCCTGTACGTTACCTGTTATATCCTTATTAATCAGGAATCCGACTCCTAGTTCTCGTCTCTCCGCTAAGCCCCGGTAGCACAGTACGTGCCCGCTTTTTAGCACTGTATATGCTTCTTTTGTCCTCCTAACCTCACTGAGCCCTATTATATCCCATTTACTACCCTCTAATTCCTCCAATAACACTGCTAGACTCGCCTCACTAGATAACGTTAAACGTTGCCAGGTTCAGATTCCAATGGCGGCCTGTACGGAGCCAGGGATTCTTAGCACCCTCTGCTGCGTCACAGATCTGACCGCCACCGTGGTCAGTTGCTTCGCGGCTGCTGGGGACTGAGGTCCGGGGTTTGATTGTATTCGTATACAGGAGGTTGTGGCCAAGTACTGCACCAGGGTGGCCAATCCTGCTCTGGTGAGGTAGTTCTGGTCACCGGGATCAGGCCGCACTCCAGGCCTGTTTATGCAATTTTCTCAACACACGGTTTTTTTTCCGGTGGAGAATTGCGCGGCACCGGGATTCGAACCACGGTACTCTTGCACGCGAGGCGGATACTCTATCGCCAGCGCGGGAGTCGTACGCCTCATTTAACCTACAGTGGTGTCTTCCTTGATCAGTCAAGGTGGACCAATCTGAGCTCGGTTAGACCGCACAGATGGCACTCAACTGGAGAAACCTGGTATTTATGACCTGCACATGTGTGGTCATACATAATAGAGGAGAGAGGGTCCCCGTACAGTGATAAACTAAAAGAAAAACAGAGAAAGAGAGGAAAGGCAGGGAGGTTAACCAGAGGGGATGATCCGGTTTGCTACCCTACACTGGGGAAAGAGGGGAGGGGGTAAAATAAGAGAAAAGAAATATTAAAAAAAAGGGAGGAGAACAGGGGATTTGAACTCGTGGCCCTTGGATGTTACCTGGAGAGATAGCTCATTTGGTTGGTCCGTCAGGCCCCCGGTAACATTGAAGTGCCATAGCTCCTGTCCAGAGCCTCATGCTTACGTTAAGGGACTGGCATACTTTCTTGGAAAAATGGCCGCCCGTTGATGAGAGGGAACTCGAGCGGCTCTAGAGTCTAGGAAAAGCTTACGCAGGTGCGAGCGCGGCACGCTCAGCTTGGGAAGCTAGCCCGAGTATACTATCTCAAGGACTGTTGCTCACGAGAGCGAAAAACCTTTGTGTCATTATAATAACCCTAATAAAACTACCTTCGAAAAGGGATCGGCCTAGAGGGCTGTACTACGAGTGCTATGACTGATAATTATATATATATATATATATATATATATATGGGAAAGGGAAAGCAAAGATCACAGGGAGAGAGAGGAGGGAAGGAAAGAAGGAAATTACGGCAAGTTCGCTGACGCGTGTGGTTTTACAAAAATTGCCTTAATAGTCATAGGTGGTCGCACAAACCCGTCGTCCTTAGGAAACACAAAAGTGCCTTCACCGCTTTATGGGCCGACGGGCGATGGGGGCGGTGTTCCAGCAGCACCTGCACAGAAAGCGGCCGATTGTCCAGTTTTTGGAAAGCTTTGGCAAGTTCTTCTCTCTCTAGGGCATATCTTGGACAGTGGCACAGCAGGTGGTCGATGTTTTCTTCGGTGCCACAGATATGTATATTCCATCTCATCTATGGGATCGAATGCGAGCGCTGTTGCTTTGTTTCTGCGTGTAGTAGTTAAGAGAACGAGTTTAAGGGCGGAGAAGAAAAGGAAAGGAATGGAAAATTTCTGACTGGCTACTTTATCCTGCGGCAACTGCGCCTTCTTTGCCTGCCTGAGCTTTCGGGATGCTTTCTGTTGTTCGGCGATCGCTTCTCGTATCTCCCTGTTCCACCAGCTTTGCGGTTTCTTTTATTTCCTTTCCAACAAAGTGAGCGACGATAGCGCCGCCGCTTCCTTCGTGTACATAGGTTATATCTATCGTTTGTTAGATCAAATTCCGGCCACATTTCGATGGGGGTGGAATGCGAATACACCCGTGTACTTAGCTTTAGGTGCACGTTAAAGGGACACTAAAGCGAAACAACAAATCAGTTTAGACTAATAAAGCGTTGTTTGAGAACACTGCAGGCAGTCATTTCAAAACAATAGTTTGATTATTGGATGAGAAAATGAAGGTCCAAGTATCAGTATTTGAATTTCGCGCTGAAACGCAAGCGCCGGTACGTCAGCGTGACGTCAGGGATTCCAAAGTATGTTTTCGCATTTAGGCCGCGTTGGCTGAATAACGGTTCCCGAAACTTGCCATGTTTAATATTTGGTTCCTTTAGAAAACAATGTAGTCAATCTGTACCGCTATATATAATTAGTAGGCCCTAGAAGATGCCATCAAAATCCAAGACGTCACAGCCCCCAGATGCGGGAACTTAAGTAGGAGTCGCCACCCGTATTTCGTTCTTGCGCTTTTTCTGGCTTACCAAACGTGGTGTTTTTGGCGTTGTAGAACGGTAATTTACTGATGCAGAAGAAATCATTTTTCACTTTAGTGTCCTTTTAAAGAACCCCTGGTGGTCGAAATTTCCGGAGCCATCCACTACGGCGCGCATCATTTTCACGCCGTCGTTTTGGCACGCAAGACTGCAGCACTTAAGTCCTCACACTCCTTTCCGAACCTCTAGTGGGAATTGATATATATGACGAACCGGTGCTTTAAAGACAATTTATTAGACCTGCCTGAATAATTATTTTCATGGGCTATAGGCTTATGGTTTTTTCATTTTTCCGGGATAATTATTCAGGGCTTATTCGTTGACTGGGCGCGTTAATACGGGTCTGCGCATGCGTGGGAATTGATATATATGACGAACCGGTGCTTTAAAGACAATAATTAGACCTGCCTGAATAATTATTTTCGTGGGCTACATGCTTATCGTTTTTTTCATTTTTCCGGGAATATTATTCTGGGCTCATTCGTCGACTGGGCGCGTTAATACGGGTCTGCGCATGCGTGGGAATTGATATATATGACGAATCGGTGCTTTAAAGATAATTTATTAGACCTGCCTGAATAATTATTTTCATAGGCTATAGGCTTACCGTTTTTTCATTTTTGTGGGAAAATTATTCTGGGCTCATTCGTCGACTGGGCACGTTATTACGGGTCTGCGCATGCGTGGGAATTGATATATATGACGAAACGGAGCTTTAAGGACAATTTATTAGACCTGCCTGAATATTTTTTTAATTGGCTATAGGCTTACCGTTTTTTCATTTTTCTGGGAAAATTATTCTGGGCTCATTCGTCGACTGGGTGCGTTAATACGGGTCTGCGCATGTGTGGGAACTGATATATATATGACGAACCGGTGCTTTAAAGACAATTTATTAGACCTGCCTGAATAATTATTTTCATGGGCTATAGGCTTACCGTTTTTTTTCATTTTTCCGGGAAAATTATTCTGGGCTCATTCGTCAACTGGGCGCGTTAATACGGGTCTGCGCATGCGTGGGAATTGATATATATGACGAACCGGTGCTTTAAACACAATTTATTAGACCTGCCTGAATAATTATTTTCATGAGCCATAGGCTTACCGTTGTTTTCATTTTTCCGGGAAAATTATTCTGGGCTCATTCGTCGACTGGGCGCGTTAATACGGGTCTGCGCATGCGTGGGAACTGATATATATGACGAACCGGTGCTTTAAAGACAATTTATTAGACCTGCCTGAATAATTATTTTCATGGGCTATAGGCTTACCGTTTTTTTCTAATTTCCGGGAAAATTATTCTGGGCTCATTCGTCGACTGGGCGCGTTAATACGGGTCTGCGCATGCGTGGGAATTGATATATATGACGAACCGGTGCTTTAAAGAAAATTAATTAGACCTACCTGAATAATTATTTTCGTGGGCTATAGGCTTACCGTTGTTTTCATTTTTCCGGAAAAATTATTCTGGGCTCATTCGTCGACTGGCCACGTTAATACGTGTCTGCGCATGCGTGGGATTTGATATATATGACGAACGGGTGCTTTAAAGACAATTTATTAGACCTGCCTGAATATTTTTTTAATTGGCTATAGGCTTACCGTTTTTTCATTTTTCTGGGAAAATTATTCTGGGCTCATTCGTTGACTGGGCGCGTTAATACGGGTCTGCGCATGCGTGGGAACTGATATATATGACAAACCGGTGCTTTAAAGACAATTTATTAGACCTGCCTGAATAATTATTTTCATGGGCCATAGGCTTACCGTTTTTTATATTTTTCCGGGAAAATTATTCAGGGCTCATTCGTCGACTGGGCGCCTTAATACGGGTCTGCGCATGCGTAGGAACTGATATATATGACGAATCGGTGCTTTAAAGACAATTTATTAGACCTGCCTGAATAATTATTTTCGTGGGGTATAGGCTTACCGTTTTTTCATTTTTCTGAGAAAATTATTCTGGCCTCATTCGTCGACTGGGCGCGTTAATACGTGTCTGCGCATGCGTGGGAACTGATATATATGACGAACCGGTGCTTTAAACACAATTTATTAGACCTGCCTGAATAATTATTTTCATGGGCTATTGGCTTACCGTTTTTTATATTTTTCCGGGAAAATTATTCAGGGCTCATTCGTCGACTGGGCGCCTTAATACGGGTCTGCGCATGCGTGGGAATTGATATATATCACGAACCGGTGCTTTAAAGACAATTTATTAGGCCTGCCTGAATAATTGTATTCATGGGCCATAGGCTTACCGTTGTTTTCATTTTTCCGGGAAAATTATTCTGGGCTCATTCGTCGACTGGGCGCGTTAATACGTGTCTGCGCATGCGTGGGAACTGATATATATGACGAACCGGTGCTTTAAAGACAATTTATTAGACCTGCCTGAATAATTATTTTCATGGGCTATACGCTTACCGTTTTTTCATTTTTCCGGGAAAATTATTCTGGGCTCATTCGTCGACTGGGCGCGTTAATACGGGTCTGCGCATGCGTGGGAATTGATATATATGACGAACCGGTGCTTTAAAGACAATTTATTAGACCTGCCTGTATATATATTTTCATGGGCTATAGGCTTACCGTTTTTTCATTTTTCCGGGAAAATTATTCTGGGCTCATTCGTCAACTGGGCGCGTTAATACGGGTCTGCGCATGCGTGGGAATTGATATATATGACGAACCGGTGCTTTAAAGACAATTTATTAGACCTGCCTGAATAATTATTTTCATGGGCCATAGGCTTACCGTTGTTTTCATTTTTCCGGGAAAATTATTCTGGGCTCATTCGTCAACTGGGCGCGTTAATACGGGTCTGCGCATGCGTGGGAACTGATATATATGACGAACCGGTGCTTTAAAGACAATTTATTAGACCTGCCTGAATAATTATTTTCGTGGGCTAAAAGCTTACCATTGTTTTCATTTTTCCGGGAAAATTATTCTGGGCTCATTCGTCGACTGGCCGCGTTAATACGGGTCTGCGCATGCGTGGGAATTGATATATATGACGAACCGGTGCTTTAAAGACAATTTATTAGACCTGCCTGAATAATTATTTTCGTGGGCTATAGGCTTACCATTGTTTTCATTTTTCCGGGAAAATTATTCTGAGCTCATTCGTTGACTGGGCGCGTTATAACGGGTCTGCGCATGCGTGGGAATTGATATATATGACGAACCGGTGCTTTAAAGAAAATTAATTAGACCTACCTGAATAATTATTTTCGTGGGCTATAGGCTTACCGTTGTTTTCATTTTTCCGGGAAAATTATTCTGGGCTCATTCGTCGACTGGCCACGTTAATACGTGTCTGCGCATGCGTGGGAATTGATATATATGACGAACGGGTGCTTTAAAGACAATTTATTAGACCTGCCTGAATATTTTTTTAATTGGCTATAGGCTTACCGTTTTTTCATTTTTCTGGGAAAATTATTCTGGGCTCATTCGTTGACTGGGCGCGTTAATGCGGGTCTGCGCATGCGTGGGAACTGATATATATGACGAACCGGTGCTTTAAAGACAATTTATTAGACCTGCCTGAATATTTTTTTAATTGGCTCTAGGCTTACCGTTTTTTCATTTTTCCGGGAAAATTATTCTGGGCTCATTCGTTGACTGGGCGCGTTATAACGGGTCTGCGCATGCGTGGGAATATATATATATGACGAACCGGTGCTTTAAAGACAATTTATTAGACCTGCCTGAATAATTATTTTCATGGGCTATAGGCTTACCGTTTTATATATTTTTCCGGGAAAATTATTCAGGGCTCATTCGTCGACTGGGCGCCTTAATACGGGTCTGCGCATGCATGGGAATTGATATATATGACGAACCGATGCTTTAAAGACAATTTATTAGACCTGCCTGAATAATTATTTTCATGGGCTATAGGCTTACCGTTTTTTCATTTTTCCGGGAAAATTATTCTGGGCTCATTCGTTGACTGGGCGCGTTATAACGGGTCTGCGCATGCGTGGGAATATATATATATGACGAACTGGTGCTTTAAAGACAATTTATTAGACCTGCCTGAATAATTATTTTCATGGGCTATAGGCTTACCGTTTTTTCATTTTTCCTGGAAAATTATTCTAGGCTCATTCTTCGACTGGGCGCGTTAATACGTGTCTGCGCATGCGTGGGAATTGATGTATATGACGAATCGGTGCTTCAAAGACAATTAATTAGACCTGCCTGAATAATTATTTTCGTGGGCTATAGGCTTACCGTTTTTTTCATTTTTCCGGGAAAATTATTCTGGGCTCATTCGTTGACTGGGCGCGTTATAACGGGTCTGCGCATGCGTGGGAATTGATATATATGACGAACCGGTGCTTTAAAGAGAATTTATTAGACCTGCCCGAATAATTATTTTCATGGGCTATAGGCTTACCGTTTTTTCATTTTTCTGGGAAAATTATTCTGGGCTCAATCGTTGGCTGGGCGCGTTATAACGGGTCTGCGCATGCATGGGAATTGATACATATGACGAACCGGTGCTTTAAAGACAATTTATTAGACCTTGCTGAATAAATATATTCATGGGCTATAGGCTTACCGTTTTTTCATTTTTCCGGGAAAATTATTCTGGGCTCATTCATCGACTGGCCACGTTAATACGGGTCTGCGCATGCGTGGGAACTGATATATATGACGAACCGGTGCTTTAAAGACAATTAATTAGACCTGCCTGAATAATTATTTTCGTGGGCTATAGGCTTACCGTTTTTTTCATTTTTCCGGGAAAATTATTCTGGGCTCATTCGTTGACTGGGCGCGTTATAACGGGTCTGCGCATGCGTGGGAATTGATATATATGACGAACCGGTGTTTTAAAGACAATTTATTAGACCTGCCTGAATAATTATTTTCATGGGCTATAGGCTTACCGTTTTTTCATTTTTCTGGGAAAATTATTCTGGGCTCATTCGTCGACTTGGCGCGTTAATACGGGTCTGCGCATGCGTGGGAATTGATATATATGACGAACCGGTGATTTAAAGACAATTTATTAGACCTTGCTGAATAATTATATTCATGGGCTATAGGCTTACCGTTTTTTCATTTTTCCGGGAAAATTATTCTGGGCTCATTCATCGACTGGCCACGTTAATACGGGTCTGCGCATGCGTGGGAACTGATATATATGACGAACCGGTGCTTTAAAGACAATTTATTAGACCTGCCTGAATAATTATATTCATGGGCTTACCGTTGTTTTCATTTTTCCGGGAAAATTATTCTGGGCTCATTCGACGGCTGGGCGCGTTAATACGGGTCTGCGCATGAGTGGGAATTGATATATATGACGAACCGGTGCTTTAAAGACAATTTATTAGACCTGCCTGAATAATTATTTTCGTGGGCTATAGGCTTACCGTTTTTTATATTTTTCCGGGAAAATTATTCAGGGCTCATTCGTCGACTGGGCGCCTTAATACGGGTCTGCGCATGCGTAGGAACTGATATATATGACGAATCGGTGCTTTAAAGACAATTTATTAGACCTGCCTGAATAATTATTTTCGTGGGGTATAGGCTTACCGTTTTTTCATTTTTCTGGGAAAATTATTCTGGGCTCATTCGTCGACTGGGCGCGTTAATACGTGTCTGCGCATGCGTGGGAACTGATATATATGACGAACCGGTGCTTTAAACACAATTTATTAGACCTGCCTGAATAATTATTTTCATGGGTTATAGGCTTACCGTTTTTTCATTTTTCTGGGAAAATTATTCTGGGCTCATTCGTCGACTGGCCACGTTAATACGGGTCTGTGCGTGCGTGGGAACTGATATATATGACGAACGGGTGCTTTAAAGACAATTTATTAGACCTGCCTGAATAATTATTTTCATGGGCTATAGGCTTATGGTTTTTTCATTTTTCGGGGAAAATTATTCTGGGCTTATTCATCGAGTGGCCACGTTAATACGGGTCTGTGCGTGCGTGGGAACTGATATATATGACGAACGGGTGCTTTAAAGACAATTTATTAGACCTGCCTGAATAATTATTTTCATGGGCTATAGGCTTATGGTTTTTTTCATTTTTCCGGGAAAATTATTCTGGGCTCATTCATCGACTGGCCACGTTAATACGGGTCTGCGCATGCGTGGGAACTGATATATATGACGAACGGGTGCTTTAAAGACAATTTATTAGACCTGCCTGAATAATTATTTTCATGGGCTATAGGCTTATGGTTTTTTCATTTTTCCGGGAAAATTATTCTGGGCTCATTCATCGACTGGCCACGTTAATACGGGTCTGCGCATGCGTGGGAACTGATATATATGACGAACTGGTGCTTTAAAGACAATTTATTAGACCTGCCTGAATAATTATTTTCATGGGCTATAGGCTTATGGCTTTTTTCATTTTTCCGGGAAAATTATTCTGGGCTCCGTCATCGACTGGCCACGTTAATACGGGTCTGCGCATGCGTGGGAACTGATATATATGACGAACCGGTGCTTTAAAGACAATTTATTAGACCTGCCTGAATAATTATTTTCATGGGCTATAGGCTTATGGTTTTTTTCATTTTTCCGGGAAAATTATTCTGGGCTCATTCATCGACTGGCCACGTTAATACGGGTCTGCGCATGCGTGGGAACTGATATATATGACGAACGGGTGCTTTAAAGACAATTTATTAGACCTGCCTGAATAATTATTTTCATGGGCTATAGGCTTATGGTTTTTTTCATTTTTCCGGGAAAATTATTCTGGGCTCATTCATCGACTGGCCACGTTAATACGGGTCTGTGCATGCGTGGGAACTGATATATATGACGAACCGGTGCTTTAAAGACAATTTATTAGACCTGCCTGAATAATTATTTTCATGGGCTATAGGCTTATGGTTTTTTCATTTTTCCGGGAAAATTATTCTGGGCTCATTCATCGACTGGCCACGTTAATACGGGTCTGCGCATGCGTGGGAACTGATATATATGACGAACGGGTGCTTTAAAGACAATTTATTAGACCTGCCTGAATAATTATTTTCATGGGCTATAGGCTTATGGTTTTTTTCATTTTTCCGGGAAAATTATTCTGGGCTCATTCATCGACTGGCCACGTTAATACGGGCCTGCGCATGCGTGGGAACTGATATATATGACGAACTCGTGCTTTAAAGACAATTTATTAGACCTGCCTGAATAATTATTTTCATGGGCTATAGGCTTATGGTTTTTTTCATTTTTCCGGGAAAATTATTCTGGGCTCATTCATCGACTGGCCACGTTAATACCGGTCTGCGCATGCGTGGGAACTGATATATATGACGAACGGGTGCTTTAAAGACAATTTATTAGACCTGCCTGAATAATTATTTTCATGGGCTATAGGCTTATGGTTTTTTTCATTTTTCCGGGAAAATTATTCTGGGCTCATTCATCGACTGGCCACGTTAATACGGGTCTGTGCATGCGTGGGAACTGATATATATGACGAACCGGTGCTTTAAAGACAATTTATTAGACCTGCCTGAATAATTATTTTCATGGGCTATAGGCTTATGGTTTTTTTCATTTTTCCGGGAAAATTATTCTGGGCTCATTCGTCGACTGGGCGCGTTAATACGTGTCTGCGCATGCGTGGGAATTGATATATATGACGAACCGGTGCTTTAAAGACAATTAATTAGACCTGCCTGAATAATTATTTTCGTGGGCTATAGGCTTACCGTTTTTTTCATTTTTCCGGGAAAATTATTCTGGGCTCAATCGTTGGCTGGGCGCGTTATAACGGGTCTGCGCATGCATGGGTATTGATATATATGACGAACCGGTGTATTAAAGACAATTTATTAGACCTTGCTGAATAAATATATTCATGGGCTATAGGCTTACCCTTTTTTTCATTTTTCCGGGAAAATAATTCTGGACTCATTCGTCGACTGGGCGCGTTAATACGGGTCTGCGCATGCGTGGGAATTGATATATATGACGCACCGGTGCTTTAAAGACAATTATTAGACCTGCCTGAATAATTATTTTCGTGGGCTACAGGCTTATCGTTTTTTCATTTTTCCGGGATTATTCTGGGCTCATTCGTCGACTGGGCGCGTTAATACGGGTCTGCGCATGCGTGGGAACTGATATATATGACGAATCGGTGCTTTAAAGACAATTTATTAGACCTGCCTGAATAATTATTTTCATAGGCTATAGGCTTACCGTTTTTTCATTTTTGTGGGAAAATTATTCTGGGCTCATTCGTCGACTGGGCGCGTTAATACGTGTCTGCGCATGCGTGGGAATTGATATATATGACGAACCGGTGCTTTAAACACAATTTATTAGACCTGCCTGAATAATTATTTTCATAGGCTATAGGCTTACCGTTTTTTCATTTTTCCGGGAATATTATTCTGGGCTCATTCGTCGACTGGGCGCGTTAATACGGGTCTGCGCATGCGTGGGAACTGATATATATGACGAATCGGTGCTTTAAAGACAATTTATTAGACCTGCCTGAATAATTATTTTCATAGGCTATAGGCTTACCGTTTTTTCATTTTTGTGGGAAAATTATTCTGGGCTCATTCGTCGACTGGGCGCGTTAATACGTGTCTGCGCATGCGTGGGAATTGATGTATATGACGAACCGGTGCTTTAAACACAATTTATTAGACCTGCCTGAATAATTATTTTCATGGGCTATAGGCTTATCGTTTTTTCATTTTTCCGGGAATATTATTCTGGGCTCATTCGTCGACTGGGCGCGTTAATACGGGTCTGCGCATGCGTGGGAACTGATATATATGACGAATCGATGCTTTAAAGACAATTTATTAGATCTGCCTGAATAATTATTTTCATAGGCTATAGGCTTACCGTTTTTTCATTTATCCGGGAAAATTATTCTATGCTCATTCGCTGACTGGGCGTGTTATTGCGGGTCTGTGAATGCGTGGGAATTGATATATATGACGAACCGGTGGTTTAAAGACAATTAATTAGACCTGCGTGAATAATTATTTTCATGGGCTATAGGCTTGCCGTTTTTTCATTTTTCCGGGTAAATTATTCTGGGCTCATTCGTCGACTGGGCGCCTTAATACGGGTCTGCGCATGCATGGGAATTGATATATATGACGAACCGGTTCTTTAAAGACAATTTATTAGACCTGCCTGAATAATCATTTTCATGGGCTATAGGCTTACCGTTTTTTACATTTTTCCGGGAAAATTACTCAGGGCTCATTCGTCGACTGGGCGCCTTAATACGGGTCTGCGCATGCATGGGAATTGACATATGTGACGAACCGGTGCTTTAAAGACAATTTATTAGACCTGCCTGAATAATTATTTTCATGGGCTATAGGCTTACCGTTTTTTCATTTTTCCGGGAAAATTATTCAGGGCTCATTCGTCGACTGGGCGCCTTAATACGGGTCTGCGCATGCATGGGAATTGATATATATGACGAACCGGTGCTTTAAAGACAATTTATTAGACCTGCCTGAATAATTATTTTCATGGGCTATAGGCTTACCGTTTTTTCATTTTTCCGGGAAAATTATTCTGGGCTCATTCGTCGACTGGGCGCGTTAATACGTGTCTGCGCATGCGTGGGAATTGATATATATGACGAACCGGTGCTTTAAAGACATATAATTAGACCTGCCTGAATAATTATTTTCGTGGGCTTATCGTTTTTTCATTTTTCCGGGAAAATTATTCTGGGCTCATTCGTCGACTGGGCGCGTTAATATGGGTCTGCGCATGCGTGGGAATTGATATATATGACGAACGGGTGCTTTAAAGACAATTTATTAGACCTGCCTGAATAATTATTTTCATGGGTTATAGGCTTACCGTTTTTTCATTTTTCCGGGAAAATGATTCTGGGCTCATTCGTCGACTGGGCGCGTTAATACGGGTCTGCGCATGGGTGGGAATTGATATATATGACGAACCGGTGCTTTAAAGACAATTTATTAGACCTGCCTGAATAATTATGTTCATGGGCTATCGGCTTACCGTTTTTTCATTTTTCTGGGAAAATTATTCTGGGCTCATTCGTCGACTGGGCGCCTTAATACGTGTCTGCGCATGCGTGGGAATTGATATATATGACGAACCGGTGCTTTAAAGACAATTTATTAGACCTGCCTGAATAATTATTTTCATGGGCTATAGGCTTACCGTTTTTTATATTTTTCCGGGAAAATTATTCTGGGCTCATTCGTCGACTGGCCACGTTAATACGGGTCTGCGCATGCGTGGGAACTGATATATATGACGAACCGGTGTTTAAAGACAATTTATTAGACCTGCCTGAATAATTATTTTCATGGGCTATAGGCTTACCGTTTTTTCATTTATCCGGGAAAATTATTCTATGCTCATTCGCTGACTGGGCGTGTTATTGCGGGTCTGTGAATGCGTGGGAATTGATATATATGACGAACCGCTGCTTTAAAGACAATTTATTAGACCTGCCTGAATAATTATTTTCATGGGCTATAGGCTTACCGTTTTTTCATTTTTCTGGGAAAATTATTCTGGGCTCATTCGTCGACTGGGCGCGAAGCATGCATCCCTGTGGCTGAATCCCAAAGTGGATGCCCCGAACGAAAGAATTGCAGGCTTTGTGCACCAGTACTGGCGCGCCCTGAGGAAGCCCCTTGGGCAAAGGGTGGGCTTTGTGTGGTGTCTTCAGCTCCCGTTTTGCCTGCAGTTTGAGGCGCTCGTCCTCCAGGTCCTCCCGCACAGGAATGAGAGGGGCCGGCTCCAGGGGAGGGGAGAGGGAAAATATAACAGCTCGCTTGCTGCACTGTGGGCCGCACCATTGCCGATGCTGCCCGAGTGCACCGGAACCCAGTCCACTCGCACGCCCGTTCCGTAATCCCGATAAAGAGATGCGCATGCGACCTTAAGAGGAAGCTTTAGCTCGGGTGCTCCTATCTAAATACATGTAAAAGGAGAATTCGTTTTTCTAGGTAACCACTGGACCAAATTTGACGAGGCCTCCTGCATTTAAAAGAAAAACTTATAATCTAGTGACTGTTGGTTTCGAATTTTCGATTTAGGTTGTCAATTTTTTATAAAAACTTGGGAAAAATCGCAAATTTTCAGAAAACGAAACTATCAAGTTTTCAACTCCGTAACTCAGCAAGAAAAAATGATATCGCAATTCTGTGAATTGTACCTGATAGCACATCTAAAGCGGACAAAATTGATATGTTACACATGAACCTCAAGAAATGGGGAAATGTGTAACTACAACTTTTGCAGAACCCTCGTAAACAACGTAACAAATTCACGTAAGATGTAAACTGACATAACAAATTTGTCCGCTTTATATGGTGTAATGGATGCCGTTTACAGAATCGCGATATCTGTTTTTGATGCAGAGCTATTAGTTTGTAAACTTCGTGCTTCTATTTTTTTCAAACGTCTGAATTTTCGAAAATCCTTTTAACAAAATTCAAGCCCTAAATCAAAATTCCACTTCCAACAGTCACTAGAATTTAACTTTTTCTCTCAAATGCAACAAATTTCATTAAAATCGGTCCAGGGGTTATCTCAGAAAAACGTTTTTGCGTTTTTACATGTATTTGAATAGGCCGCGTCGGAGTTGGGCCCGAGCTAAAGCTTCCTCTTAAAAGGGACACTAAAGCGAAACAACAAATCAGTTTGGTCTGATGAAGCATTGTTTGGTAACACTGCAGGAAGTCATTTCAAAATAATAGTGTGATTACTAAATGAGAAAATGAAGGTCGAAGTATCAGTATTTGAATTTCGCGCAAAACCCCGACGTCACGTCAGTGTTCATTTAGGCCGCGTTAGCTGGGTAAAGGTTCCTGAAAGCCATGTTTAATATTCGATTCCTTTAGAACACGATGTAGTCAATCTGTACCGCTATGTAGTTAAGTAGGCCCTAGAAGATGCCATCAAAATCTACGACGTCACAGCGACCAGGTGCGGGAACTTCAAGGAGGCGTCGCCACCTGTCTTTCGTTCTTGCGCTTTCTCTGGCTTACCAAGCGTCTTATCGTAGTAAGAGTGGTGTTTTTGGTGTCGCAGAGAGGTAATTTACTGATGCAGAAGAAATAGTTCTTCTCCTTAGCGTCTCTTTAATATCATGGACCCACGTGCCGGCTCTAGGCATCCCCGTGAGCGCCTTTAGAGCGTCCAAGGACTCGGTGAATATTGTGAACCCTTTGCTTCTGTGGTCTTCCGCACTTATTTCCGCCTTTCCCGTAAGCCTCTCTATGGCAAATAGGATAGCCTGCAGTTCAAGGGACTTTACGGTCAGTTGTTGCTGGTGCCGGTGGACCTGTACATCTTGCTTCTTACCATCAACGACTGCCAGTGCTGCTTTGAGGTAGCAGGATATCCCAGGCCGCATTTGTGAAAATGGCATTTCTTTCAAGTTAGCCCGTTCTGCAAGTTCGGCTCTGTAGTTGCCGTGGTGCTTTTTTCGTTTGCCGGCGAGCGACAGGTTTTGTTATTCAAACCTGCACGCCGTCCCAAGCAGCGACAGAAGTAAGAACTTTCACCTTGTTCGACGAACATTCTCCGTCCAACTCCAGCTGTCCACGGTGTAACAACATTATAAGTCTTACACCATGCTCTGTACGGAGCAGCAGGCGAGGAGGACATCGAGGCACCGTAGCAGCCGCCGGAGAATGCCCCTCCTCCCTCGCCTCACCCCTCTGCCTCGCGCGCCACAGGAGAGGGCGCACATCCGGGCCGCGTTCCCCGCTCGCGCATGCGCGATTGAACCGCGTTCCCCCGCTCACCCTCGCACGCTTTCACTCATACAGAACCTCACCGCGACGGCGACGGCAGAAATGCGGCTGGAGTGTCCATGCAATTGCTATCGCACTGAAAACACAACTCTGTTACGCGGAAACTCAAACCCCTATTCCAGCGTTTGTATATGATGCATATAATGCACCATTTGCGCACGCCGGCGCGTAAATATCTAGTCCACGGTGCGGCGCGCCCACTCTCTTGAACTAGAGTTACTGTATGTGCTACCACAGGTAGTATATGCTACCAAAGGTAGCATATACAGTAACCTTGAACCACTTCCAGATGGCGCTCGCCTCAGCCGCATCGCGGCCCATGGCCGCGTCTCTACCAGAAAGCACGCCTTCGTGCATTGCGTTTGCCGCGAGCGTTTCCCGGTAAATATTACGGTTACATAAGAGACCTTTAGCGTGTCCGGTATCCGGGCAAGCGCGGGCGGTTTTCCGGTTTAGCGGGGGCGTCAAGGTGAGCGGCCCGATCGGTGGCGCAAAGCTCAACCACACAAACACAGATCTAATTACTGTATTCTGCTTAGCTGCTGGCGTAAATTTTCGACAGTGGCGTAATCGTGTTCACAATTACGCCGCTGCCAAAAATTTGCACGAATGGCGAAGCAGGATATGGTGAGTTACTGCAGTTTTAGCTCTGCGTTTGTCTGGTTGAGCTCTACAACACCAGGCGGCTTCACCGCTCACGTTTACGCCCCGACCATCCGGTAATCCGCCCAAACCGCTCCCGTTTTCCGGAATAGCGTACAAGCTAAACGTCTCTATAGGCTGCACTTGCCGGGCAGCATGAGGAACAGTCGAGAATCTTCTAATGCTATCGCGTTCCACTCTTAAAAGGCAAAGTTTAAGGGCCTGGTATAGTTTCGGACTGGGACTATTTGCCGAAGCACTGTCGCCGTGACGTAACGAGCTGGCGGCGAACGTGCGCCGTAGATTTAGCGTCGTGCTGAAGGAACTAAATGGATTTACAGTCAGGAAGCATATTCACGCTATTTGCATTTGTTTATGTCAAGAAACTTCAGCAGAGCGTAATGGTTGCATGCGCACAGTGTTATCAAAGTTCACATACAAACTATTGCATGTTTTAATGTAGGTTTTAATGTAGGCAGAAACCTGGAGGCTTAAGAAAAGGGTTCTACTCAAATTGAGGACGACGCAACGAGCTATGGAAATAATGATGGGTGTAACGTTAAGGGTAAGAAAAGAGCAGATTGGGTGAGGGAACAAACGCGAGTTAATGACATCTTAGTTAAAATCAAGAAAAAGAAATGGGCATGGGCAGGACATGTAATGAGGAGGGAAGATAACCGATGGTCATTGAGGGTTACGGACTGGATTCCAAGGGAAGGGAAGCGTAGCAGGGGGCGGCAGAAAGTTAGGTGGGCGGATGAGATCAAGAAGTTTGCAGGGACGACATGGCCACAATTAGTACATGACCGGGGTTGCTGGAGAAGTATGGGAGAGGCCTTTGTGCTGCATTGGGCGTAACCAGGCTGATGATGATGAATGTAGGCTTTTAAGATGAAGCAGATTATTGAAATATGTTGATTTGTTTTGTAACTCTCATAGTTTAGACAAAAATCTTTTCAGAGTTTGCTGCTGTATGGCCCAGTTGGGCTTCACTTCCGAAGCCTCTGGTTCCACCTGTACATCAAGTAGGGGGCTCAAAACGTATTTGGGTGGACAAGTTAACCTCTGAGTGAACCTGGTTGATAGGGCGCCAGTTTGCCCTTGTCACTATTGGTACGCTTCGCCACAACTGGTGGATTTTGTACTCATCGATGAGACAAGAGTATGAGGCAAGATCTTTGCGTCGTGGTCATTGATGCCACCTTGTCTGACTGCACCAACTTTGGTCTGTCGTTCCATTTGAACGTATGCCAATTCTGCCTGGACAACATCTGGAAATCATGTCACGCGACTGATGCTGACAAACTTGGTAATGAAGGCCTTCACAAATGTGTAAACAGGGAAGCCGTTCTCCTAATATGGCATGCTGGTGCTGTTTACAGTCGGCGTGTGTCTGGGTCTACCTCTCCACGAAAAGTTGACACGACTCTGGCAGCTCTCGTGGATTGATTCAAATGTGGGAGGAGCAGTGCCAAGAAGTTGGGACTGGATAAATCAAGATTTGCACAGCGGATCGTGCCACAAGTTTGGAGCTCATACTTTTGGCATACTTTCGGTGCTGTGGCGTCACAGCTTGACGACAGACAACGTGAAACGGGTGCTGCGATCACACACACACAAAAAAAAGAAAGCAAGGAGTAGCTCTGCTGCTTGAGCTCTAAAGTGCCAAAAGCATTCTTGCGTGCATCGCTTTTTTGCTAGGTTCGACAGAAGAAGCACCAAGTGTTTCAATTGACGCTGATAATAAAAATCAACATCAGCCTCTCGCAAAGTGGTTTGATTTGATTTAGGTCATTTAACGCCGTAACGTAACACACGCAATATGAGGAGACGCCATACCGGACAGCTCCGAAATAATTTTGACTACCCACCCGAGCTTCCTTGTGTGCGCTTCAGTACACAAATGTTCTTGCAGTTTTCTCCCATCTAAATTCGGCCACGGCAGGCGGGCATTGAACCAGTGACCTCGCAGTCGGCAGCAAAATAGTACTGCGCATTTCTACTGCACTACCGTGGCGAGTTCCTATTCAGCAGTGTCCAGCTAAACTTGCAATAAAGTCTCTGCGAACAAAGACACAGCAAATAAAACGTATAGAAAGAGTTTCTGTTTATTCCATTTATGCACTTCTTTCATGCGCTCTGTGAACTTCATTTTCACCACGCAATGCAGGCACAGATCAAAAGAACCTGTGAAGTTAATGGCTGTAGCTCATGCAAACCTATGTACAAACACAACCACGGCTAAAAAAACAAACAATGCAAAAACGACACCAATATCGTGCGAGTCCCTTCACTTCCTCTTACAGAAATCTGGCAATACAATGCTACAGTCAGAAACGAAAAGTAGGCACAATCAAAGAGTATGCTTTATTTGCAGAACCACAGTAGTGGGTTGCACCCTTGAGAGTGACCATTCAACCTTGGCTCGAAAATTTTCACTAATAAAATACACATTGAACACAGTAATACTATCACCGTGTAAATGCAGACAGCATGATTATCACTTAAATTTAATTCACTTTTGGAAGCACAATTCTCATTTAGGGCCTCAAACTTCTTGTGTTGCTGAAAATAACTTCAAAGAAATTGAAGCACCATGTTCAAAACTCGATACCCAAGAACAGATATCTATTAGAGTGCTCAAAATGAACATATATGATACATTAGTTTACAGCTTACACAGAATTCTAGCATCAGCTTGTCATTTTTGCAAAAGTCCTATTCACAAACATTTCGGGCCAGTTCACAACTTATCTATTCCCTAGATTTACAACTTGCCGATGATAAGTCTGCAAGTTCTCCATGTTGTAGATGGTACAGTTTCTGTTGCCTAGTTAATCAGTCATAAAGTCGATGCTTCCTTAGCTTTTACATTTTATGATTTTTATGGCAATTTTCTAGACCGAAGTACAGAAAAAAAAAAACACTACCTCCAAAGGATCGGTAGATTTAAACCTCCTTCTCTAAATGCAAGAAACTGCATCAAAATCAAGCCAGTGAATGGTGAGCATAATCTATCAAAGATGGGTGCTCCTGCTATAAAGTTTGTTCTAAAATACGCTAATTTACACAACAAATACTCAGATGATTAATGCTGCAAAGTGACTCAAAGGTAGCTACTAAGCTAAAGCAAACAAAAAGAAATGCTTTGCCACAGTTTGTGTGCAGGTTAAAAAAAAAAAGCGAACAATCATAGTTACCAAAGATATGTCACCCAGCATTAGTTGATAAGTTACGGATCGCATCAGCACCAAATACGTTGCAAGAAGGTCTTCATGTTGGTACGGTATGACTGAAGTTCACTAATAGTGGCAACTTGTCTTGCAAACACGCCAAAAGAAACAAAAGAAAAAATGCCACTGACTTGCGCAGAGACTAGACCAAGAAGACTAAGAGTGAATTCCACTGGTCGACGTGGAGCAGACTTTTCCTTCTTTTTTTTTTTCTCATTCGAAGTGGATTTACATTTTTCAGTGTTTGTTTTTATTCAACTTGCTCCATGGCGCATGGGTGAGCCTCAAATTTAATCGGTGCAGCAGGAGTACTGCCCAGCATATGCGTCCCCTGCTTCACTGTTGAGGTATGGGTGCAAACGAAGCGCTTCGTGGTGGATCTCTCTCCTGCTCTCCATTAGGGTGCGGCTGCACCCGCGGCACATCGTAGTGCTTCCTCGTTGGTCCGGCATAAAGCAGTAGGAAGTTCCCACTTGAGATCTCTGCATCTGCAAAGTTATAGTGCGGCCTAGGCGTTCGTTTGAGGATTTTGGTGGTGCCCGAGAATCGACCAATGGAATTCATCATGAGCGAACTGATCGCGCAACCGTCAACCTGCACCGTGCAAACAGCCAAGAGAAAGCTTTAAAGCGTGCTAGGTTGATTTACAGGGTGCAAGAGAAAATTCGTGCCCTTCTAGTGGCTGTAACACTTCACGAAAGGAGCAACATTGCTCCAGTGACCAGCTATTCCGCACATACGCAGAACGGCACGCCACACATCACAACGCTTACCAAAACAGGCCGTGACGCGGTCACGTCGCAAAATACAACAAACACATTTATTGCCGCGCATATTTCTTGCTGCATTAGTGTGCTTTTATAGTGAGTGTGCACTTGGCAATGGTAATAGACGCTAAGGAAGATTAAAAAAGTGAAATGTCTCAAAAGCATGGCAGAACTCACAGGAGACACAAAGTTCTAGCAAGCTAAAAACACCGCGGGTTTGCCTTCACATGCAAGAGCCTTCATTCTAAAGAATCACAGATAAAAGCGTAGCTTCAGTTCGATCACGTTAGCAACCTCCGGCAAGGCATCTTCAGGTTCGGGGGTCCCTTGCTTTTGGCAGGCGATTTGCAGAAATGCATCAGTATGAACCGGTAGAGGGAACGGTTCCCACCGGCTCCCCTGACAGTTACCTTGACAGGGAGTAAACAATGCATTCATAAATACCGTACGGAGAGTCTCAACACTTCCAAGTCACAAAACCTTGCCTACAAGCAATGTCCAGTGGCCCACGTCCACAGTAACTCTTGCTGTACGAACGACTAGCCGTGCTGAAGAATCAACGGCCGCCGCATACTCCGAACTCCCTGCGAAACACAAACAGACGAATTCCGCCTGGTTTTCTCAGCACCAAAGTTTGGCTAGATGGAGTGCAGAGAATTTGCAAAAAATGGCGGTGGAAGGTGACGATCCAAGCTCTGATCCACGACAAAGAGAAGAAAAATAATAATAAAGAGCAACACTTGCATCATAATTAGATGGCACACAGGGATGGAAATGAAGCAAAGCAAGGTGCAGGCAGGAGTCGGACTGAGGGTGCGCCGGCAGACGACGACCTAGAAGGTGCCGTGTATGTTGGCGCTGCCGCCTTCTTGCCGCATGTGCTTGAGTGCCCGCAGCGCCCTCTTGGCGGCTGTGCACTTGGCGATGCGCTTGTTGCGGCCGACGCCGACGAAGCGGCCCTTGCCGAAGACCTCCACTCGGATCCGCACCTTGCCATTGAGGGTCATCTCAGCACGCCTGCAGTGAATAAGCGTTCGTTTCAATACGACTGAACTGCCATCTTTGTGATTGCAGGTATTAACAGCGTGATTGTCTAGTGAAAACCTTTCTGCATTTTGCATGTGCACGAAGAGAAAAATCGGATCAAAACTGTAGCTTCCTCCCAATGCCTCCACTAGAATCTCCATGGTTCAGTTCAATGAGACAGAACTCCCAGTCCCTTTAAATAAACAACTGTAGCCAGTGTTTACTTGCTGACTAGCCAATCAGTATAAACTGGCACGGTGTTGGTACTCACTCGAACTTGGCAGTCTGAGGTTCCAGCTCCAAAAGTTCCCTGATTGGGGACTTTGGCACGTGCGTGCTGAAATATTCTGGAAGGAGAAGAAGCAAATGCATTCCGTTATCCTTTTGTGCAGAAACAAAAACAATTGTATATTTAGAGCATGCTCTCTGAAAGAAATAAAAAAACAAAGCATGCCTAACTACGGATGTTAAAGGACCAGTGTAAACCTTAATAAATGTGCAGTCGGGAACTGTCTCAAAAATGGGCACATGAAAATATTTGTTTCTCAGGCGTACTTAATAGTGAGGGATCGAGTTAAACCTTGTTAAATATGGAATTACACTCTTCATCCACGCTGGGTCTTGGGGGGAGGTGGGGGGGTTCCTTTCTGCACATTTTGTGGGTAAACGTTGGTCTGAATTTCGTTATCAAGGAGACAGTGTAATTTACTCCAATTTACACAAAAGACATCTATCCAGGAAGGCCATGGCAGGCCACAGGCATTGAAAGGGCAGCCTTTACTGCCGTGAATGTATGGATATGCTGCTATATGCTCATAGTATTAGGGACATGACTATGTACAGTAAATCACATTCATTGTTTTCTCCATGTTTTTTTCTAAATGGAGCTTTCCTTGCCTACCTCTCCTGGGTTTGGCACATCTTGTGTCTGGCCTAGTTAATAATTATCAATTAAAAAAAAAGGCATGTGTCCAGTGGTGAGTTTCAAATTCAGTGCCCCAGCACGGCAGCCCGATTCTCTACCCCTTAGGCCACAGATGCATGCCTACAAAAGCAACATAACATCCTTACTAGCTCCCTTTGTGCAAGCTAGCACTTTGAGATGCTTGGCATGTGAGTCACGTCGCATAGCAACAATTTACTTAAACTCTTTCCTTACCACCAGAGATCTATTTATTTTTGGTGCTTTTATGCTTTACCATTTTATACCAAGAAGCATTATTCGCAACGTATATTACGATACGTAATACTGCAGCTTAATCATTGCAATTTTGAACGAAAGCAGCAATAACTTCTCAGAAAGGTTTTGAGAACTCTTAAGTAAAATTTTTAAGAAGCATCTCAAGAAGAGTGAATGAACAGAGTAAACTGTGATTTTACTGAAAGTATTGAGAGAAAAAAATAAATCTGAAGTATACAAAATGCAATGTTCCTTGCTCCTGCATTCCAACTCCTCGAAGTTAGACTAAACGAAAACAAAATTTTATCCATATTTGGCAGCATAAATATTGGCCACAGTGATTCCCATGTTATGCAGGAAAGCTACAACATTGCAACTGTGAAATGAAAACAGGTATGCGCCTGTTGTGCGGGGAGCATTTGTTCTGACTCCTGTCACGAAGTGCTTGTTTACATTCTTTCTGCATTCTTTACGGCTCTTGAATGCAGTGGTCGCCATGTCAAGGAACATCTACTTCATAATACTTAATTATCGTGCTCAATCGGCTTCTCTCAGTAAGCAAGCTGGCCTTGTGTCCACCTTGAACTTACACTGGAGCCTTCACATGGTTTCTACGGCCTTTCTAGTAATGAATAAGGACATTTGCACAAGCTGCATTGAAACAGTAAACAGTCAGACTGCTATCGAAGCTTGTGCAGAAGGGTGGTCAGTAATTAACTGCATGCTCTCTAACGACTGAACACTCCACACACAGTGTGGAAGTGCTAGCAGATAAAAGTTGCAAAAAAAAAAAGTTAAGCAGCTTTAGATACTAGTAGAACATCATAATCTAGACATGCACTCATTAGCACGTGTTGGTCTTTGAGGCATTGTTAGTGCAACTAGCCATCTAAGCAAAAAATTAGACAACCCAGCAAGCCTTCCTATGTCTTCACTGCTGCTGTCCTCTCAAAATTATTTACCCGAGCCGACCAAAAGTGCACATTTTGCATTGCTGGATTTAGGAAGTGCGAGAAGCACTGGAGGCCAGTTGGAACAATACCTCCTGTCCTATTTTTATATTCTAAGACTCCCCAATGGGCCGAATATTTCTAAAGCTGATGAAAAGTAAAAGAGCAGTTTTCATTTCAAATGGTGCATAGCACTGTTCGTGAAGATTTACAACGTCAATGTTTTACAACATGTTCAAACGCTGCTGATCGAATTGATTGAATTCCAATGTCGCAGTAAGGAAAGAGCTAATGCGTTAATCCTCATGGTTACATGAGCTGTTAATGACTTGTGGTTACAGATTAACATCGCAAGTAATGAAGAACAGCAAAAATAATCTAACACGGGCATTAAAGGTTTGGCAGTACATTGCAAGTACATTGGAAGGAGTGTGGCTCCAATATTGTTAGCAGCAACAGAAATAGGCTCACAAGAGAGATAACAGCAGCAGCTGAAATAGACCGCTACGATACATTACGCGCCAGTATTCCCTCACCATCGTTATTAAGAAAGGAGCTACAATTTTGACAAGTCACATGTGGAAGCCATGTAACACAGACAAAGATCTCTTGTTCGTTTGTTTGCTAGTTCTGCCTGTATAATTAGCACATGCAATTCTTGAATCAGGGCTTTCAGGCTGCTTTTGTAATTACATGCTGTAAAATTGTACACTATCATCGCCGCAACTGTTTATGAATTGGGAACTTGGGGCATATTCATGGCTAATAAATTTCACGAATTCAGGTTTGTGCCACACAACTTATTTGGGCTGTAAAAATCCCTTTTTTTTCATTTCTGACTTTTTGAAACAGTGCAGTCTGTTCAGCCATCTATGTGGCACTTCAGTCACACATGTTTTTGGTGCATCACTTCCGGTCCGAGACATCCATTGGTGAGGCTGCACCCGCAATCAAGCCAGCAAAATAATCTTTAGTGCAATTAGCATTTTTTGGTTACTTTACCCAATTTCCGTTTTGTTTGTATCTAACCTCTTTCACACTAACTTGGGTCTCTGGGTTTGTGCCACTGGTTATATGCCACCCTTCAATGAGAGAGAGAGAGAGAGAGAGAGAGAGAGAGAGAGAGAGAGAGTCCTTTAATATTAACCTGCATTTTATACAGGGTGTTTCAGCGAACTCTCAAACATTTTTAAATGTTGCCTATGGCAGATAGCTCAATTCTAGCTTCATGAGGTGGTCTACTTGAAGTGGCGGACACTAGAAAAAAAAAAAAGTGAAATGCAAAATCAACTAATTAACAAAAAATCACTAATTAACTTTTAACTAATTGCCTTACGACACATATTGAAATTCCCAAATTCTAGCCGTGAAGTTTGCACGGTGCGTCCACTCGGAATGATTTCTCAGGACGACACCAGTTTCGAGATATTAATTCCCAAACTTTGCGGAGAAATGCACTGGCGTTCCAGTTACTTGTGTGCTTTAATGCGTAAAACAATGTTTTGTTAACAAATTAACTGCACCGCCAATGCATTTCTCCACAAAGTAAGGTCGGGTGGGAGTAGGACATGGCATCGTTATGACACTCACTCTAGCTCGCTCGATCACCTCATATGTTGCTATCTGTAGTTATGGCCGATGTAGCAGCAGCATTACAGATGACCGATTTAGCCAGAGTGAGCGTCCAAACGTCGCAATGTTCTGCCCCCACGTGACCACATACTGTGTCATCACGTCACAACACAGTATCCTCCTGGAAAATGAAACCCAATCTGGCTGCAGAAAAGCTATTATTATTAAATTGTTGGCAGCGCTTTGAGGTTTCTTGCTACATTTTCTTGAGTTTAGAAGTCTAGAACTTTTATGTAACGCCAGAAAATGAATAGTCGAAACTATCGTGTCAGCAGCCCTTTAAGAACCGGAGTAAACGACTTCATGGTGCAAAGAGTTCCAGCACACGCACCGATTTCGGGCTTCATCATGGCGTAGTACACCTGCCAGACGGTGTCCAGGGACATGTTGGAGTCGAGGAAGATGGCGCCGGCCACCGATTCAAAGATGTCGCCCAGGGCCTTGGGCACTTCCACCTCCTCTGCCTCCTCGCACTCTTCTTCCTCCAAGTAGTACTCCTGTGGAGAGAGAGAGGCGCTTGCCTGATGTGCTTGGAAGAAAGCAGGAATGACAAAAGAAGCGTGACATGAACATAGCCAAAACAACTTACTTTTCTTGGAGTGCTACCAGGGGTTAAAGGGAGACTAGAGGAAAGTATTAAGTTGAGCCTGACTGAAAGACAGAGCTTATGCAATAATGAATTATGCAATAACGAATTCGTCACTCGTAGCGAGAAGAGAGCTTACGTAAGCGAGAAAATGACGAAAGTGGAAAATCAGTGGCGCCACCTGTCATGGAGTATGGAACCTCTCTTGTGTGACGCATGGTGTGACGTCATGACAACGGGTGGCAAGTGGTTTGAGGAATGACGCCGACGCATATTTAGAGAGAAGTGGCTGATCCGCTGGTAGCAGCAGAGGTGGCAATGTGGACATTATGCCACGGTCTCAGCTTTGAAGTGGGCGATTCAAATTGAGGCACTCCTCAATTGTGACAGCAGGACTTTCAGAGGAAGTTTTCTATGTGACAAATTCGTAAATTGGCGCCCAGAAAACGATGATAGGCTTCTAGACAGATGGGTCATTGAATTAACTCATCAACTTAATATTTTTTTTTAGTGTCCCATTAAATTTGATAGGTTGTCAGTTCTGGCAGGTATCCTTCTACTTTGCACTGACTTGCTCTAACTACGCTTGCGTCTGTGGGGTATAAAGTAGCAACAGGTCACAAGTGCTCACAACTGTTGAAAGTAGTGCTTTTGTGTGTGTCTGTGTGCCTCCTTTACATCTGAATCCAGTTTGCGCTTCTGTACTTGTCCATATGGAATACCAATACCAACGTGCCCAAACTACCACCTTTGCGAGAGAAGTAGGTGTGTGGGAATATTGAATAATGCCCAATTCGACTCGGTCTTCGAATTAAATAGTCATTATTCGTAAATACAAATATTTTTAAAATAGTTTAACAATTCTCTAGTGCGTGTAATCAAACATAAAATTGGAGGGAAAGTGCGATAAATTTCATCCTGGGGCTCATAGTAAACATAAAACGCAAGAAGTTACACATGGCAGAGCCAGACTTTCCTTTCTAAACCGCTATCATAAATACTCTCCGAAGAATCGCGGGGATGCAAACAAACTGTCTATCTGTTCCAAATGCTCCATTTCGACTTTTACAAAACAGCGCTTTATAACAGATAATTTTACAACAAAAACTTGCTAAAATTGTGAGTACTAGCACCTGAACAAGATTTTAACAGTATTAATGGTGAAAACTATTTGAGAGGTATTTGATATTCGATTAGTTTCTGGTACATTCAATTTTACAAACCCCTAACTCTGTGCCAAAGATAGCTATCGCAGTTCTGTAAACTGCATCTTTTAGAGCATCTCAAGGGGACAATTTTGATACATGAAATGACAGCTTACATTAAGCTGCTACCACTATTATGAGCGTTTTGCAAAAGTCCTACTCAGAAATTAGCGGTATATTTCAGAGCGGTGTATAATACATCAATTTTGTCTGCTTTACATGCAGTATGAGGTGCAGCTTACAGAATTGTAATATCCTTTTTTTTTTTATTACGGTGTTATAAGTTGTAAAGTTAGCACTTGAGCTTTCTGAAGTTTTGCCATTTGAAAAACTTTCTAAAAGAATTTATGGTGCAAATTGAAAATCGACTTCCTAGAGTTACCGATTTTAACTTTTTCTTTTAAATAAAACAAACCTCATGAAACTGATGCAGTGGTTGCCAAGAAAAATGATTCTTCTATTGTCACGTGCGTATTTAGATAAAAGCTCCAGAGCTAAAGCTTTTCTTTAATTGTGCATTTATTGAGAAAGCACTAGAAAGGTGCATATTACAGTTTATTATACACGCTGAGGTTCTCACAATAATGAAAGGTAAAAAAGGTAAAGAAATGCAAATAAGATATGAACTGAAACATGTGTAGTGTTAAAAACAAAAGTTGTTTCTGACATTCTTATAAAGAAGTCACACCAAAATTTTCCATTTTACACAGAAGCACTGGTGATCAAGTTGACTGTTAGAATTTAGCACCGATAGCAAAATCGCGGCAGAGCGGCTCAGAACATACGCAGGTACTGGTTGGAGAATGCAGCTACTAGCTTCAAACAAGCCTGTCGCTGTGTCTCCCGGTTATCTAAGAGACCCCATGCAAATCTCTGTTTGTTACTAACAAAGCATTAATGCCACTGTGATGCAATTACCTGCCAGTGATAATTCAAGCACTCAGTTTTGGTGCAAAAGGCAGCTGGAAGTGGATCTCGATATCTCAAAAGTTTGCTATCCTGCCAAGGTGCTTTGTCGGAGAATTCGAATTTATGAAACTATTCTTTATAGCAGGATCTCATGTAGATTACATATAGTGGCATCAAACACTACGCCCAGGTGTACAATAATTAGAGAAACTGATCCACAACAATGGAAAAAGATTGTGGAAAGAGGGTGCTCCAGAGATCATGAAGTTTGTAGGAATGGGGGCCTATCTATGTACAGCACAGTCAATTCTTAAAGGGAACACCTAGCTGCTAATAAATACAGTATAACTGAAACACCTCCACTCTATCGGGGGGGGGGGGGGGGGGGGAACGGCTGAGAGGGCACATTAGGCTGACAGCTATGCAATGAAACGCAGTCTGCATGCCTAAATTCCACAATTAAGCTTTAATCAGTAGCTAAATAATAACTACATGTGTCCTTTAAAAGCGGATCATACTGCACATTAAAATAGCAGAGACCTGCCTTCTGCACTTTCAATGGAAAGATACCAATGAGAGAGTTCTGCCATCTCCTTGTTTTCCTGCATTCACTTGCAGGCACAAAAGGCTTAGGATGGCTGTTGAGTACCCCCAGCAAATGTTCTAGAACATCTGCAACCTCTCGGTGATGTTAGAGCCAAAAAAGCATAGCAATTCACGCAGAAGGGGCACGTGTACCTGCCACTGTTGGCAATCTAACATTCCGTAACGGTGTCAACAACTCACATATGAAATACCACCAGAATGTTTTTCTGCAGACAGAAGCACTGCGGCCATAAAAGGACTTACCTCGTGGTATCCGAGCCCATTGTTCAGTCTCTTCATCTCAACAAACCTCTGGATGACTGCAAACAGGCCCGGTGACACGTTCTTGAAGTAGCGATGGAAGTCATACTTCACTGCCAGCGAGGCAAAGAAAGTGTTGTTCACGAGCGCTGACCGCAGGTCAGTCAATGTGCCTGGAGAGTGGCGCTGGGGGTCATCGTAGAGGTGCCGGGTTATTAAGTAGTCCAACACTGCATCACCCAAGAACTCAAGCCGCTGATAACAGTCCGTGAGTCGGTTGTAGTGATATGACGCGTGAGTGAAGGCCTGGAGGAGATAGGCGCGGTCCCGAAACCGGTAACCGATGCGTGCCTCGAACGCATCGTAGCCAGAGAGAAGCTCATCCAGCTGCGGTCCCGCGTCGGGCACAACAAGCGGCGGCTCTAGCGTACCGTAGAGCATGACACCAAAGTTCGGCAGCGTCTCCGCGGTGCAGTTTTTGGGTAGCACATCGAGTCCCAACCAGGACATGAAGAGGAGGGTCGCGTGAGGACCGCATGACACGAGGTAGGCTCCAATTAGCGCTTCGACGCAGTCCGCAATGCTCTTGTCAGGAATGCTGTGCTGCGTCAGGAGGTTGTACGGCACGTAGGGTGCGGTGTCGAGGTTCTGCTCGTCGGCTAGAACCTCGTCGAGGTTTCGCACCTTGTTGGATCGCTCGGCGAGGGTCTGCCGGATCTGCGCCTCATCCATCTGGGTGAGTCCGGTAAGGGCTGCAATGTTCCAGTGGCCCGCTGGAAGGCCCGATTCAATGAGAGCCCTCTCGAGCCCGGGAGGCACGATATAGCCGGGAGGAAGCCAGTTGTCGCTGGGCTCAAACTTGGTGGCCACCATCAGACCGCCAAGACTGCGAGCCCGGCCGAGTCGGTAGAGGTTGAGATTGCTGATCTGGCGGCTCCGTAGGTGGGACAGCTTGCCCTCGTGCACGCTGGGATATGTGCAGTAGAGGTGGGCTGTCACGGCGTACTTGAGAAAAGAGTCGCCCACCGTTTCGAGACGTTCCAAATTTATGCCATCGTTGGCATTGGACATCGTCAGTGCCTGGAGGAGAATGCTGGGGCTCGGGCCACAGTGACTGTCGAGATCGGGCCGCTCGTCAAAGCGAGCCTGTGACGCGTCCCCGCCTCCGAGCTTGACGGAGTCCCTGTCCGGCAGGAGCTCGCCGAATGGTAGCACGCTCCCTTCCGGTGCCTTTGGGGCCTCCCCTCCAACGATAGCAGCTCCACTATCACGGACTGCTGGTGCCAGAGGCTCATCTTTCTTCAGGGGCCGGTCGTCTTCATACTCCGCAATAAGCTTTAGTGCCTCCGAGACTTTGCGAAAGGACTTGTAGATTGTTTTCTGAGCCGCATGTTTCACTTCGTCTTCATCACATCTCCAAACTTCCAGTTTCTTGACGCACTCCTTCCTGAGTGCCATGACCTTCTGTTCGACAAATGGGTCAACCTCTCGTTGTTCTTCCTCTGGCTCGTCCACGAAAGCATTCACAGACTTGCTGCGCTGGTCCTTGCTGCAGTGTGATAACCAGTCCAACTGTTCCTCGGGCCTCTTCTCGTCGTCTTTGTTCTCCGACTTGTCACTTATTTTGAGCAAGTGGCCTTCATCTTCATTGCCGCCGGCCTCGGACGGAGACTGGTTCCACTCGGATCGCGAGAAGTCAAGCTCAGGGTCTTCCTCGTCCTCGTCAAAGCTGTCCCAGATGTCATCGTCACGGCACGAGGCCAGGTCTAGTGACAAGCCCTGCATGTTGAACACTCCGGGTGCCGAGATGTAGCCCAGTCCCGGCATGTCCAAGGTGACGAACGAGCTGTCCTCCATGTCCGTGTCCCACTCAGAGTCCCAGCCCTCGGCTTCGAAGTTACTCGGAGATCCGTAGCGGATTCGAGGAACTGGTGTGGGCTCCCCTGGTAGTTTGGGAAGCGGTTTCCAGTCGAAGTTGGGGCCTTTGGGTCCACCGAGGTTCAGTGCACTGACCTCAGCGTCAGCTAGCTGGTCGAGTTGGTCATCGTCTGGAATGTGAACTTTGCTTGGATCGAACGTGTCGATGACGAGCTCCTGGTCCTGAAAAAGCAACAAATAGTAAACCATTAGAATGTGAACACAGAGCTCAAGTTTACATGGAAAATGGCTAAGGAATTAGTTTCTAACAATGGGTTTCTACTAGAACTAACCTTGGAAGTATTAGCCAGTGCCACCACTCACAAACCTTGGCAGCGTAGTTCTAGGAGTAAAACATAAATACCCAAGAAAGTATACGGGAAAATAGCACCGCGGTAGCTCAGTTGGTTAGAGCATCGCATGTGTAATGCGAAGACGTGGGATCATTTCCGATCTGTGGCAAGTTGTTTTTTCGTCCACTTTCATTGCATTAATTTACAGTTCCTCTAATTCAATTATTTAGTACAAGTAATTTTCCCTAAGTTGTCCTTGGTGTCTTTGTTAGCTTCTTACGACATGGTTAATAAATATCAGGCCCCTCGGTTAAGCCCCTTTCTTCTCATTCATCACATAACGAGAGTCTTGAATCCGGGAACATTGATGCCTTCAGGTAGCATGCGTGGGTTTATTGACCAGTTGCCTTCACCCAGAAAGATCACAAACTCATGATGCTTGCAGCAGAAAGGATATTCCACATCCACTGCCAAGGTTTGTGAGTGGTAGCGCTGGCTAACACTCCCAGGCTTCTAGTAAGAAACAAAAATACCCAAGAAAGTGGATGGGGAAACAGTGCCGTGGTAGGTCAATTGGTAGAGCGTCATATGCGTAATGCGAAGATGTGGGAACTTTCTCCCACCTGCGGCAAGTTGTTTTTTCATCCACTTTCATTTCCATAATTTATCATTTCTTTTTATAGTAAAGTACAAGTAATTTCCCCTATGTTAACCTTGGTGTCAATGTTTGTTGGCTTCGTATGACATGCTTAATAAAAATCGGGCCCCTCGGTTAAGCCCCTTCCTTCTCGTTTATATATATATATATATATATATATATATATATATATATTTGCACTATGCTTCTGCTGTACATTAACCTAGGTGTTGAACGTGTGACCTTGTGCTTAGCAGCAGAATGTCACAGCCATTATGATACTATAGTGGACAAGCGAACAAAAGTCGTAAAAAAAATTTCAGACTGCCACTTAAAAGAAATTTTTTAAACGGACACTAAAGAGAAACATTAAATCATTCAAGACATCTACAGCACTCCTTCAAAGCTTTATTTTGATTAATTCTGCAGCAATAGGTTGATCATTTGAATAAAAAATGAAGGACAATGTTTAATTTCCTGAATTTTACACGGCAACCTCAGCCCTGGTACGTCGGTATGACGTCACAAATTTCCCAGTATATAATAGTTTTAGATAAAAAAGAAATCGTAAATATATACGTGCAGTTTTAACATGGTTCATCGTTGAACACATGAATAAAATAGCATAGGTAATTTATTTAGAAACGTAATTAAGGTTACAAAACAAATTTTTTATGCTTTACATTGCTTTTGACACAGCCAGGGCTTGTATTTTGAAACATCCAATTTTGTCTCCCCCTTTAATCGTGCGTTGCGTGAAGGGAGCAATCTTAGCAAAATCAGCATGGCGTAGTCCAGCCACGTGCAGACCAACGACAAAAGGCCAGAAAAATAGAAAATTAAGTGGGTCACTAAACAATTACGTTCCCGGGACGCACGGCCATAGCGAAAGCAGGGCGTGCCACGCGAGCGCCTGCAAGCAAACTCAGTGGTGGCCCGTCTGTTAGACAAATGAAGTGGGCGAGAAACTCGCAGTAATCAACCATTAGATCACTAGAGGTTCTATCAGTTCTCGTGCAACACCCCCCAAAAGGAGATGCACGTACGACAGTATCACCAGTTGGTGAATGCCGATCTCTAAACAGAGTAATTGCAATCTCATGGGAGAGCCATGCGGGCTAGCCTGACATTCCAACAGTTTGAGCGGTAAGAAGTGAGATAAAAATCAGTTTTTTTCTAAACCCATAATTTGAAACAGCACATGTGACAATGTCAGTTCAAAAGTGTGTGAGCACGGGTGTGAGCATGTGGGAAGTGAACTAAGCAAAACTGGAATATAGTAGACTTTCATTAATTCGACTCTGATTAATTCAATTTTTCAGTAAAGTCGATCCTGGAGCCAAACTTTCGTTATTTTGATCCTAAAATTGGCCTTTGCCGAATAATTCGAACTTGACCGGTCAGCAAGCATGTGCCTGATCCCTATGGTGACCCAACAAGAGACTCCTTTTAGTGGCAGCATCTGCCTCGGCAAAGCTAAGGCAACAGTGTATGCGTTGAACCATCGCCTCCTCTATTTTTTCAATGCCAGCACAATCACTCGATCCCTAACGGGAGCCACTGGTGCACCTTAGAGCAGCGAGTTGCCACGATGTGACGCTACCCAGACATACTAGTATGACTGCTTGCGTCATGTGTTTGCATCATGTGTGCGTCTGAGCGCATGCTGCTGCCGTTCCGGTGGAGAAGTGGTAGACACTTCGTCCCTGCGTCTGCCAGGTTATGCCGCGTCTGTCAGTCTTCCTCCAACTTCCGTCATGAGGCGCCACCCAGATGGTACTCTCCCCCATAACCGTAAAGCAGGCGTTAACGCTAGCCGAGGGGGGAGAGTAGGAAAGAACGATAGGAGAGGGTGGTGTTCCTTTCGTGGCACAAATCGAATCTGGCTCGCATAGAAAAAAGTAGAGGAGGTGCTGGTTGAACACACATCATTTTCTGTCGAAGATGCCTATTTCCGGCCTGCACAAGGAGGATTTTCAAGCAATAACTGTGGCTCACAATGCCTGATCACGGTATTTACCAGATTCTAATGCGTACCTGTTATTTTTTCAAGAAAGGTGAGCCGAAAATTGCTTGCACGGTGCAACTGGACGTAAAACGAAAACTGGCTTTGTGGCATTCAAATGCTTCGCCACATACCATGGCTGCATTGCGGCAAAGCCGACTTCAAAGAACTGCGCGGCAAATTTCACTTTAGGGAACCATCTGCCAATGTGCAACCCATATTAGACTCTAGCCCATCTTTCTTGAGAACAAATCAGGCGCGCGTTACATTTCTGCACTGTTTAGCAGTTTTAATGACATTTATAAGTTTTCTACTTCTAATGCATAAAAAGTGTGCACATTTCATTTGGGAACGCATTAGAATATGGAAAATACTGCCAACTGAATTAGCGGTTTGTTTCGGCATCCTTCATGCATCTTGCTTAATTCGGCACCGGTCTCGTCAGGGTCGAATTAATGGAAGTTGATTGTACTCGCAAGCTACCGCAGTAAAGCGTAATATCAGTTTTCGCGGAAGCACATTAAGAATTTTTTTTCTAGAAGCCACGGAAGGTTGCAGCGCCTCCGGTGCTACACTATGCAGTGTTCCATTTCAAAAAGGCTAATTTTTTGAAACATTTGGCTGCCGCCATACCTGTACGGTTGCAAACATTTTGGATTTGTTTGTGTCGCCATATATGTATCACGGTGACCCCCAAAGGGTTAGAGGAATGATGTGCTTGAACGTGCATATTGCTGCAGTGAGGATACGTAGGTGGCATTAGTTGTTTTGTTACACAATTCCGCAGACATTAATCAACACATCTGTAGCGGCATCGATGAACAGGACGAGTGTCTCAAAGAGCTATAGCAGTCGGCGTTCCATGATGAACGCACCCTGCAACTCGGTTGTGCGAGAGCATGAGCTTTTTGCATCGGCACCTTTGTAAAGGTGGCGAAAGTCCCCCCTCAGACTATGAAATGGGGTGAAAGAGCCAGAGAAAGGTGCTTGCTTTAAAGGGTGCTTTCAGAGATGCCAACGTCACCCTTACCTGCTGGAACATAGGCGGCTGGTATGGCTGGGGTGCACGCCATGCGTTCATCGCCGGCGGCGGCGAGATGCAGACCGGCTGGATGCCCGTGCGCTCCATCAGCTCGGCAGCCCGCTCTTCTTCGGCCTTGGCGGCCTCCTGGGCCTTTTGTAGGACGTCGGCCAGGGTCCAGCCAAAGTCCAGCGTGGGCCACTTGAAGCCCTTGGGGAGCTCTAGCCGACCCACTTGCACCTCGCGAGCCACCGTCAGCCGCAGCTGCTCGGCCAGGAGCAGCGAGTTCATCCTGCAGTGTGGGGCATCAACATGGACTTGATTGATTGATTGAAAACTTTATTATTCCACCGAGCTGGGGTGCCCGCCTCTTAATCTACACGTAGGTAGGGGGGGAGGACGAAGCAGTCCCCGTGCGTTGAGGACGGTGAGTCTTCACGGCCTCAACGGCTAGGCGGATTCTTTTTGTTGCCTCACTTTGCTCTTAAAGGGACACTAAAGGCAAATTATAAGTCGATGTGGATGTTTAAATATCATTCCAGAAGCCTCTCAATGCTTGTTTTGTGTCATGAAAGCAAAATAGCATCTGGAGGGTACGAATACCTTTTTCAAAATTCAGATCTCCCGCCGCCCAACTGGGAGAGTGGTGGCATTGCATACGCCTTTGCTGCCTTGGGGGAATAAAATGGCGCCCCACAGACGGCGGTATCGAGCGAAGACAGAGCGGTGGATTCGCCGCTGAAGCTGGTTCTCCGTCAAGTGGCGTAGACTGTTCGGGCATCCCGTGACACAACATTAAAGTTGAATTCTCTGCTACTTGGAGCTTGTGCAAGTTTCGCGAGCCAGCAAAACCAGCACAGCACTACGCAATAACGGAACTTCTGAAACGCGAAAGCGTGGGCAGCGCAGAGTCAAGCGAAAACGAAACCTTTCGACTGCCCGCGTCGTTGTGAAGGTTAATTTCAATTAGTTCTTTTTTCTAAAGACGAAATAGAACTGGATAAGCAGTATTTTATTTCATCTTATTATACAATACAATAATGCTTGTTGCAACAAGTGGTTCAGTGCTAGTCACAGAATTTAACTGAGGAGTGCTTTTATCTTTGGGCAAGTGCTTGAACGTCCCGGGGGAGTCTGTAATCATGTCTTGCATTTACCTCAGTTTCTCGATTATTAAGGCCCTGTTCACGATAATATCGACGCCTTAGAGATTATGGAGTAGTAATCTATCACTCTAGCTTGACTTAATATTAGCCTTTAGTGTCCCTTTAAGGCATGTTGCAAGTATCGATACAAATTTTGCCGTTCTTCCACTGAACAGAAGCCATCTTGGGTGTGTTCCAATTCTTCTCAAAATTAAGAAGAAGCTTTAGCTTGTGAATTCTTATCTAAATACACGGAAACGAAGAAATTGTTTTTCTCTGCAACTGCTGCACCGACTTCAATTAAGTTTGCTGCACTTGAAAGAAGTTAAAGTCTAGTAAAGTACAAAGTGAACTTACAATTTATGCCTTCAATTTTAGAAAAATATTATAAACTGCAAAGTTGAAAGGCAACAACTTTTGTACAACAGCATAGACTGCTTATAGCATAAGTTGCCACAGTCACGAATATCCAGACTATAAGCGGTACCACATTATAACCAAAACAATATTTTTCGTAGGCTGCATACGTGCGAAACATGTAGGCCAAGCACCTGCATGTATTATTATGTAAGCCGCATTATTTTCGTCTTGTGTGGCTGCACTACAAACAACTGACCACATGGAGCAGGGGATACGTGTCTCACAAAGCGGATATTTAAGGATGTGCGCCTCCAAAGCGCACATAGAAGGGAAAGGCGAACTGCCACACGGTATGCACACAAGGGAGACGAGTGCTTCGTAGCACGGAGCTCAGTGTTGCGAGATTACCTTCGGGGTTAACTTTTCTGTTTGGGATTGAGGAAAGTTTAAACCTTTACTGAGAAATCTGATCCCGAACGGGCTCAACTGCGATCGAAAGTGCCCTGTGTGACACTTGTATAAATTTTGAGCACTTGCCTATTATGGCAGCCTTGAGCATCCACATTACTCACAACTCGGCCCACAAGTGCCTCGTCACATGCTTATTCTTATGCTGCTTGTGCATCGTTGGCCAAAGTGCTGGTTGAGCCTCAATGCAGGTGACCAGCGCTTCATTAGCGATAGCGTCCATCGTCTTTGTACGACACGAAACCAGTGGTGACTCCTGGTGTCTCAGCACAATTCCGAAACCACAACAACCTGTTTCAAAAACTTGTGCAGAAGTTTACATGCTGTTCACGTGGGGTCAATGCAGAAGCCACTTCTGTGTCGTGCAATCAAAATCATGCTTGAAATCAAGCGCTGCCCACGCACGCGCAGCCCGCATGCCTCATCTTAGATGCGTAGTACAGGCGCACAAGGCCTCACAGGTGTGTTTGAGTGACGCGTGACAGTGCATCCACTCGGCTTAGTTGCTTTTGCAGCCAAACACACTGCGCGTTTCTGGAGACCTTTTAACCCTCCATGCATGGGCTGTGCAAACGTGTCAATACCATGACAGTCCAGCTGTGCCGGCTTGTGCGTCAGTTCAATTACCATCGCAATAAAAGTAAAATGACCACGTGTGGGCAATACAATAGAAGGAGACATAACAATAAACACCACGGGCAGCGTGCGACCGACCTGTAGAGGATGCAGGGCAGGCAGACAGCCTTGCGCCATAGCGACGCCGGGAACGGGTGGATGGCACACAGTTCGGGTACCAGGATCTGCTTTTGCTGCAGGCTCTCGCGTTTGGCCCGCTTTGTCTGCTCCGACGAAGTGGGCAGCGTCACACCCTTGCGGTTCACGTAGCGAGGCGTCAGCAGGTTGAGCCGGGCCGACGTGTGGTCCACGTCTAGCAGCGGCTGCCGACCGTCCACCACCCGGATCTGGTACTTCTCCCTGTGCAGCGGGGCAGGGTGATCGCGCAAGCTTGGAGTTCGAGGGGTACCGAGTTTGGAAGTACAGTCAAACCTCGAGATAACTAAGTTGCACTTGCAGTGAAAAGCTTTACTAAATTGCAAATTTCATTATTTAGAGGTTTTAAAGTTTCAACACTAAAGACAACTTCACGATTTCCCAAAGCATTCCTGGAAGATAGTATCTTGTCAGTAAACATTTATTAACAAATTGCAAGAAACTCGGGTAATAATAGTGTGGTTATGAGTGTCGGCGTGTGTGGTGCAGATTGTGCTAAGAGCAATGTATCAATGTGGCTCACAGCATCCGAGATTTGCGTGTGTTGCATCGCGCCTTATATCTAGGACTATGCTTATTGCCTGCAGCGGTCATCAGATGGTGCCCACAAATTAAGCAAAAGTGTAAAAGGATACGAATATTTATCCTGAGGGGGGAAGAAAAGGAAGAAGTACGGAGCATTGATGGCGATGAAGAAGAGACAACAACATGAAGTAAGGTTTGTAGTTTTATCGGTGTCATGCACACTCCTGCAAACATGAACAGATCTCACTCGATGACCACAAACTTCCTGCGACAATGCGAGCAAACGACTCTTACCACGTCTCGAAAACTTGAGATTACGCAATGAACAACACTGGACGCGTGAGAACACAGTGCGCATCTATGCACCAACCGTCTCAGCTGGTCCTTGGCAGTTGCCGCAGATTAACTCCACGTGTCCCTACAGTGCTTTAGACGGAGAGGGCATAAAGGCACGGATCTTCTGCCCCCTCTCCCTTTCCCCATAGAGCGTGCTTCACCACGTTACTGCACAATTAACCCCTCCCCATCTCCCTTGAGCAGAAGGAATTGTTAGCTCTCGTGTTTCTCCGTGCACTATGAGCTGCTGCATGCCCTGCAGCCTCTGCAAGTTGTTTACCAAGACAACAAATGGCAAAGCAGTGTTTCCTGCCTACCTCATATCGGCGTGCATGCTTTGACGGTGTTTTTTTGCTTATGTAACTGTTCATGCAGAAGGATGTTTGAAACAGCTTAGCCTCGGCCGGCTTTTTTATAGTTTTTTGCTAGATCTGCTAGCCATACAGGTCCAAGTACACGATTGAAATGGCCAAAAGCTTAGTTTAATCGGAACCGTGTCACAAAGTGACTTCGATAAATAGAAAAAAAAAAGCAAACTGTTTTCAATGGAACTAAGATCCGAATACGAGCAATAAAAACAGCGCTAAACGACGGGACGAGTGAAGGGGCACAGACAACAGCGCTATTGTCTGTGCCCCTTCACTCGTCCCGTCGTTTAGCGCTGTTTTTATTGCTCGTAATCATGAACCAACCAGTCCAAATGCGTACTCTTAAGATCCGAAAATGAGAATCGTTAGGTACATAGAGAATTTCATTAAATTGAGGTTCGTTATATCGAGGTTTGACTGTATTAGTAAATGTGAGCTTGAACTCGGAGGTGTATCGAGTTTGAAAGATGTGCGAGGCACATTAGTGCTAGGACCCGTGATCATCTTAAGCTGCTTTCTTTTATAGAGAACTATGCATTCCATGTCAAAGGGGACTTGTCCACAGCCTCAAAAAACTAAGCAATTTTAAAACTTGTGATAAGTTCACGAGAACTTATTCTTGGCCTCGTTGGTGCTTACTAAAGAGACAAAGCACATACAGGAAGAAAAATGACAACATGGTTGGTAACTTGCAACTTGTTTACTCGGTACACAAAACAGGAATACTATGTATACAAGTAGATGACACGTGCAAAATAGAATGTTGAAATGACAACACAATCGATGGCTATGGGAGCATTCATGAGTTCGAAGTTCAGTACTTGAAATCTCCGTATTGTCCGAGTCAACAGCCTACAACGAATGCAGCTGTGACCTCAAAACAGTGGTCTCAAATGTGAACATTCCAAGACCGCCTTTACACTCATAAAAATGTGGGGGTAGAACCTTGCCTGTAGTATGCATCGAATGTATCGAAGCCTGCGTCTGGAAAGTCGCTGAGTGGGTTCAGGTCGTGGCAGATCTCGGCCACATAGAAGAACTGGGGCTTGTCCAGGTTGCGGTACCAAGGTGTCACCTGCGAGAGTTCCAAGAAAAAACGTCGTACGAGGGGTTGTGTAGAGTTGTATACTAACAGTAGATTCGCTCGGCATAATCTAACCTAGACAGCCGCCAAGAGATGGCTTCTACTACTAATGGCGACGCCGGATGTTGCAGCACCACCCTGGAACATTACCCCTGGAACAAATCTCCACCCATGTACAAGGCTGTCTTCTGGAGATTCTGACAAGGTGCATACATCTATCATACCCCGACAATAGTTATCGCTGAAATCATCTGCCTAGAACGACAACGCCCATGCAGCACCTGTGAAATTGCAGGGAGTCCGAGAGTGCCCGACATCAATTAACCAGATGAGCACCAGCGACAAAGATTTAGCAGAGCACAAAGCGAAGTAACAATCGGGTCACAGATATCTCCAGGAGTTTCAAATGGCACTAATGTAATTAAACACTACAGGCACGAACCGAAATAAAAATCGAATGCTGCATTTATGCATTTCCAAAATCTCTCGCACAACAGCATTTCTGCACTAGCCAGCATTCAGCTGCTTTCTGCTAATGATAGTCGCAGGTGTGATGATAAGACGATCATAGAGGCGATGGATAATCATAGGCACTGCTGGAGTGAAATGAGATAAAAGGCGGGGGCTGCATTCGCAAACAACTTCTGCTACGTAACCGAGTTTCTTCACTGGCCAGCACTCACGTGCTCACTAATAACGACAGTGATAGGCGTGACAGTGAGATGGTCACAGCTGTAATAGCCAATCACAGGCAGCGCTTTGGAAAGACACACTTCGCAAGTACAGACCTGCTTTTTTTTCACCTTAGGAAGGTGGAAGGACAGGATGAAAAGCTTTCAGAACTCAGTGGAAATGATAGCTGCTTCCAAACATCGCACCTAATCAATGCAGCACAAAGTTTCAAACACCTTGGAGCAGGTTTGGGTTTCCTGTGAATGTACGGTGGTGATCCTCAAAGCTTATTTAAGGGAGTACCAGCAGACAATCTTTAAATTGCAAAGACACTACCCCTGGCTTCTTGTGTGTAAAAGGATGCCACTTAGCAAGTATGGAGGTTGGGAAACACTTACACGTTAATTTGATGTCAACGTTAATCTTAAAATGCCAGATTTGGCATCGTTGACGTTACGGCAACAGCATGACACGGAGCAAAATTTGCTTATGTGCTGCAAACAGAATGACCAGGTATGGGGACGTTGCAGATTAAAAACATAATACAGTCGACTTCGGCTAATTCGACCCTGACGAGGCCGACGAAATTGATCGAACTATCTGGTGGGTCGAACAAAACAAGATGCAGAAAAAGAAACGCCAGAACAAACCGCTGATTCATTTGCCAGTACTTGCGAGAGTCTAACATGCCCCCAAATCAAATGGACGCCCACATTCTATTTGCCAAAAGTAGAAAAATAAGGTAGAAATGATATTAAAGCTTCAAAATAAAGTAGAAATCTAACGCGCAACCGAAAGAATGTGTTGCACAATGACAGCCGCTTTCCTAAAGTCAGCTTTGCCGCAATACATCCGTGCTATGTGGTAAAGCGTAAGAACGCCGTGAAGGGCAGTTTTGGTCTCGCATGCGATTGCACCGCGCAGGAAATTCTCCGCCCATATTTTGTGGGGAATTGAGAAAATATCCTAATCAGACGTTGCGAGTTACGGTTATTGATTGAAAATATTCCTAGGGCAGGCAGAAAATCGGCGTTTTCGACGGGAGATCATGTGTGTTCAAACCATTCACTGTATCCTAAGCTTCGCTGAGACGCTGCCGCCAAAGGTGTTGCTATTGGGATCGCCATAGGGGCCAGGTGTATCTGTGCTGATGGAGACATTCGGCCGGGATCGAATTTACCGGAGTCGAATTAACGGAAGTTGGCTGTAGTAACAAGAACAAACAACAACACTGAATACATTTTCTTCTGCACTCGTAGGTGGCATTTACAGGAATGGAGAGAGTCAGTATATATATATATATACATATCAGTATACCAAAACTGACACCGGTTTGCAGAAACAATGATTACAGTAAATTATTTAGGGTTCTTCGATGTTTGCCAGTACTTTTGTTTAACCCTTTATGGACGTCTGTTGCCTACAGGCAACATACGAGAATTTTTTTTTTCTTAGGGAGTTTTGGTATAGAGTACAAAGTTTCTAACTAAATGTCTTGAGCAAACACTGACTGACAGACAGCTAGCATCATTTGTTGGTTGTTGTTGGTGACACGGGACGAGGAAGAAGTTTGGCACGCAACACGTTTTCTTTTGAAAGCACGGGAAACAGACCGATGCAAGGCCTCCAACTTCAGTGGTATAACACATGATTAAAGCAAATTAAATGTACACCTATGGATGACATATGACGAGAGCTGTCTGTACTAATTCCAAACGAAGCTATAGGTGGGCTACAGTGAAGCCCACCTCCAGTTTTCTGCCTGGTGTATCCTCCATATTACTCAAAAGTTCCCTTGATTATGCTTATTCTCAATGCGTCTTGCACATTTAAACAGAAGATAACCTTTTTTTTTCAGGTATTTATGTGTCTCGTTCTTAAAGGGTTAGCACACACACACAATAAAAGAGAGAGAGAGATAGAGAGAGGAAAAAGAACACAAGTCGAAAACGTCATGTGTGCTCCTCTAAATCTAAACAGAACTAGAATAGAGCCTTTTTCGAGCCATGAACCTGCCCTTCTGGGTCTGAAATCACAGCGTTGGGCTGGTTAAACAAAGGCAGGCTTTATTTCTTCTTTGTCACACTGGACCACGGAGGAAGAGAGGTGCGATCAAACACTCACCACAGTGTCGAGGTAGTCTTCTTCCTTGAACACAAAAAGCTCGCGCTCTTCCTCGGGCACTCGGCGCGGCATGAACTTCTCTTCCTCGCAAATGCGCTCGACGAACTGCCAGTCGATGGTCGACGAGCCTGGCTGGTCGTCGGTTGTCTGTACTGTGAGTGGCGTAAGAGAGCAGCAGCTTGGCTTGAGACCATCGCAGCACAATGTGTATCATGTTTGGTTTCCTCCACACTGAGCGTGCCTGCTAACCCGTAAACATTAAAATTCTGAAAAACACATAGACACGACACAAAGGAGACGGGGTGAGGTCAGGGGGGGCTGAATGTATCATTGTTTACGTTGGCCCAAAGCACGCACATTTTGCAAGATACATACGCATTTTATTTATGATTATTTATGCTTAGACACAGCACAAAAAGAGCAGCAAGCTAGGCACAGCAGAGACTTAGAAGCAATACAGTGTTTTTAGATCACAGTGACTTTTTCAGCAACTTTGCTTTTGCCGATTTAGATTGCTTCAGGAAGTTGTCTGAATAAAGTTGCTCAGGCATTCCCACATGAAAATGGGCTCTGAATTTCTAGCTGGAAATGGTCTTTCCAGCCAGGTTTCCAACTGGAATCAGCCCTTCCAGCTAGAAATTTTCCAGAGCCAGCTGGAAATGGCACTTTCCAGCTTGAAGTGGGATCCACCTCAGCTGGTTTTTCAGCTAGAAGCAGCACTGCCAGCTGGAAGTTTTCCAGCTTCAGCTGGAAACAAGTGGATACAGCATTTTTTAGCTGGAAACAGCGCTTCCAACTGGAAACAACTGGATGGACCATTTTCCAGCCGGAAGTAGAATCTATCGACTGGAAAGTGGAGCTTCATGCCCACTTGCATTAAGACATTTTTTGTATCTGCAACATGCCCATATTTAGCCCTAGGTGGTGTTTACATAAGAACAAAGAGCTTTTACTCTTGCAGCAGCAAAAAATATATATATATATCTTTATTCGTTCGTGTTGTGACAACAATCGTAATTGCATGAACTGCATGGAAATGCTTGTCACTCCGGGTACCTTTGATCGCAATCGGGATCGATAGCAATCTAAAGTGTCCTGTGTGATCGAGTTGCCAAAAAAAAAATATCTCCAGGAAAAACTGCCACTTTTATTGAACCTTGCTTGTAGTAAACAAAAGCGACGCGCTCTTGGTCGACACTGTGTTATCTTGCTACATTGTCGACGTCGTCTAGCGAGGAGCTTGCCCGATTGGTCATGATGAGCCGTTGTGCAAACGGCTAGTGTTTACAGCATAGCAATTCCTTCTCTAACAAAAAAGAGCCTTAACACGTGGCACCTTCAGCAGTTCAGGCTGCAATGACTGCTGCTCCTATTTTTTCCTGTCTGCACGACACCACTACAATTGCCGCCATATTTGTTGAATACTTAGGAGCTTTAGTCTCGTATCTTGTCTTTATCTGCTCTTTTGACACTAATAATAATATAATAGCGTGTTATTGCAATATCAGTATTCCTCAGAAAAGCTCGGGTTTTTATTCACAGCAAACAGCAGCATTACAAAGGCAGGCCGAATATAAAAAATGTGACGACGCCACAGGGGCCCTAGTTGCGTACAGCACATGGCGGAAACTGTCACGGCGAGGCAATTTTGCGAGACAACGAGAGTCTCTCGGGTGTGCGTGTGATCAAGTTTTTGTGAGCAACCTGCATCATCTTGCGCATGAAGTAATTATTTTTGGACAGTTCCTTCTCCGGACGGTGTTACAAGTACAGGCAAGCGGCTATCAACGGTTGTTATTGCTGTACTTTGTGGTGTTGTGATTCACCAGTGCGGATCGAAGAGCACCGTTTTCTCCAGCCCTGATTCTACAATTTGGAGGTAATTATTTCACTTGCTTATGTTTTGAGCGTAAGTTAATGTTTATTTTATCCTGCATGTTGGCACGCTTGAGCATGATATCATAGGTCCCTGCTGTACGTGATGTTCGTATACAGGTTGATCATTTTTATGTTTTGCGGAATTTGGTAGAAATGGCCTGTGGCAGATATCATAATTCTTGTCGCTGAGCGGAATTATTCGAAGAGGTGGACATTATTAGCATGCGAAATCGAAAGACGTATTCAAGTAATTAGCAAAAATTGACAAATTAACTTATTACCTTGCTGCACATATTACAATGTACGAGTTGTAGCCTGTGAGTTTGCAAGATGGATCCACCTTAAATGAATTTCCAGAATTACATCAGTTTCGATATATTATTTACTAAAGTGTGAGACGAATAAGTGGGCGTTCCAGTTACTTTTGTGCTCCAATACATAAAAGAGCGTTTTGTTAAAAAAGTAAGTAGACCAACAGTGCACTTTTACGGCGAGTTTAATGACACATATTTCTAACTGGTGTCATTCTGGAAAGTAAGTCAAGTGGATACGCCTGGCAATCTCAATGGCTACAATTCGTAGATTGCGATATGTGCCGTAATGTAATAAATTAGGAAGTTCATTATTGAATTTTAAAAAATGAGTTCAATATGTGTTCAGATTTTTCGTGCAAGTAATCTCCTCTGAAGGATCCAGCTCAAGGACTAGAATTACGGTATCTTCAACAGGCGATTTGTTAAAAATTGCATAAAACTTAAAATTATCACGCAGCATATGTGAAGTGCTTGCCAGTTTGCGTAAGCCCCTTTTGTCTCCAATAGCCCACTTGAATATATTGCCGTGCAGTGTTTGTGCCCAATGTTGCACACACGTACGTCTATTAAATACTAGTGCGTATACGTCAATCTGCCCAATGCAATAGAAGCACATTTATGGCGTGCTTTCACTGCAAGTGCGTGCTCGCAAACACGTTGCCTCGAATGGCAGGCATTTGAATTGGTGCAAAACAACAATAATATAAAAAGATTGGCCCTCAAGCTCCTGTGTTAATCAGCAGAGAAATGCTTCTTGGGAGGCTGTTGAGTTACATCACACGCCTAGTTCAAAATACAAATGAGCTCATTTGAATTCTATTTGCACTAAAGCCACAGTCAATGGCACTAAACAATTTAACAATCATTGCATAGCTTCTGCAGCTCAAGTTGAGAGCCTCTTGAGAGCTCAGGTTGAGGCCTTGCGCCACATAAACTGTAGAAGGGTCTGTGATGAAGGTAAACTGTGGTACTGTCCAAAGGCTGTTGATACAATCCACGTGATTTTGGTAAAGGTCACTGTTTACTAGAACTGAGTAGATTAAAGTGATGATTGCTTTAAAGTTCACTCACTATGTCTAAATATTTTTTTCAGATGGGGTACAAGGAGAAGTGCAAGTGTATTCCACATCTTGAGGGAGATGCAAGATATGCTTCCGCAATCCTTGCTGCAAGTGTTCAAATAAATGGTTGCAAGTTTCAGCACCGTGCTGTTTTGGCTGCATGTATTTTCACCGGACCAGTTGGTCTTGCGGCCAGTCATATTAGGAACTAACTGTGACTTGCGACAGCAAGCTAAGATCCATGCGAGCTCTGGCCAGTTTGTATCCTGCTTGATGCGAGCTTACACCCTGGGATTTCACCTAAGCATGGCTCAACACCATGGTGGTGTCGCCAAGGCTCAACACCATGGCGACCGGTGCTGTGTGCCAGCCCGGTCTGTGGGTCTGTAGACCCACAGTCCGGGCTGTAGACCCACAGTCCGGGCTGGAGATTCTAGCTGGAACCTCTTCCAGCTGAATTACAGCTGGCATTTCTTGCAGCTGGATCCAGCTGGAAGGCCTTCCAGTTGGGACATATTCCAGCTGGATTATGGAACCGGAAATTTCACCCAGCTGGATTTTTTCCAGCTGCCTTCCCAGCTAGAAAAGTATCCAGCTGGGTGAAATTTCCAGTTCCATAATCCAGCTGGAAGTAAAAACATTTTCACCTGGGTTGGCACCGCACGCTAGCGCAGCACGCTCGACCGCGGTTGGTGCCGACAGTAAAGAGTCCTCAAATTGGGAGACCCGTGGCAAGTTAGCACAACGCAATTGCATGAGTGAATACTGAACTCGCGTATTCGATGCGATCGGCATGCCTTCCGGTGGCTAATCAGACAAGCCTTCACAAATGCTCTCGTGCTTTCTATACAGTCGCCGACCGATTTTCCGGACTCCAAAAATTCGGACATGCCCGATTATTCGGTCAGCTTCGCGGCACCGCCATTCTCCCCATAGACCATAATGTATAACAACTGCCGAAAGTTCGGACAGCTTGCAACCTCTCGTCTGATTTTTCGGACACTCCTTGAGCCAACTCGGTCGAGAGCACCATGCACCGACTCTGACCGGTGCATGGTTCCATACATCGTTCGACTTGCTGAACGCCATGTTTGTTTTGAACAGAGCTTCCTTGCTGCCCCACGAAGTGGCGCTACTGGAAATCCCCGCTCATCATCATCGTTTCTGCCTGGTTAGAGTGGCTCTGCAGCAGTTCCGGTTTCAGCTTAGTAAGTTATGTCAAGACAATCCAGCAGCTTATTTGTTTCTTCGCGCACGACGCTGCGAGCAGGCCACGTTTTTCGTTTGTGCGCTGTGTCGAGGTTTCGGTGATCCAACGCGGTGTACGGAAACATCGCGTCAAGTGTCTAATGGCGCCGACAGTGCCCGCACAGACTTCGCTGGGGAATGCCGGCTAGCGGGTGCCGGGAGGCCTAAGTCGCCTTCCCATGTGCGCCCCACCTGACGCGGAAAATGTTCTTCCGAGACCTGCGCAGTGGTTGCATTGCGGTTCCGGACACCGTCTCATTTGACAGTTTCATAGGTGCTGACACTGCTGTATTGACATGCGCAGAACTCGACGACGGCAAGATCATTCGTCAGGTTTCTGCTGCACCGCCGGACGATGACTCAGAGTCGGAAGATTACTCACCATGTGCTACGCTGCCGTCGCATGTGGAGCGTGTACAAGCAGTGACTGTGCTATCAGCCGCTAATAGTGACCGTACGACCCTCTCCGAGATTCAGGCTTATCTGATTGCGCGTAAACGGAACAGCGTGCAACGGCGCATTCACGCTTTCTTCCAAGCCTACTGCCAAGCCCGAATAAGTGCGTGGAAATAAAGGATTTCATTTTTTTTTCTTAATCTGCTTTTTCGGACACCTGTTTATTCGGACATTTTCGCAGTCCCCGTGAGGTCCGAATAAACGGTCGGCGACTGTACACGCTGCTGTTGTAGTTCCCTCTGTCCGTGTCATGTTAATCGTATAGATCTGTGTCGACCACCTGAATGAACCTCGTAACGGCTGAAATCCCACGCCGTGGGAACGCTGCGCGTGCCAGGGCACCAGCCACAGGCTGATCATTCACTGAAGGTACCAATATTTGAAAAATCGAATATTCGAGAAACCGAATATTATATAGTCGATTCGTGATTCAAGTTATTCAAATGTTTGCTATTTGATTTGAAATTGAATATTCAAGTATTTGCACACCCCTACATGAAAAAATTTTTAGTGAACAGTCTATCTTTCACAGAAGTTGACGTAACAATCACAAGATCACAGAACAGGCCCCAAAAAATTTACTACGAATTTGGGAGAGTTGGCAGGTACGCTTCAGCAACAGATGCATGGTCTTCTGGCCGATCTTCTGCACGACAAAGGTTCGAAACGGAGCCTGTGTTACAACGAATTATGCTAGTTTCATAACTGCTAACCATGCTGATTATTTGGACAACTCTCAGAACTTGACAAGCGTGGAGTGCCACAAAAAGAGCAAAAGCAGCGCTAGTGTCCAACCAAAACGAAACGGCGGAGTCCGGATCGCCATAGTTATCAGCCAAAATTGTATGTGAACGGCGGGAAAATGAGAAGACTTTCTGCTTATTTGTGCCCTCATCATTGCGTTTGAACAATGATGTGAACTTACACTGTAAATGGCAACCCTTAGCAGACTCATTCAAGGGCATAATGTTACGAGTGGACAGGCCTACACAGCATCACCAGATGGATAGCCCAAAGGCCGTGGGTTTACCTCCTGTTCTGCCTTGCTGTGTGCGTCTTGTTCACCTGTTATGGACTGCACTTTGCAATGGTGATGTACTGAATGGCCGCAGATTTTACATTTCTTAAGCTTCCGTGAAAGCTGGTGCTCGTGCAAAGCAACTGCTAGCAAAGCCTTGCAAGGTTAAACCTTCCTGCAGATGTCCTCCTCACCCTACCGAGTTGATTACAGGCTCAACGACGCCTTCTGCGCATAATTAAGCTCCTCACCTGCATTGATGGGCACCACCAGAAAGGAGCATGCGTCGCCCTCGGGGTTGAAGGTCATCGGATACTTCTCGAGCCGCAGCACATTGGTAAACGTGTATCGGTGGAAGGTCGTGAGGTCACGGACCTGCTTTGGAGACAGCGGGCCAATGTCTGAGCTCACGTGTTCCAGCTCCACCGTCACCTCGCCTGACCGCGTGAACACAGGGAAGCTGCAGATCTGCCAAGGGGAAAACGCGAATGGAAGAGATGCAAAACAAGAGCATTAGGCATTTACTCTGAACAAGTACCATGTTTTTCACACAGAAAACCAAAGTTTTCAAATGGAGAAAGCTGCCTGAAAACAGTTGTTGCAGCACCTGATCATGCTTTCCCTGCTGCGCTTCAGCAGTAGCTGTGCAGTGAGTCTTAGATTATCGTGTCAACAACAGTTTAGGTTATGAACCTGTGTTGCACTGAATTGCAAGCCTGCGATTTTATCAATGTGCCGAACTTGTTTAGCATTTGAAACAGCAGCACTTCTGGGTTTGTATTTGACGAGTACATACGATATGGGCTTTATCCTTGTTAAATATGCTAAAAAATATTAATATTTTTTTAGATGTCATGCCATGTGACTTGTAATGCTGAATTGTGATCTCCTCATGCCTGTGCATGTTTGTATCTACTAACCGTTTCAGGCGCTAACTGATTCTGTTCATTTAAAACTTACTTCAACCGCATTTCCTACATTTTTGGAATTATAAAAAGCGTACAGCTGTGAAATAGATTAACAATTTTCCATCCTTTAGTGTGTTTTGTCATGTTTAAAGAATGTGGACTCCATGCGAAAACTCATACGGAACATCAAATAGGAAAACAAACTATTTCCTGCCTAGCAGGCCTGAAAAGCACCTATCCAGTCATTCAAAAGTTGTGCCTGGTACTCACACTGAGTAAAAATATCCAACCGTCTACATTTCCACTAATGTTACAAAGCAACTTGCACATGCTATTCAAACTTGTAGCACAATTCCAAGCAGAAGCGTTTTAAGATGTATATGACACATTTTAAAATTTCATTACTTTCATCAGTGTCTTTGCTGTTGATGCACAACCTTGGCATACACAATTGTGCACACAGCGCCTCAAAGGGTTAATCTATTTCTTTGTACATCATGTACAAATGCCTATGTATTTGCAGCCATCACGCAGCCACCAGCCATCTTGCCTCGCCCAACCTTTGCACTTGCCAGAGATTACCTCAAAGAGAGGGCATGAGGGGCGCACGGCCGGGCTAGAGGAGGGGACGTGTGCTCAGTAGCGCGGCCCTACCATGCACTTGATCATGGTACAGCGGCACTCATCTCCTCCCCCTCCCCTCCTCCGCCTTGTGGAAGCTCTATCATGTGACCTCCAACATTAAGTGCATATTAAGCCACAATCCTTCTCAGCTCACCGTCACATGCATCCCCTTGCACTCACAGCATACAGCGTGTGGGGCGTGATAGGATCTTATCGCACTTGCACTTTATATAGAACCTCATGCTGACGTCAATGGCAAAAATTTGCTTGGAGCGTCCATATCATTGGTCCATATAATTGCTATTTCAATAATAAGCATACAGAATGCATTCTGTTTGTTAGTGGCATAGGTGAGCGGTAAAAGCACAGCACCTTCACTGCACTCAACGAAAAACAAAGCTATAATAGTGCGAATCACAACACACAGATGGAAAAAGAAATATGTGCTAGTACAGTCAGGCCCACTTTTAGCAATATTCAAATGCCATGAAAATTCCATTGTTATAGCCGATAACTGTTATAAGCGAGTTGCTTGAAAAAAAAATCAAAATGGGGGATGGCGTAGCTGTTCTGAGAAAACTACAAGGGTGGGGAGGCCAGTTCTCTTCATCACCTTCCTCCATGCGGCTAGTGATTGTGTTGACTCATTTAACTGTTCAACTCTGCTTCCTGCATGCTCCGATCGCATGTTGTTAACAAGCTGCGGCTGTCAGCGTTCAAAAATGACACTGCAATAACAACAGCAAAGAGGGTTCATGGGCGTCCAAGTGACATGCAAGCTCTGCCGAGGCATCGCTCTGGTGGCCCCAAAAGGCACCTTTTAAAAAATGCGGGAAGGTTGCCGCGGCAGCATCTGAGCCTTAGAAATAAAGAAGAAACACTGGGACGTGATCACCACGAGCATCTCGCTACATACTTCCCACTGGCTTGCATGAGAAAACCGCATGTCTATCAGCCTTGCTTGCTTTACACCCGAACAGCGGCCCAAGCGGGTGCACGCGACTGCCTAGGCCGCTGTATAGAATGCGCCCCCCCCCCTCTCTACCCTCCCCCTGGAGCCTTGCACGGGACATAAGACAGTGCACTTCCTCCCCACTTCCCTCCCTTGTGTGCGCAAGATTGAGCTGCGATCGCCAGCTTACCCTCGCATGCATTCAGTCGCACATACAGCATACACTATGCGGCGTCATTTCATCACCTCTTGAACTTTATATGGAACTGCACAGCGACGGAAGAAATGCGCCTGGAGTGTTTATATAACTGCTATCACAATAAAAAGAAAAAGAAACCTGTGTGCAATCTGTGTTAGTCACGATTACAGTGCAGAAATCATGCAACTCAAAGCAGACATGCCAAGGACACAAGTATACCAGAAATTCGTTCCACGAGGCAGCAGCTTCCCAAGCATAGGGAACAGACAAACTAGACGTACCAGTGGGATCCGCCTGGAGGTGACCAGTCCGAATCCTCGTGTGGTGTCGGCCGGGTCGTGGATTTTGCGGCCACGCGTGTTCTGCTCCTCTGGAATGGGGCAGGTGAGCTTCATGCCAAAAGCGTACAGGTGGAACTCATCGTTTTCGTCCACCCGCTTGCCCTTGAGCACCTCGGACACCTGGCACGGAGAGGTGAGCGACAGGGGGAGTCAACCATGAGCAAATGAAAAGGTGCGCACAGTACCCTATCACTTGACGTCTTTGCTTGAACATTTGCTACAAGCACGGTGATTGCCTATTAGCAGTGGCTCTGGATGGGGTTTTGCCTAGTACACGTGCTTGTGATGATGGCCTCCTCGCCTGCTCCTCTTAATTACCATGACTAAACGACCCTGCTGTTTTATGCTTCCATACCAGAGTTTGCTCGGGATAGGCATAGCACTGCAGGGCCACCCAGCTCTCAAGCCTACAGTTAATAAAGAAACGTTTTCTCGTGTCTTCTCTCCCGCTTTTCAGATACTGGCTGTCTTGCAGAGTATAACTAAAATGACTTTTAATGAATGAAGGGATTCCACAAAAAGTGGTTGCTTACAGTCAACTTTCGTTACTCCGACCGAGTCTGTAAGTGTAACTTTCACTGCCATTAAGTTCAACCCACAAGACAACCCCAAAACCGACCTACTGAAAGTGCATAAAAAGACTGAGGACATTTCGTGCGCAATAGCTCCAAACATTTGCTTTACCAGACTATATTGTAGAGGGCCAACTATCTCAGAGCTAAGCTTCATTCCCCTCTCTTTGGCTTAGTCTTTGGATAACTGGCCTTTGGCTAAGGACCAATTTTTCTTTTCGTGCTAAAACACGATTACACAAGCAGCAATAAGTTCGATACCTTGGCTTTTGCCAAGAGAGACCAGCGAGTGCAACGCGAGTGCCGACCTTCTTGTCGTAGTACTGTCGCCGTTTCGTGGTACCGGGCCGTGGTCCACCAGGCTGGATGTCCTCCTCGGGGAAGCGGCCAGCTGACCCTTGGTCAAGTGCCATCCGCATGGCCTCCTTCCCCTGTGGAACCAGGTTGTCGTCGAGTTCGCCTGCAATGAGTTGCGAGTGAGCCACATACAAAGGCATTTGGACAGCAAGCTCAACCGACCCCAAACAGAGCACGGTGGACCCCAGTGAACCAGATACATAGCATAGCTCACCCATTCTGTGCAATTCTTCACATGTTTTCAGTGCAGCCGCCTGCTTTGCCAGAAGCTTGCTTGGCATTGGGTCCCCCTGTGAATCAACACAAAGATTAGGTGACAACAGGCTTGGCTTTGCTGGCTTCACACACCAGTTTTTCACGATGCCAAGGGTGGTACCCTCGAGCTATAATTTTCGAGGATACAACCCCTTTTGTCAGATTTTATGTGACTTGGCGCTGGACACGTTGAAGTGCCAACAGTTTTCGTGGCCCTGTGCAGCACAGTGTTGGCAGTATACTTCAACACATCTGGTGCCGGGTCACTCAAAATTTTGCAGAAGTGACCATATCTCTTAAAGCAATCACTCCAGAGTACCGCCCCAAGACGCTGAAACAGCTCGGAGCCATCTTTACTGCAGCAATGTAACAAACAGTGTACTTCCATGTGCATAACCGGTTCCCTTAATCAAAACCTTTGAATAAAATGGGGGGGGGGTTGTACACACTACACATATATGACAACGGACCCATGCAACTAATTTAATGCAACGATGCTTGGATATACGTGGTGAATACCTTAATGCATGACACATTCCATTAAGTACAATTAATGACATGGAACAATAAATAATCCAAATCTACGATGTAGACTGTTGTCCGTTAACAAAAGGGCTGAATTCCCGAAGGAGCACTGCTCCTGGTGAAGTCCACTTGCCAAAGGATCGGCTCCAGACTTACCCTTTCCCTCGTTAGCTCACTGTTGACCAAATGAAGGGACTAGGGCATGCTGCAGCCTCGGCAGCACACACTCACCACAATGCACCGCCTGAGGGGGGAATTGATGGGCAGCCGTAGCGAACAGCTGTAGAGGGTCTCCTCGAAGCCTTCCGTCTCGACCTCCGCCATGCTGCTAATAGGCGTTAACCTCGTGAACGTGTCGCTAGGCAGCTTGGCGCAGTATCTGGGTGTGAAAAAAAAAAAAAAAAGTGCGCCAGAGGAAGGCACATCAAGGCACGGGCTCTGTAGTATGTACACAAGCTTTGTGACGAGCTGTGGCGGAAGTGAAGTTCACCAAATTTGCTTCCCAACACTGGTTGCATTATCAACAGAGCTTTGCACGTTTTTTCGGCCGAACCTAGGCATTCGATATGTCTGTGCTGCCGCACGCAATCAGTTATTGGAACGATTTCCCCTGACAGTATTACCCACGTACGTGATCATGTTGGATTTAGAAACGCAGTGTTAAATACCTATAACGCTGTTTAGCGTTCGTCAATAGCAAGGTTAATGCATGACATCTCATTTAACCCTGTAGCGCCTAAATGTAGTTGCACAATCATCAAGAAAAATTAGAACAACTTGTTCACCTTTATTTCTGGCCATGGAAAGTACACGTGTGAATAACAACAATGAAATGTTATGTGAGTAAAGACTTGTTTACTACACTAATTATTAATTTAGTGATGGCTTTGCTGAAGTATGGCAGACTGAAAACTCATTCCAGCGTATGAAAAGCATTACTGTAGGACATGCGATATGTGTTCCATGCTTGAATCAGAATATTGAGGTACCAAACTCAACGTAGCAACACATACGTTGGGCATTAAAGGGTTCAACTAGTATAACAGCTTTTTTCTACACAATTACAACTAACTAGAGAGTGTCCTTGTCATAGAAATTAATCTTTGCATAACATCTCTCTTAGTGTTTTGTTTTCTTGCTTTTGATACAGTCTATCATTTTACAATATCAATGTGCCGTCTCCCTCCGCTATATACTCCAATAAGGAGCTAGTAAGGAATACGTAAATAATCAGACAATGAAATTACCACAAATGAAACAGCTTAACTTATAGCCAGAAAGAACCAAGCCAAGAACCAAGCCTTCCATAGCCTGGCTTCCACAGCCTGTCAAGGCAGGTAGCATACTGCCAGTGGAGGGCTTCAAAATAATTCTGGTAACCTAGGATTCTTCAAGTGAACCTGAATCTAAGCCCACAAGTGCTTTTGCGTTGTGCGCCCACTGAAACACAGCTGTGGTGATCAGAATCGAGCCCACGTAATTTACTGAGGGCAACTAGGATATATGCATAGTAAAGAGACGATCGCTTATCACGTTAAACATTTTAAATACATGTCATGGAATGCAAGAGTAATGCCGCACAATTAGACCCATCCTAAATTCAATTCAAAGGACAATTCCTTCTTGAAAGTACCTGAAAATTTAAATTGGTGTAAAAGCTGTGTATGCAAGTAGCGTTTACATATGGTCTGCTGCAATAGCTTACGGTACGTGAGCTCCAAGACAAATGTGACCTTCTGCTCTGTAAAGGAATGATTTAGATCACTGTTGATTTGCAAAGGCAACTGTACGGTGAAACACAGAATTCAAAGGTATGAGTTCAGGCTTCGCTGAAAATTTTGCAATTTAATTCCCATGTCCCATAAATTTTCTGTTTCCCTAAACTTATACACAGCTAAGAAGGCACAGAAGAAGAGCTCTTTCGAGAGCTCCAAAAGATGTTCATTGGAGATGCAGATAAATAACGACTCCCGGATCACCTAAGTAATGACAATCCTGATCGTGATACCCTCATTATGGAGGCAGAAGTCAGATATGAACTTACGAGGCTCAACCCGAAGTATGCACCAGGACCTGACGAAATAAGTAACAAAACACTCAGGAACCTTGACGATGCGTCCATCCAAGCTCTCACAGACTACATGAATAACTGCTGGGAGCAAGGTGGCCTTCCAAGTCAATGGAAATCAGCCCAAATCATTTTTATACCGAAGCCTGGACAGGAACTACACCTGACGAACTTAAGACCCATGTCACTAACATGCTGCATCAGTAAACTCATGGAACATGTGGTTCTCACACGCTACCCAAGATACATGGATGATGGAGGACTTTACCCACATACCATGGCTGGATTTCGACCCAAGTTATCGAGGCAGGACATTGTGCTCAAACTAAAACACCAGATCATAGATGCGGGTGCAAAAACTCTAGACACCAAGGCAATACTAGGGCTCAATCTGTCACGCACAAGGCAATACTACAAAAATCTCCAAGATCAGGATGTAGGCAGTAAAACATACGCGTACATCAAAGACTTCTTGACGGATCATATGGAAAAGCTCTCAATTGGAGAAACCAAATCGGAGGCACATAAACTCGGTAATAGGGATACCCCGCAGGGTTCGGTCCTATCTCCCTTTCTTTTCAACGTGGCAATGATTGGTCTTCCTGCGAGACTCGGAAAGATAGAAGGACTCAGAGACAGCCTGTACGTGAACATCACCTTCTGGGTGGTGGCTGTATGAAAGACTCACACAGAGTTTGACAACGAGGCACACCTTAGGCAACATCGGAATAACCTACGAAGCAAAGCACGGACTGCGGAGAGACATCCCAAGGAAAGGAAGGGGACATCTCACAATACCCCCAATCCCCAGGAACATGCACCCGGAGTTTCACCAAGATCGAAGAATAGCAAGAGCGAGAGCAATCCACAAAAGATTCCGTAGTGCCAGGGACGTGGTCTATGTGGACGCGGCGGAGTACACAAATAGACAAAGTATGCCGATAATTGCAGCGAGTCTAGAGGGTAACTAATCAGTTAGTGGCACTGTAAAAACAGGAAAGGGGGAGGTGGCGGAAGAGGCTACCTTAGCACTGGTAATAGCCTCCACGGAGGCTAACATCAGAGTCAGCGGCTCCAAGACAGCCGTCAAGAACTATGCCAAACGAAGAACCTCGCCGGAAGTGCTGAGAATTTTAACTAACTTTCATGAAGATTGAGATGTTCACATTATATGGGCCCCTGCACACTCCTCCCTTCCTGGGAACGAAATAGTGCACAATCTGGCTCGAGAAATGACGGGCCGAGCAGGTGACATGCAAATATACTGGGAACGGAGAGAGACCGGATGACCAGCTTTAACGAGACCACCAAACACTATAAATTGGTAAGGGCCCATTTTCCCTGGCACACTCCTCGCTAAGTAGACGGCAAGTGACTGCATGGCGCCTATTGCAAACAGACACATATCCGAACCCGGTGGCCTACCACCGCTACTACCCAGAACTTTGCGCGGGTAGATGTAGATTCTGTCAAGAAAGGGTGGACCTACAACATATGGTTTGGGCTTGTCCTCAGACACCCACACAGAATGAAATACACAAGACCAGAGAGCAGTGGGTGACCGTGTTGCTCACTTGTGCACCAAAAGCCCAACTTAAGGCAACCCAGCCAGCCAAAGACGCTGCCAGGGTCCAAGGCCGTCATGTAGGTAGAGAGGCCTAGGTCCCAAATCTGCTGTACTAAAATAAAGTTTATTCCTCCTGCTCGCTAAACTTTCTGTTGCAAATCCCAGGTCCCATAAATGCAGCTCCACAATGCATGAAAGACTTAACAGGCATTGGTGAAATTCAAAGTGCTTTTGGCTTCGCCACAGCTCAGCATGAATAGGCAATGTTGGTTAAAAGTGATCAAATCACCTGTTGACCAAGGCAATGGCAGTGGACATGGTGACCCTGGGGGCATCTTCAGCCTCCAGCGGCTTGTATGCCGGCTTCAGGCTGTCCGCATAGGCTGCGTCGACTTCTTCATCTATCGTGGTGTCCTCCACGTGGCTGCGTTCCAAAAGAATCTGCAACAATTTAAGCCATTACACTTTAAACATGGGGACATGCGCTAACAAGAATTTTTTTTTAAATTGAGAACTGAGCACTTCGCGCTTGACAAAGAGATACAGTTAAACTTTGATATAACAAAGTTGGTAAAATAGGCAATCTTCTTTGTTATATCGAAAGTTCATTATATTGAAATCTGCCCTTTTATGCAAATAAGTATTGTTGCCGACTGATTTTCCTTACATAAAAGCGGCCATAAAATCAGGGCGATACGACACAGGCAGGTGCAGCCAGCCAGCCAGCCCAAGCCAAGCCAATGCAGCAAGGTTTGTTTGCCTGCTGGCTGTGTGGCCAATCTCTTCGCTCACACAGCAGGGTCGCGTGAGAGCGGCGGATGAACTGCCGTGACATAACACGATTGGCACATGCTGGCACATGCTGCTTGAACACAACAGACTAATGCAGCGTGCCATCTGTTCAAGCATGTTGTCGTTTAACTGGTTTCACAACAATATAAACAAGCCAACTGGAAAGTGGAAGCAAAAGACTATCCATCATAAAGAGTGTTGTAGCAGCTGCTAAGAAGCCGCAGTTATACATTCTGAAGATTTCTTCCTGTTGTGTTAGTGTTACAGTTCATTTGCATATGCAGCTCCGTAGCACCATACTTGCACAAATCTAATGCACACCTTTTTTTCCAGAAAAATTTGACTGAAAACGGCCTGTATGTCAAAATCGAATATGAAATGAAAACCGTGTTCACGGCGTTGGCAACAGCCTGCCGTCGGAGCTGTCAGGCGCAGCATCCCTGTCATCACGAGGTGTGACAGAGCATGTTTTCGTGAAGGCTGCTGGCTACGATCTGGAGCAGTATTCTCGGTCAATCACATCTTCAGGTACTGTTACTTTTGTGAGATTTCATGCAACTCGTCGCGTCGGCGCGTCGACGCATGACGCGTCGACGCGTCAGACGCGTCGGCGTACACGGCCGCCAGCGTTTCTGGTGCGGTGCCAAGCTCGCTATCAGTGCACAGTGCCGGGAATGCTCTCAGCCGCATACTTCGACAAGGCTGACAGGTGACCGCTTGAGAATACTGCCCCCGTGTGCTTGGCATCTGTGGCCAATTAAACGCAAATGGTGACGACCACGTGCTGCTTTCCTTACAAAAGCTCATTATAAAAAAAGCTTCCTTTTTGTGAAGGTAAATTTTGGCATGTCTCGTTTTTATTGCGATAGCAATTATTTGGAGACACCAAGTGAATTTTTGTTGTCTTCGTCGTTGCCATTGTTGTCGCCGTTGCCGCGGTGTTCCGCACGTGTTTAGCCATATGTAATGCTATATGCCATGCCATGCTATATGATATGCGGTATATATGCATGACAGTGCCCCACCATTTTATCACTAAAGTTGCTCATACCAGGTTTCACATTCTTGCCAAAAAATATTCTTAAGAATTTTGACAATGGCGGCCCGCAAACAAATGTCAAGAAACAAAACACCGACGGTGCGTGCCTTTGCCTTTTCTTAAAAATCTTCTCAGACTTAAATATTATAAGTGCGAAACAATAACAAAGCTCGAACCTGAAAATTAAGTAATTTTATTGGCATGGCTGTGCACTACCTCCGGGACCGGCCAAGGAAAGAGGTTTGAAAGATACCCGATGCAGGAAAGTGGTGGTAAGGTTTCTAAGAAAGACGCTGGCTTCCATTAATAAAGATGAATGAAACTGTCTGATGGCAGGATTAAAACAAAAGACCCCTAGCACAATTGCTAGTTTTTACTTAGGCAGATCACATTTACTTCAATTCATACTGCCACTGCAGCTATAAGTCTGACACATCGTGTAATATTCTAACATGTTGATAATGCATTCATTGCTTTGCCATTGTGGTGAAACTGTGATACTTTTTCCTGATTGTTAACATTAGGGGCACACTATCTTTGGCTTTGTAATTGGCTGCATGTTACATTAGGGTGCACTTTTCTTTTTCCTATTTTAAATCTGCGATAACTGGGTGCGTGTTAAATTTGGGGGTGCATTAGAATCGTGCAAGTACGGGAGTTTGGTGGGCCACAAAGCTTTCTGCAAGTTTAACATGTTGTGCCTCGGAGGGAATCCATACAGTAAAGGGCAATAACTGATATGTAACTTAATGGATATAACAAAGTAATGTTGACTTCCCCCTCAACTTCGTTATAAGCACGTTTAACTGTAAAGGCAGCAAGGGTCAGTGTACTGAAAAGCCTTAGGCTAAGGTCAAGTTCATGCTGCAGATTTCTTAATGCATGCAGGAACTGTTTTAGGAAAAGCTTTAAAAAGAAACAACAAAACATCCGTTGCGCCCCCACAGGGACTTGAACTTTCAGACCCACAGATTGTCAGATCAACTGGGTGCTAAATTTAAGGCCTATTCGATTCAGCCAAGTTTCTCTGCACCTTCTGCACCTATTCACGGTGCACTGCACCTAGACCCTCGATTCCCCAAGGTGCAGCAGTGCACCCTGCACCCCCGTGCTCGATTGAACGGGGTGCAATGCAAGGTGCCGCCCGGCACCCCCTGCACTTTTTTGTTTGAGGTGCCGTGCACCTTTTTCTGAATCGAACAAACCTTTAAACGAAGCGAGCAGTAAGAGACGAAAAGCAGGCTAAGTAAGAGGAGGAAGAAAATGCTGTATCTCTGCATTTTTCTGTCACCAAGATCACAGGAACTAGAGCTTTCACTGAATACAGGTTTCTTCTTTTTGAGATGAGATTGCTTGCATGTGCCTGCTAATGTTCCCTCCAACCGATGCAGCACAAAACACTGTAAAACTAATTACGTCTAATGCTATTGCACAAATTATCATGTCATTACTATGCATTAAGAGCGAAACTGCACCTTTTTTATTTATTAATTTTTTAAAAATTAAATTTGTCCTATGTACAGCCATCTAAATGGAGCTAGATAAGCTGAGAATCGGAACTAAAACCTCACGCTTATCAGTCGAATGCCTCAAAAACTGTGCCGAGAGAACAGAGCCTGCTCCAAACGGGGCGAAATAGACAAAATATTATTGTAGAGCAGCAGTTCCCAACAAGACTTCCGAAAACGTACAGATTGTCCTTCCAAAGTTACGGGCAGCTTCGACGTGATGTTATTGAGGGGATCTCATTTCTACATCAAAATAAAATACCAACATTGCATGTGGTGCACTGGAAGCTGCCTTAATTACAGCAACTATTTCTAGTTTTGGTATGGAAAACATGAACTCTTCCGAGTTGTTCCTGATGCACTCTGCGTTTTGCCCCCGAAATATTGCAGTAAGCCTTTTCTCTGTAATGGCCCTATCACTACAATGACTTCTCTATGAGATGCAAAATTACACAGCAGTTGGTTTTTTAAAAGTTGAGCCACATCAGCGGAAAAATTCGCTTGGCAGAAGGGCAGAACTCCTGTGCCAAGCAAAGGATGGACCTGAGCTTTTTCTTTTTTTTTTTCAGCATGTTGCACACCGCCAATCAAGGCAACCAATGAGAAGCACAATCGTGTCACCGCATCGATAGCTAGTGCCATCAGGAACTACAGCTTCCTATTGGCTACCCCAAAGACCATCGCCGATAGAGGCTATCGTGACTGCCGTGGTGGAAGAGACACTGGCCAGTGGAAACACGCCAACATTGGCACAGTTTTCTGTCAGTATGGCCCTGCCTTTTTTGTCGCTCTGAAAGTGTCATAGTTTCAAGGACCTTTGCATACCTCTACCAAACATGATCAATAATTCAGCAAGTTTAGCAGGACTGCAGGAATTAGGCCTCAAAAGACAAAGACACACACTTCGCGTTGCGCATATTGCACACCTTGTATCCACTTCAACCGGCTGCCAATTCCTGCTAGAGCAAACTTCACACATCACAACAGCTCACCTGCTCGGTGGTCCGGTAGTCATGCAGGTCGCCCAGAAAGCGGCCACTCTCGTCATGGGGCACCAGGACGAAATAGCGCGACCCAGCGGCCTTGGCCTTGCCCTTGGACTGCACGTAGGCCCGGAAGTTCTCGGGTGGATCAAAGCGCACCACCAGGTTGCAACGAGGGACCTGTGTGGAATGGCCGCCTTTTCACAAGACATTCATTCACATGCTCCGATTGGTCTATCGCGCTGCTGTCTAAACACTCGCACTTGCAGGCTATCTCGCTCTCAAGTTTCACGTTTTCTGTATGTTCCTTTGTACCACGTGCTGCGTAAACCCGCCATAATGACTTAGTGCCTATGGCGTCGTGCTGCTAAGCACGAGATTGCGAGATCTAATTCCGGCTGCGGAGGCTGCATTTCAATGGGGGCGAGATACAAAAACGCCCCTGTACTGTGCATGGGGTGCACGCTGAAGAACCCCAGGTGGCCAAAGTTAACCCTGAGTCCCCTACTACGGTATGCTTCATAATCAGGTCATGGTTTTGATTGTAAAACCCCAATATTTATTATTATGCAGGATAAACAGGAGTTCGGGGTATGCACAACTCTTCCAGCTAAACTGTCACCTCATTCATACTCAGATACTGCAGAGGCAGCATTTCGTGGCAGACGCAGCTTCCCACTGCGTTTGGGTGCATCACTTGCTTGTTTCACACCGAGTGACTCCCTTTCCTCAGCACAGAGTAGCCAGCCGGTATTAACACAGGCTAACCTCCCTGTCTTTCCTTCCCTTTTGTCTCTCTCTCTCTCTCTAAGCAGGTGTTCTCTGCAGCGACACTATACAAGAAATGCAGAGTTTGCAAGAATGTAGCTGTGATGCCCACTTCTTACTGTAACAGTAAAACAAGGCACGTGCCATGCTCTGCTCTAACCCTGAACAATGGTGCAAAGAGCCAGGACCGCTGGTCCACTGCCTGTATCCCACCTGCCTATTCTGTTATGCATTCATCACGAATTCATAACGGAAGCTAGGCAAAAATGAGACAAGGTGACAGTGTGAACATTATTTAATGCAGCATAAACTAGCTAATATGATTTCCTGACTCTGGCCATTCAGAGCAGCGTATGAAATCTCAATTTTATCCACTTCAGGAGCCAGACAGATGCTGCTTATAGATAACGTTGCTGAAAATTGTGACATTAGCAGCATGTTCAACGTGTTTGCATAACATGTTTCCCCGCTACTACATTCTTCAGAGGAGGGAATGCTGGGCAAGTTAGTATGATCTACCAGTGTCATACACGAGGGGCACAAAAAGAAATGACAATGCTGGAGATGTCTCTTCTTTCTGTGCTTCTTGTGTATCATGCTACAGTATCATCGCACAGGCTACGCTCGTTACAATGGAACCGCGTACAACAGGCTTTCGGATATAACGGACCATATTTCAGGCTTAGTTTGTTTTACCTATGTTATTAATGCAACGAAGTTCACTTTTAATGGACTGTGCTACAATGGACTATCAGCTACAGCAGACGAAATTAGCGTAAATTTTCTTTTTAAAATCGGGCTTATCTAATGTACTTTTGCGGTGTCGACATGGGCTGACAACTGACTTGCGAGGGTCATCTAACGACCGTGACTCAATATCGAGTGCACAAGGGAGTCAGGCAAAGCAGAAACGCGCCGTGTTTTGCTCGCAAAGCGTGGAGGGGGCGGTTCTACTCTGGCGGCTGCTGCTTACAGTGTGGCCGCTGTATCTTGAAAGCGATCTGCAATGTGGACAAAGTGCGCGCTCAAGCGGGCCTCATCTTCAAAGTGATCTGCGATGTGGACAAAGTGTGCCCAGTGCAGGTGGCTTCGTATGCACTGTGCTTTCAACGTTTAGTTTGCATTGAAGCAAAAGACGCACAAAAGTCAATTTGCTCACTGATGCTGCCACACTTAGTATCTTGCTTAATTTGCGATCACAGTCGATGCTTCACCTTTCGGGCGAAACTGCAAGTTTTTTTGTTTGTTTCTTACTTTGGACGTTCCTCACCCACTTTTTGCAATAAAGCTGTTAGACATCGTGCCGAAAGTTTCGGAAGTGAGGCATTTTGGATGTTAAGGACTTCAGATAAAATGGACATTTTTTGTCCGATTATCAGGGTTCGCTGTGACGAGAGTCGACTGTACTATATTCTATTTCCGCAATCCAGTAAAAAACATACTTTATGGGTTACAAACAAAATTACCACACTCAACTTGCTACTGTTCAGAGCGCCAGAGTGCATGCTTTTTTATATTACAGCTAAATGAAATTGAGTGCTCAGAACCCATTAACCCAATTCTTTCACACAGCTTGGTGGCGGTCTCAACTTCATTCTGGGAGTGTGACCTAGATCATTGGGAGTTTGGGTCAAACGACTGCAGCAACTTCTGTTGTTAGCACGCCTTCTGCTACTGTGGCCATTATGTGCGTGTGTGTTGTGCGTGTGTCCACCCCATCTGCTTACAAACCGAAGCAGTGCTTACGTGCTTCTGCGTCAAGCCTGATAGCTCTGGAGAGCAACTGAACATTTGGCTCAAGCACACTTTCTCTGGCTACGATCTAGAGCGGGCTTTGCATTTTTGCGATTTGAGTCAGGGCGCGCTAGAAACTGGCCAAATGCATCCTGACACACGCAAGCGCAGAGGCCTGGCTTTGTAGTTGACCAGATTACATTTTTGTCTATGATTTCAAAATTTTTTACAAGCTATAAGAGTTTTATATTTCTTGTCGTTCGGAAGCTTTATGTTCATATGTAGCACTGGGACTGTGAAACTGCTACTTGGCCTCTGAGATCGGTGTTGCTTGGCACAAACACAAGTCTTGGAGGCAATGCAAAAATGCAGCAACCTCTATAGGTACTGAGCCATTGTTATTTATCCCACTGCTAATGTTCTCAGCCCACCATTACCTGCAGAAGAAATAGGTTACAGATCCAAAATATATTCTTCACAGAGCACTTAGTAGAACTGCTGCAGGCTTGTGTACCTAAGGCAAAAAAGCTCTTTAAAAATGGGCATACACCAAAGAGAACTCCCGAAGGTTTAACTAGCAGAAGAAGCTGCATGCCACAAGATTGTCACAGTCTAAAGAGAAAGAAAATAACGCCCATTCACACTGACCTCTATCCCTTCTTCCACAACACTTGTAGCCACCAACAAATTGCACTCTCGTGACCGGAACTTCTGAAGCACTTCCTCTTGTCTCTGAAGGCCCAGTGGGGTCAGGGTGTTTGGCAAACTCCGCAGACTACCACTGCTACGATTTGAGCTCGCCTCTCCGAGCGCCGATGGAGCGGTCCTTCCCACCAGAAAGTTGGGGGTGATGAAACCATATTCATTCGGGCACCGCGTCGCCAGCTTCGAGAGCCACATGCTCAGGATGTAGGCGGTGATCCTCTGCCGCACAAACACAATGCCGCACAGCGCGTTTGGGTCGTCGACTAGGTCGGCCCGGTGGCCCATGGTTCGGACTGGCACACCTACACTGGTCGACACTGAGGGTGTCAACACACCTGTTGCTGACGCACTACCAGACGCGTCAACTTTTGGAGCAGACGACAATGCAGTGACTCCCACACCTGTCGCAGCGGACGACGTGGTGTCGCCCGTTAAGGGAACTTTCTTGTCTGGCGATAAAATGGACAACCTGCTGATGTTGTTGGACAATGCAGTGATGGAGTCTTCCGCATTTTGCACAACACTTTCCACATCACTGGTTGGAGCTGACGCGGGCTGGGCAGAAGAATCCACCACAGCCGGCTTGCTTGTTTCCTCTGTCAATGATTCACATTCCTTGATGGAATTTTGCAAAGCTGCACAGTTGTCCTGTCCAACATGCGAGTTGGCAGTGGTACCTGCAAAGGAAGAAAAAAAAAATCGCAGCAACTATTATTAGAACACACTCCTAGTTGTTAGGCAGTGGCGAAATGGCAGTTTTGCCCGACAGCAAGCAGTGAAACTGATAGCAAGGGTTAGCATTGTGCTGAAGGCACCTCAGAATGGTGACATAATGTGGAACGCCGACGGAAACGTTACAGGTGTCACACATCAGGGGTGCACAAGATGAGACCAAAGGATAACTGTCGACGTTCCCAAATAAAGGATCTGATAAACTCATCTTGGTGTTTACTCTCCATTATCATAACACCAGCGCAGACAGCATGGTTTGATAAGCACAAATCTGCACAGCAGGAGGTGGAAGGCCGGAAGTGGAAGGCTGGACACTGCTCTGGTTTTGCTGCAGAGCCAATTGAGCAAAGCACGATGGTACAGCCACTTGGCTTTGTTGCTTTTGCATTCAAATTCACTGCGTATCTATGGAGACTTGATCCTCCATGTGCAGGGCACACATATGCGTCGACACCACGGCAGTTGCGCCGACGGTGTGAATGTACCTCGTGCATTTGCTTAGTTGCTATTGCAATAAAAGATTTTGATATTCCCATTCAAACTCTGCTTCTTTTTCTTTGAGAAGCCTGGCAGTGTGTTCTAATGCATCGCTGTAAGCAACTCTGAGATGTGTAATGGCAGCGAGTCGCCATCCAGCATTCACCCTGTTTAGCCATGTTCGACTACAACCACGTACAATAGAATACAGTTAGACCTCGTCAACTTCAAGTTGTCAAAAGCGGGGAAAATTTCGAGATAAGTGGAGTTTTAAAATAGTAAGTTCACAAAAATATAAGACCCTGGCCGTGCAGAGACCACATACAGCCTTTCAAAGCACGTAGCAGCTGCCGCTTAATTTCTTGCAAAAGATTTATTTAAAAATATACCAGGAGTAGTATTTTTGGCAGATTACTTTTGCGAGATACTGTACAACTTGGCACCCAACACGACAGGCATCTACGAGCAACAGCGATCTTCGCACAGAGCCAAGCAAACGCTGTTGCACGTAGGCACTGAAGTGTCCAAAGCCTTGTCATGTGAAATATAGCGAAAGTGCTCGTATCTCCTCAAAAAAGAAATCGACCGGCAATGCTGGCCTAGGGCAGAGATTTCGTAGCCACGCCTCCCGCTCAATTACGTGCCGCTATTTCCTGCACCATTCTTGGCTGGCTTATCCCACTGATAACGCGTGCGGAGCGTCACTATGACCACTGACGAAGCATGACAAGAACTGGTATCGGAAAAGGCATTGTTACAACACCGCAGCACTGAACTTGTTACTTATGAAAATGCCAAACACATCCGAAACATTCAGCTCAGCTCGCATAGCGCACGGCATGGCCTAGCGTGCTGATTCACATAGAAGCACAGAGCAAAACGAATAAGTAGGCCGACGACTTCAGCACGCACGTGAGCGGGAGTTGTCGAGGTCACGCGTACCTTCTCATGGCCATTGCCCTTTGTCAGGGGGTCAGAGGAACACTTCGCCGAGATTATCAATGAGATCGCGCCCAGCCGTGAACAGCAGATGATAAGAGTGGCCCAGAATGAAGCGAAATTTGCTACAAACTTGTGGTCTCGTCACTTTTTGGTGATATCACAACTGCGCAAAAAGCATGGAAATCTCTGGGTGCTGTTTTCCTGGTATTTTCGCAGTCTAAATTTCGAGGTATCCGGAGCAAAGCGCAAAAGAATTTTGAGACAAAGGGTGAAATATACATGGAATTGACACTGAGCCCGGAAAAAAATTCGACTTAACCAATATTTTGAGATATCAGAGTTTGAGTCAACAAGGGTTTACTTGACATGACATACCTGAAATTCTTGGAAAAAAAATCTCGCCTTACATTTGAATAAATACAGTACGTTCACTGAGCATTATGGGGTTAAGATAACATACCAGTCAGCAATGAGAACAAAATTGAAAAGCTATTGTGAAAAGCTTTTTGGGTCTGAGGAGGTTAATGTGGATAGTGGATATAACGAAGGTGTTTTTGCATTGGATGAGACATTGTTAAAATTGGGTTCGAGTCTAAAGACACAAAATTTCTCAAAACCTGTAATGGCTTCAAAAAATAATGATTTTTTTCAGGAAAATTTGTAAATAACTTGGTTTCACATTGTTCGCTAACATATTTGCAGCACAGCAATTGTATACAGGTGAAAAATATGAACAGTGCCAACATATTTTAATTTTCTCAACTAGAAATTCAAGAATAGCATGCACTGTGAAAGACTCTTGCAGTATAGCTTTCGCGTGGTCTCAATAACGTCCTGTTCCATAGGCTGCATAGGGCCAGTCATCCTTCTCCAATTCGCATATCAAAAAGTCTTTTTGCTCTAAGGTCAGACACTTTCGCTCGGGGACTGGTGGTACCATTTCCCATTGAATATCACAAACGCACACGGAATCCACAACTCTAGGTTCCACCATGTCCTGTGTTCGAAGTGCACTGCTACTGTCTCTGCTGCCGATCCACGAAACTGTACTTCGGAATGCGATGCTCAGAACTGATCAACAAGAAGACTATGAATGATGGTTCATGGACAATACATTTCAGAAGTCGCTTTTGCAGTATCTACATGATACAGGACTCCATGATTATATGCAATTTCATTTCATTCATCTAAAAAAAAGGAGAAGAAGAGGAGACTGTAGCAACAGCTACCTTGCTGCTGCTGTGGCTGCTGCTGTGGCCTGTACTCTCGCAGTATCCGCAGCAGGTGCCTGAACTTGGCCGGCTGGTGGACAGCATCACTCGGCTCGAGATCCCTAGCCAAATCCTCGGTGAGTCGTGCGACTTGCTGGATCACCGTGTGGACCACCAGGAGCGCCATGCGTGACCAGTTCACGGCGGGACCCAGGCTGTCCACCGCTTGGGACACCTCCTACAAACGCAGCAAATGAGCGTCTGATTCGACAATCTTTTACAACCCTTTCCGCTAACTAGGAGGTGCAAGGTCTGTCCAAGCAAAAGTTTTAAAGTGAATAATTTATTATTACTTTTTTGCCTTTTTCACCCGTTTTCGTGGTTCGTCAGCGGTCGGACTCAGCAAGGAAAGTGTTTTTTCACTTACAGCACCAATCAATGTTGCTTACATTGCCAATCAATATAAATAGTTTCTGCACAATCTTTTGTCTTGATTCTAACTTCCTAGCATCTTTCAAGAGAAGTCAAAAGCTTTCAGCATGACTGTCTACTGAGGTGTGCCAATATTCGAAATTTTCGAATAACGAATTGCATATTGCCACTTTGATTTGGTCTTCGAATAGAACATTCACTATTCATTAATATGAATATTTCTTCGATAGTTTTCAACTATTTTAGATCAACTATGCGTGAACAAGTGCATAACTGGACCGGAAGTGCGATATATATATTTCTGCTGCCAGAGTAGATATAAAAAGTGACAGTGTACGCAGTGGAGCTCTCCATACAATGCTCAGGGAGCTAAAATTTGTCTTTGAAAACCGATCAGTCCCACTCTCTGAAGAATCCGGGGCTTGCGAACAAACTGTTTATTTGTTCCTAATGCTCCATTTATGTTTTTAATAAAAAACACATCATAATGTGCAATCTAATGATGGAAGTTTGCTAACATTGTGAATATACTAGGATGTGAACATCGTTGTATATTCACAGAGAAAAAAAAATAAAATAAAGGAGCATTTCTTCAAGGTTACCCCCAACCGCAAGAGTTTTAACCCTGCATGTTGTAATACAAAACTTCCAGCCCCTACGAGAACACCTTCCACAAGAGTGAGATTTGAACAAAAATTGTTGAGGAGCTGGGGATCAGCAGAAGATTAGCAGCAAAGTATTGCCGTGCCCAAACTTCTAATGCTTTCGCAGAGCCAGGTGAATCTATCACCACCCCCTTCAAGACTTCAGCTTCTTCAGCAGCCCTTCTATATTCATATTTAAAATCAGTGCGGGTGATGTTGCACGCAATCACTTTTTATGATGAGCAACAGACCCACGAATGAACACGTGGCTTGAAATGGTGTGGTGACAAGCGCCACCACGCAGACAAGACTGCTCACAGCAGGCAGATTTGTGAACAGCAGCGCCGGCAGAACAAATGACAACAGCTTGGATATGCGTGAAAGACAACTTCCATCCGTGAGGGAGTTTTGACTTTGTTTTCCCTTCCCAAGTGAGAACGAAGCCTAAATGTCTAAAATGGTCCTCCCCCGCACTGAAAACCAGGCCGCAGAGAAAGGCATCCATCGTCAAACGGCGACCCCTGTGTGATTCAGGTGCCCAACAACCCGACACAGGAACCAGACAGGAAGCACACAAAAGGGACTCACCTTGAGAAACAGGTCGGCCACCTCTCGGGCACACCACGGGCCCAGGGTGACGAGCATGTAGCCCAGCTCGACGAGGTAGCGCTGTGACTGCCGCAGCGAAGCCTTGTTCCGCTCATCCAGCTGACCCTCCGTGCCTCCCAGGAACTCCATCGCCTCGTCCAGCAGCCTTAGCGCAGTCTCCAAGTTTTTCGCGGACTCCCCATCGCCGCTGCCGCCGCCATACACAGCGTACTCGACGACCACTTCCCTGGGCCGGCTGCCGTACTTGCCGACGACCGTCAGCTCGCTAGAAGTGCACGCGACGCTCTGGAAGCCGTCCTCAAGTTCAAGGATCTCCGCCTCAAGCAAAGAGGGTCGCTGTCTCTTCTTTGTTGCAAGTGGCGCCGCAAGCCCCAGCACGCTCAGCCGTCCCTCGATGACGTAGTCCATGACAAAGTTCAGCACAGGCTCAAACTCAATGCGGCGCAGCGCTTGGTTGCACTCGTCGAAGACGACAAGGTTCAAGTGGTCGACAAGCTCTTCGGCGATGTCTGCATCCGCATTGACCAAGTGGCAGGTGAAGGCGCCGGCCGTCATTACGAGGACGTGGTGGTCGCGGAACAGTTTCGGGAAGTCTATGCGCTCCTCGGTCTTGCCGGTAGGATCGCCGACAAAGACGGATTTGAGATCGGTGTAGTCCTCCATCATCTTCTGGTGCCGCACGCCGGACTCGGCTGCACGAGACAAACCGCTTTGATTGCACGCATCAACAGCTCTTGTACTTAAGAAGTATTTGTGCCTCCTTTTTGACTTTTCCCAGCAATAAATTTATTTGATCCGTATTTCACAAAGCTACAATAATTAAAAAGGGCTTGGCTAGTGAAACCTGCTAATAAAGGTAAGCGCACTCAGCACAATGAGCATACCGAAATACATTCTGCCGGCGTGGTATGTTAAACACAGCTGATATGAATACTGTTCGAGTTGAGTTTTCTCGATCAACCCGAATGAGAATGCCAGAGCTGTCCTTACCTGATGGAACCAGAATTAGCACTCGCTTGCCACCTGCAGCAAAGCTTTGCCGGACCTGGTAGGCTAGCTCCTTGACCAGCATGACCACCATGAAGGTCTTCCCCGACGACAGGAACACGATGGAATTCTGCTGCTTTGCGGTGTCCAGTAGTTCCACCTGGAAGCAGCGCAAAATTGCTGTTGCAGTGCGAGTGGAGTCGCGTCTGCTCCATGCAAAAGCTAAACATGTGCCGGCATTGGGGAAGGCCTAGCAACACATTTAACTAGAGGTGTGCGAATACTGGAAACTTTTGAGTAACAAACCAAATATTGTGTCATTTGATTCGGGTTGTGAATCAAATAGTATTTGATTATCTCAAATCCTCAACAGAGTATAAATCAAAATTGGAGCAACATGATAAATTTCATCCTCGCTACCATAATAGGCTGGATGTGAGATGTTACACAGTAGAACAAGCTATGTTGCTCGAGAAGTCACCATACTTTGCGCTCGGCAAAAAAACTCCTGCGCATGCAAGCAAACTGCTTATTTGTTCCTAATGCTCCATTTTTTATTTAAATAAATGGCACTTAAAATATGCAACATAATTACAGAAACTTGCTTACATTATGAATACTGGGAAATGGAAATCGTTTTATAGTTATCATGAAAACGACTATTCGTTATTCAAAAAGCATTAGAAAAGTGTTTCATAATTGGTTCGTTCTTTGCACTATCAAATTCGCATTCGATTTGGTCCAAACATTTAGTATTCACACGCGCCTACATTTTGCAGTGACAGCCGTTAATGCGACACCAAAATGCTACACTAAGTTGAGTCTGAAGTACTCTTGCGAAAATGAGATTAGCATCTATACAAAGAAAAATGGGCTCACTATTAATGGAGAGAACGAATGGACAAGTTTTGAATTTTGTGCACAGGCTACAGTACTGATGCGTCAGTATTAAGTCACGGATCTCGGAGTACTCTTGCATGTTTGAGAGTTATTTTTATCAGAGGACATTCTCAAGACTAATTTGAGCTGACTAAGTAGTAGGCCAACACAAGCCTTGTTTGCAGATGAACTACCAACAAGCAACAGGCAGGTGCTGGCCAAATTTCCCAATGCCGCGTGGAAAAACAGCACGAACATGAAGCATATTGTTTGCTCTTGCATCTTTTCTGCCTCACCAAACCTTACGATGAAACTGACATTTCTAGTATTACAGAAGCGTAAGCTACAAATCCAGTTTATCAAACCTTTTTACCGTAAACCTTTAAGTGCACATACCTCAGCTGACTTGCAGCATGTGTGGCCAATATTACGTTTTCTCAATCATTATTTCCTTTGGCCAAAAGAGGTTGCTAGAAAATAAAACCACGCTTGTTTCGGTCCAGGTAGATTTATATCATTTGGTTTAAAAACACATATACAATTGATGGAGTGAAAGATACGGGAAGCAGCGGGCAGGTAACTGCAACTGGAAAAGGTGCAACGCTTGCGTACTCCTTAGGAAGGAAGGGATAGAGACATAGAAATTAGACAGGAAGGGAAGGAAAGTCTGCTATGTATAAGCCACCGTCTAAAGTTGGGTGAAAACTCACCAGGTGAGTGTAGTAGACTGTTAAATAAAATTTGCACTGGCCTAAGCACTTGCATAAATTCTCTAGTACTCAGCCATGGCTTATACAGTGAAAACGAGTGCTCACCCTAGTACTCACCAAGTACTTAGGCGAGAGCTCAATATGTCTAAGCCGTAGCTTCATCTTTGTAGTTGTCACTGTCAGCATGTGTGGCTGTAGTCATTGGTTATCGTTTGTATGTCCTCTTGCTACTTTTCTGGGAGGCACTTATAAGCTTTCCTTTGGGTCACTTCTACAACATGGTAAATAAAGACAACCTAGATGCTAGATAATGTTGTTATAAGTACCTAGGCTCCCAAACAACCAATGACAGGTTGCGTGTAGGCCAGCTGCTTCTTTATAACGGTTGCAAACGTATCAGGGGCAAATTTCACATCTTTCTTTCATTCTTTTTTTTTATTATGTTCTTGTGGCCACATATTTTGCCCTCTTACTGTCAAATAAACAGTTCGCTTGAGCATCATAAAGTATGTGTGAAAATGTTCCTTTGTACGCATCTTGTTTGAGCTATGCACTGATTCACAATGACCAACAAAGAATGAGCAATCTGTCTTAAAAGATTATTTTCAAGATGCGTCCCTGTCAGCCCTTTGAACTAAATAAAAATCTCAAGAATAGCCATTCATGAGGTAGTGCCCTTATTTTGTTGGGAGGCACTTCGACCACGGATGCAGCTTGACAGAGCCACACCTACTGCTTGCCTCAACTATTGCTCATTCCAAATGACTGGAACTGCCGCGAGCATAATACAACAGAGCTCCAGGGATCGGAGCACTAACAGCCAAAGATAATCACAATTATGTGGCACTGCTTATCACTAAAATTACTAGACTTAATGTATATGTAGAGTCCTTTGTTTTCGGATATATATATTTAAATTCATTGGAGCAAGAAACAGGTTATTTTTGAATAGGAGAACAGGGGGGGAAATCAGGGGTTTTGTTGTCTGGCAGCCCAAAAGTTCAGGATTTCTCTGGTAAGGTTCACAAACTATTAACTCAAGCAATTCTCTCCATTTGGACATAATTATTCTCTTTGAATGAGTGAAATTCCTCACAGGAACATGTAATAGATGGTAAATGTGTAAGAATATGTAAAGGCGAAGAGAGTTGCTCGAAAATCATGCGACGAACTCAGTTCTATACAAATCATCATTGCCAGGCATTATTAACAGATTCAAATGAAACGACATTAACAACAAACAACAGAGAGACAGGTCTTGAAATCTATTCTTTACTTTCTTTATCTGCACTTCTTTATGTACTGCACATGGTCATGCTTTGTAGAAAGCTTGATGCTTTTCCTTATTTTACAAAGCCCTTGTTGACGTACATTATGATATGCATCAGGAGCATTTATGTGTCCATCCTAGGGACATGTCAGGCCTTTCGTCCTTATCGACCTATTGGTTACCAGTATACGCTGTTGCAAGAAAATTAGTGGAATACCAACTAGATGACTCAGCCACCCTTCGATGAATGTAACGTAGTTGGATAAACATCCTCCTAATATAACAGCTGCCATTCACAATGAACACGTCATTAACACTGTGTTAACCCACTTTGTAGTACATTACTGCCGTTTACATGCAAGCAAAGTGCAGGAAATGCAATGCAATGTGCCATATGTCACATTCATGTAAACGGGGCTACTAAAAAAGCAACAAGCTAATTCATTCATTCAGAACTGGCACACGCTGATTATACATCTTTATATTTGTTGGCTTTCACTCGGGTGTTAAGTGAGAATGAGGCATCACCATATGCATATAACAACAACAACAACAACAATAATGATATTATGTCTTGACCAATTGCCCACAAATGCTGGACAGCGTTCATTAGCTTTCTTACACCTGCATTTATTATTATCCCTAAAAAAGGAGCAAATGTCGTAGAGAAATGGAGATTAATCCTATGTTTATAAATTTTGTTCGGAGTGCAAAAATCGATAATTATCGGGGTTTACCCCAAAACAAAGACACTATGTACGTGTTCCCTCGTTTTGTACGGCAACTCTACTTACCACTAGCACCGTACGCCAGAGTCATTACTGAGAGTGATGAAATTCCAGAACTATGGGAGCGACTTTCTCAAAGCCGTTTCTGCAGTTACTGATGAGACAGACTGCCGAGACTGCAAAACCTGCAAGTGACTTTTGCAAATGCCCAGCATCTACCAAGCACATTTTATTCTCTATAAGTGTCAGTGTCTCTATGCGGTGCCTCTGAGACAACTTATTGTGGAAGGATTAGTAATATGCAAGAACTACCGCAATGACCTCACTCAATTTCAATGCAACCGCTGATCTGACATCATGGCGTGGGCCATATTCTGAAACGATGCACTTCAGCGATATTATAGCATGCTATAGCCTCGGCCATGCCTTCGCCATCTGCGCACACAGATTGGCTGTCTTAGCAAAACCGGATGAGCTACGTCATCCGACTTTGCTCAACCAGCCAATCAGGAGGCGCCTGATGGCGATAGTACAGCCGAAGTGGATCGTTTCATACGGCCCATGAGACATGAAACAAAACAAAAAAATAAAGCGCTTGTTGCTATTATCGTGCCACAAGCAGCAGCATCGGTGTCGTGGCATATGCGAGGATAATGCATTGCCAAAAGGACAAGAATGAAGCCCTCGAACGTCGTTTCGCTATAATGTGTGCACGACCTACTGAACTACAGACCTGCACAGATCTCCCTCCTCCAGCACGCCTGGTCTAGTTCGCCCCTTTTGCCGCTAGGGAAAGAACATACGAGCAGAGTGGCGCTAGTCATAACCTGTTCGCTGTCGTCTGCTTCTGCGATCTGTTCAGCGCTTGTCTTGCCATTTCGGCAGGCACAAAGCTCTTGTATTGGCGGTAAATGAATAAATTCACAAATATACAAAAGAAAACATATTTGCGAATGCTTTGCGTTTGAATAGTGAAACTACAAGAGGAGGAGTGGTGCAAGAAATGTAAACAACGAGCATAGGTGGCAGCTGCAATGCTAGATCGACGGCATAAATTTCCCTTTCCTAGCCTCCATAAGAGACTGGAAAAATTGTTTTAAAAGAATCATAGGATTATCTAGCTTCTTTTAGTTGATTACAAACAACCATCAGACAGCCTAATGTCGTAGATGACATTAGGATTTACTGCTGTGTGCCGTAGTGAAAGGAAGATGATCTGGTAAAAGTATAGTAAAAGTATTCATGAGTAAGCTTCCTCCGCCCGATATGTGCAATAGGTTGATCAATTCTGTTTCAAGGAAAGGTACGTGAGCATATCTTGTTTTTAATGTCGTTGGATGTCTAGCTCAGTAGAAAGCTTGCAAAAATGATCCCAGTGCTTTAAAGCGTGCTGCACTGCAGGCCTTAAAAATCGTGTCGCGGAACTCTTTTCAAACTGTAAAGCTAGGTTTCCTGCGTGGTAAGGCGACAGCATAACGGTGGTGCTTAAGATACGTACGCAGTGAAGCTGTGTGTGTAATTCACCTTTTGAACTCACGACGCATTCATGGACAACTTTTAAGAGTTATTAAAATGAGTGGTAATCGTTCTGTCGTCGAACATTACGATGGCTGTTTCTAAAGAGCGCAGAAGCGAATTTTACAACGTGTACAATGAAACTGTTGTGTACTTTACGAACTCTATACACAATGTGATTTATAATAATCTGCTTGATAAAGGCAATAGGAGCGGCTATTTAACGCTATTTTAGAGAGCAGCGGACTACACGCTCCGACATTCTTTAGGTTCGGGGAGTCAGCTTTTGGAGCCAAGTTACCGATCAAAGCCTTGTGACATCTCTGTCACTGTGTTAGCAAAAATCATCAACTAGAGAAGCAGTTCGTCGCAACACCACAGCTGCCGTACTACTTACAACGCCGCACAACCGCCCACCACGTAGCAGACGGATGGATGGATGGATGTTATGAGCGTCCCCTTTGGAACGGGGCGGTGGCTTGCGCCACCAAGCTCTTGCTACTATGCTGCCTAATATCCTACCTAGGTTAACCCATGAGAAAAAAAAAAAACACACTATGAACTACCACGTCCAAATTTTCTGATACCCTATTGCGAACTGTGCTTTTGTACGTCTCCGTCCTTTGTCGTTTCCCTACTTTTCTTCCACCAATCCTCCAATCGCCTCTTACTGATGTCTATTGCGGACCTGTTTGCTTTACCACTGCTCCCGCTGAACCCAAGGGCTTCAAGGAGGCCAGTGGTGCCTAAATCGATCGCTGGATAGATGTCTTCACATTCTAATAAAATATGCTCCGTCGTTTCCCTAGCTTTACCGCAGCAAGCACATGCTTCTTCTTCCTTCTTATATCTCGCTTTATACGTGCGTGTTCTAAGGCATCCCGATCTCGCTTCGAAAAGTAATGAGCTTCCCTTTGAGTTATCATAAATGGTTTCTTTCCTAATTTCGTTTTTTCCCCTTAAGTAGTTACTCATGGCAGGTTTCTTTTCCATTGCCGCCACCCATGAGATTAATTCAGCCTCTCTGACTTTCCGCTTGACCTTCTTTGTTGCTGTGTTGCCCACCCTACAGGCCGCATACTTGCTGGTAAGCTTCCTAGTTCTTTTCCTCCACTGTGAATCAATGTTTTGCCTGTACAGATACCTGAACACTCTCCCAGCCCACTTACTTTCCTCCATATTCCTCAGCCGTTCTTCATACTCAATTTTACTGCGAGCTTCCCTCACTTCAAAACTAGTCCAGCCCATATCCCCTTGCACAGCTTCATTTGTAGTCTTCCCGTGAGCGCCCAATGCGAGGCGACCCACTGACCTTTGGTTCCCGTCGAGTCCTGATTGTACCCCTGATTTAAAGCAAACAACCGCATTTGCAAAAGTAAGTCCTGGAATCATTACCCCTTTCCACATACCTCGGAGGACCTCGTACCTATTGTATCCCCATAGCGCTCTGTGCTTCATTATGGCTGCATTTCTGTTCCCCTTGACTGTTATGGTTTTTTCCTGTGTTTCCATATATCCGTTGCCTTCGTTTATCCATATACCAAGGTATTTATATTCTGTTACCCGAGGTATTTCTTGGCCCTGTATCTCCACTGTCTGTTCACTGTTTTCATTGAATACAATAACACCTGATTTTCTAACACTAAATTTCAAACCTAAATTGTTGGCTTCCTGTCCACAGATATTAGCCAGACGTTGCAAATCACTTTGCTTGTTTGCGAGCAACACAATGTCGTCCGCATAAAATAAACCTGGGAGTTGCTGCTCTATTACTGTACCTGCCTGTTTGTATGAGAGATTAAACCCGATATTACTTCCTTCTAGCGCCCTCTCCATCCTCACCATGTACATCATAAACAGCAGCGGGGATAAAGGGCACCCCTGCCTCAGTCCCTTGTTGATATGAACTTTCTCTGCGCTCCTCATCCCTTCCCATTCAACGCAAACAGTATTTTCTAGGTAAATCTCTCTCAAAAGCTGTATACAATCGTTACCTAAGCCTTCCCCTTCCAGAATATCCCACAAAATGCTGCGGTCTACGTTGTCGTATGCTCCTGTAATGTCCAAAAAGGCCACATACAACGGTCTGCTTTCTGCTTTTGATATTTCAATACACTGAGTAAGAACAAACAAGTTATCATCCAAACGCCTACCTATTCTAAAGCCATTCTGAAGCTCTCCCAAAATGTCATTATTTTCTGCCCATGCTTGAAGCTTTAATTAAGACGGATGGATGGATGGATGGATGTTATGAGCGTCCCCTTTGGAACGGGGCGGTGGCTTGCGCCACCAAGCTCTTGCTACTATGCTGCCTAATATCCTACCTAGGTTAACCCATGAGAAAAAAAAAAAAACACACTATGAACTACCACGTCCAAATTTTCTGATACCCTATTGCGAACTGTGCTTTTGTACGTCTCCGTCCTTTGTCGTTTCCCTACTTTTCTTCCACCAATCCTCCAATCGCCTCTTACTGATGTCTATTGCGGACCTGTTTGCTTTACCACTGCTCCCGCTGAACCCAAGGGCTTCAAGGAGGCCAGTGGTGCCTAAATCGACCGCTGGATAGATGTCTTCACATTCTAATAAAATATGCTCCGTCGCTTCCCTAGCTTTACCGCAGCAAGCACATGCTTCTTCTTCCTTCTTATATCTCGCTTTATACGTGCGTGTTCTAAGGCATCCCGATCTCGCTTCGAAAAGTAATGAGCTTCCCTTTGAGTTATCATAAATGGTTTCTTTCCTAATTTCGTTTTTTCCCCTTAAGTAGTTACTCATGGCAGGTTTCTTTTCCATTGCCGCCACCCATGAGATTAATTCAGCCTCTCTGACTTTCCGCTTGACCTTCTTTGTTGCTGTGTTGCCCACCCCACAGGCCGCATACTTGCTGGTAAGCTTCCTAGTTCTTTTCCTCCACTGTGAATCAATGTTTTGCCTGTACAGATACCTGAACACTCTCCCAGCCCATTTACTTTCCTCCATATTCCTCAGCCGTTCTTCATACTCAATTTTACTGCGAGCTTCCCTCACTTCAAAACTAGTCCAGCCCATATCCCCTTGCACAGCTTCATTTGTAGTCTTCCCGTGAGCGCCCAATGCGAGGCGACCCACCTACCTTTGGTTCCCGTCGAGTCCTGATTGTACCCCTGATTTAAAGCAAACAACCGCATTTGCAAAAGTAAGTCCTGGAACCATTACCCCTTTCCACATACCTCGGAGGACCTCGTACCTATTGTATCCCCATAGCGCTCTGTGCTTCATTATGGCTGCATTTCTGTTCCCCTTGACTGTTATGGTTTTTTCCTGTGTTTCCATATATCCGTTGCCTTCGTTTATCCATATACCAAGGTATTTATATTCTGTTACCCGAGGTATTTCTTGGCCCTGTATCTCCACTGTCTGTTCACTGTTTTCATTGAATACAATAACACCTGATATTCTAACACTAAATTTCAAACCTAAATTGTTGGCTTCCTGTCCACAGATATTAGCCAGACGTTGCAAATCACTTTGCTTGTTTGCGAGCAACACAATGTCGTCCGCATAAAATAAACCTGGGAGTTGCTGCTCTATTACTGTACCTGCCTGTTTGTATGAGAGATTAAACCCGATATTACTTCCTTCTAGCGCCCTCTCCATCCTCACCATGTACGAACAGGTTATAAAAGCGCCACCTACGGCAGTCGGTTCAACGAAAGTGGGCGCAAGCTGCTCCCATAGAAGCCGGATATCTGTGCAGGTCTGGAGTTCCAGTAGGTCGTGAATGTGTGCAGCCATCGCAACACAACTAAACCCCGCATACAGAATCTGGAAGTCAGCGGTAGCTGCGAGCCACTGGCTGACAGCACGTTATCGCAGCTACACAAGATAGTTTGCAAACGAGAAAACGAGAGATATCGGCACCGCAGGGGCAGATAAAACATCCGAAGGCAAGCAGTGTTTGATCGGCTCTCGCAGGATCGAGATGTTCCCGTTCGAAAGATGCGAGAAGTGGCGCCTCGTCGTACGAAACGGCGCAAATCGCGAGCGTGTGTCACTTGCGTCCTGCGGTTCACGACACTGTCGGCGAAAAAAACTTTGTCTCCGAGTTATTACCAGGCAGAGGAGAGACGGAGTGAACAATGTATATCCCTGTCAGGTGTGTCTAACCTGGTATTCCAAGGGCGTGAACGTCTTGGTTTGCACGTTTTCGAGGAAGTGGTGCCGACGTTGTCTCGGTTGCGGCGCCTCACCGACGCCGGGTCTCTTCACAACCATCTTGGAAGAGTCGCAGGGCGATTCTGCGCCGAATTTGCGAGCACGGCGAAGCGTGCAGGTCTCACAGATTATCAGCAGCCCGGGACAAACTGGACCACCGGTTTACAAAAGGCAATGCCGCACACTTCACACACACGCGCGCGCAAAGCGATAAAAACTCGCAACCTCCGAGACACGTCTGCTAGCCGAGCCCCATTTCGAGTCACCGTCCGATGTTTTCAGCGGTATCCACGGTCAGCTCCTGACGGCCATGCGACGTACTGGTAGTTATGGAATCTTTCTGTATCCAAAGAAAACGGCGATCGCTTTCAGGACATCGTCGTCTTGCGACGGCAACAAAATACACACACCAGCGGGCAAAAACCGAAAGGCGCACTAACTGAACCGGCGTAGCGATTGGTTGATGGCGTTCACGTGATCACTTGTAGCCAATCGCGAAGACAAAAGCAAATTCGTCCTGGGTAACATGGCGGCGCCCATGTGCGGCTTGGCCGGGGATCTGGACAAATTTCGAATCGCCTCGGTGAGGGTCGTTACATTCGTTGTTTTGTGTTAGTAAAAAAACGTCTGAAACGCACGCGTTCGAGGAAGCCATGGTCAATGCTTTCTCGTGCGATCGGTATAGTATAAGGGTTCTCTTGTTTTCAGCTGCCTGACAGCGTCTACTACGTTCCGAATTTCATCACAGAAAATGAAGAGAAATACCTCCATGACAAAGTCTACGACGCACCCAAGCCAAAGTGGGTCCAACTCGCCCGCAGGCGGCTCCAGAACTGGGGTGGGTACTAAGGCGGACAGAATTCGAACTCCAGGTCGCATGGTAAAGTACAAGTCTACGTTATACTTCGGCTTACTTTCGCAGGTGGACTGCCCCATCCCAAAGGCATGGTTTCGGAACCTCTGCCGCAAGTAACTTTTTTCTGATATTGCCCGAAGCTAAACTGCGATAACGAATAACTGAGCGCGCGAGATGAAGAAGGTGCTTTGAACTCGTTTGGCACTTCTGCATCTTTCCGTCGCTCCCATTTCATCAGAATGCTCGGAAAATGGAGAATTCGTTTCATCTTGACTAAAAACTGTCAATGCAAGTCATCACCCGTGGTCAGGACCTCCCATCGCTATGCACACGCCAAGTCGTTACGATGTGCAAGAAAACCTAGAATCCGAATAACGTTAGCGTGAAACTGCAAAGGCAAGGGTATAGCTCCGATTGAATGCGAACTTTCTCTTGATCTGAGAGCACGTGCAATAGTACAAGCTAGTGCGAAAATTGACGGTACGATTGACGAGGTCATGCACACTAGACAGTTTAACTATAGTCATAGCTTCCTTGTATGCTCAGCGAAATCTTCACATTGAGGTACATAAGGCAGAGTTGCCTCTAGGTTATTGCATTGATTTTTACTGATGGACACTCAAACTTGATGCAGTGGCTGAAGGACATATCTGCCAAAGTGGCTAGCCTGGGCGTCTTTGGCGAGAAGTTGCCAAATCATGTCCTCGTCAACGAGTACAAGCCTGGTGAAGGAATCTTGGTGGGTTCCATAAACCATCGTCATGCCACTTTCACAATTCCTGTCTTCAGTAGCACTACTGTAGTCTGTAGCTAGCAGATGCCTATGTTTTCATTCGAGTGATTGCAATTGCAGCTTCCATGCAATTAATTATGCCTTTTTCATACTTGATGACGATGATGATCACTAATGGCGTCCCCTTTGCATCGAGTGGTGACAGGTAATCACCTAGCATACCTGAGGCACGTGTCCATAACCTAGCAGTCTACCTATCTCAGCTTTATCTCGTAAAATGGCTTGCATCTGTGGCCATCCTGTCAACATCCCTTCCCTGGTTTTGTTTGTTGCCAGTTTTCACTGCTGACAAGTTAGTGGAGTACTCCCATCAGCTTTGAACCCCAAAGCTTCTTCAAAGTGAACATACTTGATAAGAATGATGATTTATTGCCATACCCTTTCGCTATGGGTGGTGACAAATAGTCACCTAGCCTGCTTGAGCTAAAGAGGTACTCTATAAATGCTTATCAGTGTAGCATTTTGCCTGTATCTCCTTAATACTTTCTGCTACCTTAAGACCTTAATATTCTACCTTGTATGGTTACTTATGACTGTAATGGATTCAGTCCTATCGATCTCTTTGCCGCATGTTTTCCACCAATACTCAACTTCTGCAGGCTGACATGCGTTTCCTGGTCACTGATGATCGTGCAAATATTCTAATGAGCTTGCGAACAGACTTGTGGCTTACATGGCTGAGTTACTTCGCATACAGTTATCGCAGAATGAAATGTGACAGTGAGAAAACTGAATAGATTGCACATTTTGCATTCCACATTCGCCAGTACTTATCAATATTTAGCATTCCTGCTGAAGTATGTATATTTCATTCTGGCATGACTATGCATGCTCAGGATTGGTTAAAACGTGCCTGTTTTCTGAGAACCAGCTCTTTATTAGAGAGTTCAGTGGCTCTGTGGAAAGGCTTTGCTGTCTGATATCCTTGTACATATCCAGGCCTATGCAACACTGACAAAAAGAAGATTTCAGTGATTTCATTGCTGTGTCTGCATGATGTACTTGTGGTAGAGATGGTCTGGTTGACCTTTGGCCATCCAGTGGTGCTGCACGTTGTTGCTTTGTGCAAAGCAGCTTGTCGCGGCTACAGAGTGAAAAGATAATAAATTTTCCTCCAATTTCTTTCAGCGCACTTTATTTACACCATCAGTTGATCATTTGGACACAGGTGAAGTTGAGCTAATTAAGCTTCAGACATGGTGTGTTTCTGATGGACAAGACATCCTAGCAAAAGTGACAGTTTTCACGCGAAGCTTGTATTGCCTCACTAGTATCGGCATCAGTGTTGCCGTATGAAAAAAACTCAAGCTGCGTGAAAATAAGAATTGCTTGTCGGGCTGTGGATTCGTACCACCGACCACCACGCTAAGCGATTCAGCCACTCTTGGTACATCACACGCGTCCTTTAAAGTGGGATTTCATGTGCCTGAAGAAGTAGGCACTGCGCAAGGCATGAGCCAATCACAGGCACCCCTCCCTCTGGAGGAGGGAAAGGGTGATCACGTTTGCTCGCTTTGCGCCCGCCAGTTCGGGCCGAGCAGTCAGATGGGGAGGCTGCATTTGGTTCGTTCTGCTGAAGAGCAGGCTGTGTTAAAACAATGGGAGTGGGCTGCGCTTCGTGCGATCGGCTGAAGAAGAGGCGGCGTTTATGAATGCCGCCTGGAATTCGCTCGAAGAAGGGCTCGTCATCAACGTGCCGACCTCGCCGTGAGGGAGTGCGAAGCCGAGGTGTTCCGACAACGGAGAGCCGCAGTTCCAGAGATTCGCTTGCAGCCATTTTCCATTTGGGGAAGGGTTCGTAATTTTCTTTTTCTTTTTGATGTCTTCTCGTCACAGCCTCACGAAGATGGCCCACTTTACTACCCAGTGGTGACTAACATCACCCTGAATTCGAGTACCGTCATCGATTTCTACAAGCCACGGAAAAGCACCACTTGCGAAGTAACTGCTGATGCAAAGGTATCAAGACTTACCACATATGTAACCATTAATGTCCACGTTAGGCTCTGTAAAGGACAGTACAGCATGCATGTCTTGATAAGGCAGAATCACTCTTAGTTTTGTTGTGCTCTGTGGTGTCTTAAATGAAGGTGTATCACTGGCATGGAAACTATCTTGTATCTCTGATTTGCATAGAACTGTTGTCTAAATAAGAGCACCAGCTAAACATGACTTTCACAGTTAAGCCACTGGCTTGGATTTTGCACAGAGGTAGCATTTCACGATTGGTTCAGTTTAATGCCATGTTTATGTGCCTTACTTTCCTGCTTTGTTCACAACGGGAATGAAATGTACATTTTTGGTGCCGCTAACGACGATTTCATTGCAATGGAATGGTGACACTGCAAGGATTTGCCAATTACTCTGCTGCTCACAGAAAGTGCATTCCACAACTTTTAATCTGAAAATATTTTGACAATATTTTGAGAACCAATTTTTGTGCTACCTGTTCCTTTTCTTTTTGCTTTTGCAGTGGAAAGCTTATCAGTCAGATAGTCCAATCCTTCAATGGTAGTACAAAAAACGGCACAGGAAATTTCATTTTAATATGAATTTTTCTATCTGCACTTGCAATCGTGAGTATGAAGTCATTTGCTGTAAACTTGCTGGAAACGGTGGTATGTGAGTGCAATAGCGATTGCACGCCGGCATTGGTGGGAAGTGATAGGATGTGCCAGCTGTGCCATTCATGTAGTCCTGGCACCCATTCACTGCACTAGTTGAAGGCACTTTTTATCTCACAGCAAGACCACAGAACTCTGAGTACTCGCATGCGCACTCGTGCACATACAAAGACAGTCATATGGGCTACCATGCATTGAGAGACATTGCAGTGTTGCCATTTCACTCGTTGCCGCTTTTATTTAGTCGTAATATGCATAAATCAAATCGCAGATTTCTATGTAATCTAAAGACTCCGATTTTAAACCTCAAGTATGGTGCACTTAATAACAGCAGACTTGCATATGGTAATCTGATTGCACATATCTCAAGTACTAAGGTTTCAATGCCACTTCACGCCACATACCAGGTTTCGCGACTTTCCATGCCAATTGTAAATTACAATTCCTACTGAAATCGCAAATAGTATGCTTGATTTTGTCATTATAAATCATGATCTTTCCATTTCCGCCAATGTCTCGCAACACGTTCTGGACGATGTTTGGTCGATACATTCCATACCTTTTCTAGGAGACAGTTCAAGGTGCCTTAATCATGCACAAGTGTGTGATGGTGTGCGTGATACAAGTGTACAATGCCTACGCAGGACACGGAGACGAATTCCCACATAGGCTCACTTCTGCTGGAGCGGCGGAGCCTCTTGATAACAAGCGGGGCCATGTACACCGATTACCTCCATGGCATTGAGGGCAGGACAAAAGACATCATTGACGATTCCATCAAGAACATCGATGCCTGTTCCGTGAAACGGGGCACAGTGCTACAGAGGGAGACAAGGGTTTCCCTCACCATACGAGTTGTTCCAAAAGTGCTCCGAGCAAACGTGCTCCAAGCACTGTTCAAGAAGTGAACTATCTTTACAGTCAGGGACATTTGAAATGGGCTTCTTTTGCTCTGTCATGATTCATTTATTGAGGCAATGAGATTGGAAGGACTCTGAACCAAAATGAAACTTTTGGCTCACAAACATGCTTTCCGTCCACAGGGTGTGTATGAAGTGTTTATGAGCCCGTCATCACTTTGTGTGCCTATCTCAACTTTGCATCAGGGGCATAACAGTCAAGGAAGATTGTTTTTGTTTGTAATAAAAGCAACCACATCTCTTTGTTTATCTGTCTTTTCCATCTGCTTTCATTATGACATATCAAATGTGGTTCATTTGATACATCGTGTGCAGGGGTGTCTGCAAAATGTTGCTTTGCTTATCACTTCGAAGGTCCTTCATTCTTGTGGAGTACAAAAGCTGTGACGAGCAGAAATGGTGCCAACAAGCGGTGTTCTACGGGAGACTTCACTTGATAGCCTAGCGGCAGATATGCTTCAGATGCTTCTGAAGTTTGTGCTTTTGTTAGAGGTAGCTCGTTACACATGCAGCATGTTGATAAAAGAACTGATCTTGTGGCTGTGTGTCGTTAGTCTTCTCATTTCTAGCAAAAAAGCAACTGTGCCATTTAATTGGCATTCTTGCATCATAGCTGGAACTCTCGAATAAAGACATGTAAACAAGAAGAACAGTTCCCTATTTGATTTGACAATTACAGTAATAAAGTTTGGCAAACGAAAGTAGTTAATGCACTTGTGCAATAGATATGACCCTCGCAAATTTTGTACATTGTGAATAAGGAACTCGCAAAGTCGATCAGGCGTGTTTTCTTCATAGCCCCCCACCCCCTCTGTTTTAGCTGTTGAGCTGTGCTCCCTAAATGGTCGCAAAAAAAAGAACGCACACAGACATCTCCCTCTCAGCAATCATTCTCTCCTGTTGAGGCGCATTCTCATTTTATCGTACATACACATTTTAATGCTTCTGCATTGGAGTTTTAGTGGAACAACGATACGTTTAGATATAGGGAGTTACAAAATCTATGGTGCAGAAGGGGCGAACGCGAGGTGCTCCGTTTGCGACATGAAAATTGCGTGCTAGGTTTCGTAGCAGACGACGACCGGTTCGACCGTCGAGCAACGCATGCCGTTTGTGAAGTTTCTCGTGCCACTGCTTACATTTAGCGGTAGTCATTGGGCAGTCGTGAGTCGCTACCTCTTTCTGCGCAAACTTATATGACCGGCTAGAGACGCATATCAATGAAAAAATTCATTATTTGAATTACTTCAACGAAATAATTCCGTCAGCTCGATACCGTCTCATCTGGTAGGCGCCGAGTACCCGCGGTAGCGTGGCCGAGCGGTCTAAGGCGCTGGTTTTAGGCACCAGTCTGATAAAGGCGTGGGTTCGAATCCCACCGCTGCCAAACCTTTTCTTTTTAAAACAATTTTTCTTTTTAGGGTACACGTTCACTAATTTAACCAAGTCATCTCTAACGACTTCGAGAACGTGTACTCGAGGTACGTTTTTTTTCACTGGCACGATCTACGCAACTGTTTGGACGATTATTCCCCCATCACCGCATAGACCCGAGTGAATTATAGCGATGACGGACGAATATCTCTTTGCCAGAGAGTTGTAAAATCCTGATTGTAACCTTACAAAAAAAAAAAACGCGAAGGTTTAGTCAAACTGAACACGTGGTCAGCTACCGCTTATCTGCGAGCTTGTTTGTACACTGGATCAACGCCTCCTATATATAGTTATAGGAGGCGTTGACTGGATCTGCACATTATTTCTCATAAGAGAGGAAGCGTGTAGGCGTTTGTTCTTTGATTAGTTGTGGAAACTGCTTCTCTAGTACCGAATAGATGTTTGTGAAAAGAAAAAAAAGGAAAGAATCGAAGGCACACTACGCCGATTGCAAAACGAGCAGACGGCTCAAGGTTTCTAGTTTTGTTGGCGCATTTTTATTAAAGCACACGAGAAGACGTAGTTTAAAAGTTGGTACATTAAGGTTCGTGATAATCCGAGATGTTGAGCAGAAAATGTTAAACTAAATTGCTCGTGCTAACACTGATGATGATTATGAGTGAATTCCGCGTTGAAACTGGGCGGTTGCACGTGCGCCCAAAACGTCATTGGTGCCACCACATTAACTTCGGCATATGCTATTAAAGTTCATCTGTAACGTTAAAGACGCTAAATTTTTAATTTCATGTCCTTGATGGCTGTAGCAAATAGATGATACATCATTCTGGAAACATAGCAATTTTCATTCGACATCGCTCTGGTTCGCTACCGGTTGCGCCATCAACATTCCGAACGTATCATACTTAGTTTACTGCCGAAATGTTTACCCGTTCATCACTGTCTTTGAACCCCAAGGCTTCGTGGAGACTGAGCCCATTTTTTATCTATTTATGGGCGTATATTTTGACACTTCAACATCATCTCCGTATTTGTCTCCGCAATATAAATTTTCCGTGCTATAGTATGCCGGCAGATCATATTCTTGGGTAATTGTGAAGCTTCTTAAATGACTTCGCGTTCTTACACATTACGCAGCCTGCCCCATAGCCTGAAAAAAAAAAGTTAATGCACTGCCCCTCGAGTTACCGTAGAATACTCCCTGCTTCATCTCGATCTTTCTTCGCTACTTTATAGTTTTCATTTGTTTTATTTACCGTCTCTATCCGTGATGAGGCCTGCATACTTACCGGCCAGTTTTCTCGTTATTTTTCGTCTCCGAAAAAGCGAGAGTTCAGATATTTTGCCTATACGAATACACTCTTGCCACCCATCATGCTGTTTCTTGTACGTCTCTTTCCATAAGTTAGATTTTACTTAGTATTCCTAACCAATAGAAAGATGTCCATTCCATATGTCTCCATGTACTACTTTTTTTTTAAATTTCATATGGCTTCTTATAGCGCTAATCTACGAACTGATATTTCGTTTCCTTCGAGCCCTGGCACTATCACCGACCTTAAACATATAGCACAGCATTTCCGAATGCCAATTCCCAGCTATCACTAACCCTTTCCACAGTCCATCTGACTATACTCCGTATTGTTATACCCAGATAATGTGATCTGTTTTATTACAGCTGCGTTTCTCTTACCTGTTGCTTCAGCAAGTGCACCTTCGTGAGTTGTCGCCGCAGTTGCGGACGCCGTGTTCGCGCCACAAAAACACGTGCGATTCCGAAACTATGGCGTGAGCGCCACGCGGCGTGTGGGCTATAACTCCCACACCATTGTAGCTCGAATTTGTAGTTCACCATTGCAGTTCACCGTTGTAGCTCGGCCGAATTCGTCGAAATTGTGCACGAAGTATCGCATTTCGCAACTTTGGGAATACGGCCATAAGGTCGAAGGGGAGTCAGCTTTAAAGAAAGGCTGCAAGGACACTGCAGACGTGTGTTACCGCGGAACCCATTTAACACACACCGTCAGTATAATCACACTCCGACAGTACAATCACACGCCGTTCTGGCATTTCATGAACTTTTGTGCGAAATAAAACAAAACATTATTATTCGTTCCCTATTTAGGCGCCCTTAATGCACTAATCAAGCTAGGCTCCACTGAAACAATAAAGGAGTGGCCAGCTAGGTTAACGCAGATAAAATATAATATATGCTAGTGTAGTCCAGCCATTATACTTCCAACATAAGACATTATGTTTGGAAGCACGTCTATTCGACCTCTTCGCGTAGAGCAAGTCTGCCCTAGTAATTTGTAGATGTTATTCTAGGCTTTTGCAACACGTTCTGTGTTTCGTGTGCGACTGTGTGCTCGAGAAACATTCATCGTGAAATATTCATCATGCCAGGTGTACGTGTTTTTTTTTTTTCTCCGTGAGAACTGCAGCAATTATGCTGAAAATCGCGTTTGGAAATCTTTGCGGCCTTTCAGGGGTTCGCCCTCAGAAGATGGCCCTACGCTATTCTTGATGTATACTTGCCTCCTAATAATTTGCATATTCTGAAGTCTGATTTCTTATTTAACGTAGTGGCAGACAACGCAATTCGTTGTACGGAGTAAACAGTTTGAAACAGCGGTAGAGCCAGCGTTCTACGAGCCGCCTGTCAACGCGAGCAATGCGTGCAGCAACGCGAACAAACGCACGAACCGGAAATGAATCGACGGTCACGGTTGTGCGGTGTCCCAAAATGAAATTTGCTTAGCGCCACCGAATTACGTGGAGCTTTCGGAACCACTAGACAAATAAACGGTGTGCGTGTGTGGACACGGAGGAAGCGAGTCTAAGGCTTTTTTTTTTTTCGTTCGCGAAAGCTATACATTTGCCGTCTGTTGCGCCCGCATTCGTCATGCCACATCTTGCGCATACTAAGTACGAAAGGTTTGGCGCGTACTCACGCTGACACAACGGGGGTACATGACAACGGGCGCGCCTGCAACACCTTATATTTCCCGAGGGATCAGTTATAGCCCGCAAAGAAACTTCACGTCTCCTCATCGAATTCTTAAGAGAGACTGGTTTGATGGACAAATGGTGAAAAACTTCAGCGGTATTGTGCGAGACGCTCGGGCGGAGCAATTGCCGGCCTTGTTCGCCAGGCTAAATCCGCCTGTTGCTACAATTCACCACCACCACCACACAACGGGCGTACATGAAAATTCGGGCACGCAATTTTCTGGACCGCGTGTGACGCGAAAACCACCAGCACTGCGCCGAATTCAGCGTGTACAACGAAGAAACGAGAGGCAACGAGAACAATTAGCTGGCACTTTTTTTGACTGGGACTTGCATGCGAAAGCCACGTCGAAATTCGGCGTTTCCTGTGCGGGCGCGGTCCACAAACTTTTGTCTCCGACTGGTACTACACCGGGCGGTTTCTCGCGAACAACGCAGGCCTGTGATTTATAGACGCACGAAAGCTTGGTGGAAACTATTTCGTTTGCGAGAGGTATACACAGACGTGCTCTTGGACGCAAATCATATCCTCTATTCGTGATATTTATCAACTCATATGTTCGATATTCAAGCAGAACTTTTTGTTGGGCTGGTTGGAGCACGTTTGGCGCTTTAGCTAGTACTTCAGTATCATGTGTTCGAGTTCTGTTTTCAAAAATGCTGCTCGCAATGGTGGTATAGAAATTGTGCATTTATTGTCTCGTCGGCACCCCAATGACAAACGACGTCCGTGGTACTCCTAGAAGTGCCTTTATTGTGAGGAATGTTTATTATTCTCTTTATTAACTGGAAAGTCTTAAGTGTTTGCTCCAATTAAAGCCCCTTAGTTTAAGGGGCTTTAGTTGCTATGGCTCATACCCGAAAAGAGCGGCGTCTAGTCCAGCGAGAAAAAAAAAAAAAAATATATATATATATATATATATATATATATATATATATATATATATATATATATAATGATCAGAAATGACTCACACCCCCGTAAGCAAGCAAATATGCAATGGCTGAATATGAATGGAGAAACGAAAGAAAGAAAGAAAGAAAGAAAGAAAGAAAGAACCTTTAGGCAGTGCATTAAGTCCTCACATATGTCGTTGTCGCCTTATCGTGTATATACAACAGTGTATCATGCTGCCGAACTTTTTTTTTTTCGAAAGTTTGCCTACGCCATAATTCGGCGGCTGTATTTAGGTTGCATTAGTATGAGGAAAATTTTCACTTTGAGGGAAATTTACTTCCATGTACACGTCACATGATTAGACGAAACGTCGTCAGGGTTTCAAGACGAATACATGTCCATAATAAAAAAAAAAGAGTCCAATATGCAGGTTATCGCATTTAATTCTGAAGGGGTAACCAACGCTGATGTATTAATATAAAGAAAAGAAGGTTTCAGTAGTATTATTACCCTTCCCGAAATGCCGGGTCGCTGGATAAGAGCACGGACGGTAATAATAACGCTGGTAGTGACGTCATTGTGTGCTTTGTCCAACCAGAAGGCGTTACAATGTTACATAGGCGTTTTCCGCCAAAGAAAAAAATAAGAAAGGACTGCTAGTTAACTATTACGTCACTGGCAGTGCTTTGGACAAGCGGCCATAAGCAGAGTGTAGTAGGTCATTGCACTAAGAGATTTAACTGTGTCATATCTGGTTATACTGTGCTCCACAAGATGACATCTACCAACGCGTCTGCTCGCGTGTATACGTCACCGCTAATCCGAAATGGCGTAAGTGTTAATACATTACACAGACAGGACAATACTAATTTCTTGCGCCTTCTAGGTTCACCCCATAATTTGTCTGCATTTTGATTAAACATTCGGCTCTGTGGAACGTACAACCAAAGGTACAGTCTGAGGGGGGCGATTAGCCCGTCTTACACAGGGCACACGCCGTCTTGATCGGGATACACAGCTGACTAGATATATAATCAATGAACATGAATACTATCTATACATGGATAACTGGAAGTGTAGCTCAACAAACTGAACGACACAAATCAACTGGTGTCATGCTTTGTTACACAACACGTGACGTAGCCATACCTCAAGCTGGGATTGGTTCGGCGACCGCGCGTGCCCACCGTCAAGCAACCAATCACGTAACGGCGAGTACACGACCGTCTTGGAAACTCGTATAGATATATAATAGAAGACATGCGCGCTATGCGAGAGAAAAACGGCCGGCTGGATTTTATTTCTCTCTTCTTTTTCGTGTACTTTGCGACAGGAATAAACACTGATTGAGTGATTGGCGTTGGGAGGCCGAAAGTCCCATTTGGCAACCATGCTCTGAAAACCCCCTACACCCCCCTCTCCCCCGAGCATGGCCCCGACTTTACCGCAGCATCGTCGGACGCGCACAAATAATCTCGATGCCACTGCATATATGAGGACAATGTCTTTGGTAGAGCCTGGCGCACGCATGCATACACATTTCGCGGCTGAATTCCAACCATATAGTCTTTTGACTAGATCGAAGGGAGCTGTATCGCGCGCTCTCCGCGATTAACTGGGAGGTAACAACACGGTGGACATCAATCGCGGTTGTTTGCGACGATAAGTCACCGGCAATCTCGTAAGGACCAAATACTGCACCCCCGGGTCATGCTATACTCTCGGCCGATCACGTGCGAGGGTGTTCTTAGCCCTCGCAGTTCTCTCCTCCTTTCTCTTCATTAAAATATACTCCCCTCCTCCTCCTCTCTCTTAGTCCACCGCCTGACAGATGGCGTGCATTCTGTCAACGCGCTTAGAAAGTACGCGACTTGAAAATAACGTTGACTAGAGGTCGGGTACAACTTTACAAGGCAGCGGCGTTGGCCCCTCCAAGGCGGATGCACACGAGCCTCCACCAATGAGCGCGTACTCCAGACTGACGTCATGGAGCCGGACGGCCGGTGACCCCGCCGACCACTGCCGACGGAGAACTTGACAACCCTGCGCTTGCTTCGAACCGGGTCGAGTGTCATCAGCGGGACTATTTCTTTAGTCGCGTAGGCAATCGGCTCCCGTGCTTCGGTCATCTGGGCGGGGCCTCTCCTGCCGTCTTAAAGTAGTACCCCTACCCGACTATATAGGTATGGGTGAGCCGCTACTTTCTTCGCATCGAAACTTCAACTTGCTACGGCCGATTCGGCGCGCATTTCAATTATATATTACCGACAGTGTTAGCCCAGGAATGTGGCCCCTGACTTTTTGGACCGTGGGTAGTGTTCTCTCCACAACGTCTATAGAGGAAACTATGGCTGTAGTATCTACGGGTGGAGCAAACGAGAGTGCAGGCGGGGATGACCTGAACGGGGATGTACTGTACATAAGGATTGGCTTAGGACTTCGCTCTTCTGAGTTCAGGCAGCTTTGCGACATTGCAAACTGGTCAAACAAAATATGACCGCTATAAATGCAACCGTCCGGAATGATTGTATATGTGCACCGAAAAGAATGATTTCTAGGTGATTCAGGAAGCGCATAGTTGAAACGCTGCAAGAACTTCAGAAAGCTAGAGAAGCACGCAGATCAACCAAAGCCATGTACCGTCATTTCCACCACGGAGGAAGGAAACAATTTAAACTATAGGGGGGAGTATAACGTCTTATTTCCCAAACCAACTTTCCGTGAAGCCATCCCCTTCGCCTTTTCTCTCTCAGAAAGTTTGTCCAACACGTAACCCTGCTCGGCGGACTCGGCCCAGTGTGCTTGGGTCCCGGTAGGTTTTAGTCGACGCGCACTTGTTCACGGTACTCCGCCAACCGCTCTATGAACGTTTTCTCCAGAAATATGTTTTCGCAAGGTCGGCGGATTATGTTGCGACGCATACACATATTTTTTTTGTCTCCTTTGCAACGTGGGAGTACGGCACGTTCACGTTTGCTGTCACACCCTTTCGTCTTCTTTTTTTCTTTTTTGAAGAGTGCGCTGTGCGTATGCAGCTAGCGTGGCTGTGAAAGACACTAAAACTTACCAGGAAGTGATAATGTGATCGGCCGACTCTTTCCTGCGCAAACTATATCGCGTCACTCTCGCTTCCCGTTTTCTTCCCTTCCTCCACGATTCCCGCGGCCGTGGAACGATCGCAGCGCCAGATTTCCCCCTAGCAACCTATGTAGGGAACTCTACGATCGCACCCATTTCAAGTGGCCGTGCACAGCAAATTCTGCACGCACTGAGAGTGACGTATCACCGGCAGTGTCGGACTAGGAATACGGCCGCCCCATACATGCATATAGACCTTATAATCACGGCGGCGACGATGACAAATATAACGACGACTCGCGCGGGCGGCCATTTTTCCCGCGTCGCAGATAGGCCTAACGGCAACCAGTCCGCCGCGCGTAGTTAACAGCCGTGCATACACATATGGGCGCTATGTCAATCGCGCGGGAAAGAGTTGAGGCGATATCTCGGGCAGCTCGAGGGCTCCCGCACGAAGGCGTAAGCCTCCAGTCACGACTGCCTGGTTTTCCTTTGCCTCCGCAGGTTGAGAAGGGCCTGGCGCTCGGACAGCTGCTCGTTTTCCTCGGCGTTGTCGTTCCGACGGGAGGCCAAGATAAACTTCGCGGCGACCAGCAGCCAGGCCATCGTGAGTGCTGAAAGAACACGAATGACAGATAGAGAGACACACAGAGAGAGAGGTTGACTCTCTGGCGTATAAAATGTGATACGACAGCACGTTATCATTTGACGCGTGTCCGTTATCGGTAGCAAGGTTGGATATTATATGATCCTACAGTCGCATGGGCGCGAGCGCACATGCTGACACACACACACACACACACACACACACACACACACACACACACACACACACACACACACACACACACACACACACACACACACACACACACACACACTGGAATATCATCGGGAATACGTGATCAGCGGGGCTGCCAAATAAACGATTTGGCAGCTGTGAAGCATTATATTGCGCTGCATACTATTTCTCGAACTCGCAGAGGGCGCCTTTTATACGCCCTTTAGCTCCGCTCGTTATTGTACGGGCTACATGTTTTTTTTCTTTAATAATCATTCTCACATCATCATCACGATCGAGTCCGGCAACAAAAACAAGGCGCAATAAGTCACTCAAATCAAAGTGTGCAACACATCCGCACGTACCGCTCAAAAACATGGGGAACCAGGTCGCTCCTCGCATGGCTACGGATCGATGCACGAACAATTCGTTGCTGAAGTAGCCGAGGTAGAGCGCCAGAGCGCACACGGTCATGGAGAGGATACTGCGAGGGAGCGGGAGAACAGAATATCGGTATAGTACGAAGCACTAGACAACGAGTAGGTACGTGCGTACGTACGTGTGTGTGCGCGCGCGCGCGCGTGTGTGTGTATGTATGTATGTATGTATGTATGTATGTATGTATGTATGCAGATAAAAGGAATAGAGAATAACCAGATTACTCAATTTGACCAATTCATCTGTATTTCGTGGCACAAGCCGCCCCACATAGTCTACCCGTATTTTACAATGACTAAGCATTGCGGGCGAGGGAGGTTAACCCGCAAGCTTCAGTGGTGGCGGCCCCTGGCGGTAGTGGCTCTCACTGGCGAATCGAAAGACAACTCTGTTTTGAAGCAGATTTCTTTCAAAAATTTTTTTCCTCTTTACATTTCTTTCTTTTTACCCACTGCAGTAGCTTAGTGACATGTGGCGTGCCTTGTAAAGCTGACTTGTTCTGTAGCTCTACCAACCAAATACGTCTGTCACTGTGAGTTGCAATACCGTATTTGCTCAAGTTTAAGCATCCCCGATGCTGTGCTGACACACAGGAAGTGCAAAAGCGAGAATAAATGGGAAAAAAAGTGCATGCCAACGTTTTATTTACTGCGAATCTAACCACCCAACTCTATGAATTTGGTCATCATGAGCGTTATGAAAAGCGATTAGGGGGCTGCTTAAGTTCGGGAAAATATGGTAATTGCGCCGCGCGTGCTGGCGAGCGCGCAAATGTAAGTAAGGTGCACATACGGCGGCTTGTCGAGGAAAAAGCTGCAATGCATAAACACCAGGCCGTTGAATATCGACCAGAAGGCGAACGTTCTCTCCAATTCTGGACATCCTGGAAGGCCTGCAGGATATATATGAGACTTTGTGGATTACTCGTTCACAGTGCGAGACTTTGTCCAGTCCATGCGAAAAGTTAGACACCAAGACAAGACAAGACAGACAGACAGACAGACAGACAGACAGATAGATAGATAGATAGATAGATAGATAGATAGATAGATAGATAGATAGATAGATAGATAGATAGATAGATGAAAAATATGTCGAATCACGGTAAGATAACTAAAACCGACCAAGGACGTACTTGAATAAGGTAGCACGATAACGGTCTGAATTTGTAAGAGTTCATATAAATGCCGAAGCAGCCGTATGTCAGAATTTGCAAGCATTTGCTTATATATAACCATTTATTCATTCATTCGTTATTCATTTGAGTGCTTATTTGTTTGTCTGCGCATTTCATTGCTTAAAGCTTCCTTCTGGGAGCTTTCTCTTGGAGATTGCTCAGATAAGCAAACGCTATCACATTGTCGAAAGTCGTGTAAGCTGTTTGCAGGACACATGAAATTGAAATAACCTAGTTCTCTCGAACAGTGGCAGGAGAAAACAAGATTTTCGAATCAACACTATTAAGAAAAGAAACGGTTCCTTAGTCTGACCTGATTTCCACGCGCGCGCGTTCTCTTACTTCAACCTCTTCGAACCATTAAACAGTCACAGTTCAACAACAAAAACAACAACAAAAATAGTCTACACATTGGCTCGGGAGCTACGCCGACATCAGTTCAATGACCCCAGCGTCAAGAGGAACGCGAAACTCCTGTAACTCCCACTTCACTGCGCACAGAAACAGTGTTTAGGAGAAGCCAAACTCTGAACACATTGCGGGGACGCATTTGGATAAGGCACAAGGCGAAGTCAGTGTTCTTAAAATAACAAACACGGCTTCATCCGAGTGTACGTGTTCCAGAGAGAGCAAACAAATCAGGCAAGCTCACCGTTGGAGCATCTGAGCTCGATGAAGACCCTTTGCTGCAAGAAATTGTCGTCTCTGAGGCATCGAAAAGCGGTGGCAAAATTTGCGACCGACAACAACCCCAGCCAACCCCGCAGGGGATGCACAAGCCAATGCGTCATTTCTTCGTCCTCTTAATTGCGAACTCCAGTTTGCGTCGGCCAGGTATTAATAAACAATGACAGACTTTTTTAAAAGCACGCAGCATTTGGTCTTGATCTACAAGTGGCGTGTGGCGTCTTTGCCGACACGCGCGGACAAATTACTCCGATCGTTGCCGTAAATAGGTATTTCATCAGCGCCCTCCATGGCCAGCTTAAAATTTTTACGTTCACTAAATTAAATCTTGTAATAGTTGAATTTACTTTCTAATAAAAAAAGTATTGAGTTAATAAAAAAAGAGCAGTTATTATAGTTAATAAATAGAGCCCAATACCCGACGCCTATGACGTGTTTATGGTTCTCGCAATCACTTCCGCCGTATTGAACCAGCAAAAGCATAGCCTTTAAGATTAGCATATTAAATTCAGAGAGCGTCACCATTTAACGTAGATTCGAATACCGCCAATTTGGAATCGCTGACATATAACGTGCAAGCATCGTATTAGAAATACCAGACAATAAAAATGTTTGTACAGCCTTCCTGCTTTTAGAGCTCAATCCCAGATGCAAGCAGTAAAATGTCACTTCATCAGCAGGCGTGGCTCCTCACTCAATGTTGCAGGAGGAAAGAGAACACGAACATTGAGGTGTTGGCTGTAACGGTTTTTCTAAGGAGCAACGATCTTGCTAACTCGGGCAGAAAGCCCGACACTGCGCAACTTGAAGCGGCCGAACGCCGGACCAGACCCCCCTCCCGCCCGCATTCCCGCTGCTCGCAGCGCCGCAGCGCGGCAGCCACAGCGGCGGGGCGGGCGGAGATGGTCCTCTATAGAGTTACTGTATATGCTACCGCAGGTAGCAACATGCAGCAACTCTAGTCCATAGAGTTATAGTAACTCTATGCTCTAGTCCACTGGGGAAGACATGCGCAAAGTCGCTTCTATACGTGATGCCACCGTGTTCAAAATAATTGTCTAAAGATCAAAGTTATGCAACTGCATACCTCACCGCAATTTGATTTTCACTTTCAACCTCAACAAATTTGTTTCATACCGGTTCAGCGGCTACTGTGCCTTGAGAATCCCTCGTTTTTTGTTTTTTTTGGCTTTTTTCCTCCTTAAAGGGAAGCTGAAGAGTCGGTCGAATTCAATAAGACGCTCATATACGGATGCGGGAACCTTATAAACCATGCAGGTAAAATTTTGGGGATTAATTTTTCAATTAGGAGCGACGCAATCGCCGGTAAAAATTGCGCTGTAGCTCCGACTCCCCCATCGAACGCCACGCGCTGCTGCTGACGACTATCCTGACGATGCTAGTGGTGACCGGAAATCGCGGCGTAGTGACGTCAACACTGGTGTTACGTACCTGCGCAGTCTCCGCGAACGTGCTTGACCGTGCTTGTTTCTGCTAGCGTGCCGACATAATCTGCTTCGATCGACCCTGCATTCCTTTGTTGGTGTGTTTGCGTTTATGTAGAGTGGTATAGTCAACGTGCGCAGCATCAATTGAAGTGGTGGGCCGATCATGCCGGCTTTCTGTGCAGCCTACGGTTGCACGAGCACCAGCGGCCGCGACGATGTTGTGTTCCATTGCTTCCCGCAAGACAAGACGCTTTCAACTAAGTGGGAGGCTGCTGTGAGGCGAAAGAATTTCAAGCCCAGAAGAACAACAGTGCTGTGCTCTAACCACTTCCGTGACGACGATTACTACCAGAATTTATCAATTATGCGTGCGTTGGGTTTGCCAATCAAGTCGGCTCGACTAAGGCCCGGAGCAGTTCCGTCAGTGTTTGTGTACACAAGGAGCTCGTCAAGGACAGCTTCCGCGCAAAGAAAGAAGCTTGAGGTAAGAACCTGACCGCGCGAACCGTTGTTCAGTGTAGTTTACTACGTGTAAACTACTGATTGCGACAATGCTTTTTATTGCGAAAGCAATACTGCTCGCACTTTCGGCCCATCGGTGGTCATGGCGCCTCGATCCTTACTGCACACTTGATCAGCTGTGAACGTGCAAGAACTGCTTGTACTGGCCGACTTCACTGCACAGTTTTGATTTACTTTTCTTCAGCGTGTAGTTTTATACTGTTTTATTCCCACAAGAACATGCAGTTTGCCTGCTTTTCGCATTGTTGCACGAGTTCTACATGACTGTGCAGGAGGGTACGTTGTCACTGTGCCACTATAGCAAGCAATTTACTTAATCTACTAGCTGTACAGTTAATTACCTTGCACAAGTATTCATACAGATGCAGTAAGGATACAAAGTCCGCAACATAGTCAATGTTTATTGGTTTCTGTGCAAGAAAAAAAAGAATTATCCAGAGAAGACGTGCAACTTAACGTGCATGTAATGTTTTATTCAAGCCACGGATTTAATGCTATCGTAGCAAATTTATTACGATAGCCTACACTTTCGCTCTGTCGAATTTAATAAGAGGCAAGATAAGCTTTCAAGATGCATCGGAAAATTCATGCTTGAAAACCGACAAGAAAATGCAACTGAACGGTACCGCGTTCACTGCAACGTTGAAACTTAGGGTATTTTGCTGTCTTGTCATTTGCCCTTGCCGAGGTTGAAATAATTCAAGCTGCTCCGTAAGCGCGATTTTTGCATGCTACTCAACAAAAGAAAATTGTGACGACCTCATCGTCTGTTGAGGATCGAACACCTCCTAGCACTGACAACTCGCAAAGGCGTACGAAGCAAACGTGAAAATGCACTTTATTTGCTGCGTAGCGTGCCAGTGATTACATATCAGATCACATATATCAGTGTGTAAACCCATATAATGATATCCACTGCGATTACTATCTTTATAAGTAATGAAATACCATGCTACTTGCAAGAACATATATCACCCGAGGATTTTAGCACAAATTTCTGCATTTCAACTATACACAATATGTGGTTTATTCACTAAAAGACCACAAACTGGGCTTTTTTGCAATGATAAACTTATTCCAAACTTTATTTACATACAGGCAAGAAAAAAAATAGTCAGAAATATTGTTCTTCAATTTTTTCGCCTGCCAGAAGAGGCTTTTAACAGCAGTACCTCATGCTGCTCTAATGAGAGGAACGATGAGCAAAAACATTTCTGGTAGAGCACTTAAACAGTAACTTTCTGAACGACAGAAAATTCCGGGTGAGAGTTGGAGGTACACTTGGCCCACACACACCAACAACATGGGCATACTACAAGAAACACTACAGCCTATGGTGTATTACAGTCTATGGGAAAGCTATCTTATACAGAAATCAAGAATGATGCAACAAGCCCTCGACAACACTGCAGACTTTCTTGGCCAGTCTGGCCTCTCGCTTTCTGATAAGTCAGCTCATATCGACATAGAAAAAAAATAAAGACTAGAATCAAGAACCACCCCAGATTGCACATTGTGATCCACATAGCTGGACAAATATGCCCGCAAGCCAACACCCACAAATATTCAGCTAGTGTAAGCCCATGACGGCAGAGCCAGCACGTGGGTGAAACAATTATGCAATGCCTGGACGCAACTTCCACACCTGGTGAAAAGAATAATCTCGAAATAATGGGGGTGGACGAGTGGATACTATAGAAAATCGCAGATGCTGTGCTTGTGTCCAAGGTATGGTACGGTATGAATTACCAGCAGCACACAAAAAAGACAACTCATCGAATACAGGCATTGGGTAGTAATAACAGGTCTTTCCAACTTTACCATGCTTGAAGACCTCTATGAGAAAGAGCTAACGAACAAGCACCTAGACAGAGTAGAGTTGCAGCCTGCAGCACAAATTCTTTGTCTCAAGAGCTCAGAACCTCGTCCCAAGATACTATGCCAGCTAGCATGTGAGATGCAAAGACGACTACCCCTCCCTTCAGAAACACAACCTCGGAAGTATCTGAACTTGAAACACAACAGGCCCATACCGTGGAATATGGGGGCAAACAATTAGGCCAGGAGACTATATGCAACTGCCAAACACACAGAGGAGGTTGCTAATCATGAAGATGCAAGCTAACATAAGGCACATGTGGCATGGCAATAGCAGTGTAACAGCAGTATGACACTACATAAAACTAAACCCCATATAAGTGAGTGCCATTCCAGGTCATCCTACACCTAGAAAAGCTGAACTGAAAGCAATCAAAGCAGCACTTGTTGTGCAGATTACACCCTGCACAACATCCTGCATGGATTCACCAGAAACTGTCTGGGCCTGCACATCACACAAGATTGTCAGGAAAATCAGGAGAGTGACACGCGACTTGCAAGCACATGGCCAGAAATTAAATTACAGGATACATAGCCGTGCAGATATTCCAGGACACAAGCGGGCTTATAAACCCGACATAATAACTGAAGACTAGATGAGTTTGTGTGTACTATTCCTTATTAACTAAAGTGTAACAGATAGACAACAGACAAGAACGAAGCGCTCTGTGTGTTCACTTCGTTCCTGTCCCCATCGCATTTCTGTTGCACTATAGTTAATGAATTCATGAGGCTGCACAGGAGAAGAATGATACCTATGCCCAAGGGCCGGATCTCACATCCAAATCCACGCGTGTGCACACACACACACACACACACACACAAATGTTGCAAGAGTGCATAGCATGAAGCAGTATCAACAGGATGACACTAGATATGGATGAGGACTAACTTTCAACTGAGGTTCATTTGTAAAAATGTGGCGAGTTGTATAAATGACCAGAAAAAAAAAGGACGATGAGAAAAATGAGAACAATGTGAAAGCAGGAGCCAACGTTTCGACAAGTGCACTTGTCTTCTTCAAGGTCCACTTGTGGAAACGGTGGCTCCTACATTCACCTTGTTCTCATGTTGCTCATCGTCTTGAATTTCCATCTCCTGCCTTCCCCGAGTTTTCCCCAGAAAAAGAAAGACATCTTTGAAGGATAGATGAAAATTGGTGCTTGATGCAGCCAAACATAAATAAAAATCCTACAGAAAGAAAATAGAGAAAAATTCCAAGTGCAGGAAAAAATCATAACAATTGCCAGTCCTGCATGCCAGCACCTTTCAAGAAACACTTGTTATTCCAATAGACAGACGACAGCTTGCTTATACAAGCACATTCTTCCGGTTCCATGCCATTGGAAAAAAAAAATGAGTTTCCTGGAAGGTAGCCACATGCACACTTGGTGATCGCAATGTTTTTTTTCCCTGGACTTGTATATATATATATGTATTTTCTCCCTTTCCTGCTTTTATGTTTGGTTTCATCAAGCACTAGTCTTTATCAGGTTTTATTGCTGTACTACTTTGTGGTAACCTTTATAGATAACTGCATTTTCACAATAAACCTTTTAATTAGAAGTTAGCATACCCTGTTCTTACTGCTTCACACTGTACATTCTTGCTACATTGGCCAAATAAAAGATTTTATAAGGTATCATGAGGGCCACTAAAGTGACTTGTTGCAGTCTAAAAATGAAATGAATAGCCTGGCTGCAAATGGCACCAGAGAACACATAGGACAAACAAGAAAACCGAGATGATCTAACAACCAAAAGTTTAATGTACACACCGAGTAAATGCTCGCTGACAAGCAATAGACTCAACATACACAAAAAGGAGAAGCAAAAATTCATGTGCATTTCCTGATAAGGAATGCATCCATTTCTAACAGAGGCCATGCTGACAAGATTAACCCAGCAATTTTAGATCTACAGCTTCCGTAATTTCTCTAGGCAGCCGATCTGCACAGAATGCTAGCTTCTTCCTCTACAATGCACGCTCAGATGTGGAAAGTGCATTGTAGAGGAAGAAGCTAGCATTCTGTGGAGATCGGCTGCCTAGAGAAATTATGGATGCCGTAGATGCAAATACACTGGGAGAATCTTGTGTCAGCATGGCCGCTGTTACACTTTCAGAGATGGATGCGTTTCCTGTTGGTATCTGTATGGACACGCATCAGATCTTGCTTCTGCTTTTTGTTTAAATTCGATTTATTGCTTGTCGACCAGCATTTACTCGGCATGTTCAATACACTTCCATTTGTTAATACACCTCATGATTGTCTTGGTCTCTAGCAGAAAGGTGTTCATTCTTTTTACAGTGAAGCTGTATATGCCTAGGCGAAACAATCATGGTCCGATCCCAAAAACCCTAGTGTAGGGGTATGAGCTATTGTTTAAGGGGGTGTGAGTCATTGCATTCGTCTTGCACGATGGACGGAGACATTTCTTGTTGGGTAGACATAGAAATGCTTATGCATTTCAAGCATACATTTATCTGCGTATTATTGCAGGGAAGGGACACAGAGGGGGATGGGGTTAAGACAAGATCATGATGTCATTATTATCTCGCAGCAAAGGTGTGGTGGGCCATTGGTTAGACCGATAGTGACGTCGTTTCTCTCTAGCAGCAGAGCGCGTGTGCAGCAGTCTCTCTCGGACTTCCCAATAGGTGCGAAAATGTGTCCCTGTATTTAATTAAATGAAATGTGCAGCCCCGGTGTGTCACTTCATAACTACAGTGCATAACTGAGTCATAAACATTATGATTAACGCATTACAAAACACAAGTGCGTAACATAATTCAGAAAGACTTCGATGGACCACATGGATTAACACAATGAACCGCTGCTCATTGCACTTTCGAAGATGGTGATCTTGCAAAGTGCAATGTGTGGCATTCCAAATAAACAATGTGTTAAATCCAAGCCAAACATGTGCATAACCTCATTAAGAAACACAGACATAACCAATAATATAGAAAGACTTGAATAAACCATTGGAATTAACCCAGTGATAAACACCAGGGCTGCACATTTCAACTTTGCTGGTTTACTGTCTGTACAGGGTGCATGGGCAGTAACTTTTTCTGTTATTGTTTGTTAAGTATTGTATAATGTTGTGCCAGTAAAACACGGGCTTGTTGGCGCAATGTATTGGCATTGCTGTTTTTGCTGGTTTTTTTCTTAATGTTGTGCCCTTCTTCCTTTTGTAACAACTTTTTTATTCCCCCTTGCATAATACTCCAACCTGGCAGCCTGCGAGGTATATAAATAAGTACATAAGCACGTCATTCATTCATCTGCAAACACCTTGCACCATTCCTTGCTCAACAAACGTCACTGCGTTGACGTCTCGCAGCGTGCATCTACATTAACTGCCGTTTGCGTTTAAGTATGGTTTGTGAACAGTGTAATGCATAAAGATTACATGACATTAAGGTTGTGACCTATGCGGCGCATAAGCAAACCTTGCAAAAGATGACATGTTGGATTGTTGAAAGTAAGACAAATTGTATATATCGCAGTTACTTTAGCAGCATTTAATTGACCTCTTGACAAAAACTTCATTTCGCATAGATTCAACACGTACACTGAATCTGCAGTTTTATTTTTTTATTATTAATGCAGTTGTTACTGCATGGCCACATTGTAGATTTGAAAACAAAGTGAAATAAATTTGTTTGTTGCAATATAACAATATGTGTAGATCATTGCGATTGTAATACCACAACTTGGTACAAACATGCACACTATAAGATGCAGACAAATGCTCAGGAAAAACTCCAGAATGTTTGCATCCTGATACTTATGAAAGTGAATGGTTTCATTCCATGGCTGTCAATGAGAGGGAGAGAGAAAACTTAATTGTGTTCGTGGAACAAAAACGCATTGATAAGCTTAGACATATAGTCATTGCTTAACACTTTCGAAATGAATAATTATAGCTTGCTATCGACATTGAAGCAGCCTTTCGACAGCAAGAAAGGGAATTAGTTTTTCCAGCTCTGAACATTGAATTGCAGGAAATGCAAGCAGGCATAAAATTCTGCCAGTATAATCTGTTTAGGAATACCACATTGGAATAAACATTGAGGCTTGCATTTGTACTTTCTCTGTCTGAGCAATCTAGTTTGAAATGACTCCCATAAGCATGTCGTAACAATGTTGATCTAATGCAGGTTAAATGCATGACTAGCTTAAGAAATCTGGATGATTGCTATAAATTACAGTGAAGAAGCTATAATATCTAATAACATTAATAATATAATAATAATATTTATTTCCACAAAACAGGCTAACCGTGAGAGGCGTGCGAGGATGAGCAGAAAGCTGAAAAATTCTATGGCAAGTGCGCCTGCCGTGGGCCTACGATCCTGCATTATGAATAGCGCGTATTGATATGGTCTTCTTGTTAGAAATTCCGGGTATACTACCAGCGCGAGACACGGGACAACAAAGTGGCCGAAAAGCATGTCTTTTAGAATGCTATGTTACAATGTACAGGTTTCTACAAAAGTGTCGGTAACTGCTCGAAACATTTGATGCGTCGGCTTTTGCGCCTTTAGAAATATTTAGAGAGGGCTCCCATATATATATTCGCAGCGCAAGCACAGCGATGGGCGAACCAGGCTAGCGCTAAGGTTGAATTCCACAACACAATTTTCATTCCACGTCGTAATCACACAGATCATTTGAGGCTTCGTTCAGGGGCACACGCGGGCGTTCGGGTTAGTACTTCTTGTTGCGTTTGGCGTAAGAATATGGCTAGGTGCAGGCACCACATATGCGTAATGACGGGCAATATACACATAACATAACAAGGCGCAGCCAAGGGTATTGCTTTCGCACTCTTCCAGGCTTAACCAAGCTAAGCCTTCAGCCAATTTTTTCTTTGTCCTCGGAGCGCCGAGAAAGCGTTTGCCTCGAGAAGGCTCCCGGCTCCCGGCAAATAAAACATAAGAAAGACTTGTAGCATCGAGTGGCACATTTAAAAATGAAAATGAGGGAAGCCACAATGCAAGAGACATTTTCTTTATGAACACGGAGGAGTAGGATAGTCTACATAGCCTCTTTCCTTCAAATGTTTCATAACCTTCAAGAGATGTGTCACAGAGGTCTGGGAGCAGACTTTTTAGCTATATGACAGCTATTAAAGCCTATCCTAGCTGCCCAAATGAATACAAGTCTGGAGAAGCTAACGTGTATAGATGGTGCCTCTTTGCCTAGAGATGGCATGTGTGATTTGCAACGCAGCTGCAAAATTCAGCTGTGCCATAAAGCGAGCGTTGAAATTATTTTTGCAAGACGCGGAAAGATTTTACTCATACTGAAGTGCACTTTCCCTTGTCCTGTTTGCAGCAAGAGCAGCATATGTTTTTTGCATTTTCAGGTTCCCACTGAACTGTTAGGCAACACGGCTTGCACTGAAGACTGCTCTACGAGAAACTTGCCACTTGCAGACGATGCCCAAGAACCAGCACTGACCTCCCATAAAGGTGTCAACAAGCGCATTCAAGTCATCATGCCGCCTGCAAACTGCTCTAAGGCATTACAGGTGAACGTGAAAAGAAAAGTCAGATCAAAGGCAGCACAGACAAAGCCCTGTGGTGTTTCTATAGGTATGTATGCTCTATTAAATTTAGCATGCCTTTTTCAGTGTGTCCCAGCTGCATGCTTTCTTTCAGTAAGTGGAATAATTTATGGGCTGTAATAAGGGAATTGTTGATGACTATACTGATGTCACAATGTTCATTACTATGTTCAAGTATTTGTTAGGAGCAGATTTGTCATGGCTGCTTTTGGAGTCCAAGCCACGGCCTACAGATTGCTTTGCCTGGCTGTAGTTTGTTTAATTAACAATCACTGTTTCTACTATGTATGTTGTCTCCTTGCATCTCTTGACTGCATCAAATTGTTTCACGATTCGATGGCCCGAAGTGACAAAATGATTAAATGTAACTGTTCCAGGACTCGGTTAGCAGCCACGCACTGCAGTGATAACAGTCAGAGAAGGCAGGCGTACACACAGGATGGCACTTCCAGGTGGCTTGTGAAATACCCGGAAGCCACAGGAGGCACTGTGGTTGCCTGTCCTGTAATGGCGCAACCCACTCATGGTAAGCTGATGGTATTACGCTTTACTTGCGCACACATACATTGTTTTGTGAAATCCTAATGCAGGCTATGGGTGAAGAGACTACTGGACGTGGTTATGCTGGATGCTGCGACAGTGTTACGGACGAGAAGGACCACAAATGCGAAGATTCCGCCACCTCTCGGCAGCCGCTTTCCTAAAGCATCAAAGGAAGAGCTTGTAAGCAGGCGGAGAACGAGATTGAACAAGTAGTTAGGTATAAATGGTCTTGTAGCAAAATTTAGTGAGAATGCCAACAATATGAAAAGCTGGTTTGCTTCTAACACAAGCTATTGTGGACTCGTGACACAGTGCATGACAAACTACCTTTGCGACAGCTTCACAACATCCATGTAAATAACTTTATAAATATGTGTTTGTATGCGCTAGGATTGGCTGTTTTTTCTATTTTACATGTGTGGCAACCAGGTAAAATGACACCGAATAAAATGTATATGTGCTTCCAAATTCACTTTTTACTTATTGTGCCAAAAACTTTTACTACATGCATGAAAGTTGTAAAGTCAATTGGCAAGTGATGCAAAAGTGGTTCATAATGTCAAGAGCGGTGCATGCAGTGATTCAGTTCCTTTACTAACACATTTTTAAGTACTCCGATGCAGCTTGAAAAATGTTTGAACCCTGTGTGCACTCCATTTTTTAGATGGATATTTCTACTGGGCAGCACACAGGACAATTTGGCAGAATGCGCCTCTCGTGCTTGCCCATTCTTCTCCATATGAGCCATGCAAATTGCCGATATGCAGCATATCTCAACTGCCTGTGGAAGTGAAAGTAAATTATATTACAGCACATATCTCATCTATATCAAATATCACCTGTTTGTGGAGTGTTTGTCACCTTTTCCTGATAAAGTGGTACCTTGCTGCTTAAGTACCGCTTCAAGCACAGTCCTGTTCAGACAAGTCTTTAAATTTTCATGACCTTGTGATACATTGTGCATGCTTCTGCTTTTGAGTGATTTCGTAAATTTCTTGACACCAGCAGCAGTCCTGTTCATTGGGATACAGTGATGGCACGAACACATATTAAGAGTGAAGTGTGTTTAAAATGGCATCACTGAGCTACCAAAAAAGCATTTGCATTCATGAACACATGCAAAGAACTAGTAACAAATTACGAAGTGAACCTTAGCTTGATGCATTATTAAGCGCACAGCAGGTTTGCCACAGCCAGACCTGTGATTTGGCCTGCGCAGTTGCTGTATATGGCCACAGAATGAGAGAGGATGACTTGCTACTAGCAGGATTTCTAAACACAGCGCGAAAAGATAGGAGGAACGAACACAAAGACGGGATAGGTGTGGACGGACGGATGATAACTGGTGTTGGAAAGCCTTCTGAGTACACCAATTCGCCCAAACCTGGATTTTGATTTACTGCTAGCTCCTTCATGTTAGCACGCTGAACGGAAAGTGCATGTTTATCTCCCACCCTTGACGCAGGTATCGTCGCAAAGCGCCACAAATTTTCTATTTGCACGTGTGTTGTAAAACAGCCTGCATACAGCTACCATAACGCAGTGCAAGTGTAGAGTTTGCATGTGCTGGAAAACCAGCACACGCCAGGACGCTCCGCTCCACCTTCTCTCGCGCACAGCAAGAAACCATGGAATAAATGGCAAGAAAACACCCATCTCACGTAGCTGACGGAATTCTCCGCCTTTAGGGCCTGTTTGCGCTCGAGCCGCCCATTGCTGCAAGCCGTACTGCATGCTTGCGGTCGCGCAAAAGATTGCACATATCAAATACTTGTGCACTAATTTCGGTTTCCAATGTGTGAGGTATACACTGGGTACACAGTGTAAACGGTAATTTGTGCACAAGTGCTGGATATGTGCAATATTTCATGAGAAAAATTTGCCAAAGTCTGGTGCCTACTGTCAGCGGCAGGTGTGTTCATGTACTGCATCGCTGTGTTTCTTGTCGGATGGGGTGAAGTGATGGAGCAAAACCATTCACAGGAGAAATGAGAAAAGCGTGCGCACATGAAACAAACCTACGAGCGTCTCAACAGAAAATATTTGCAAAAGAAGCCTCCAGCGCAAAGATTTGTCGCCGTCAACTTAGCGTGAACGAACGCTGTCAGCAGTAAGATAGCCGAGCATCTAACGGCAGCGTTCAAGCATTGTGTAGGACTTGAGACTGACTCCAACCAAATAACTGAGTTCAGTTATAGTCAGTCTCAAGTCCTAATCAATTTCCCAACCAGACAGGCAATTCTGTCAAAATGTTTAGCTTCAAGTGTTGTGTAGCACCGTCGATTGATTGCTTTCCACCAGTGCTCACCATGCACGCAAGCTGTAGAATGAGCACTGTGGCACAGTCACGCATAAGATGTGTTGCCAGCGCTCTATATAGTTTCCCACAATATAGCTTCGCACTGCTTTTCGATTGTCGTGATATGTTGCAATTAAAAATTCCCAAGACAGTGTTAAGAGAACGATTTAAAAAAAGAAGACATACGAGAAGATAGGCACAGCAGCTTGTGAACCCGCTCCTATAATACCTCTACCCGCATCTGTAAATGTATGTTTTCTTGCATTTGTCAATTCTTTTTATTTCCCACATTTCTTTATGTTTGAGATTTCCTTAGTTTTCGCGTTTGTGTGTGAATACATGCCTGCTTCCATGCGTGTTTGCGCTTACTCTTATTTCTGTCCTTTTATTTTATCTTAGCATTTGTTTTTGCTAGTTTTCTTTCAGCAAAGTCTTTTTACACATTTTCGTTAACCGCTCTCATTCAAAGCACTAACTCCTGTACACTGCAGGGCTGACCTCTTCCATCTCATTAAAGCTTTTCTCACTGGTCTACCTCGTCTTCTCAATCTGCCTACTCGCTGTATTTTCCGTTCTTGCTTCTTTTGTTGCTGCTGCAATGTGATTAACCAACTTGTTCAAAAGAAATTTTGATCGCCTATGAAAACAAAGCTTTACCGATACATTTTCTTGAAAGCGTCATGTGGATTGCATAGTAACTTTGCCTGTTACCTCTGTTTGTATTTATGCATTGGTGCATGTGACAGCTCGCCAGAAGTCCACGTGAAGGCTGCATATTGCGAAACAACACCTTGCTATGCTGTTGCATTTTTCATGCATTCAGTTTTAGTCACAGGAGGGTTTTGCTGCCCATCACGTATGATGGTAAAAATTTTCAACACAAATAACATTGTGCAGTGGGGTATCATTTCCTGTCTGGCGCTTTCACCGTTACAAAGACATTTTTCAGTGAATGAAGCCCAGTAAAGCAGTGCACTGAGAGCTTTTGCAACTTTCACCATTTATTACTTCACCAATGTCATTGTCTGAACCTGGCCGTCGATCGCCATGCTGATGGCTTGTGAATTAAATAATTGCCTCAATAAAACACATTCAACTTTACTCGGCATTTTTTAGTACAAACAATGCTAGCAGAGTTATTCAGGGTGAATAATTGTCCTTACATTGGTGTTACTTGCCTGGTCAGGTAAACGAATACAACAATGGCTGCGGTGCGACTGTGATTTGATGTGCAGACTGCAAACGGTGCCTTTCAAACGTGCCCTCGACTACTGCTATTAATAGCTACCCAAATGAGTTTTCTGGGTCTCGCTAAGCTAATTATGTTTGATAACTGTTCTCTTATTCGCATTACTTGCCTGGGCCAGCTAACCAAAATAAACAATGCCACCACATGAATGTGTTTTTGCATGCAAGCTGCCAACAGTGGCTGTCATTTTTGCACTGACTGCTGCCGTTTCACCAACAGTGGCGATGGCATGACTGAGCTTTGACGTGCAGACTGCTAATGGTGCCTGTCAAGCGTGCCCTCGACTACCTACTACTATGAATACCTACCCGAATGAGTATTTTGGGCCTCACTAAGCTAATGATGTTTGATTATTGTTCTCTTATCCGCATTACTTGCCTGAGCCATATAACCAATATAAAGGCTGCGACCATATGAATGGGCTTTCGCATGCAAACTGCTAAAAGTGGCTGTTGATTTCACAGTGACTACTGCTGTTTCGCCTACAATGGCTACCACATGGCTGCACTTTGAAGTGCAGATGCTAAAGGTACCTTTCAAGTGTGCCCTGACTACTGTTATTTCATCACAGGGCCCGTCATGCTCGTAGGTGGCTGCCCAATAGATTATTTTGGGCCTTCTGACATTGGCATTATTCATCTCAACAGGCTGGAAAAAACAGTAGGGGCAGCACAACTACGTGAAAGCAGGCCGCCTAACAGGGACACTTTGCATCGCGTTTATTTGTTCAGGTGGCTTCATGAAATTAAATGACTGTGCAGTGGAGTAAACCGAGCCGACGATGTGTTTTTGTTGTTACTTGGCTGCATGTATTGGCTTTCAGGGGCATGTAGACTTGACGATGGCTGTGACACGGCTGCTATTGTTTTCCTTTCGACATGCAGGCTGCCAAGATCGGCGGTCAATTTCGCCTTGGCTGCTGCTACTTCACCATAGGGCCCATCAACTCGAGAATGGCTGCCCTAGCGAGCACTTTGGGCCTCACTAATGCTAGTGATGCTTTATAACTGTTCTCTTATTCACAGTATTTGTGTGAGCCAGATAACCAAAATAAACAATGCAACCACATGAATGTGCTTTCGAGTGCAGGCTACTAAGAGTGGATGTCAATTTCGTGTTGACTACTGCTTTTTCGTGTGAAGCTGGACATTGGCTGCCCGAATGAGCATTTCGGGCCCCACATAGTTATTCAGTGTTAATAACTGTATTTGCATTAAGATTTTCCAGCATTTCAGCACGTTTCTATGCCAATACTCATATTGAGCACGATCTGTGCAGGACGTTGCTTTTTCAGAATTGAGCTTCCATTAAAAGGAATATGTCACCAAATGAACTGCTTATTTATTAGAAATGTCACGGGAGTATGCTTGGCTGATGCAAACCCACCGGCAAAACTTTGGTAGCCCTAATAAGGGCTCTTCTTTCGTTAATAAGAAACTGTTATACTTCATCAAGTGGCTCAATGCCGGACAGCTCGCACTCAAAGTCTCTTTCTTAACTGTCATATTCACCCAGTTGGATGATGATGGGTTGGATGTGGTCACTTCCAGACACATCAAGCCTGAACTTTGCCTCCAGGTCCATCGTGTGGTGAGTGTTCTTCCTGCAGTATTTCGTCGTTAATTGCTTGATTTTTTCCCTCAAGACATCTTTGACCGTGGACAGCTTGAAGTCTCTGTTGTCCGCAGCGATGCCATTTTTCACCTTTGCCCACATGAGCTCGACAGGATTAAATTCGCAGTGGTACGGTGGGAGCCCGAGTACAATGGAACTGGCCCTTTCAGCTGCATTGTCCACGACGTTGCTCAGAAAGCGTGGCTTTACAGATGCTACCAACTCAAGCAGCTGCTTTTTAACCATCCTTTCGCTGTAGGCGATGTTTTTGCTTTTGAGCCACTCCTGTCTTTTTTCCTTCTTCCAAGCTGTCGTCAGCAATTTCTCTTCTCGTCAGGAATGGTAAGGTACATTGTTCAAAACAATGACGTTACCAGCAGGCAACTTCTGCAGAACGTCATTAAACCATCCCTCGAAGCGATTGCCGTCCATTTCTTCGTGGTAGTCGCCTGTATTTTGGCCTCGGGATATATCCAAGCAGCCGTTGACGAAGCCATCCTCACTGCCGATGTGCTTCGCAATCAGGCGCTGGCCTTTTCCAGAAGGTTGTTTCAGACTCGTCGACAGGCCATTTGCTCGAGCGTATAGGCGTCCGCTCTTCTGCACCACGGTGTCCGTCCACACGATGGACCGAGTGTGTCCCACCGTCACCCATGTCTTGTCCAAGAAAAAGATCTTTCGGCATTCTGCCCGGTAGTGCTCCACGTCACGAAGGTAGCGATTCCGCCATTCGGCAATGTCATCCCGGTCGATAAGCGGTATAATAAGCAGCGAATTGCAGCACCTCTTCTCGTGCTTGGATCCAGTCTCGACAAGCAGGCGACGCGCAGTGATGGGAGATCCATACGCTTCGAGAACTATTTAGTTATCTTCTCGACCGTCGGTATCTCGTTGCGGCGAAAGAAATCGTGCACACATGACCTCAGCGTGCACAACGTTAAGCTGTCGTACTTCATGCTGCGTGTTCTTTTCTCCGCATTTCGTGGGCGCTTTCGCGAGGGCGTCGACAGTTTGCCACCCGAAATATGCGACGCTTTGACCTCCCTCCTCACCTTGAAAACTGTGCTTTCGCTGACACCGACCATCTCGGCGACAAACTTGGCCGTGGCCTCCACGCTGTGTTCAGGCTCCCTGTTACGCCAATACATGTAGCAGTGGAGGATCATGTTGCGTGAATCGCTGTTCTGAATGTGGCCACTCTTGTTCTTGTCGAGGTTACCTGGTACGCGTTGTGAACATCGAGGCGACACAAGGCTCGTTCGGCAACAAAGGATCGCATTTCGATGTCACCTCGCTAGGCTCCATGTCTGAAAACTCGCACGGAATGCCTTGCGCGAACAGGCGAGATTGCAGGCTTGCAAAAAAAAAAAGGAAAGGTGAGAAGGAAAAAAAATTGTGAAAACTCAAAACCAAAAAAATATAAATTTTATGCTATCTAACACCAAGAGTGCTTATTTAAAACGATGAATGAAGCATTTTTGCACCTTTGCTGCCTCGAGTATTGACGCGCGCCCCCAGGTTTGTAATGGTTGCGATAAATGCATTGTTCTATATAAGCACTTGTTCCATAGCAACTGATTCATTTTAAGCTCGGAAAAGGAGTAGTAAATGTGTCACGTACATGTAAACAAGCGCAAGAGCCATGCAGAGCTGCTCTTTCTACTTTCGTCTGTTGCGCAATGAAGCTAAAGAGCAGACGACGCGCAGCGTTGTGGAAGGCACGGGGTTATGTTTCTGTCGCGATCCGGCATGTGCTGTGGCACATGAGAGCTCTACTAAACCAGTCAGCAAAATACAAAAGTGTTTATTTATGCCGAGAATTGCGCGTTTCAGACGCACGATTTTTTCAGTGGGATTATATTAGTTGCGGCGGCAATCGGCTGTCGCGCTTCGGTCATAGCAATTAATATCTAGTGAGGAGCAGTGGGAGGCTGCCTTGCGCAGCTCCAGGCCCGATCTTCAGGAGGCCATCCTGGAGTGGGCTGAGAGGATAAAGGAGGCCTACTTCAAGTAGTTCCTCCCCCACCCTCTATTCCATTGCCCCCTTCCCTTTAAAGAGGGATAAATAAAGTTTTTCATCATCATCATCTGGGCGGGGCCTCCGCCTTTTTTCTGAAGTTGTATCGCTGAATGCAGCTTTGCAAAAAACACTCACCAAAGAGCAGTGCTTTCGTTCGCGTCGAAAGCACTGCTTGCACCCGCATCTTTTACTTCTTCTAGAGGCAAGCTCTTCGCAATCTGTTTGCGCTTTCTTTCGCTCAATTTCGATGCGATATACGAATTCGGAGGGTTGAAAACCATTACGTACAGATGTTCACTCAATTTTTTTGGAAAACTCTTCAGCTACGTCCGAGCACCGTTACCTTGAGTGCATCACTGCTGATTGTCTGCGCAGTACGCAGAATACACAGGCGGATGTGTTTGCTTGATGCGTTGTTTTGCGCCATCGTTCATAATCTGGAAGAGAAGGTTGAGCATTATCATTGCCTCACATGACGCACGGCATCGTAGCAGAAGTGTGAAACGTTAATTGAATTACGGGGATGTACGTACCGAAACCACAATCGGATTACGAGGCAGGCCAACTCCGGATTAGTTTTGACACCCCGGTGTTCTTTAACGTGCACATAAATCTAAGTGCACTAGCGTTATTTTCGTTTCACTCCTGTCTAAATGTGGATGTCACGTTCGGGATTGAACCTGCGAATTCGAGCAACGCCACAGCCGTAAGGCTACCGCGGGGGGTAGCAGGAGCGTTGACTTGACGTATGACCGTTTCCACAGTTTCGTCACCTAGACCATGCATAGAGTGCTTTAATGCGGCTTTGCGTCAGTTGTCCGCTTGACACATCTGCGTGGTAACAGAAAGGGATCGTACGTACCTCCAGTTCGCTCGCGACCGCCGTCGTGTTTATTCGCAGATGGCTGTCCGGAGGAGGATCGCGAGCGAAGGGCAGGGCACGGAAATGTGTTGTATATAGCACGTTGTGAAAACTTTGCGGCACCATGTCATTTTTATTACGTGACATATGAAGCCCGCGTGGAAGCGGAACTGCGATCAAATAGGTATAATTAAAGATGAATAAGTAATAATTAAATGCATGCTGTTGCCACGGGAGGAATGTTAAACGGAGGGACGGAAACGGCCCTGTTCATGCCCTACCTAAATGCTTCGAAAATTTTTTCCTGCCTACTACTACATTTAATATACTCTTTCAGGTTTTTACGTCTATACCAACCGTACGACCCCCTTCTCCCATGCATACTTGCCCCAGCCCGCTTCTGCGCACGTCACCCTCCTGGTTGTTATTCCTGTTTGCCCCCCCCCCTCTCTTTCCCCTTCTTTTTTGTTTCTTTTAATATTTTTGAAACACCCTCACCAACACATTCCGAAGTCAATATGCCCTTTTTCGGCGCCTCAACCCAGGGTAATCGCCAGAGTCCTTCCATGTTTTGGAAAAAAAAAAAAATGGAAGGACTCTGGTATCGCCATTTCTGGATGCCGCCGTAACGACACCTACTTTGAGCGACTGGGGCAATGCCCGTTGAAAGACCATGCCGCTGCCTCTCGGTCACCCCATACATTGCACCGCAGACTCCTCGTCGCCATCTTAACTACTTCGAAATTACTCGACGTATTGCTGCTATGCTACTCAAGTCACTCTTTCAACTCATGTTTTCTTTTTGTCTTTTGTGTTACTCGCGCACTGACCGCCCGACCGGCTCTTCTAATGCCACAAGAACATGCCGCCAACGACACCCCTGAACGCTTCCTAACCTCTCGCCTCCCCAACGCGCTCTCGACCCCCCCCCCCCCCCCGTCTTTCTTAAAAAAATTTTTCTCTTTCTTGTTCTTTCTCTCTCCTTTATTTTTTTTGTCTTGGTGTCGCCCTGGCTATTTTCTTTTCTCTGCTTTTCTTTCTTTTCTCTCCGCGTTCCCACTCTCCCGCTCTTGTCCCCTCGTCTTGGGAACGAAGCTCACAGACGTCGGACGACAGAGCTCGTTTCCTCTGAAGTCTCCCTTTAAAACGAGCCGCCACCGACAACACCCGCACGTGACGTCACTGCAATAACCCTTTGAAACTAACATGCCGAAGATGACGAGGCCGCCTTTGACGAAGACAGGTCCTCCTATCGAAACGTTGGCCAGTCTTTCGGAGGCACCTCATCCCTGTTTACAAACTTTATACCACAGTGTGCTATTCCATCTGTCAGCCCCTTTCTTGATTTTGGACTAGCTAATGCTTTGTCGCTCGAAAAAAAAAGAAAAAAAAAGAATGCTGTCAGCTGTTACGTGCGACACTTAATACCATTTTAGCTATCAGCTATTGGTCACGTTTTTAAAGCATGAAGCAGTCCTTCAAACACTTAAATATTTTCGACTTTATGAACGTTACATACGCAGGTAAGGAAAATCATCCGCCGATGACCAATATATCATGTACTTCATTTTTGCGTTGTAATCTTCAATATATGAACTATCAATATCACACACACTACATTTCTTGCACGTTTCCCCTCCGGGCAAATGTATTGCAATGCACGTGCAATGCGAATAATATTCATAAATATACCGTACTCTATCGGAAGACATATTGGCGCATATTTTTGACATATATATATTTGACGTGTATGTTTTATCCACGACTGACAAGGCCCGCTAAACTCAGGTTTGTGTAAGCAATGCGAAAAAAGAAAAGAATAAAAGAAAACGGACTCTGACGAGTCAGTGCAATGTTGTTGTTTTTTTTTTTTTTGACATTGCACGAGTGACTGGTCGATTAAGTGATAATCGGTGCAGGTCGCAGAAAGTACGGTCAAATTATCGCGCGAGGGACATCTTGAAGATATGTAAACAAAATCCAGGATTCGCACCCATGACCCCCCGTCCCTATTTACAGCCGCCACCATGCCACTGACACCCACTACCTTTCACATTCAACCTTTCCCTTTTATGCATCTCTAATTCTTAATATCTGTTCCTAATCTTTCTTTTCAACTGGGAGGTAGGCGGGAGGTTGTCAAAGAAATTTGTTTTGGGGTATTGGACCTCCCACCCCGCGCTTCTTTTATGCTTACTGAATCAAAGAGAGAGAGAGAGAGAGGAAATCACCGCCAATGTAATTGTGAAGCTGGTTGGTCAGCGAAGCTGTGGATATGATGCGCCTAATGTAGGGCCACTTGTCAAACATTGATTCCACGATGTGGGGCCCATTATACGCATGCACATCGCTCTTCACAGTGATATATATGACACAAACACCTGTTTCAATGCATTTTACGAAACCTTTGTTTTATTTATTACTTTGACATTATTGTGATAACTACTTTCTGGCCGCTATATGATACACACGCATGTTTTCCGTTCTTATTCGAGAATTTTTTTTTTCGCCAAAGTTAGATCGATGCGTGACCCGTGTACGGTAGTTGGTTGAATCGGATCGCTGAAGTAACCTAGGCCAAACTATTCCACGAAGTGGGTGAACTACTGATTTGTTTCCGGTTTTTGAGATGACGTCCTCGTAAAAGTCTGCGACAACGACCACCGGCGAGGGATTGGCGGCAACGTACGTCGATCAATGCGGAAGTGCGCGCACTATAGCTCGTCATCAATCACGTGGTTTGACGGCTTTCTTTATTTGTGCGTTTAGTATTGAAACAAAACTGTTGTGCTGTATATTCGCTTCACGCCCCTGCCTTACGGGGGTACGAGCCATTGCTCCTGGCCCTGCGCTGCCGCCGGGATCGGCCCACTGGATTTTCTGTCGATGCGAAGGACGCGAAAAAATCCCGGGATCCTATCCAGACAGCTTCGCTGTTCAAAAAAAAAAAAAAAAAAAGCCGGAATGACGTACAAGGACATGAACTAACGACATGACATCAACGGGTGGAACATGCGGCGAAAAAAAAAAAACGCGGTGTCCGCCGCGATTCTGTTGAACGCACAAGGATGCAAGTACGACGACCCGTGAGTTAAACTTAAATTTCTTTCTGCGCGGCTACTCCGACGCACCCGAACGATATTTTTATACCCATAAGTCGCTGCTCTGGGACTGCAAAACTAATGGCTCCATTACGCTAAAGCATTTCCCAGCAAACTTCCCTCCGGGCGACTCGGCGTGGTGAGGCGACTAGTTCAGAGTGGGGGGGATCCCTTGCTCCGTTACAAAGACATACTCCGTCATTATACACGCATTCGTCGCACCCACGCCGCACCACCGCCGTCCTTCTCGCGGGAGGAAGCAGTGGCATTACGCCAGTTACAAACCGCAACTTTTCCAAACCTTGTCTCCCTCAATAAATTCTACCCACACTATTATGCAGATCGTTGCCCTGGCTGTGGCAGCTCGCCCACAATCTTCCACGTCACGACTGAGTGCACTGCAGAGCTCTTTCCTCCCTTGCCAACTTCCTTTACCCCCTACGCAACAAAGAGCTGTGGGACGAAGCCCTCCGCGACGGACCTCCCGAGGTCCTCCGAGCTGTGATACAACGAGCTCGAGACATCGCCGGAATCATCTCAGGGACCCTGGACTGAGGGTTCCTCCCACATTGCTTTCACCATTCAAATATTATTAATAAAGGTGTTTTACTCTCTCTCCCAGCAAACGTACGCCCAGCTGCTCATTTTCGAATAGCACGAGCCTCCAGGAAGCCCGCAGTTTCGTTCGGCGCGTACACCGCGGAAGTACCGCTCACGGTCAAAGTCGTACACACCTACTGATCGATTTCCTTCCTAAGCAAAGGTGTGCGGAGAAGTGCACTTGCGATATGAGTATCCTACGAACATTGATTCCTACGGTGCATTTCACAGGAGAAAGAACACGCCAAGTCGCGTTAATGCTCGCCAGGGAGAAATAGAACAAATTATGAACATTCCGTTTAGCGCAGCGAAATAGAGTAGCGCGTAGCGGGCGACTAAAGGAAAACCAACCAGTGCTGCTGAAGAAATCCAGATGCCGCCACTGGTTATACACCAGAACACGAAAGGAATTGAGTGGCGCCATTTTCAAAGCGCAGTGGCGCCACCTGCTGCTCCAACGGCTCCAAGCGAGGTGACCGTATACGCGCCGCTTGCGCTTTGACATTTCTTTGAAGTTCTCACGAACGACACGGGATGGTGAATGTTAGCTAGTGAATTTAGTTAGTGAACTACAGCGTCTCGGCAAGGTTGTGCTGCAAATCGGAATGGCTGTGGCAAGCGCAACGTCCGCAGACGGACCGGATCGTTGGGGTAAGTCCGCGTTACCTTTGCATGCGGAAACAATGGTTCTGTGGCTATTCCACTCTGATTTGAACGTCTGACAATACGTCATGAACTATCAAAACTCTTGCAGTATGCGATATACTTTACCTCGGTGTTGTAGTGCCTGGAAAAATCTCGCGGCCCGCACCATGAAAACAGGCGGCATGCCGTAGGTTCGAGTAAGCGTAGTGCACGTGCGCGGATGCCCGGATGTGTGCGTTTTTTTGTTTCGGAACGGCGGAAGTATGAATTAACATTAGTTCAACCGTGTCGGATCTACTCTGCAATGTATGTATACTTTTTTAACAAACATCGCTGCTCTTGTCCTCTGCCCAGTATAGTTACGATAAGCAACACAAACCAGCTTTCATACGTAAAGGTTTCGAATAGTTGCTGAAAGGTATTGCGAAATTTCGTGGCCACTAACGCCAGTGCATGGAATTCGATCTGTTACGCGTGAGTTCGATTGACATGAGCGTCATAACTTTGTAGCGGCGCGAACACTTTCGTAGAATTTTACTTGTGAATCAGATGCAGAGTTCTATGGCGAGAGCCGCTGTACGAAGCGCACCTCAGGCCTTTGTGTAATCGAGGCCCGTAGAGCGACACGTACACATAGAGAGACACGCACAGATACACACATGCAGAGACAAACGGACATGTACGGCTGAATATGCCACAGTGGCACAGCTCTCGACGTACATCGTGTTCGTCGCAAACGGTGTCCTGCAATCGGCTTCGTTTTCGCTGGTTATTTGCACATCCATATATGACGCAGTGACGCCCCGATGATGTTTTGTACTTGGATGTTGTGGGCACAGAAATACTTACACATTGAACACCCCGTAACGCACACACGCTACATGCACGCGAACGGGTCTTGGCAGCTCGGGGAAGATGGCGGCCGGTCGCTGGGTTCCGTAGTATGCGCTAGTGTTCAAAAGATGGCGACATGACGAACTTCTGGCTTCCGGAAAATCGTCTGCTATATACCGCGCGAGCGTTTCGCCATATGGTTTCGCTTTTGAATTCTGCAGCTGCGTGCTGCCCTATCAAAATAATGTGGTGCCTGGGCTGTGAAGTCTGCCAGCTGAAGCAACGCCGGACACAAGTTTCATCGTATGCCACCGGTATAGGAGGCGACGGAAACGACGGGTTCTTGCGATCCGTCGGCAAGTGTATGGCGGCGACAGCTCCATCGCTGTGCTCCGAACGTTTTGTGAGCGGCACGCTATAGCCGTAAGCATTTTGTCTGACAGCGTTTTGCTGTCTGAGAATTGTTGCACCGCATTGCGTGGTCTTAGTCACATAAAACAATGCTCACAAATACTGTGCGACACTATCAAAAAGTGAATTATGACTCGTTCGCTCATCTTCTCCCCGATTGCATAGAAGCTATATCTTGTTCGGCACGCTCAAGGCAACGCCGTAGCTGCCTGTAGACGGCCTGCAGGCTGTAAGTTTGCATTTCTCCCGGGTAGCCGGAAGTTGGGCGATTCCAGCATGCGCTGCTCCTCGTCGGTTTTCGATGCAGCTATGCGACACAGGGCAAGTGCATGCTCCGCGATCCAGAATAAAAAAAAAATTACTTGCGTGTCCAACGAAGCTGTTAGAAACAACCACTACAACTGCTGCAACTGCCGGGTATGCAATGCTTTATTACCTTAGACTAATGGTAGTGACACATTCGCTTTGCGGTCGCTGTGGTACACCGTGATGGATTCCACGACCACTTTCGCTACATTCGTGGCCAAGACCAAATGGAAAAACGAACTGTACCGCGCGGTTGGTTGACTGGGGTCGTTGCAGCAAGCGAGTCCAATGTTGTCCCTGAAAAACGACCGGAAAGATTCAGTCCTTCTTGTTGTGTTCCGCAATGCCAACATTATAAACTCGCCTACCGTGATGATCTACGACCGTGACGATTATTCCCACGCCGCAAGTAGCTTTGCCTGCGTGTGACAAGCGCGAGTAAAAGAGGGAAGATGACGGGAGGAAATCGTGTTCAACCCACCGCGTCGAATGTGCGCAATGCCCTCTGGAGCTCCCTGGCCGTCGCCACGTTAGCCGCTTGACAGCTGCAACTATTCGCGACTCCCCTCAAAAGCATTGCAGAAACTGCGGCGCTTCCCTTTCCACTAACCTGCGAGGCCAGGGGGGACTCAGATAAAACTGTAGGGAGGAGAAGGAGAGTGAGGAGAAGAGGCAGCTCCCATATAAGAGAGGGGGGGAGGTGACGTAAAAAGGTTGCGGGGAAAGAGGAAAAGCTTAAGACAAGCGGGCAACTTACGCAGGACGTGCCGAAGCAGAGCCGCATTAATTAAACCCCACCGCAGAGTCCAGGAGAGACAACGGAAGCGGTCGACCGTCAAATCAACACTTGCGTGCCCGCCCCGTTAGCTTTGCGGCTATGGCATTGATAGAGGCCGTGTATTTGATCCAACCGCGGCAGCCGCATTTCGACGGGGGCGAAATAGAAAACGCACCAGCATTTAGATTTTGGGACACGTTAAAGAACATCACGGTGACAAAATTAATCCGGAGTCGGCCACCACGGCTTAGTCCGAGTGTGGTTTTGACACGTGCATCTCCATAATCCGATTCCAGTTTAATACTTCTGCCACAATGCGATGTGCCATGTGAGGAAATGACAACGCTCAACCCTCTCAGAGGTTGTAAAATATGGCGCACAACAACGCCTCAAGCAAACACCTCTCCCTGTGTGTGTTCTGCGTACTCTGCGTACGCTCTTTGGCGGCAAAGAGCCCGCGTCGCCAGCTCGGGCCATCTCAACCTGTCGCATGTGCGGTCTTGAAACGTGGGGAAGGGTGAGACGTCGGTGGCTCTTTGGCCGGGAGGCGCGGACGGAGGCCTGTGACGGACCACGAGAAAAGGGTCGTTAGGGCGTCAATGGGCAGGCCGCGGGGGTCAAAGGGGCAACTTCAAAGCCAGAGGGATCGATGACCCGATACGTGGTCTCTTGAAAGACAGGCTGGCGCCGGAGACACAATCCATCTCTGCACTTGCAGTTTTACGGGCCCGCCGGAGCAGACGAACCACGCACAAGACTGCATCGTGAATCGGTGGGTGCGCTTCGGCATGCAGGGCGCCCTTTGCGGCACGCATGCAGTGCGCGATGGTTGTAATTAAGGTGCGAGGACGGGGCGGCGCAGACGTTCGTTCCCCGTAAGTGTTCTTCAAAGTGTCGGGATACTTTCCCACACATGTCGCAGAGCAGGACGGTTGGGATGCTGTTTGTTTATTTGTTGTTTGGCGGTTTCTTTCTCTCCCTCTATATCTGTGAATGTTCCGAGGAACGCACGGAGAGGGTGGGAGAGAGAGTGACCAGTGAGTTGACAGCCCAGCTGACCCAATCAGCTCACTGGGGTGTCGTGATTTGCCGTGAGGGGATTCGGGAGGAGCAACTGAAGCGTTAAAACCTGGCTCCCGACCTCTCACGGAGGTTCCGGGCGCGGGAAAGGTGCTCTGCACTTTCGGCTCTTCCGAGTTAAGGCGCCGGTGCCAGTGTAACCGAAGGGTCTTGACGTACGAACGGTGTTATCCACTATCGGCTATGTCGAGTTGATACGTCAGACCCACTGTAAACAGCTGTCGATGTAAATAATGTGTACATAAAGTCTTTTCTCTAAGTGCAAACGTCAATGGCGTTCCATATCTGATGGAAGAGGAGAAACGACGACGACGGCAGCTGAAGACAAGTTTCTCTACCAAGTAAGCTGGTTACGCCAGCTTGGAGCACTTTGTGCTACAAGTATAGCAATGCAGAAAATTTAGTGTAGCGCGCTTTAGGACCGGTTATTTCTAAAGTGTCGCTAGACTCGCTCGCATTCAATTTCGAAATTGTTGCATATATGCCCTGATGCTAAAAAATGAGAAAGTTAATTCGCGAATATTAATTCTTACACGGACATTGTGATTTCTCACCTAACGTCCGCCGTCGGCTCCTCCCTTAATGTGTAAAGTGAACACGAACGTCGAGCACTCCTCTGTAACAGTTTTTCTTGGGTGGACCGGTCTCGCTATCTAGCGCAGAAATCCCCACGGCACGCGCAATTTACAGCGGCCGAACCAGCCCAAGCCGCCCGCATTCCATCGCTTCCGCACACTGAAAAGATTTTGCGCCAAAAAACACAACGCACACAAGAAAGACGACAACACCACGGGCGCTTGTGTGTGTTGTGTTTTTTGGCGCAAAATCTTTTCAGTATGCAAGATCACCAACTAGCCCAGCAGTTAACTCTTCCAAAGTACATCGCTTCCGCCCCCTTTCGCGACAGACGCTGCGAGTTCTCGTGGAGCCATCTAGTGGCAGCCGCTAGCAGTCGCCGCGGCGACCGGAAACGGCGGAGCCGGGAAATGCCCTGCACACCGTCGCTTCCGTTATGCCTGGTCTTCCGTTACGTCTGGCTCTAAATCGCATTTGCTCGAAATCAACGGTTACGCGACTGTGTGCACTCCACTACAATTTGATTTCCCTCCTTTCGGGTCTCGACAAATTTCGTTCCCGCAGGTTCGGCGCCTGCTGCGCCCGTTTATTCCTAAACCGGAAGTCCGAGCAAAGGGGGCGCGAGACCGTTAAGCCTGTTTCACATGATGCGACTGCAACGACGAAAATCGGTGCTGTCGCACGCGTCGCAATGCGATTTTTAGAGGACTCATTTCACATGATTGCGATGTTAACAATGCGACTGGTGCGACGCCCAGGGTTGCTTACTGCCAGGTTTCGTGGCACACGCTGCATAATTCTTTTATTGTAGTGAATAAAACGTTTACACTATAGTATTATTGACTTCTTTTAATTATAAGCAAATAATATGTACGTTTACTCATTTAAAAACGTTAGTTAAGATTTGTCTTGGGGTGCGCGACGGCGGTTTCTGTAGTTCAGTGCGACATCGCGCACGTAAACAGCTGTTCGTAGGTGGTTCAGCGGTGTGTGTTGCCTTATCTACCTTCTATGACCGTTTTGTTCTGCCTGTGCTACTACAATCTGCAAGATGACCTATCGACAAGTTCATATAGCTACCCTCACCGTATATGCAGTATTCGGAATTCGGCTGCGACGAAGTTGTCGTGTCAGCCCAACAAGATCCTCGCGCTACCCGTGCTCGGCGTCAGCGTCTAGAGAAATGATGCGTGTATATTGCCTGTCATTGCGCATATGTGGTGCCTGCTCCTAGCCATATTCTTACGCCAAACGCAACAAGAAGCACCAACCCGAACGCCCGCGTGTGCCCCTGAACGAAGCCTCAAACGATCTGTGTGATTACGACGTGGAATGAAAATTGTGTTGTGAAATTCAACCTTAGCGCTAGCCTGGTTCGTCCATCGCCGTGCTTGCGCTGCGAATATATATATGGGAGCCCCCTCTCAATATTTCTAAAGGCGCAAAAGCCGACGCATCAAATGTTTCGAGCAGTTACCGTCACTTTTGTAGAAACCTGTACGTTGTAACATAGCATTCTAAAAGACACGCTTCTCGTCCACTTTGTTGTCCCGTGTCTCGCGCTGGTAGTATACTCGGAACTTCTAACAAGAAGACCATATCAATACGCGCTATTCATAATGCAGGATCGTAGGCCCACGGCAGGCGCACTTGCCATAGAATTTTTCAGCTTTCTGCTCATCCTCGCACGCCTCTCACGGTTAGCCTGTTTTGTGGAAATAAATATTATTATATTATTAATGTTATTAGATATTATAGTTTCTTCACTGTAATTTATAGCAATCGTCCAGATTTCTTAAGCTAGTCATGCATTTAACCTGTATTAGATCAACATTGTTACGACATGCTTATGGGAGTCATTTCAAACTAGATTGCTCAGCCAGAGAAAGTACAAATGCAAGCCTCAATGTTTATTCCAATTTGGTATTCCTATACATTATATTGTCAGAATTTTATGCCTGCTTGCATTTCCTGCAATTCAATGTTCAGAGCTGGAAAAACTGATTCCTTTTCTTGCTGTCGAATGGCTGCTTCAATGTCGATAGCAAGCTATAATTATTCATTTCGAAAGTGTTAAGCAATGACTATATGTCTAAGCTTATCAGTGCGTTTTTGTTCCACGAACACTTTTAAGTTTTCTCTCTCCCTCTCATTGACAGCCATGGAATGAAACCGTTCACTTTCATATGTATCAGAATGCAAACATTCTGAAATTTGTCCTGAACATTTGTCTGCGTCCTATAGTGTGCATGTTTGTATTAAGTTCTGGGGTTACAATCGCAGTGATCTACACATATTGTTATATTGCAAGAAACAAATTTATTTCACTTTGTTTTCAAATCTACAATGTGGCCATGCAGTAACGACTGCATTAATAAGCAAAAAAGAAAACTGCAGATTCAGTGTACGTGTTGGAATCTATGCGAAGTGAAGTTTTTGTCAAGTGGTCAATTAAATGCTGTTAAAGTAACTGCGATATATACCATTTGTCTTATTTTCAACAATCCAACTTGTCATCTTTTGCAAGGTTTGCTTATGCACCGCATAGGTCACAACCTTAATGTCATGTAATCTTTATGCATTACACTGTTCACAAACCATACCGAAACGCAAACGGCAGTTAATGTAGATGCACGCTGCGAGACATCAACACAGTGACGTTTGTTGAGCAAGGAATGGTGCGAGGTGTATGCAGATGAATGAATGACGTGCTTATGTACTTATTTATTTATATACCTCGCAGGCTGCAAGGTTGGAGTATTATGCAAGGGGGAATAAAAAAGTTGTTACAAAAGGAAGAAGGGCACAACATTAAGAAAAAAACAGCAAAAAAAAGCAGTACCACTACATTGCACCAACTAGCCCAACGTGTTTTACTGGCACATTATACAATACTTAACAAACAATAACAGAAAAAGTTACTGCCCATGCACCCTGTACAGACGGTAAACCAGCGAAGCTGAAATGTGCAGCCCCGGTTTTTATCACTGGGTTAATTCCAATGGCTTATTAAAGTCTTTCTATATTATTGGTTATGTCTGTGTTTCTTAATGAGGTTATGCACATGTTTGGCTTGGGTTTATCACATTGTTTATTTGGAATGCCGCACATTGCACTTTGCAAGATCACCATCTTCGAAAGTGCAATGAGCAGCGGTTCATTGTGTTAATCCAGGTGGTCCGTCGAAGTCTTTCTGAATTATGTTACGCATTTGTGTTTTGTAATGCGTTAATCATAATGTTTATGACTCAGTTATGCACTGTAGTTACCAAGTGACACACCGGGGCTGCACATTTCATTTAATTAAATACAGGGACACATTTTTGAACCTATAGGGAAGTCTGAGAGAGACTTCTGCACGCGCGCTCTGCTGCTAGAGAGAAATGACGTCACTATCGGTGTAGCCATTGGCCCGCCACACCTTTGCTGCAAGATAATTATGACATCATCTTGTCTTAACCCCGTCCCACTCTGTGTCCCTTCCTTGGAATAATGCGTAGATAAGTGTTTGTGTTAAATGCATAAGCAATTTCTATGTCTACCCAACAAGAAATGTCTCCGTCCCTCATGTAAGACGAACAATGGCTCACAACCCCCGAAACAATGGCTCATACCCCTACGCTAGGGTTCTTGTGATCGGACCATGAGTGTTTCGCCTAGGCATATACAGCTTCACTCTAAAAAGAATGAACACCTTTCTGCTAGATACCAAGATAATCTCATGAGGTGTTCTAACAAATGAAAGTTTATTGACCATGCCGAGTAAATGCTGGTCGACAAGCAATAAGTCGAATTTACATAAAAAGCAGAAGCAAGATCTGATGCGTGTCCATACAGATCCCAACAGGAAACGCATCCATCTCTGAAAGTGTAACAGCGGCCATGCTGACACAAGATTCTCCCAGTGTATTTGCATCTACAGCATCCATAATTTCTCTAGGCAGCCGATCTCCACAGAATGCTAGCTTCTTCCTCTACAATGCACTCTCCACATCTGAGCGTGCATCGTAGAGGAAGAAGCTAGCATTCTGTGCAGATCGGCTGCCTAGAGAAATTACGGAAGCTGTAGATCTAAAAATGCTGGGTTAATCTTGACATCACGGCCCCCGCTAAAAATGGATGCATTTCCCGTCAGGAAATGCACATGAATTTTTGCTTCTCCTTTTTGTGTATGTTCAGTCTATTGCTTGTCAGCGAGCATTTACTCGGTGTGTACATTAAACTTTTGATTGTTAGATCATCACGGTTCTCTTGTTTGTCCTATGTGTTCTTTGGTGCCATTTGCAGCCAGGCTATTCGTTTTTTTTTTAGACTGCAGCAAGTCACTTTAATAGCCCTCATGATACCTTATAAAATCTTTTATTTGGCCAATGTAGCAAGAATTTACAGTGTGAAGCAGTAAGAACAGGGTATGCTAACTTCTAATTAAAAGGTTTATTGTGAAAGTGCAGTGATCTATAAAGGTTACCACAAAGTAGTGCAGCAATAAAACCTGATAAAGACTAGTGCTTGATGAAACCAAACATAAAAGCAGGAAAGGGAGAAAATACGTATAGATATACAAGTCCAGGGAAAAAAAACAGTGATGACCAAGTGTGCAAGTGGCTACCTTCCAGGAAACTCATTTTTTCCCCAATGGCATGGAACTGGAAGAATGTGCTTGCATTGCATAAGCAAACTGTCAGTCTGTCTATTGGAATAACAACAGTGTTTCTTGAAAGGTGCTGGCATGCAGGATTGGCAATTGTAATTATTTTTTCCTGCACTTGGAATTTTTCTCTATTTTCTTTCTGTAGCATATTTATTTATGTTTGGCTGCATCAAGCACCAATTTTTATCTATCCTTCAATGATGTCTTTCTTTTTCTGGGGAAAATTCGGGGAAGGCAGGAGATGGAAATTCAAGACGATGAGCAACATGATAACAAGGTGAAAGTAGGAGCCAACGTTTCCACACGTGGACTTTGAAGAAGACAAGTCCACTTGTCGAAACGTTGGCTCCTGCTTTCACCTTGTTCTCGTTTTGCTCATCGCCCTTTTACAACTCGCCACATTTTTACAAATGAACCTCAGTTGAAAGTTAGTCCTCATCCATATCTAGTGTCATCCTGTTGATACTGCTCCATGCTATGCACTCTTGCAACATTTGTGTGTGTATGTGTGCACACGTGTGGATTTGGATGCGAGATCGGGCCCTTGGGCAGAGGTATCATTCTTCTCCTGTGCAGCCTTATGAATTCATTAACTATACTGCAACAGAAATGCAATGGACAGGAACGAAGTGAACACACAGAGCGCTTCGTTCTTGTGTGTTGTCTATCTGTTGCACTTTAGTTAATAATGAATACACACAAACTCATCTAGTTTTCAGTTATTATGTCAGGCTTATAAGCCCGCTTGTGTCCTGGAATAACTGCATGGCTATGTATCCTGTAATTTAATTTCTGGCCATGTGCTGGCAAGTCGCGTGTTAATCTCTTGATTTTCCTGACAATCTTGTGTGATGTGCAGGCCCAGACAGTTTCTGGTGAATCCATGCAGGGTGTTGTGCAGGGTGTAATCTGCATTACAAGTGCTGCTTTGATTGCTTTCCGTTCAGCTTTTCTAGGTGTAGGATGACCTAAAATGGTACTCACTTATATGGGGTTTAGTTTTATGTAGTGTCATACTACTGTTACACTGCTATTGCCAGATCAGTGTACTATATGTGCCTTATGTTTGCTTGCATCTTCGTGATTAGCAACCTCCTGTGTTTGTTTGGCAGCTGCATATAATCTCCTGGCCTAATTGTTTGTCCCCATATTTCACGGTATGGGCCTGTTGTGTTTCAACTTCACGTACTCCCGAGGTTGCCTTTCTGAAGGGAGGGGTGTTTGCATCTCATATGCTAACTGGCATAGTATCTTGGGACGAGGTTCTGAGCTCTTGAGACAAAGAATTTGTGCTGCAGGCTGCAACTCTACTCTGTCTAGGTGCTTGTTCGTTAGCTCTTTCTCATAGAGGTCTTCAAGCATGGTACAGTTGGAAAGACCTGTTATTACTACCCGATGCCTGTATTCGATGAGTTGTCTTTTTTGTGTGCTGTTGGTAATTCATACCGTACCATACCTTGGACACAAGCACAGCATCTGCGATTTTCTATAGTATCCGCTCGCCCACCCCCGTTATTTCGAGATTATTCTTTTCACCAGGTGTGGAAGTTGCATCCAGGCATTGCATAATTGTTTCACCCACATGCTGGCTCTGCCGTCATGGGCTTACACTAGCTGAGGATTTGTGGATGTTGACTTGCGGGCATATTTGTCCAGCTATGTGGATCACTATGTGCAATCTGGGGTAGTTCTTGATTCTAGTCTTTCTTTTTTTCTGACGTCGATATGAGCTGACTTATCAGAAAGCGAGAGGCCAGACTAGCCAAGAAAGTCTGCAGTGTTGTCGAGGGCTTGTTGCATCATTTTTGATTTCTGTATAAGATAGCTTTCCCACAGACTGTAATACACCATAGGCTGTAGTGTTTCTTGTAGTATGCCCGTGTTGTTGGTGTGTGTGGGCTAAACGTACCTCCAACTCTCACCTGGAATTTTCTGTCTTTCAGAAAGTTAGTTTAAGTGTTCTACCAGAAATGTTTTTGCACATCGTTCCTCTTATTAGAGCAGCATGAGGTACTGCTGTTAACCCTTTAATGACGAGACATATAATTACCGAGAAAACATGTTTATTGTTCTATCTAAATATGCAAAACACGTCAAGAGTAAGCATAATCAACAAAAAGAAAAAATATTTTGCAGAAATTTTTCAGCAATAGAGGGAAAACCCCAGGCAGGAAACTGGAAGTGGGCTTCACCCCATTGAAGCCACCTAGCTTTATTTTCTATTTGTATAGACAGCTATTATCATATGTGAACCAGAGGTGCCCATTTCATTTGCTTTACATCAGATGTGCGACACCAATGCAGCTGCATACGTTGCATTGGCCTGTCTCCTCTGAACTTGCTTGCACAAGACAGTGAGTCGCGTGCCAAACTTCTTCTTCCTCGTCCAGTGTTCCTGCTCTAAACCAACAAATTGACAACCAACAACGCTTGCTGCTTGTCATTCAGTGTTGGCTGAAGACATTTAGCTAGAAACTTCGTACTCGATACTTAAACTCGACAAGAAAAAAATTCTTTTTTGGTGTGTTGCCTGTAGGCAACACTCGTCAATAAAGGGTTAAAAGCCTCTTCACTCTGTTCATTTTTTCATAAGCGGTATTACACAATGTCCTGCAATAAAGTTTCTGCTGCTTATGGCCCACTCATATCTGCCAGAAGGGACAACTCTTGAAAAAGGTTTTCTTTGTGCTATGTGTGCGACGTAGTATGAGCATTCATGCCTTGACATTTATACATCTGTATAACCAGCTTCTTGACAGAGTACTTGCTATACCTGATCATGCTTACTTGTGCAGTGCTGTTGAACAATACATATTGATGCAATGAATATTTACACACTTGAATTATCACGAAAGATGGTTGTTTTACAATTCTGCGCTTTGCTTTCTATTGGTGTTAGATTTTGCATAAGCATGCCCCCCGTGCAATAGCATTTTGAAGTGTAAGGGTTCAATAAAAGGTGATGAACTAAATCTAAGTGCAAGAGCTTTTTTTCGCACCTATGACTCCCATCGAAATGCGACTTCCATGGCTGGCAAATCAATCCCTCGCCTTGTGTTAGCAGCAGAATGCTATAGCCACAGTGGCAGGTGAACAAATTGAAGAACAATATTTCTGTCTATAATTTTTTTTCTTGCCTGTATGTAAGTAAAGTTTGGAATAAGTTTGTCATTGCAAAAAAGCCCAGTTTGTGTTCTTTTATTGAATAAACCACATATTGTGTATAGTTGAAATGCAGAAATTTGTTCTAAAATCCTCAGGTGATATATGTTCTTGCAAGTAGCATGGTATTTCATTACTTACAAAGAGAGTAATCGCAGCGGATATCGTTATATGGGTTTACACACTAATATATGTGATCACAAACTTATCAGAAACTTACTAGAAACATGTAAGGCATGAATGTTTCTGCACACTTGATCAGCTGTGAACGTGCAAGAACTGCTTGTACTGGCTGACTTCACTGCACAGTTTAGATTTACTTTTCTTCAGCGTGTCGTTTTATACTGTTTTATCCACACAAGAACAGGGCGTTTGCCTGCTTTTCGCATTGTTGCACGAGTTCTACATAATTGTGCAGGAGGGTACGTTGTCACTGTATTTACTTAATCTACTAGCTGTGCAGTTAGTTACCTTGCAGAGCAAGTGTTCATACAGATGCAGTAAGGATACAAAGTCCGCAACATAGTCAATGTTTATTGGTTTCTGTGCAAGAAAAAAAAAATTCTCCAGCGAGGAGGTGCAACTAAACGTGCATGTAATATTTTATTCAAGCCACGGATTTAATGCTATCGTAGCAAATTCATTACGATAGCCTACACTTTTGCTCTGTCAGATTTAATAAGAGGCAAGATAAGCTTTCAAGATGCATCGGGAAATTCGTGCTTGAAAACCGACAAGAAAATGCAACTGAACGGTACCGCGTTCAGCGCAACGTTGAAACTTCGGGTACTTTGCTGTCTTGTCATTTGCCCTTGACGAGGTTGAAATAATTCAAGCTGCTCCGTAAGCGCGATTTTTGCATGCTACTCAAAACATTGTAGCGACCTCGTCGTCTGCTGGGGATCGAACACCTCCTAGCACTGACAACTCGCAAAGGCGTACGAAGCAAACGTGAAAATGCACTTCATTTGCTGTGCAGAGTGTCAACAAACGCATAGAAATCGGAGAATGCAATCTGCGGTACAAGTTTTTTATTCTCCCTTCGCGTACGTACCGAATTCGACGATCCACGTCTCCGTGTATTTGTCGATCGAGACGCCATCTTCCAAAACAAACCAGCGAAATAGCTCCTTTGGCAGCTCTCCGCGCAATTTCGACGGAAAATCGCAGCGATCGGTGCGACGGTGCGACTGTGCGACCAACCGGTTGGTCGCAGCCGAAAATCGGGGGGTCGGCACTGCGACTGCGATTTTCATCGCAAACGACGGAAATCGCACTTCCGGTGCGACGAAAATCGCATCATGTGAAACAGGCATTACACGGCTTCGGCGTTCGCCTCACGCACAGGCTCGTAGCGACGTGCACACTGCTTTCGCAGACGACGTGGTTTGAAAAAGGATATGTTTCTTTGAGTTAGGTGCAGTTCGTAGGGTTGTTCTAGTGAGCTACACACACGCACACACCTACGAACCGCGATCGATGAGCAGCGCATGTGAAACGACGCACGGCTTCTGTGCCCCTCCCCTCCCAAAAGAAAAGAAAACCCTCGCTTCATCGAAGCTTCACGCAAACGCTCGCGCTCAAATCACTGTTGAGAGAAAAAAAAGAAAGGGTTTTGGTGCAGTGGGGCAGGGTTAGTACCTCGAGCTGTGTCACTCCAATCGGCGATTATGCAATACACGGTTGAGATGTCGCACGGATTCACGGCGCTCGCTTGCCTCGTAAGGAGATTTTTCTTGCCTGCTTTCCTGGTGATAACGTCTGCGCCCATTCGGAACTGGCTCTGCTAGATATGATAAATATTCCCGATAAAGCTGGCTATACGAGCTCGTCGCGTTGGCGGCTGACGTGCACAGGGGCAAGTCACGAACGGGGAAGCCATGGGTGAAGCCATGTTGAACGTGACGTCGTCGCGCCTTGCTACCGGTAGTGTTTTTAGTCGATTTTGTCGACTTGGCTAATGTCTATGCTTTTGTCGATAAAATTATAATTTGGGAGAAAAAAGTGTTGCTTTTTTGCCCCACTGTATGGGACTTGACGTTATCGACCGTTATTCTGTCTTACGTCACCGCGTTGTCGAGAGTATCTGAAAGCGCGTGTTGTTGAACCTCGCGTCTGTTATTCCAATTTATTAATAAATTAGGTAATAGTACAATATTTTAAACTAGAAGCACAGCGGCAAAACAATCCTAGCATTCTATAAAGCGAGTATCTCAGGTGTAGTGCTGTAAAAGGGGCGTTATATTGGCACGGGCTGATGAGGGCACTAGAGTTTATTTTCAGGTCTGAAACGGTGTGTTCAGACCTCGGTCCGATGCTCTTTATCGCTTCTCGGCCTTTTGGCTAAGATCAAAGTGTAGTATCTGTTCTTATCAGCTTAATATCTGATACGGGTCCTATTTGGACCCAAGATATTAAACTTATTTTTGGAATGGGGCGGAGTGCTTGAAGCTTGCTTCACCTCCGCCACGGGTTGGCCCGGTATTGCACTGCCTCCGGGATCGGCCCACTCACCCCTACGGGGGTGGGGAAACCTTATTCAATCCAAAATCAGACTTAGATGATATCTATATTAAGTTGTCATAAAGCTGGCAATCCGTCTCCTAGGTTCCTTTTGCCCCGCGTGGTATTTGAAAGGCTCAGCCTCTGCACGACTGAGCAGTGTGGAAAAGCCAGCTTCACTTTCACGCTTGGGCAGGCTCTATCGCACTCGTACAGAAACAACCTCGAACAGTTAAAGGCACGTTCTCAATTTTTCGAGCAATATGTACGTGCGTTAAACCTTAGAGCGCTCACCATTAATGTGCATGGCTTTCGTAACGTGCAAAAGGAGGCATTCGTCAGCTTCCGACCTCGTCTTGCTGTAAGGGACGATTAAAAAAAAAAAATTAAGCGATGTGTTGGAGTTCAAACCCGCTTTATATATTGATAGCTTCTTTTCGTACGCCACCACGCGTTCGAGCGGCGTCGGAGTGCCCATAATATGTTGCGCCTCCATCGCGTATGCTTCGACGCGTTCGGACGCGTGCTGGCGTTCGACTGCACATTTCACTCCGTACGCATCCGATTACTGTGCACTCGTGGTCCGGCAGAGTCTGCAAATTCCAATAGCTTTTTAACATGATTGGATGTATATATTTGGATGTATGTATTCTAGATTCGCGTCCGGTAATTTTTTTGGGCGACTTCAATTGCGCACTCCATTCGGATGCACATGTTCAGGGGCAGGCCAAACGGCAACACTAGGGAGTTAGGTCATGGTTAGGTCGTCTGGTGCAGCAGTTTGCGCTTCTTGACGCGTACGAACTGCTTCACGGTAGTACGTAGGTTTTGAATGGCGTCGCGGGGCGTCGTCGAGTAGGTTAGACAGAGCCTATTTCCCGCGATGTCTTACGAGTGACGTCCCCGTCGCTGAAGTACGTTCATTCCAACCTTCACCTGTATATGCGTAAGTGGTCACCGCCCCTTCGAACTAGTGTTAGAGGTATACCCTAAGGAACGCAGTCAGCTCGGATCCCATGGCGTCTCGACTGCCGCGTCCTACGCGACCTCGACTCCAAAACTGGATTACTGCGGGCTGTTAGGGCGTCGCTTGTCGGAGCCGATCCAGACGACGGGGATGTGTTAAAGGAGCAGTGACGTCATCGCTGCAGTGCGCCGGGGCGAGCGCTCCGGGATCGCGTCTCCGGAGAAATGACGGCGTTGGTGACGAAGTTTTGCATCGCTCAGCCCGACGGCCGACGGCCGACGGGCGTTACGTGCGCGTGGAAGGACGAGCTCGTAGAACGCGATACCAGCGGCTGGTGCGCGCTTCCTCGCCGCCAGCTGCCGCTTGGCGCTGTAGGCGTGCGCCGTGTGTTAGCGTCGCGTGCATACCCCGAAGTTCTCAGATACGCTCGCCGCGCATGTATTCGTCCGGCGGGATTACCGCGGCCCGCTCCTTGGAATCGGGCGCCTATAGCCTGACGTCGGTTGTCGCGAGTTGTACGACTTTGTCGCGCACTTCAGAACCGTGACACAAAGGACTCTCTCTCTATCAACGCTGCCCGAGCGTCCGCTCATTCCCCGCTGAAGGCGCTGCCACGCGTTGCCAGCCAATCGCGTTATCGTATAGCGAAATTCGGTCTTTTTAGGTGGATTACCTGAAAAGGCAGACACTTCTTGCGCGACAAATCGCAGTGTCCAGGCTGCTAAATACAAATGTCCACCCACTAACTCTTTATTTATTCACTTAAGCAAACGTGTTCCAATTGCGAAATTCAAGCCGTCCAGTTGTGAAGAAGGCATGCACGTGCAGCAGAAATCTTGAGACAAGGGCCGTTCTCGATCCACATATCCGCCTCTACGTTATGCTAAAGATAAGCGTTACACTTAAGATCCATTCGAACTGTACGACGCATGCGTTTGGGAAACTTAGCCGGAACTCCCGCGTATTGGTAGCGCGCTTTAAAAGGCCAGTTATTTCGAAAGTGTCGCTAGACTTGCTCGGCTTCAATTTCGAAATCGCAGCATATATGCCTTGAAGCTAAAGAATGAGAAAGTTAATTAGTCAATCGTGTTAATTAGCTACATGGACATTGTGATTTCTCACCTGAGGTGACCATATGTGACGACAACAGCAGCGAGAGTGCGGTCCCAAGAAACATTCAGTCACGGGCCTTATCAGTCTACTGCGCCGGAACCACGACCGGCTTTATTACATATGTAATAAAGCCGGTCGTGGCCGGAACACAAAGCCCGTTTTTAGGCTGTTTCTCTGTGACGAAAGTCTATTTTTTTTAAGTTTTGAGATAAAATACATGCGCACTACGGCCTCAAGGATAAGAAATAAAATTCTTCGTATACCTTACGGTGACCTTGACTTGTAAAATTGTCGATATGTACAGAGGAACAGCGCTCAAAATATGCGGGCTCGGATTTTAACGCGCTCCTGCAACTCAAAATTTCGCCGCGAACGCCCGTCTTGCTTGCTTCAATTTAGCGGGATATACGTCAGCGAGCAAAACCGGAAGCCGTCCAGGGCCTACGTTTGTGAACAGCGAAATGGAGTATATCGTGAGCGTTAAATAAAAGGATAAACGATTTAAACAGGATGTTCCGTGGCCGCTCCCTTTTGCGAAAAAGTTAAAGAGAAAAGTGTGTCACACATTTCATCGGCAACCCGTCGGCTCCTCCCTTAATGTTGCAGAAGCGAACACGAACATCGAGTACTCCGTGCAACAGCTTTTCTCGGGTGCAACGGCAATGTTGCCACGACACATTAAAAAAATAGTAGTAGATTTTTTCGCGAAAGATCAGTAGAAATCAGTAGATTTCTAATGTCAATTTTTGCACTCAGTTTATGAGCCCACGAATTCAGCGCTTATATTAGTACTCTGTTGAAGTATTGTAGCTACCAGGAAATAGTACAAAAATTGACCCCGAGATTCTTAGCGATACTTTTGAAAAACCCGGGGATCTAGAGAGCCATTGTCATGCACGAATTTAAAAACAGTGAAGCCCTCCGATGGCCTATTCAAAGGCGTCATATGGTAGTTAATACCTGAAAGCTTTAGAGTATAGTATCTTCCAGACAGGGATAATTGGAGATCGCTGGGAGATGCCTCCATAAAGGCCTCCGTGCTGCAGTGCACATAAAAATAGGTTGGTCATGATGCTGATGATGATGCTGCTGCTGATGATGATCATGATGGTGTTGGTTTCGTAGTTGTGGGGTTCGGTAGTGCACCCACTTTCACAAATTCGCCGCCTCACCTTCTCCCATAGAGCTAGAAACTCTATGCTTTTTCCCCACTTTGCTCAAAGACAGAGGTAGCGCCACGTTTGAGAGTCTGGAAACGCAAGAATATATGTTAACCTCGGAGCCAACCACGTTTTTTTTCTCTCTCGCTAGGTGGCATCACATTAATATAACCTCTGTAACCTTTATAACCACCCATCCATTCATCCTCTGTACTGAAAAAGTTGCAGATTTCGCTTTTGTTTCAGTATAGAAAAGCAAGAAAATCAGCAGATTTAAGCGCTTTATCACTGAATCAGCAGAAAATTTTAAAAAATCAGTAGATCTACTGATAAATCAGCAGCCGTGGCATCACTGTGCAAGGTCTCGCTATGTCGCGCAGAAAGCCCGACACCACGCGCAATTTACGGCGGCCTCAACAAGCCCAAGCCACCATCATTGCATCCCTTCCGTACCTCCAGCGACATGTCGTCTGGTCGAGTGGTTGTGGCGCAACCTATAGTGGCAGCCGCTAGCAGCCGCCACGGTGACCGGAAACGGTGGACCCGTGGAATACCTTCGCACCGTCGCTTCCGTTATGCTATACCGTGTCTGGTATAAATCAAGTTTGCTCTAAATGAACGTTTATGCGACTGTTATAAATTTCACTGCAATTTGATTTTACCCTTTCGGTCTCGAACCGCTTCGGCGGCTGCTGCGCTACGAGAATTTCTCGGCCTTTTGGCTAAGATAAAGTAGTAGTAGCTTCTCGGCCTTTTGGCTAAGAACAAGTAGTAGTAGCTTCTCGGCCTTTTGGCTAAGAAGAAGTTGTAGTAGCTTCTCGGCCTTTTGGCTAAGAAGAAGTAGTAGTAGCTTCTCGGCCTTTTGGCTAAGAACAAGTAGTAGTAGCTTCTCGGGCTTTTGGCTAAGAAGAAGTTGTAGTAGCTTCTCGGCCTTTTGGCTAAGATAAAGTAGTAGTAGCTTCTCTGCCTTTTGGCTAAGAACAAGTAGTAGTAGCTTCTCGGCCTTTTGGCTAAGAACAAGTAGTAGTAGCTTCTCGGCCTTTTGGCTAAGAAGAAGTAGTAGTAGCTTCTCGGCCTTTTGGCTAAGAACAAGTTGTAGTAGCTTCTCGGCCTTTTGGCTAAGAACAAGTTGTAGTAGCTTCTCGGCCTTTTGGCTAAGAAGAAGTAGTAGTAGCTTCTCGGCCTTTTGGCTAAGAACAAGTAGTAGTAGCTTCTCGGCCTTTTGGCTAAGAAGAAGTTGTAGTAGCTTCTCGGCCTTTTGGCTAAGAACAAGTTGTAGTAGCTTCTCGGCCTTTTGGCTAAGAACAAGTTGTAGTAGCTTCTCGGCCTTTTGGCTAAGAAGAAGTAGTAGTAGCTTCTCGGCCTTTTGGCTAAGAACAAGTTGTAGTAGCTTCTCGGCCTTTTGGCTAAGAAGAAGTTGTAGTAGCTTCTCGGCCTTTTGGCTAAGATAAAGTAGTAGTAGCTTCTCTGCCTTTTGGCTAAGAAGAAGTTGTAGTAGCTTCTCGGCCTTTTGGCTAAGAAGAAGTAGTAGTAGCTTCTCGGCCTTTTGGCTAAGAACAAGTTGTAGTAGCTTCTCGGCCTTTTGGCTAAGAAGAAGTTGTAGTAGCTTCTCGGCCTTTTGGCTAAGATAAAGTAGTAGTAGCTTCTCGGCCTTTTGGCTAAGAACAAGTTGTAGTAGCTTCTCGGCCTTTTGGCTAAGAAGAAGTTGTAGTAGCTTCTCGGCCTTTTGGTTAAGAAGAAGTAGTAGTAGCTTCTCGGCCTTTTGGCTAAGAACAAGTTGTAGTAGCTTCTCGGCCTTTTGGCTAAGAAGAAGTTGTAGTAGCTTCTCGGCCTTTTGGCTAAGATAAAGTAGTAGTAGCTTCTCTGCCTTTTGGCTAAGAACAAGTAGTAGTAGCTTCTCGGCCTTTTGGCTAAGAACAAGTTGTAGTAGCTTCTCGGCCTTTTGGCTAAGAAGAAGTTGTAGTAGCTTCTCGGCCTTTTGGCTAAGATAAAGTAGTAGTAGCTTCTCTGCCTTTTGGCTAAGAACAAGCTGTAGTAGCTTCTCGGCCTTTGGCTAAGAACAAGTTGCAGTAGCTTCTCGGCTTTTTGGCTAAGATAAAGTAGTAGTAGAGTACGAATTCGATGCCAAACGATCGATCGGTTGGTTCATTGAAATTCACCCCCACCGTCGGCGTCCGAGACGCACCGTCAGAGACGGTCTGCACAGGCGGCTCAATGGGTGACTTAGGTTCGAAGGACAAAGCCGCTGCAGTAACGGACGAACAACAACTTGTATTTACAGGTAAAATTACAAGGTTCGGTTACAAGATTGCATAGTTTCAACAGTACATCGGTTACAAATAGCTACACTGGTTTGGACCACATAGGGCGACCCTATTTCGGCAGAGCCGATAGTGCTTAGCACCAAAGCCAGGTCCAGAACTCCTCTTCAGAGCGCTGCGGCCGCATTTTCTAGACGCAACGCTCCGCCCACAATCTTTGCTGGCGAATTGCCGCCGGGTTGCGTCTCAACTGGACAATCTGTTCACCAATCACTGCGTTCAGCAGAACTTGCGTGCGTGATTGGCCAGTCGAACAACCATCAATCTAAGAACATCTGTTTTACTACAGTTCACAGTGTAGAATCCTCACCCGAAATACACAATATACAACAACGAAGGGGTGAGGGTCACGCCAGCTGTACACATCGCAAGTTCCGAGCGACGGCTCACGAGCACAGCCGGCGCAACAAGCACTGACCAACAAAATACATTCACAAAACCCAAAAACCTGGGAACGTCGGGACCATGTTTTCAGTGCTCGAACACGTGCGCGACGCGACCGGATTCTAAGAACCCGCAGGCCATGCGGCGCCGTAAACAAGCAATTGTTTGCAAGCCAAACTGTCACAGATGAGCCCGGGATAATTGTCCACCCGCCGAGGTCGGCCTCGTGTCCGGGCCGTAAGCCGAAGAAGACGTTCCCACGGCGCCTCGGAACCGAGACAAAACCGCAGGCTCTTTTGCGGCTCAAAGAATCCCTACGCCGGTCAGCGCGCGGTGCAAAGCCATAAAAAGCAATGAGGCTGGCGCGCCTGCTTAAGGCCGCGCGATCTCCGTTGCCCGCGGCCAGACCCGAACCAAGCATTCTTCAAGGGCACCCATCAGTGCACCGCGGAAGTCAGACGCGCCCGCCCGTTACGGCGTTTGGCGCCCAGTCGGGGAGACCCCAGCTGGGAAGGAGTTTACCCCCGCCAGCCGGCCGCGCGCAAGGGAAACGCCTGCGGGGATTCTCAGGAAGCACAATGCGACGGGGGTCCGAAGCTCCCTTTTTTACTGTGATGCGCGACCGCTAATGTCGACCGCGACCGCTAATGGTCCTCTTCGCTCCCCTAACTGTGCGGCAGCCATGGGTGCCGACAGCGCGGTTACTCTGCTTGCTTGCAAGGACCCGCTCTGTGTCAACCGTCGACAGCCATTACTCAAGTGTGCAAACAATCTCGTGGAGACGCATGCCCCCTGCCCAGATGGCCCGCACCGTCCTTTTGGGTTTGTTTTGCAGCCGCCCGTAGCGGGGCTTACAAGTAGCTTCTCGGCCTTTTGGCTAAGAAAAAGTAGTAGTAGCTTCTCGGCCTTTTGGCTAAGATGAAGTTGTAGTAGCTTCTCGGCCTTTTGGCTAAGATGAAGTTGTAGTAGCTTCTCGGCCTTTTGGCTAAGATAATGTAGTAGTAGCTTCTCGGCCTTTTGGCTAAGATAAAGTAGTAGTAGCTTCTCGGCCTTTTGGCTAAGATAATGTAGTAGTAGCTTCTCGGCCTTTTGGCTAAGATAATGTAGTAGTAGCTTCTCGGCCTTTTGGCTAAGATAAAGTAGTAGTAGCTTCTCGGCCTTTTGGCTAAGAAGAAGTTGTAGTAGCTTCTCGGCCTTTTGGCTAAGATAAAAGTAATAGTAGCTTCTCGGCCTTTTGGCTAAGATGAAGTTGTAGTAGCTTCTCGGCCTTTTGGCAGATGGACCAGCAGACGTTTATTTATTTTTTAGGGAGACTTGCAAAATATGAAACCTAAATGAAACAGTATAGCACGAAACAGCAATGTTACTTAGGAAATACTAATAATATGAGTCTGAATTGATTCAGGGGAGTTCAGGTGATGGAAAGGGATGAGGTTCCATTCTTCTATAGTTCGAGGAAAGAAAGAAAATTTAAAGAGGTTTGTCCTGGCAACGTAAGGGGAGAGAGCGATGGGGTGGAAATGACGTGTTTTCCTGGATGCAGAAAGAGTTCTAAAGAAAGAGGATCGATCTAAAGAGAATCTAAAAACATTTACGGTAGCATGCTAGCATATCATGTCCTCGCTAAAACGAGAGAATCGAAATGACAAATGATTTGCCCCCCCCCCCCCACGTTGGTCTAAAACCCTCTACAGGGGGAGTATTCTGTAAGAGTCCACCTATATAGTGGACTGTCCATTTCGGCCGCTGCTGATTGGCTAGGGCTGCTCGCCTCCTCCTCGCTCGTACAGCTGCATCTAATCGGATGGACTCTTACAGAATACCCCCCCTGGCCCCCTGGTAAAAGGAACCTCTCACGAAGGGGCGCGCAATCACCCAGGCCACTTTCAACGTTCGACGTTGAAAAAATTGTTTATGGCCACGCACAGGGCAGGCTGACATATCAACAGTTCTTATTTTCGAAATTATTTGTGAAATGTCACGGCGCACGTTTTCTTCCGTGCCTTGTATCATTTCTCAGGAAGTTGTGCCACACCAAATCTTAACTTATTCATCTTAGAATCAATTCACCTAAGGCCAACTTGAAATCCAAATGCTTCGGAATTACGGCATCAAGAAATTAAGGCCCGATGCATTACCAAGCCTTTTTGTAGTACGAGCAAACGCGCCTTTGACAGATTATGGAAGTAGGACACCACCATCGTTTCTTATAGAGCCTAAACCCCACGCCTGTTCTTAAAAAAAAAAAAAGAGTAAAAGTTAAATTTCCGCATACAGGGCGTATGTTGTTCCAATTTCTTTTGGCGGCGTTGAAGTTCAAATGAAGTCGATCAAAAGGCGCAGTCCGAGAAAAAAACACTCCGTTAGCTCGCTTCAGTACACCACCTACACCGTTGACACCGCAGTCGAAGTGATCGCAGTGGAAGGAGCTTCGATAAAGCAGTGGAACGTGGACACCGGCAGTTATTGGAGTAACTCATTTATGAACATCCCCTGTCATGAACGCAACAACCAAATCCTTGAGGTGCGCAGAGGACCCCGCGCCAAAGGGGCGAACGTTGGAAGCGTCTGCTAGCTGTACCCGGCCGAGGTGCCGCCACCGGCGGCGCCCGGGAGGAGCAGCGAGAAGGAGAGCGAGAGTAGGAGGAGGAGAGAGGAGATGACCGAGTGACAGCCGCCACGGCTCAATTGAGCGCGCTAGACACGACCTACTAAACTCCAGACCTGTACAGATGTCCCTTGCCCAGCACTGGTCTAGTTCAACTGTTTTGCCGCTAGGAATAACACGTACGGGCAGAGTGGCGCTAGTTATAACCTGTTGTCGTCTGCCTCTGGAATTTGTTCCAATGTTCGTGCAGCCATTTCGGTAGCACAAAGAGCTTGTACTGGTGGTTAATGAATGAATTCACTAATATAAAATGAAAACAAAAATTGCGAATGTTTTGCGTTTGAACAGGGACACCAGAGGAGGAGCAGCGGTGTGAGAAAGGTATGTGAAAAGTTGAAATGAGTGGTTATCGTTTTGTCGTTGAACGTTACGGCGGTTTCCAGTTTATAAAAGCGCGAAAGCGAAATTTACAATGTATACCGTGAAACTGGTATGTACTTTACACACTAAAGAAACAATATTACTTAATGTGCAAGGTATGTGCGGCTTAGTACTGCGTGAAAAGGCAATAGGGGCGGCTACACGCACCGACATTTTTGAGGTTCAGGCAGTCAACATTGGAACAAAGTGACCGATCAAAGCCTTGCGAAAGCACTGTTACTGTAGTCCCAAAAATAATCAATTATGCAAGCAGTTCGTCACAACACAACAGCCGCCGTTCTAATTTACAACGCCGCCCCAGTCAACCGTATACTAGCAGACGAACAGGTCATAAAAGCGACACCAACGGTCAACGGTTGAACGAGAGTAAGCGCAGGCGACTCCCATAGAAGTGCGTTATCTGTGCAGGTCTGGAGTTCCAGTAGGTCGTGTGCTAGGAAGATAGGGAGTGGGTCCAGCGGACACCGGCAAGCGCCGAGGGCGATGCGAAAAACGCTGAAATTGCGGCGGCGCTGCCGTCGCTTTATCCGGAAGCTCTGGACCATTTGTAAGGAGGCATTGCCATTGGCTGAGGCAAGCTCCCTGGCGGGGTAGCTGTCGTCTGCTCGACGCACCGTCGTTGCGTCGTTTGCATCATTTCCGTCGGTCTTCCTCCACAAGTAGGTGATGAATACAATCACTGTTTCTGCCACTGAGTATCAAGACTAGATGCAGCAGAGTAAAAGGCCTGTCAAAGCTCCACGGAGCTGCGGTAGAGTTTCCGACGAGACCATCCGGCCGGCGCGCGGCGCCGTGAAGGCGACGGTGGCGCCACAAGCTTTTCAACAACAAAAAAAGCCTCAGTGGGAGAAGGCGCTGGCTCCACTACCCTTATCTGGTACGCTCTGGCCACGGTGGGCGGAGACGGTGGACTAGGGAATGTCAGTACAACGTCGCTTGTGTTATGCAACCGTGTCTGGTCGAAATCAAATTTGGTCTGAGTCAATGTTATGCGACTACATACTTCATACAATTTTATTTTCACTTTCGGGGTCGCGAGATCTCGTAAGTGCCGCTTCAGCGGCTGGTGTGCTGCGAGAATTCCTCGTTTACTAAACGGGAAGTCCGAGTTACGGGCGTGAGGCGTTGCACAGCTCCGGCGCTCACCCAAACCTCTATGTAGACTCGTAACGACGCCTCCACTAACCTTGTGAACGATATGGTTGGAAAAGAATACGCTCCTCCGTGTTACGTGCAGAGCTAAACACGCACACACACAGACGAGCCTTGGTCGATGAGCTACGCAACCGAAATGTCACGGCTTCGGCGCTCGCCTCGAAACAGCGTCGCTTCATCGCAGCTTAACGCAAACATTCGCGCTGAAATGAATGTTGCGAGAAAAAAAAGAAGATTGCGGTTTGGCCCAGGGGGCCCCCTTATTACCTCGAACTGTATTATTCCAATTGACGACGGTATCGCAGCGTATGGCGGTGCCTTGGAGGTGCCGGATGGAGCTGCAACCTTTGAACAGCAGCATTTTAAACTAGACGCACTGCGTCAAAACAAACTCCAATCAATGACGACGGTATCGCAGTGCGTGGCCATGTCTTGGAAGTCTAGGAAGTAGCTGCAACCCTTGAACAGCAAGAAGCAGTGGATGGTTGCGCGGGCGTGTAGAGACGCCGCACGGATTCACGGCGCTCGCCTGCCTCCTAGAGAGTTTTTTCTTGCCTGTAATCGTAGACTGGCGACAACGTCTGCGCCCATTCGGAACTGGCTCTGCTAGATATGATACGTATTCCCGATAAAGCTGGCTATGTCGCGTTGGCGGCTGACGCGCACAGGGGCAAGTCACGAACGGGGAAGCCATGGGCGAAGCCATGTTGAATGTGACGTCGTCGCGCCTTGCTACCAGTAATGTTTTTCGTCGATTTTGTCGACTTGGCTATGGTGTAGGCTTTTGTCGCTAAAATTATAATTTGGGAGAAAAAAAGTGATTGCGTTTTGGGCTATCTGTATGCGACTTCACATTATCGACCGTTATGCTGTCTTACGTCACCGTGTTATCGAGAGTATCTGCACGCGCATATTCTTGAACATCGCGTCTGTTATTCCAATTTATTAATAAATTAGGTAATAGTGCAACATTTTAAACTAGAAGCACTGCGGCAAAACAATCCTAGCATTCCGCAAAGCGAGTACATGAAGTGTTGTGCCGTAAAAGGCGTGTTATACTGGCACGGGCTGATGAGTGCACTAGAGTTTACATTTAGGTTTGAAATGGTGTGTTCAGACCTCGGTCCAGTGCTTGTTATCGCTTCTCGGCCTTTTGGCTAAGATCAAAGTGTCCTGCCCTGCTCGGCCTGACCACTGCTTGGTGCTGCCTGCCTGCGGGGTGCCTGCTGGTCCTGCCGTCTCGACTGGTGCTGTGCTGGGGCACAACCGGCTGGCTCCTGCCTTCGCCATCGTCTGTCATGGGCCTGGCCCACTAGCTGCCACCCCTGGTGGCCCCCTAGCCTCCGGACCTGGCCTCCTTTGAGGAGAGCCGCCGGGTCCGGAAGGTAAGACCATCCAATGGACTCTGGGGGCCACGGCCGCACGGCCCATGACATCTCTGAAGACGATGGCGACCCCATCACCCCTGGGCAGGAACGCCAGCCGGCCCGTGAGGATGGCACCCTCACGGTGTTCTTTCCCGTGCCCCAAACGGTCCGGTGCAGCGAAGAGGGCTGCCGAGCTGCCTATGCCGCGGCCAAATGGACAGCGCGGCGGCAGTCCCTCCAGCGGCACCTGGAACTTGAACACGGCACCAGGATCCGGCGCACCATCAACGTGTGCACCATCTGCGGCGAGACACTAGGGCTTCGACCAGCCTCTCACGCCTGCCTGGCTGCAGCCAACTTGACTGCCGCCCCCCCTGCTGCCCTGCCACACCAGTGTGGCAGTTGCCCAATGTCCTTCCCCACAAGGAGGGGCTTGGGCAACCACGAGCAGTGGCACAGGAGGGAGGCGGCACTGGCAGCCAGGCGTGATCTCGCCGCGGGTGCTGCCACTGGTGCGTCGGAGCAGGACATCGACAGCACCCCCGCAGCAGAGCAGGACAGCACCGAGGGTCCCGCTGAGGACCCTCCTGGAACACCAGCAGTGGCAACCGGGCAGGCCGCCGACCAGGAGCCGTCTCCCGTGGCACCTCGGGGAACACCTGGACACAGCAGCGATGGCGAGACGGCCGAGGCACCTTCTCCGCGGACGCCAAACCAGTCAGGGCGGACCGCGGCCTCGGCCTCCTCTTCTCCAACGCCATCGCTGCCGTCCAACCGAGGCAGCCCGGGAGCACCAGTCTCCGAGGTTCACGAGCCGGCGGCCATGCAGGAGCTCTCCCCAGGCAGGGCAGAGGTGCAGGACCACGACGGAAGCAACCAGGACTTCGGGACCCAGGACGAACACGCTGGTACCACACGGCCAGAGGGCAGTGCGTGGACCTTAGCGGACGAAACGGCAGAGCTGCGGGCATTGAGCCGGTTGCCTGAGTCTGCTGGGGAGTGGGCACGGTTCGAAAACATCCTTGACCGTGCCATTGCAGCCGCAACCAAACACCTGCGGCTGCCAGTCGGGGACTCGCGCCAAACACGGAGGCGCGAGGTGAACCCCGACAACCCCCAGCAGATACAAACTCTATACAGAAGGAACCGGCGCCGGGCAGTGCGGTTAATCACTGAAGGCCCGTCCCAGCTCTGTCCGATCGACCCCCACGCACTGCAGGACCACTATTCGAACCTCTGGTCACCAACACCCGTGGATACCAGCATCCTGAGGTCAAGGCTTCCAGCCACCGAAGAACTGGACTTGTGCCCCTTTACACCGGAAGAAGTCGCAGCCAAGCTCCGTAAATGCGAGAGTACAGCTCCAGGGGAGGACCGCCTCACGTACCACCACTGGAGGCAGGTGGACCCTGAGGGCAGGTTCCTGGCGGCGGTATACAACGTATGCCTCCAATACCGCCGCACGCCCCTGAGCTGGAAGTCGACGAGGACTATCCTGATCTACAAGAAGGGCGACCGCGAGGACCCCACAAACTGGCGACCCATTGCCCTTGGTCGCACGATCGCCAAACTGTATGCCGGGTGTCTCACCACCCGGCTGCAGAGGTGGTTGGGCGACCATGCGGTACTGTCCAGGTGTCAGAAGGGCTTCCTGCCGCACGATGGGGTGTTTGAACACAACTTCGTGCTGCAGGGACGCCTGGATGATGCTAGGACAGGAGGTGGGGAGCTGTGCGTGGGGTTCCTCGATTTTGCCAACGCTTTCGGCTCGGTCGCCCATCAGGCCCTCGTCGACGCTGTCCGCGGCGCCGGCGCGGGGGAGGCCTTTGCTACCATCGTTGAAGACCTCTACCGCGCCAACACCACCTGCGTCGTGGCAGCAGCTGGCATTACGGAGCCAATCACCATCGGAGCTGGGCTGAGACAGGGCTGTCCTCTGAGCGGCCTGCTTTTCAACCTGGTGGTGGACCCGGTCATCCGTGCAGTACAGGGAGGCGATAGGCAGCACAACATCCTTGCCTACGCCGATGATCTGACGCTGCTGGCCGCGGATCCCGCCACCCTGCAGAGCCGCTTGGACCGTGTAACAGCCCTGTCTGCCCGGCTCGGGCTGCGACTCAACGCCGCCAAGTGCCGGTCTCTACACCTGTCTGGTCGCCACCCCGTGGGTACACGGCCCACCTCTTTCACCGTGGGTGGCGACCCAATTCCGGCACTTGGCGACTTCCAGGGGCACAAGTTCCTGGGCCGTCCAGTGGGGTTCAGGGTGCTACCGGACGAGACGACGGTCGACGAGGCCATCCACCTGGGCAGAAAGCTACTCTCCTCTATGCTCGCCCCATGGCAGAGGCTGGATGCTATCAAAACATTTTTGTATCCAGCCCTCAACTTTGCCATGCGGGTGGGCCTTGCCAGCAAGGGAGAGTGGCAACGCCTGGACGAGGAGCTCCGCCCGCTCATCAAGAAGACCCTGTACGTGCCAGCCAGAGCTTCCAATGAATACTTGTACGGAAGCTCACAGGCTGGCAGTGCAGGGATCCCACTTGCGGCGGAGCTCAGCGACATCTGTCGGGTGGATGGAGCCTTCAAACTACTGACGTCGACCGACGTGGAGGTCCGGGAGCGTGCAGCAGGAGAGCTCGAGGGCGTAGTGTCAAGGCGGCTGAGACGACCCGCGAACACCGAGGACATGGAGGCCTACCTCTCAGGCGAGACGGAGGGCGACTTTCGGCAAACGTCCACACAGGTCCAGTCTGTGTGGACGGAGGCCCGCAAAGCCTCCCGTCGCCTCTCCGTCGCCTGGGAGCTGTTGGAGCATGGAGCCCGCATCAACTGCGGGGAGGCCTCTGTGTCAGCGAGGAACCGCCACAAGCTGGTCAAGACCATCCGGGCGCTCCTCTCCACCGAAAGGGACCAATCTCTGCAAGACAAACCGAACCAAGGCAAGGCGATGGTGTGTGTGGCGGCCGACCCGGCAAACACCCACTTCATGAGGTCCGGCCGCTACACCCATTTCATCGACTGGCGCTTCATTCATCGAGCCCGGCTAAATCTCCTCCCCCTCAACGCCACCAGACTCTGGGCACCCGCGGCGGACAAAAGATGCAGACGCTGCGGGTATGGGGAGGAGACACTGCCGCATGTACTTTGCCACTGCATGCGGCAGAGCCGGGCCATGACGGAGCGTCATAACACCATCGTCGCCAGAATAAAAAAGGCTGCTTTGGGTCGGTTTACAGTCATTGCGGAGAACCAGGTCGTAGGCAACACATCACTCAAGCCCGACCTGGTACTGGCCCGTGGAGAGGAGGCACTCATCCTGGACGTCTGCTGCCCTTTCGAGAACAGGCTGCAGGCGTTCCAGGACGCCCGGAAGGCTAAGGAGGAGAAGTACGCCCCTGTACAGCGTCATCTCCTCCGGCGGTTCCAGCGCGTGACGGTGGACGCGGTGGTCGTCGGCTGCCTTGGCAGCTGGGATGTGGGGAACGACCGGGTGATGCGCAGGCTGTGCAGTAGGTCATACCTACGGACTCTCAAACGCCTGTGCATCAGCGACACAATAAGCGCCTCTACAAAGATTTTTAGAGCCCATGTCGGCACCTCTTAGACGATCTTATGTTTTTAGAGAAGCGCCATTTTTGCACTGTTTTACACCTTTACAGTTTTAGTCTTTTATTACTAACACCACTAACTAGTTTTTTTAGCCATTTGTTTGCGTTTTTAGATTATACACCTTTTACTCGTTTTCCCCTTGGTTTCGTAACACGTATCTTTTGATGTATTGTAATTAGCATGAATAAAAAAATCTGTTCTTATCAGCTTAATATCTGATACGGGTCCTATTTGGACCCAAGATATTAAACTTATTTTTGGAATGGGGCGGAGTGCTTGAAGCTTGCTTCACCTCCGCCACGGGTTGGCCCGGTATTGCACTGCCTCCGGGATCGGCCCACTCACCCCTACGGGGTGGGAAAACCTTACCAATCCAAAATCAGAACGAAGTAATTCTACGGATGACGTGAGCTGTCAGATTGTTGGTAAGGTGTCATTGCCCCTGTCAAATTGGAAAAGCTGAGCCGCTAGACGACCGAGCTATGCGGGAAAGTGGACGTGTAGTATAACATCTCGGCCTTTTGGTTAAGGTGAACGTGTAGGTTCTCGGCCTTTGGGCTAAGAAGAAGTTGTAGCTTCTCGGCCTTTTGGCTAAGATAAAGTAGTATAGTAGATTCTCGACCTTTTGGCTAAGATAAAGTAGTAGTAGCTTCTCGGCCTTTTGGCTAAGATGAAGTTGTAGTAGCTTCTCGGCCTTTTGGCTAAGATGAAGTAGTAGTAGCTTCTCGGCCTTTTGGCTAAGATAAAGTTGTAGCTTCTCGGACTTTCGGCTAAGATGAACGTGTAGTACCTTCTCGGCCTTTTGGCTAAGATGAACGTGTAGGCTTCTCGGCCTTTTGGCTAAGATCAACGTCGTGTAGTAGCTTCTCACCAAGAGCCTGCTTGCCTGTCCACCAGGTACGTCGGGCTGTCGAGCTACCCAGCGGGCCCCCAGCCCCAGCTACCCAGCCCTTGGCGTCTGCTGAGCTGCCGATGTTCTTGGGAGCCGCCTGGAACTCTCGCGTCTCCTAACGAGCAGCCAGCAACCCACGCAACGATTGCAGCGGAGCCAACAGCGCCTGCTGAGCAGCGCCGTTACCAGAGTGCGGCGGCGTCCAACGCCAGCTGCGTTGTCAGTTTGTCAAGATTAGAAGACAGTGTGGTACACCCGCCCTGCTCTCCTTTCCTCAAGAGAATGGCTTCCCGTCAAGTTCCGCCCCCTCCCAAGGAACATTGTTTCCTGTTTACAGTACCGGACTCTACCACATCTGTGGATGAAATCATTGACAGCGTGAAAGAGGTTACCGGCCCCGAAGGCGTTCTCTTCCTGCAACATCTTGGAGGATTCAAGTTTCTCGTGTGTGTCAAGACACCTGAACAAGCGATACAACGACTTGTTTAAGGCAGCTTCAAGATCTCTGAAAAAGAAATTCCAATCGAAGCGGTGGGAACGCCGTGTGTGCCGGTAAACATCTTTCGTCTCCCGCCGCACATTCACCACGAAGCAGTGAAAGCAGCACTTCAACCGTTCGGTAAAGTCCGCGATGTTACGTTGACAGCCATGCACTCACGACAAGGTGTTTTCAGTGGAACACGCGTTTCCAAACTGGAAATGACCAAGCCAGCCCCCAACTTCTTAAGTATCCAAGACCACAGAGCTATGTTGGAATATAGGGGCATGCGCCGCGTATGCCGCAAGTGCAACGAAGAGGGACATGTAGCAGCGACCTGCACCACACCGCACTGCGATCGCTGCAAGAGTTATGGCCATAGCACTGTGGAATGCACGGGGAAATGTCGTAGATGCGGCAGAGAACATTCTACGAGAGACTGTTTTCTACCAAGATCTTATGCGGCAGCAATACGATCAAGCGATGTCAAAGATGCACAGCCCGCAACACCCTCTTCGCTATCACGATCACCGACAAGACAAATGACAATCTTGATGAAACCAACGACACCACCAAGAAGTGCAACCCTAAAGGCAACGCTTCTAAATGATTTAGAAGCAGTGGGAACCACAAAACCGATGACCAGCAGTACGAGCACAAGCCAAACCCCAACCGAAACAGCAAGCACAAGTCAAAGCGAAGCCTCAAGTTGGGAATCAAACGACGAGCAGAAAGGTTCATCGGACGACGCAACGCCCCAGAAGCCCCCCCCCCCCCCCCCCCCTCCAAAGTTGGAGGATGAGAACAACTCTCGTACAGAAGATGTTGATGATACCCAAAAGAAGAAAGGGGAAACAAAGGGCAACAAATGGGAATCGATTACAATGACACCACCAGAAAACACGGACCATCGACCTCTCAGACCGACGATGAGTATCACCACCAGGTTAGCGAACCAGACAAACAATGCCCAAAAGAACGTCAAAGAGACGACGACCGCAAGAAATACCAAGCCCAACGAAGCTGGCAACGTCCACAAAAACACCTCCAAAGGCCACCAAAGTAGAAGATCATCAAGCACCGACACCTCAGCAGACATCACGGATCCTTTAAAAGAATCATGGATACCAGAGGCTGTGACCAAAAACCTGCCAGATCTTCGACGCGACCGTTCGAGGTCCCAGCGAAGACTCAAGCTAGATTCAGCTAGCAGCGGAAGTGATGTGTCCAGTGCCAAAGCATCGAGCACCAAGAAGCCACGGGTGGAGTCTCCGGCTAACTTGCACTACTCGTCTGCGGACGACGTAAGCGATAATGATATGTTTTAGTCTATATTTTCTTAGACACGAGTTTCATCACACACGTTGTGCAGTGTTTTATATGCTGTGACCTCCCCCCCCGTCTCCTTTTTGGTCTCCTTGCCTTAATGCGCTTTCTCCCGCTATAACGCCAGAACACAATCGACAGAGCAGGGAACTTTACATACAGATTCCTGCCAGCCCGTCCTTTAAAACAAACCTTCCTTTATGATTTTCGATCACTAATGATGCCGTTCTACGGCAACACTGCACAGCTAACAATGATTAAGAATGGCCGAACAGAGGCTATCCATCTCCCCTAGGGTTTTATCACACGGCCGTCGCGCCCACTTTAACTAGCCTACATTTCATAACCATCGGCACGATACATGTGCACGCATACATGCACTGCTCTGTCGAAAAGTGGCATTTATTCTATTATACGTGTGTCACATCGTACGTGTCGAACTGCCCGAACAATGCACTGTTATTAGTACAAGATCACCAATTTCGATGATGCAAACTAAGATGCAAACTCTCCTGTGCCACACTATACATCCGCTGTCGCTCTTATTTCCTTTTCTGACGTGTAGTGACACCGCAGAGAAATGCTAAACAATTATGCACAACGAGCATCCGTTAAATGGGCCGGGACATCTTCCGGACTTTCTTCAAATCCTCTTATCCTTTCTTTCGCTCTTGTCCCTGCACCAAGATATGTCCAAACTCAACGTTATGTCGTTTAATGTACGAGGATTCCGAGATACGGACAAACAAAGAGAGATAATTCACTTCTGTAAGCAAAACCACATATACATCCTGTGCATACAAGAAACAAATTTCAGAACACCAAGGGATGTAATAGAGTTCAAAAATAGATTCGGACTAGACGCCTTCTTCTCATTAACGGATGCTCGTTCCCGAGGTACAGGCATAGTTTTTCTTTCAACTAAGTACAGAGAAAGTGCACACTACACTTGTGACACTGAGGGGCGAATAACAGCGGTGGACATTTTAATGGATGGGAAAAAAAGTAAGAATTATTAATGTATACGCACCCTTAACGAAAAGTCTCACAAACAAATTATTAAAAAAATTAAGAACGTATCTTCTAGAACACAGGCAGTACATCATTCTTGGAGACTTTAATTGCGTTCTGGACAAAACACGGGACATAAGAAGACCAGGGCAAGCGGCGTCTAATTACCACGCAAAAGAGCTGAGAAAGATACTAATACAGCACAGATTATCAGATACATGGATTCTAAAACATACAGACAGATTCGAACCGACAAGAACATCACGACACAGAGCCAGCAGAATAGATAGAATTTATATAGCCCATACCTTAAGACAGCAACTAGAAAACTGCCAAATACACACATTGCCACCCGAACTCTTAGACATCAGTGATCACAAACCGGTATCGGCCACAATTAAAGGCAGCCCAGGAAGATTAAGGATTCAGAACACATGGAGAATGAACACTGCCCTTTCATATGACACACAAAGCCAGGAGGAAATTAAAAGAGAAATACAACGCACACTGCCGGAACAAAACCAACACTACACTAAAGGTTGGGACAAATTAAAGGAAGAATGGAAACATATCCTTAAAACAGCCGGACGAAATAGATGCAAACGCATAACAGAAACTCTCGCAGAAATATTAGGAACAATCAGAATTATTGAAAAAGGGGCTGAATTAGCTTTTACAACTCAAGAATACTTAGGGGTGATGAAGACAAAATACGATCAAACAATACGAGAAGCATCGCAAGCACTGCGGAAAGTTACGCAACTAAAACTCTCAGAAAATGGAGATACAGACACACTATATGCTCACGATACTTCATTAAGACCTCCCAAACAAACCCGAATAACTGAGATCAAAACAAAAGACGGCACAAGCACGACAGACGCGCAGGAAATCAAAGAAATCATAGCAGAACATTTCTGGAGAATTTGTCAAACCGAACACCACAAGCCTAGCAACTACAGATATATAACAAAAGCCTTTTGCGACATAATAGAAAACCAGAACATAGACAGAGAACTCTGCGCACCCATAACCAAACAAGAATTAAAAACAGTAATTAAATAAATGAAATATACAACAGCTCCTGGACCCGATGGTTTAATGACAGGCTTTTACCATAATTTTTTCGAAGAAATAGCCGAAACTCTCTTACAGATGTTAAACAATTTCATTAACAACAAATAGAAACCAGCATCATTTAATACAGGACATATAACACTAATACCTAAGGAAGGCGCAGACACCACAGATCCCGGAGCGTGGAGACCTATAACATTACTAAACACAAACTATAAGATACTTACTACAGTACTTTCGAAACGACAAACGAAAATTATTCCGGAATTAATTTCACCCTACCAAACATCTTCAGTCCCAGGCAGATCCATATTCGCAACCCTAACATTAACAAGAGACGTCTTTGAATATATGCAAAACAAACAACTTCAAGGTTTCTATGTTACAATAGATCAATCTAAGGCTTTTGACCGCGTGGAACACGACTACCTCATTAAGACTTTAGAAGCTTTCGGCATACCCAAAGACTTTATAGACTATATAAAGACACTATACACAGATGTGACAAGCACAATCATAATAAACGGAGAACTCACACCGGCAATCTCCATAACAAGGGGTGTGAGACAAGGATGCGCCTTGCCAGCCCCTTTATTCGTTTTGTCCTTAGATCCGCTTTTAAGAAAAGGAGCTAATTCAAAGAAAATTAGAGGTTTTCCCATGATAGGGCAATAGACGGTCAAAATAGCCGCTTACGCAGACGACATAGCATTATTTATCAGAGACACCAGCAGCTTATGCACATTTGACCAAATTTTATTTGAATATTCACAGATATCGGGTGCCCAATTAAATTCAACAAAAACTAAAGCCCTACTTTTCGGTTCCCCGACAGGAAAATTGCCAGCACACATAAAGCTTTTAGACACGATTAAAGTACTTGGAATAACTTTCAATTCAAACGAAATAGCTCCCAAAACCTGGACGGAAGCGATAAAGAAATCCGAAAAAGTTATCACAGAAGCAGAAATATATGATCTGTCTCTTAAGGGGCGTATAGAAATCATTAAGACCAGAGCATGCGCATACGAATTTTATGTAGCTAAAGTAGCCACAATGCCAAAACAGACAGTAGCCAAATGAACCAAAATGATGTCGAACTTTTATGGAATAAAAAAAAGAAAGCCCGCCGATCAAAAGACACATTCTTGAACTACCCGAAAGCAGAGGAGGACTAAGCTTACCGAATATAGTCATAATATCCCGTGTAATCAGTATAAAAAACCACACAAACATTAGCGGACAATAACACTTATCTCGGAAGAAATCTAATGATATACTGGTTAAGTACTCTAAAGCAAACTTTCTTTCCAGACACACACCACGGACCGACTGCAGAACAACCACTACCATTTTATCGAGCAGTCACGGGAGTCAAAAGAACAATAATGCAAGAAACACCAGAACTAGATCTAACGAAAACACAAGTTAAAACATTCAGCGACGAATTCGCCATTCGTGAACTAACAACAGAAGAAAACGAACAAACAAAGAAAGAAAAATGGGCACACATAGCGAAAATGAAAACATGAACAGAAGTTAAAGAATTTGAGTGGCGCAGGAAATGGAACATCTTACGAACACGACAAGGACTGGCAGCCTGTGGCATAGTCCCACATGATAAGTGCCCCAACTGCAATGAAAGAGAAACATTAGAACATGCACTGTTCAAATGTCACGCAGCACAAGCTACGTGGAAACTTGCTAAGAAACTCTTACACGTAGATATTTAAAAAAAAATCCTCGAGACAAACACGAATACAAAGGTTAATAAGAATTATGTTAATGGTGCATATATGGAATCGAAGAAGTCTCGCCGAAGCTTCGCGGCGACCTGTAAGGGCGACATTTCCAAACCTAAGGAAAACGAGAATACACGTGTGGAAAGAGCTAAATGCTCAAACAACCACAAACAAAGAACAAAGATTTTTGAGAAAGTGGCAAACCCGTTTTATTTTTGAAAGAAAAGGCCAACTTGAAACGAAAATTGTCCCATTATATAAAAAAAGAAACTCATGTTGCATATGTTGAATTTGTAATCACGTCTCCATCCACGTTATCTGTGCGTCCTATGGAAAAAAGACTATCTTGCATGACTAAACATTATATAACGACTACATACCATGTGATGATGTAAACACGGTATATCAGAGTTTTGTCGTTACATGTGCTTTTCTGAAATAAAATTCCCTTTCTGTAGTATCTGTTCTTATCAGCTTAATGTCTGATACGGGTCCTATTTGGACCCAAGATCTTAAACTTATTTTTGGAATGGGGCGGAATGCTTGCAGCTTGCTTCACCTCTGCCACTGGTTGGCCCGGTATTGCACTGCCTCCGGGATCGGCCTACTCAGCCCTACGGTGTGGGGAAAACCTTATTGAATCTAAAATCAGGCTCAAATAAGATTACGCACACCGTAAGGTATCTGTATTGGTGGCAAGCCGTAATTTGAGATTACATTTGCCCCCGCGTAATATTTAAAAAGTTCAGCCACGCGACGACTAAGCTATGCGGTAAAGCCACCTTCAATTTCTGGAGGGGGCAGGCTATATTTGTACATGTTACAGAAAAACCTCGAACTGTTAAACCTACGTTCTAGTTTTTTCTAGCACTATGTATCTTAAACATTAGAGCGATCACCATTAATCTGCTTGGCTTTCCTAACGTCCAAAAGCAGGCATTCGTCGGCTTGCGACCTCGTCTTCCTGCAAGACACCAACTTTTTTAAAGTTAAGCGACGTCTTGAAGTTTAAATCCGCTTCTAATATTGATTGCTTCTTTTCGTACGCCACCACGCGTTCGAGCGATGTTGGAGCGCTTGTTTTTATTTATTTTTATTATTTATTTCCAATACTGTGAGCCCTGCCGGGCTGTTACAGGGCGGGAATACAGAGCACAAAGTTCACGCAAAGAACGTAGTCAAATTTTCTTCAGAACAGTCGACCCTGTTATTGCTCGGAAACGCACAAGAATTCAAGTTATTCCACTCAACAATTGTCTTGACAATGAAAGAGTGCTTAGAGACATCAACTCTTGGCACATAAGGCATTATAGCGTAATTGTGGTTAGTTCGTGGTGAAACCCTTCCAGGAGGTTTCAAATACAAACTGGAATTCAGGTTCAGCTTATTGTGGTAGAGTTGATATGAACCAGCCCTGACTAACCGCAATCTGTAGCGCTACCGTAACGTGACCTTCGACGCGCTCGTACGCGTGTTGGCGTTCGACTGCACATTTCACTCTGTACGCATCCGATTATATCGTACTCGTGGTCCGGCAGAATCCGCAAATTCCAATAACTTTTTGCCAATCCTCGGATGCATATTTTATATAGGTTCGCGCCAGGGAATTCTTTTGGGCGATTTCAACTGTGTACTCGATCCACATGCAGATGTCCAGCGCCTGCGTCTAGGCGTTAGCCTGTATCGCGGCATCTCCTGCCCGGGGCCGGGCTCATCTTCTCGCAAGGGCAGGCCTCCTTCAGATGGCAGACGTCGCAACCATGGCAAGCCGGCCACCCCAGAATGCCTTGCGCCTTCGATGTTGTCGTCCCTCAGGGGGACGATTACATTACATTACTAGAAACTTACGGATTCCCCCCCAGACTTTATACAGTACGTCAAACCTATATACACTGATATACAAAGCAAAATGTTGATTAATGAGAAGCTAACAACAGCAATAAACATAACGAGAGGTGTAAGACAAGGGTGCACACTGTCAGCACCACTGTTCATCCTAATTTCAGATCCAATTCTCAGGCAGGTGGCGGAAGACAAAAGGGTAAACAAAAGGAAAAGGGTTACCTATGACTGGCCGAGATTGTGTTAAAATAGCAGCTTACGCTGATGATGTCTCCTTATTCGTGAGAGACTGTAGTAGCTTCTGTGTCTTTCAGCAGGTCTTTCACGAATACGGGTATATCTCAGGCTCACAATTAAACAATAAGAAAAGTAACGCCCTCACATTTGGACAACCGACAGAAACACTGCCTACAGACATACAGATACTGGACGCAGTAACAGTTCTAGGTACCACGTTTGAAAGCAAAGGTGTATCGAGCAGAACATGGACTGAAGCTTATACAAAGGCAGGAAAGGCTTGCCAAGAAGCAGAGCGCTGTGACTTATCTATGAAAGGAAAAATAGAAGTAATAAAGACGAAAGCATGCACCTACGGCTTTGACGAAAGCATGCACCTACGGCTTTTACGTCCACGTTTATGTTTACGTCCACGTTTTACGTTTATGTCCACTTAAACTACAACCAGGTTAACACAAATAATCACAGCATATCTATGGAATAACAAGCCACGAGCCGTTAAGCAAAATTTTCTTTACTTAGCAAGTAACAGAGGAGGCCCTAGCCTCCCGAATGTGCATAAAATAGCAGATATCGTCAGCACAAAAACAGTTCACATACTAGCAGATAACACTAAATATGTAGGAAGGTCCCTTTTAATAACAGGTTAAGTACGCTCAGGAAGGATTGCATTGCAGAACCATAAATAGAACCCATCACAGGAACTCCAGTTCCCTTTTACAGCACAGCAGCAGAAGCGAACAAAACACTGACCACAAAAACTCTGCGACTTAAACTTAGCACAACACCACCAATCCACTTCAGCGAAGAACTGGCATACGCCACACTTACAAGTGACGAAAAACAACAAGTTACAAAAGAGAAGGGGCCCCATTTAACAGGAATAACAATGCCAACTGAAGTTTAAGAATTTGAGTGGAAGCGACAATGGGGTGTACTTCCCACGCGCCAAAGATTAGCAGCCTGGGGCATCGTCCCGAACGAGAAATGCCCCAGCTGCCGAGACACAGAAACAATTAATCGTTCATTATTTGAATGCAACGCCGCCAAAGCAACATGGAAACTGGCAAGCAAGACAATCCACATCGGAAAGCCCGCAAAACGGACACAAACACGAACCATTAGCCTACCAAACATCATAATCATCATGTGCATATGGAAAAGAAGATGTCTAGCCGAGGCGTCCAGGAATCCAGTAAGAGCCATTTACCCAACACTAAGGCAAGCCAGGCTGATTGCTTGGAAGTTCGTGAACGAACAAGACAAGATGAATAAAGAAGGAAGGTACCTACAAATGTGGCACACACGCTTCTAAGTGCAGAAAGAAAGCGAAATGCAAATGAAGATTACTCTTCTTTAACATAGCATGAAAACACCCCTCCGCCAATCACAATAACGCCAATATAAACAGGAAACTCATTGTCAAATCTTAAAAAAATAGATAGAAAGTGTTGAAAATTACCTCTATCCAACGTACTCTTCTCCTTACAATCACCAGTGCTTTTCGCACGACGCGTACCTCGTCTCTTCAGGTCTTGACTAATGCACTACCGTTCCCCATTGAACTCGACCGCTTAAATGCACACTTTTCTTTTTTCGCGCTCAAGGCCCTTACCTTTTATGGCCTTGACACCTACCGTCCGACACTAGTCCAATACCCCCTGAATCATTGGGACTGTCATCCCAGCCTCAAATCTCGTTTTTCTCATCACGGCCTTCAACTTCAAGAGGTACCCTCTGTTACCGCTCTGCCGGCCTACCACCTGTATACTGATGGCTCATATACTTCCCACTCTGCTGGCGCTGCTTTCATACTTTATAATCCAACTGGCCACATCACTAAGGTCGGCAAGTTTAAACTCATCGGCGCCACTTCTTTTTACGCCAGCGAAACTGTCGCTTTACTAGAGGCACTAGCCTACATACGGACTCTGCCTCATTTCACCCATCTGCACATTTACACCGATTGCCCGTCAATGCTTACTGCATTGTACAACTTCACAACTACCAATACCTATGTCCGGGACACCAAGAAGCTCCTCCTTTTCATTTCTACCCGGCAACGGGTGTCTCTTTTTCATGTGCCGGCACATCAGGGCGTCGATGGCAGTGAGATGGCGGACTTCCTTGCTAACTCCGCAGCCTCCCATGGTGTTTCTCAGTTCCTCCTTACCACTCCTTCCATAAACTCTAAGATGCGTGCCTATTCCTTCGCCCAGTGGAATGCTCATTGGACGCGAGAGAACTGTGACACTGGACTTTTTAAATGGATCAAAAACGTTACTCGCATTCCCCCTTTCTTCCCGTCAAAAAGACCCATCGTTCACCTCATCACCGCTCGTGGCAGCTTCCCTTTTTACTATTTACGCTTTCATCTCTCACCTACCCGTAATTTGCGCATGTGGTATTCCATGCTTAGACTTGCTACAATATTTAAACGACTGTCCTTCCACATCTCATATTGCTCATCTCCTTAAAGATAATCACCAAACTACCGTGACACCGGATCTCTATAACTCTCTTCTTACCGACTAACGACGCCGGGTACTCCTCATTCGTCTTTATCGCGTCATCTCATCGTTCACTTTTCCTGACCCCTCCTAACATGCCCTTCCCTTCAGCCATCCATATTTCTTCATTGGTGTTTTCTTTGTCCCTACTTTTCTCTTTCCCTCTCCTCTTCCTCCCACCTTGTTCTTCGCCTTTCGCTCTGCAGAGTCCTTAGTTATGCCAACTAAGGTGGAGCTGGTCTCCGGGGACACTATAGTTGGAATGCCTGACCTCCCGACTCCGTCCCTTTTGTTTTCCCTCCTTTTCCTGTCTGTCTCCTCTGCCAAATGCTCAATATACACTTACTAAAACGGATTTGCTACCGATTTCAAGCCTCTTGCAGATATTCAGTCGCGCAGATATTCGGTGAAGCGGCCCCTGAGCTCTGCTTCTGCTGCCTGGCGCACCGTCGGACCTGCCCGAGACCCCCGATCACGTGTACCAGGTGCGCGTCGCCCCACGAGCCTTCATGCCTATACCACTGCGTCAGTCAACGGGGCGCCACCTATCAAGTGCCAGTCCGTATCCAGCCTCCTGCAGCCCGGCTCACCCGAACACCTGCTCCTGCTGTCCGGCATCCTGTAGGACCTGCTTAGGCCTCCTCAGGCCCTACCCTCTTCTGCCATCCTGATTCTTTCATTTTCTCTTGCTCTCCCTTCTCTCCCTCAATTTCCCTTCCCCTACTTTTCTTCTGCTATGTGGCTTAATAAAAAACTGGTCGGAATTCCGAGTCTCCACACGCCGTGCCTATACAGAGCTATACTTCGCGTTAACGCCTGCACCCTACTTCTCATTTGTCTTCACCTTATGTCGGCTTACCTCGGTTCTTTTTTCTTTCTACGATTGGCTTTTCTCAAATTACAATTTGGGTTTCTACCCCTCTTCATTTACTTTCGATTGGCTTCAACGTGCTATACCTTGGTGGTGCGGATTTCCCTCATTTTTATTTAGGTTGTTTTTGTAACTTGAGGGGATTAAAAATACGGAAAGCCCGATTCGAAGCAACCAGACATGGATTCCGCACGACTAGCAGACTTGACCGAGTTTAACTACCCGATATGCTTTTACCCGCATTACTGGGATGTGAGGTCGCATCTCTTCTCGACTCTCCCAGGCGTAGAACCGACCACTACCCAGTGGTGGTAACGTTAAAAGGGCAAGCCGGCCGCACACAGTCAGACAAAAGATGGCGATTAGATCCTTCACTTCTTCAAGACAAAGAACGTGTTGAAAGCATAAATGTCGCACTTTCGAAGACCGTTGAAAATCTGGCAACAATGTCCTTATCGACATGGGAGGGTTTAAAAGAAGCTTGGAAGCAGGTTTTGCAGGAAGAAGGAAAAGCCAGGCATAGGAGGATTTCGAAAAAGCCCAACGAGTTTCTTCGTCGCATCCAGATAATCAGATGGGCGGACACGACGACGGCCTGTACCCACGAATAGCTAGAAGTATTAGAAGCAAAATATGACCGACTAGTTCGGGAAAGAAACGACTGACAGAGTGTTCACTGTGAACTTACGAACGCAAAGGAAGACTGTGCCTCCTTTGTAGGTAATGCCAAAATGCGAATTTCAGAAATTGAGCTTGCAGATGGAACCCTAACGACTGATCCCCAAGAAATTGAGACAGTCATTCACGAGCACTTCATGCAACTCTTTGGAACTGATGAATTAGGCGGACTTCCTGAGTTTAGAACAAGAGTCCAAGAGGTGCGTCGCGACACCACACTGCTCGATGAAGAAGGTCTCGTGTACCTTACTGTAGAAATAGCTCTAGACACCGCAAAACATGCTTTGAAAAGTGTGAGTGCAAGAACGGCTCAAGGCTGTAATTTGTTAACGACCGACTTCTATAGAACTTTCTTCGAAACAATTGGTGATGCCTTATTTCTAATGGTTGAAATGGTGCTTGAGGAAGGAGGGAAACACCTCTTTCAGCAGAGGTCGCATAATATTGATTCTAAAATGATTTATTTTATTCCGAGCGACCCGCAATCCTGGCGTCCAATAACCCTCCTAAACAGCGATTACAAATTAGTCGCTACTATTCTTCAAACACGTCTTACATTGTTACTACCTTCGATCATCTCTCCCTGTCAATCCTGTGCAGTGCCCGGAAGATCAATATATGCAAACCTAATGCTAACCCGTGATGTCTTTGAATATGCCCAAATTAAGGAAACTAGTGGAGCCTTTGTATCAGTAGATCAAGAAAAAGCATTCGATAGAGTCAGCCACAAGTACCCATTTCTAATCCTAGAGACCCCTCAATTTCCTCCAAACTTTATTCGCTGTATTCGGCTCCTATACAGGAACATAACAAGTGAAATAATAGTGAATGGAGTAATCACGGCTAGTTCCCATCTATCGAGATGTCCGACAAGGTTGTCCACTAAGTCCAGCCCTTTTTAATCTCTCACTGGATCCTCTACTAAGAAACATAATTAAAAACAAACAGATACGAGGCTTTCCAATGATCGGGCAGGGAGAAATACGAGTCAGCGCATACGCTGACGACATCTAATTATTCCTCAGAGATGCCCGGAGCCTAGAAACATTTAAAGGTATCTTTAATGAATACTCTGCGCTCTCCGGTGCACGCATCAATTAACATAAAAGTAAAGCGCTACTTTTTGGTTCCCTTTCTTGTAGCGCCATCCAAAACCAAAACATTCCTATAGTTCATTCGGTTAAAGTTCTAGGAGTTATTTTTACTAGCGATGGAGTATCAGACTATACATGGCAATTAGCAGTTCAGAGATCTAATTCAGCAATCAGTTCCCTAAAACACAAAGGTCTCTCATTCAGACAGAAATCAATTGTAGTCAAAACTACAGTTTGTGCGTATGCTATGTATGTAGAACCGCAATTATGCCGAGGAAAATTGGTACCCGGCTCAACAAGTTCATATTAGCCTTTCTGTGGAATAACAAACTTCCGTTAGTAAAGAGACACGTACTACAACTTCCGCCAAAACTCGGAGGTATAGTCAACGCAGGCAAGATACTAGCCTTAAAAACAGTCCTTTCCCCCTGCAAGATTCCTGAATACACTGGCAAAAATGTCATGTTATATCTGGCTAACACTTGTCACATATCATTTACAGGCAAACGAGGCACTAGCCTGCTCGCTGAAAATCCATCACCTTTTTATCGAGCCGTTCACAATACTCAAAAAATGATATTAGCAGAATGCCCTGATACAGACATTGGAAAAGGTCAGGTATCGATCATTACCCAATACATAACACATAGACAGTTAAGCCCCGAAGAAAAAGAGAAGGCCTCAGAGAAAATATGGCAGGACGGCCCCGTTTTTGGTTGCCCCAAGAAATTCAAGACTTTGATTGGAAGCGCAGACGGTAAGTACTGCCGACAAGAGAGCGGCTTCATAAATGTGGAATAGTTCCAAATGCAATCTGCCCTAATTGTAGCCGAAAGGAGACAACCCAGCATGCTCTATTCGAATGTCCACCCGCAAAAATAATTTGGAGACCAGTGAAACGCGCAGTTAAGATAGACGGTCTTCAAGTACCCAAGATGTGAATCATTCGATTACCTGGTTATTATTTGCACAATGTTTATAATCTGGAAGAGAAGAAGCCTCGCAGAAGCCCGCAGACGACCGGTAAAGGCAGCTTTCCCCGCCACGCAAGGAATTAGGTTTTTAGTGTGGAAAACACTTACAGAGGATCTGGAGGCCAGTGGAGAGGAGACCTTTCTCGGGAGGTGGCACACCAGATTCTTTTATTTACAGGATGGCATGCTTCACTACCCTATTGTTTCTTATTAGGGGCGCATATTACAACATGATATAGAACTACAGATATGTGCAATTAGACTGCCCCGTTGCCGCATGTACCGTTTAAGCATTGTATAACTGATTCCTACATGGTTACGTGATGATACAAGTTGTGTACCTCACAATTGTCTTTCCCGCTGTCCATACACTAGTGATGGTTCCAACAGGTTTGTTATAAATCCTCATCGTGTTTATTGTTTGAACTCGCTTGCCTGTGCGCAGTCTGCATGTTTGTGGTGCACAGTCTACACTTGTGTGAAAACTACCTATTGTATAAGACCTACGCACACTTTGTTAGTATGTAATCATGTTCACCACCGAGAATTGGTACAATAAAATTCCCTTTGTGAAGTTTTTACATGGAAACTTGCTAAGAAACTCTTGAACTTAGATATATCAAAGAAATCCCCAAGACGAACGCGAATACAAATGTTAATAAGAATTATATTAATGATGCATATATGGAATAGAAGAAGTCTTGCCGAAACATCGCGGCAACCTGGGAGGGCGACATTTCCAACCGTAAGAAAAACGAGAATACACGTGTGGAAAGAGCTAAATGCTCAAACAACCACAAAGAACAAAGATTTCTTGAAAGTGGCACACCCGTTGTATTTTTGAAAGAAAAGGCCAGCTTGAAACGAACATTGTCATATTCTAAAAAAAACTCAAGTTATATATATATTGAATGTGTAACCACATAATCATCTACGTTATCAATGCGTCCTACGGAAAAAAAAACTATCTCGCATGACTAAACATTATATAACGATTCCATACCATGTGATGATGTAAACACGGTACATCAGTGTTTTGTTACATGTGCTTTTGTCAAATAAAATTCCCTTTGTGTAGTTTTTGCACCTATACAGCTTTAGCCTTCTATATTACTAAGACCACTAACTAGTATTTTTAGCCATTTGTTTACCTTTTAGAATGTACACCTTTTTATTCGTTTTTTCCTTGGTTCTGCAACCCCATGTTTTGATGTTCTGTAATTAACACAATAAAAAATTCTGTTCTTATCAGCTTAATATCTGATACGGGTCCTATTTGGACCCTAGATATTAAACTTACTTTTGGAATGGGGCGGAGTGCTTGAAGCTTGCTTCACCTCCGCCACGGTTTGGCCCGGTATTGCACTGCCTCTGAGATCGGCCCACTCACCCCTACGGGGGTGGGAAAACTTTGTTCAATTCAAAATCAGACTCAAATTACATGATGACACATTATATGGTGTCACAATGGAGGCAAGCTGTCAATCAAGGTTTCATTTGCCCCCCGCTAATTTTTCAAAGGCTCAGCCACTGCACGACTACGCAATGCGGGAAAGCAAACCTTCAATTTTTAAGAGGGGGCAGGCTATATTTGTACACGTTACAGAAAAACCTGGAATAGTTAACGGTAACACGTTCTCGATTTTTCTAGCGCTATGTATCTTAAACCTGAGAGCGATCACCGTTAATGTGCATGGCTTTTCTACAGTCGTGAATTTTCGTAAAGAGGGTATCGGCGCTCTGAGACAAGGCTTCCGAACGTACCCTCATCGACCGCCCCGGTCGACGCGGTTCCTTCACACGTGCATATGGTAAAAAATGGCTATTTGAAGGCGAAGCGCATGCAGCGTTTGCAATGTGTGCAACAGTGTACCCATTCTTGCACACATTGTACAACCTATGATTATGATTATTATTAGTGGAGCTAGAAAAGAACAATAACGCAAATACTACTTCATCTTGAAGCACGATACATTTAAAGCCGGCCTAAGAGAAAGCGCATGGGACCTGCTCTTCAATACAAGCAACTACCGTTACGTTAATCACGCCTCCAGCAACAACCACAAAAGTGGGATTTATTAAAGGAATTATGTGGTTTCGCGTGCTAAAACCACGACCTCTTTATGAGGCGCGCCGTAGCGAGGGACTCCGGATCAATTTTGACCGTCTGGAGTTCTCTAACGAGCACGTAAATCTAAGTACACGGGTGTTCTTGCATTTCGTCCCCGTCGAAATGCGGCCGCCGTGGCCAGGATTTCATGCCGCGACCTCGTGCTTAGCAGCGCAACGTCAAAGCCGCTATAGGCAACCACGGCGGGTTCGGGATTTATAAAGCTCGGCGCCTTTCTAAGTGCGCTAAAACGGGAACGAGCTTTAGCACGCGAAGCCCCATTCTCCGCTTGCGCTCTTTGGTGCTTCTTTTGTTGCGTTCTTTCGTTTGAGCGACCGACAGCGTCCCCTAATTTTGGGCCCTTGCTGCCAAACCTCTCTTGCGCCATCCAGCAGTAGTACTCCTTGGTGATTTACTCCTTTCTTTCTCTCTTCTCTAGGCACGTCGATTAGCGAGATAATCGTACACTTTCTAATCCATATGGCGGGGCACAGCACTCTCTAATGCAGCACTCTCATCAGCGAAACATACCATCCATTCCACCTATCACTTTCGGTTCTCACCGCCTTCCTCCAAGTTCATGTTCATCTTTTCTTGTTATTCTACTTGATTGTAATTTGAAATATCACAATCATATTGCTCACATAAAAAAGAAAATAGCTAATGGTATACGCATCTTAATTAAAACACGCCCTTACTTCTCACGTGCCACATTACTCTCACTTTACCACTCTTTTGTCCACTCTCACATTACTTATGGCATAATATGTTGGGGTAACACCTATAATACTCACACTGCATCTCTCCAGGCAGTTCAGAACCCAGCCATAAGAATAATTACTTACAGCCCACGCTTTTCTAATGCCACTTCCCTGCTACACGAGAATAACATTCTTACCATATCTGGACTCACTAAATACAACCTAGGTAATTTTTTCTACAGATTTGTGAATAATGAGCTACCATCGATCCCATTTTCGCCTTCTAACCAGATGATTCATAGTACCACCAGATTTGCGTTGAATAACAATTTTATTTTACCAAGAATCCGTTCTAACTATGGTAAATAGACTGTAGAATTCTCTTCCATATCAATATGGAACACGCTTCCTTTCACAATAAAAAACACAAGATCTTTATCACATTTTAAAAGAGAACTAAAAATGCATTTTTTATTCACAGATTAACGACAAGGATTACTGTAGTCGGTCATTGTTCGCTTTTTTCTTCTCTTTCTTTTCCCTCTTTTTTTCTTTTGTTGTTGTAAATAAACTGCTGGTATTTTGTTCGCGCACAACTTCGCTGCTACCATGAGATATGCTAAACCTTGCTATTTTTCGTAATCAATCTTGTATTTTGTTCTGTAACCGTTCTTTACTTGTTGCTTGTATACTTCCTTATTTTATGCTGTTGTTGCCTTTAGATGTTAACTACAATAACTTCTTGTACAGGAGGTCCCGATACAGTCTTTGACTATGGGACCTCCTTCTGCATACTAAGTACTTGTAACTGTTACCCACCTTCTAATAATAAATTTTTGATTCTGATTCTGATTCAGAGAACACTACTATCTAATTCATAAGGCAGAGAATCGCGCTTTCTAATCCAGATACATGGTTGAGAAAACCACTTTCTAAGCCATATGACTGAGAACACCACTTTCTAAGCCATATGGCTGATCACACCACTTTCTAAGCCATATGACTGAGAACAGCACTTTCTAAGCCATATGGCTGAGAACAGCACTTTCTAAGCCATATGGCTGAGAACAGCACTTTCTAAGCCATATGACTGAGAACACCACTTTCTAAGCCATATGGCTGATAACACCACTTTCTAGGTCATATGGCTGAGAACAGCCCTTTCTAAGCCATATGGCTGATAACACCACTTTCTAAGCCATATGGCTGAGAACAGCACTTTCTAAGCCAAATGGCTGATAACAGCACTTTCTAAGCCATATGGCTGAGAACAGCACTTTCTAAGCCATGTGACTGAGAACAGCACTTTCTAAGCCATATGAATGAGAACAGCACTTTCTAAGCCATATGGCTGAGAACAGCACTTTCTAAGCCATTGATAACACCACTTTCTAAGCCATATGACTGAGGACACCACTTTCTAAGCCATATGACTAAGAACACCACTTTCTAAGCCATATGGCTGATAACACCACTTTCTAAGCCATATGACTGATAACAGCACTTTCTAAGCCTTATGGCTGAGGACACCACTTTCTAAGCCATGTGGCTGAGGACGCCACTTTCTGAGCCATGTAGCTGAGAACACCACTTTCTAAGCCGTGTGGCTGAGAACACAACTTTCTAAGCCATGGCTGAGAACACCCCTTTCTAAGCCATATGGCTGATAACACCACTTTCTAAGCCATATGGCTGATAACAGCACTTTCTAAGCCATATGGCTGATAACAGCACTTTCTAAGCCTTATGGCTGAGAACAGCACTTTCTAAGCCATATGGCTGAGAACACCGCTTTCTAAGCCACATGGCTGATAACACCACTTTCTAAGCCATATGGCTGATAACACCACTTTCTAAGCCATATGGCTGATAACAGCACTTTCTAAGCCTTATGGCTGAGAACAGCACTTTCTTAGCCATGTGGCTGTGGACCCCACTTTCTAAGCCATGTGGCTGAGAACACCACTTTCTAAGCCGTGTGGCTGAGAACACCATTTTCTAAGCCATGGCTGAGAACACAACTTTCTAAGCCATGGCTGAGAACACCAGTTTCTAAGCCATATGGTTGAGAACACCACTTTCTAAGCCATATGGCTGAGAACACCTCTTTCTAAGCCATATGGCTGAGAACACCACTTTCTAAGCCACGTGGCTGAAAACACCAGTTTCTAAGCCACATGGCTGAGAAGACCAGTTTCTAAGCCACATGGCTGAGATCACTAAGCTACATGGCTAAGACGATCACTGTCTAAGCCACATGGCTGAGATCACTTTCTAAGCCATATGACGCAGAACATGAAAACAATGATTTGAGCCCAGAATGGTCTGAACCCATTCTGTAGTTCCTACAGCACATCATTTTTTCCCACGCACTTAAGCAGTTCTAATTTTATCTTGCACTGCGATTCGATACAGGCTGTTTCAGCGAACACTTTCAAAATTTTTTAAAGTTGCCTGTGGCAGATAATTCTAGTTTATGAGCCGGTCTACTCGAAGTGGCGGACATTACTTACACAAAAAACTGAAATACAAAATCTACTAATTAACAAGGATTCACTAATTAACTTTTTAGATAATTATGACCCATATTGCAATTTACTAATTCTAGCAGTGGACTTCGCTAGGTGGATCCACTTGGAACGAATTCTCAGAACGACACCAGTTTCGAGATATAAATTCCCGAACTTTGCGGAGAAATGAATTGGCGTTCCAGTTACTTGTGTGCTTCAGAGCATGAAATGACGTTTTGTTAAAGAATTAACTGGAACGCCAATGCATTTCTCCGCATAGTTCGGCAATTTACATTTCGAAACTGGTGCAATCTTGAAAAGTCGTTCCAAGTGGATCCGCCTTGCGAACTGCATGGATAGAATTTGCGAATTGCAATATGGGCCATAATGTAATTAGTTAACACGTAATTAGACAATTTCTATTAATTAGTCAATTTTGCATCTCAATTTTTTGTGCGAGTATTGTCCGTCGCTTCGAGTAGACCAGCTCATGATCTAGAATTGTGATATCTGCCACAGGCAACTTTGAAAGATTTTTTAAAGTGTTCGCTGAAACACCGTGTATATCACCGACGTTACCGTAACTGGCATGTACGAGCTCGTTTTATCCTTATCACCTCTGCCTTTGTAGATGAAGTTGCTTTTACGTCATGGAATCGAAATTTTCTTCGTTCTAATCACTTCCTCCATGGCATTAGTCAGCAGTGCATTGCTCTTCCGACCGAGGTTTTTGATTAACTGTATTGGGATTTCATCGGGCCCTGCGGCCGTGTAACTAGGGATACTTATTCTGATTTTTCCAGCAGAATCTCTGTATGTTAAATTTTGTTCTCTCAGGCTCCTCTATTGCTGCTGAATCTGTTTGAGTCTGAACTGCGTTTTCTTTTACGTCTAAGTTATTCCTAATAATTAACATCTCTGATGTGATGTCTAGTGCACGCAAGGGGGCGCCGCGGCGGGTTCGCTGACTCGCCGGCAAGGCGTAGAGACGACTCCAACCGTGGTACAAGCAAATTGCTGGGGGGAGGGGTGGGTTATTGCATGTTACGTACAAAATGCGGGTGCAATACAGGAGTACGGCACTAGGGTGGCAATCGCAGACTACGGGTGAGTAATTTCAGATCATGAAAAATTTGTGATTTCATTAACCAATGCCCTGTAACATGTTTTTGTTTGCCTCTCCATAGCTATCATTGTATAATTAGAAAAACTGGACTGCTTCTTTGTATATATATGGTATTTTTTGTGACATGTATTTTGCCTCTTCATAACTACTATCGCATAATTAGAAACATTGTGCTGCTTCTTGTAGTTAAAATAATGTTTTTCTGTGTTTTGTACCACTCCCCTCTGTAATGTCTGTTGACCCTGAGGGTATCATAAATAAATAAAATAAATAAAAAAGCTCCCGGGAAGTCTGCTTCGCCACACCGGCTGCTCCGAGCAGGTTCGCCACACACAAAGGTTGGGGGGGGGGGGGGCTTGCTCAGAGAGGCGCGGGATCAAGTGGGCCCCCGCACGTCCGACAGCCCAGAGCGCCGAAAGTCGAAATCTGTCGGGCGAAGGCCCCCGCCGCGTACCTCCGATGCTGAAGCAGAGAGAAGCCGAAGAGAGGGCGCGAGGGGGTCCGCTGCTCGGGTTCCTACGCGCGGCGGACGGCGTAACGTGAGCAGCGCGCACAAGCAGCCGGCTCCGCGTCGCGCCGGCGCCAGCGGAGAATGGGCGCTGTCCAAAAACGAGGCTTGGAACTGCATGTCGACGTCCCGCGATCGAGCGGGCGAATGGCCCAAGTCGCGCGTGAACAGGAGATAGGGGTTTAGAGGGGTCCCCACAACCGAGAGCACTGACGTGCGCGTTAAAGAACCCCAGGTGGTCAGTTTTTACTCGCGAGCCCACCGCTGCGGCGTCCCTCGTAATCATATCGTGGTTTTTGGCGCGCAAAACCCCCAAGATGTTAGGATATACAAATGAGATACGAAATGTGTGCGAACAATGAACGTTCGAAGTATAGACGGACTAAGGGAGGTACAATCAACGTAGCCATTTGAAGCACCATGTACTTACCTCGACTGCGTCTTTTCGCCCTTAAATTTCGCGCACACCTGCATGAGGGAGCCAAAAGAGCGACACGTCAGCTAGCCAATCCTGGCTGTCCGTCGTGTCCGCGACCGGGCCAGTGGGCTAGACCTGCCGGTCCCGACGTGGGAATAGCCGGGTGCACGACGAGTTCGCGTCCTCGCCGGACTTGCAATAAAGTTTCTTCGTATTTCAGTGCGTTGCACTCAAATACGTTCAAGAGGAGTTAACCGCATCGAATATTGTTATCTTTACGGACTGCCGCGCTGCCCTTAGCAAGTTACAACGCAGTCAGATTGACTGCCCAGTTGTGCGCAGCATTACTGAGTCTGCAAACAAAATTTCATCACGTGCGGTTTCTCTCGTTGCTCAATGCATGAATACTTTGGTATCGCCGGAAATGAAGAGGCTGATCGACTGGTTTCAACTTGCGCTCATAACTGTACCTGTCCTGAAATTTTATGCAAGATTGTTGACGCTCCTTTGCTGATACGTCGCCACCTACTCAAGCAGCATACAGACCAGCGCGTCGCAAATGGAACGTTCCCGCCCTGCGGTTGCGGTCGAGGCTTGTCTCGTCGCGCTAGAGCGCAACTACTCAAACTGAGGGTTGGCTGTGTGAAAGTATGCGAACGTTTATACAGACAAGGACGTGTGGCTAGTCCATCGTGAACGTCTTGCGGTCGCTGCGAGACACTTCAGCACCTGATATTGGAGTGTCCTGCTTTCAGTGCACAGCGCATGTCGCTAGTGATGGGTTATCATATCCTTGACCTGCTGTGAACTACACTCGACGAATGTTTGTATCCCAGTGGTTGTGCGCCTCTACGCGATCAGGCTCATCGCGCTCTATTTACTTTTCTAGAATTAACTTAGGTTGACGTTTGTAACTCAAGCATTATTTGTTCTATTTAACATTCTGTAGTAGTGTGACCTGCAGTGGCTGGCCCTACTGTGTGTGAACTGTACTGTGTATTCTTCTTTATTCTTTAACATTTGTCCGATTGCTCTTTCTTTATTCTTTCCGCCCATCCTTTCTAGTTTACATTTCGATGTTTCTGACACCTCCTTCCTGAACAGTAGGCAGGCGTTGTGCCCCTTCCGGTGGCAGTTGTAGCCTGCTCTTCGTTTTCCCTTTCCAGTCAAATGTATAGATGTTTTCAAAACAAATACTAATATGTCCAGTGTAGATAAACATGCGGGAAACAATGCACACGTGTACAAATAAACATTTATCGTAAAGTTATACCAACAACGCCAAAAGCGATGCCCTGTACTGAGGGCAACGAGAAACCAACTTTTGCCATTCGCTCTCTTTCGGACAAACTCACTCTGCGATAACAGCATGCCTCCTAAAGTTGTTAAACTTACCAAATCTTGTTAACGTGCAATAAAAACAGCGCTAAACGACGGGACGTGTGAAGGGACACAGACAACGGCGCTGACTGCCGTTGTCTGACTGCCTGTTGTCTGACTGACTGCCGTTGGCTGAACGCCGTTGTCTGTGTCCCTTCACTCGTCCCGTCGTTTAGCGCTGTTTTTATTGCTCGTAGTCATGAACCAACCAGCCCAAATGCGTACTCTTTTGCTTGTTAACGTATTTATTCGCCGTTCAATTATCGTGCAAGTTCTGGCGTCCACCAATGCTACGAACTCGGTCAGTAAAAAATCGCCCCCAGTAACCTATTTTAAATAATCCGACACAGTCATATCGCAGAAAAACACGCTTATTGGAGCACGACGATTTCAACAACTAAACAAACAAACAAAAAAAAAACATCCGGCCCGGAGCATTTCGCTTACAGAGGAGCCTGTTTGACGCAGCACTGACATACATTCATGTCTACCGTACCAGTAAACATATCGAAGCCTCTCGCTCCATAATTAACCCAATACAGAGCAGAGATGAACGCAAAGCATAGCATACATCTCACCAAAATCCATCTTTAATTCGTTTTTTTTACAAGAAATGCAGCGCTGTGACATCTCGGCAAGTGTGCATATGAACAACTTTTTACGAGCAATGACATGAGAGTAAGGTTTTCCACCTACACATTGTTCTATTCAAACGCCTGCGAGACGAACGAATGTTAATTCTAAACAACCATTGTCTCTGTTTGAGCAAAACCTACTGCAGTTGTATAAAAGAGTAAAAAAAGAAAAGAAAACGCAATGACAGTTGGCAGAAGACCCTCCTTGTTTAGATCCTCCCATGTTTTCAAAAAAGTGGTGGGTATTGATTGAATTACTGGCTTTAAATGAATCACCAAATTTGCGGACTGGTTTCCATTTAACAAAAAACAAACAAACAAACGAGGTAACGCAATTTTGTGAACTGCCGCGAATTACTACGCATTGAGAGAGAGAGAGAGTAATAGAATACAGGAAAGGCAGGTAGGTTAACCAGACGCTCGTCCGGTTTGCTACCCTGCAGTGTAGGAAGAGGGACAACGCGATGAGCGAATCGAAACAGTACATACGTTGTTCCGAAACGATACTGCCATTTTTCCAACTACTGCTATGCACGCATTTGCTATAGAGAGAAAACCGCGTTTTATCTGAATAGCCCTTTTCGCAGAACTCGAGTAGATGCAGCGCGAAACCTTCACGTCGGTTTCTGCGGCGCAGTTGCAGACCCTTAAATTTGGCACTTGATTTCTGTTTTCCTTTTTACTTGGATAATAATTCAATGACTCAAACTCTGCTGTCACCAGTTAAACGTTTTCCTTTTAATTGAAAACGCATTTCATCCAAACAGGCACATTGGTTGCCCAAGAAGATATCTCCCGCTCCTAATGTATACGTTTGAGTGGAGAAATCACTCCCAATCTGACGAATATTTTCTTCGACAGTACGGGTCACCTATGTCGCTGTCGCACAAGAGACTCCTTTTTCGGTTATACGGGTCGGGCAAGTCGTTCAGAAGGCGCGGAATAGTCTTCCGGCATACCCATTCTGGCAGCTCAGTGCACCCTTCGTGGGTCAGGTTGCACAAGATGGCGAACGCGTCGTCCTTTTCCATCGCCCCTTGCGCGTCCTCGGAGGCGATCAACTCCACGAATTCCGACGACGACAACGTCAAGAACCTCAGCTTCGGCAGGAAGGAGGCAACGGTCGTCTTGAGGTCCGTGGCGCCATCCTTGCAGAATGATCGCGCCCACCTTAGTGCCGCACGAATGACTAAATTCTCTCGAACGTCTGTCACCTGCGGTCGGGGAGTCGCAGTTTGTTAGACGTACACAATGTCGTGCGCAAATACACTGTTGTAATTTATGTTGCGCAATGTGTTGCCTAAGGCAGTGCAAATACAGGGGGCTGGTAGCCTGTCCCTCAAAGTTAGCCTTAAACTTAAGCCGAAAGTAAAACAGGCCAGTTTTATCTGAAATAAGAAAATGTACCTGCAATCATATAGCGATGTTACTACAGACAATTTGCGTAAGAATTCAGTGACTCAAAAATATGCAACTGTGCTGCTACGAGTTGCACAATTTATCGCCTTTTAATGCAACACATTTCATTTAAACAGGCACAGTTAGTGGTTGCCCTACAAGATATCGGCTTCGCTTAACGTACATTTGAGTGGAGAAATCAGTTCAGCAGTGGCCCAAAGCTTTTTCATTAGTCATTGTCATACGAGACACACCTGTCGCTGTCATTCAAGTCATACAGGTCATCTGCTACTATCCGACGGACAATGACATGAAAGTAACGTTTGCCTAAACTTGGTAAATACTTCTTTGGTAAATAATTTCGGGAGCTCATGGTAGCGTTAAAAAAAACTAAATTCTGGGGTTTAACTTTCAGAAACCACGATTTGCTTATGAAACACGCCGCAGTAGCACGCCGTAAACAGATCGGTTGTTGGACGCATGGGCTTCAAAACGAGCGCTGAATTTGGCGATGGAAAATCGGAGCACGTGCTGCTGTAAACTGTACCCACCGCTCGCCAGGCTGTGTTACGGCGCTGCAGTTGGCGTGCGAAATTTCAGCGCTGGTATCCCATGAACGAGGAGCGCGTTTCATAACACGTTTCAAACAACGCTGCGAGTTACCGGCCGGAGACGTGCTCATTAAAGGGACACTTAAGTGAAAAATGATTTCTTCGGCAACAGTGAATTACCGTTCTACAACACCAAAAGCACCACTGCTACAACTATACGACGTTTGGTAAGCCAGAAAAAGCGCAAGAACGAAATACGGGTGGCGACGCCTATTCAAGTTCCCGCACCTGGGGGCTGTGGCGTCTTGGATTTTGATGGCATCTTCTAGGGCCTACTAATTGTATATAGCGGTACAGATTGACTACATTGTGGTCTAAAGAAACTAAATATTCAACATGGCAAGTTTCGCGAACCTTTATTCATCCAACGCGGCCCAAACGCGAAAACATACTTTGGAATCCCTGACGTCACGTTGACGTACCGGCGCTGGGGTTTCAGCGCGAAATTCAAGTACTGATACTTGGGCCTTCATTTTCTCGTCTAATAATCAAACAATATTTTTTAATGACTGCCTGCAGGGTTCTCAAACAATGCTGCATTAGTCTAAACTGATTTATTGTTTCGCTTTAGTGTCCCTTTAAACTAGTGCCATACTTCTCACTTTTCCACCCTTCGCTTGCTAACCGCCGTTCTCCCTACGCCGAGCCTCCAGCTGCGCGCCTCCTTATTCCCATTGGGCTAGCACCGTCACGTGACACTTCCCGCTTACGATTTCTCTTGGCGTCCTCGACAAATCGCACTGGTGCGCCCCTGGGCACCCTCGTGCGCCGTTTCATCCAATCGTCATCGCAACAGGGCGGCCCCGTGCACACCGGCGCGATGTGCCGAATTCGCCATTTGTTAATTTTTTCGCTCGCAAGAATGCTCCGAGGGGAATGCAGCCCATGCTACAGTAAAGTTTCATGCAAAGCAACGTTGGCATGAAACTCTCGTCATGCGATTAGCCGTTACCTTGTCCAGAACAAGAAGCACCGTCTCGGGACGGCTATTGAGGAATGCGGTGGAATGCAGCACGGTCCCGACTTTCCTAACGAGCATCGCTTCTGTCACTTCGTCAAGCGATCCATAGCCGCTCACGAAAGCACAGTCGAGCAAGAGACAAGCTTCTTTGGCGTCGACGTGCTCGCGAATGTAGGCCAGGCACACAGTTGCCAGCTCTTCGAAGAGATATTTGCCCGCCGCTGCCTTTGTGTGCAAGGCTTCAAAACAATTTTCGATCCTGGCCTGTCCCGCGTACACGTACCTGCATAACAAAGGCGAGGTGGCAAAATATTTGTCAGAGACGCACCTATCACCAAATATACAAGGGCAGATACGTGGGTAAGTCCCGGAGAGAGGGAGAAACGAGCTTTAATGAGTATGCTGGAGATGTCAGTTTGACAAGCAAATAAAAAAAAAGCCGCGTCGTATATATGCATCTAAAATTTAAAACACAACACAGGCTAATAATATAACACCTGCAAAGAGATAGCAGGCGACATACAGTGGAGATAAAATAATCATGAGAACGATTGCCCAACGTGCGGCACCCTATTTCCTATGCAGCGCAATGACTAGGAGGAGACTAATGCGTAAGCAGTACTGTCGCCGCATTCAGAGCTGATTGTACTTCGGAGAATAAAATTTATCTGAAATAGCATAATAAGTACGAAAATTAAGTATATCTCGCCGATATGTAAGAACAGATGTAACCGCAGCGTATCGCATATGCTACGTCGAGTTTGACATATCAAAATTCTGATTCACGCACGAGAACCTTAACGCATAGCCTACAGCACGGTTTCTAGTACGATGGAGTGAGCTTTAGACACTGGATGGTTCAGAAACAGTGTTGCCATTTTAGCGATTTTGTCGCCAGATTTAACGAATCTTTAGTCTGTTTAACGACACATTGGTCTCTCTAGAGACCAGCGTTATCGTTAGCAATGTATCATAACCACTGTCGACATTATAGCGACCTAAAAGATAAAAAAAATGTGCTTTAAGAATGACTTTCTACGGCATGCTTTATGATTCGAAATCTAGGAAAACTCAGTGACCATGATGAAGGAGGGTCTCCGCTCACCAAGGGTACACGCTGTGGGTAATTGCGCCGAGACAAACATGCTTCAAACTGTGCTCACAAAATGCACCTTTCTCTCTCTCTCTCTTTAGGAAGTTCTCAGAAAGAGTCTCCATACTGCTGTTTAAGTTCGATTGGCGAACGTTTGCGAGCATAGCAATAAATTAGTTTTCGAGACTTGCCATAAATTAAATATTCATTGTGAGGTTTCTAACTGAACAGGACATATGAACTATAGAAAGGCTTGCTACAGTTGGGTTCGTCCACGCACATCAACGCACCGCCTCCCTTCCTCACGGCCTTAGGACAAATATTGCACGGAGCATTCCCATCTATCAAAGGGAGGCAATTTAGCATTTTACCTGTATAAAGGTCAGGTTACTTTCAACACAATGTTAACAACAGCCGGGTCATTTATTCTTTCACGAGCGCTTAAAGCTAGAAAAGTTGCAGGCACAAAGTGGACCAAGCGTCTTTGTGATTGGAAAATCAGGCTACCTGTGATTTTTCCGAAGCGTGCTAAATTTTTCATCTTGAAATCTGAACGTAAACGCAGTACTTGCGCTGCCATCATGCATTGTTTTTAAATGCATTTTTAATGTGTCTTTCATACACGGCTAATAAATTAAGTTTATTCCTCACTTGCATGGACACTGGACGAACGGGAAACGTTTTCCGAGATGTTATCCTATAATGTAGTGTTCTAAGAAAACATACATTACATCAAAATCACTACTGTTTTATTGATAACTTTAGCGACATTGGAGCGAAATTTTGCGAAAATTGAGCGACTTCATTGCTTCAGTTTAGCGACACGTTCGAAAAAAGTGGGCGACGCTGTTTAGCAAACCGATCAACAACAAATAAATGTGCTAATATGCTTTTAACTAAAATAAGATTTGGCTTTTCTGTACAAGTGCACTCTCCGCTGCCAGATATATAGATATAGAGGTTTTATCATTTTATTTAGGGCGAAACGCTGTTATGGCATTGCAGGATTTGGTCAAACTTTCTTTGATGTGCGCGAAAATATTTACATTGTTTATACATATTGCAGGGCCTCTTCGTGCCCGAGCAGGAGTGCATAAAAAACAAAACAAAAACAACAACACAGAGCATCTCATGGAACAAACACTGGGTTACATTTAAATGATATCAAACAAAGTAGACAAACACAGTGCATTTGTAAGATGGTATTAAATATAAAACAGCATCTTGAAGCACCAAATGCCTATAAAATATGGTCAACCAAGTCATACATAGTGGCTTAAGCAGGTAGATAACTTAAGCGACTGAGTCGGCGTAAGAGGATAGATAGATAGACATATATATATATATATATATATATATATATATATATATATATATATATATATATATATATATATATATATATATATATATATAGATAGATAGATAGATAGAAAGGCTCAAAATGGCGCTGAAGTAGGCAGAGATTACTATTCACTTTAGAAGTTTTTGAGGACTGACATTGACCTTGATAGACCGCTAATTTTACCCGTATATAAGCGCGGTGCATGATGGGCAGAATAAACAGAACGCCTACCGGAATGGTGTCCACCAGACGATATGATGTCCAATCATAGATTTTCTTAACGAAATGCCTTGTTTAGTTGGCCGAGGAAACAGGGGAAACGTGGCACAAACCTCGTATAACGCATGAAAATGCCAAAAAAACGGTTCCGTTATTTGCACTTATTCACTCCTGATTAGACCAAAAATCGCAAACGTTTCGCTACGCATTACACGTAACATACTCCTCTACCCTCATTTCCACAAAATATAAACTGGTCACGCAATGCTTTCGAGCAGTGGCTGAAGAAATTTTTAACAAATGCCGTGTTTCACTTGCATGTATTTAGCTTCACATTTGTCCCAGCATACCCTATACTTCAGTTGAATTTCATACAATTGGCTATAAGTGGCATTTGTATAACTACGCAATCCCAACAGACGAAACTTTGGGACACTCGCATGAAACACCCGGAAGTGCCCAGAACACTCTCATGCGTAATTTATTACAACAGCCTCAATTAAACCACACACTTTGAGCTCTGCCTGCACATCACCCATAACCTTCCCCTTCTTTTCACGAAATATTATTACGATATCATCGAGCGATGCTCAAGAGACGAGCCGCCGCGAGAACGACGAAGAAGTTGGTCGGTGCCCTTGGCACGAGTGAGTGTCAGCCTGGCTGCCTGGCTCCAGTGTAAATAGCGTGTAAATAGCATCTTTCGTCTGTGTCTTTCCACACGTAACAATATAAACGATGTTTCTTGTTTTGTTGACCTGTTACATCATGAAAACAAATGTCAGACGTCATATAACGCGTGAAAATAGGGAACAAAACGACAGTTGAGTATTTTTTTTGCAAATCTCATTATTAAGCTGATGACTTGAAAGTTTTCCCAGACATTACATTTACTATTCGCACCAGCTCCACCAGATGTGAATACGGTGTCATGTAGACTTCCTTTAAGCGCGTACATGGGAAACAATGCGAAAAACAGCCGTATTACACATGGAACACTCGAATGAGTAATTTTATATAAAGGCTGTAATGAACCTACACAAATTGAACATGCATCGCAAGTCACGCACAGCATGCATGCTACCTAGTTCCACGAAATATGAACAACGTGTCCTGCATGGTTCACCGTGGACACCGGAAAAAACGTATTACAGGCTTCGTATAACGCGTGGACACCGGAAGAAACCTACTACAGGCCTCGTATAACGCATGGAACTTTGGGGAATGCCAGTATTAGTTCCAAAGCGCGAAATAACCCTACACGTTTCAATGCTTCGGTGCACGTCACCAATGGACTCGCCGCCATTTTGTGCAAATGTGAAACGCCTGCAGTCTTTGGTGCTTACAGGGCTGTGAAGAAACTGCATAACGCCTGTTAACAAGCCGAGAACAAAAGTTCAGCGATTTTCATTTATCTCCTAAATAACGCACACACTTTAAAACTTACCCGCACATAACCTTTAACATTTTCCTCACTTCCTGAATAAATCTCTTGAGTGATGAAATTTTTAATAGAATACCGTCCAAACAGACATGACGTTTTTGAATGCTTCTAGCCGCACTGACAGCTTCGGTGCAAAAGGACTTAATGCACTATTTTCCAACAATCACAACTGAGATAGCCGGTACGTTGAAGCGCTTGGTAAAGGCCTCGCCTATTCCTTGCGAACAATGCACGCAGATCTTAGCTGAGTCGGGTCCACGCGACATTCGAAAATACCTATAGTAGGGTCATGCCTATGACGACGGCGATTCAACACGGTTGCAAAATATACTCACTTCAGAAGGCCGTAGAATCCATCAGGGTGGAGGTCCGTGATGACCACGGTGTCCTTTTCGGCAAGCTGACCGTAGAACATGGCTTCGAAAACGTCGCTACTCAAGGCCAGCAATTGCTTGTGAGCCTTGAAGGTCTTCGAGATGTACAATTTTTCCGGCTTCACGACGAACTCCACGTCGGCGTGCTCGCCGCTTTCCAGGAATTTCTCCAAGTTCAACTGCAAAGTGACATCGGCTCTCTCTGGAGCGTCTCCACAAAACTCGTCGGAATTGGCCGCCACGCAAGTTTATTTGCACTGTGAAGTTTCTCTCTGCATAAACAAGAAACTCCGCGAGGCGTGTAAGCTATGCGTGTTGTGGTTTACTGAAAACCGGGGCACCGCAGACGTGCAAGGCTAGCGACAGCGCTGGTAGCGACATCTGGTGTCAGTTTCAAGGTGGGGACACCACATAAACGCATGCAGCCGTGTGTTGTGCAAACACTGCGGTCTCAGGGACTTGGAACGCCACAATGCTTTCTTTTCCTTTGCGACAGAGACTAGCGTTACGCGCATAGGAGGTCTGTAAATGAAGAAAGCAAACACTCACAGGCATTGTCGTCCCCGTCGCTGCGGCTGTCACTCGGTATAACGGAGAGGATGGGTCCAGTCGATCTGCGATAACCAATCGCCACCGTAAAACGGGAGCCCTACCTTAATATTCAGCCGGTCACAATTCACACAGTTTTGATATGGCGTTCCACCCTTTCACAAGGGAACGGATGGAGGACAGCTACAAAACCCGTTACATGCGTAACCTGGAGACGACCTTATCTGCGGTACAGCGATTCCGGATTGCCAGCGAACGACGCATAGAACTGAGCCTGACATTAAGATCCTCGTCTGTAGGCATTTTGTACTGACGATGAACTAGAACTGAAGCAGTGCCTGTGAAGACCTATAAGATTAAGGAACTAGGAGAGACTACCCTTTCTAGACCGAACGATATGCGTTTCCTCTGTTGAAAGTCCTTAGACAAGCATCATCAAAGCGCAATACATAGAGGGTGCATTACGATGTGAAAAACTGGTCACTCAATGACACTCCCCTTAATAAGTGCTTTAGGTTTATTATTAATCGACGGATAAATACTTCTGAACAAAGACAAAGAAGTCTGCCCAAGTGATGCCACAGCCACTGACATTTCAGAAGGCCTACTGATTTTTGTCTGTTCTTTTGTAATTCAGTGATAAAGCTTCAGAATCTGTCATTCCTTTTTCTACCACTTCGCCTACCTTTTACCAAATTTACAACTTTTTTCAACAGATGACTGCCAAAGAGCGATCAACTTGTTCTGCAAACAAGCAAGATGTGCCTTAATATTCACGTTTGAGATTAACGATAGTAAAAAAAATTCAGGTACTTGGTGCCATCTGCGTTCCTTCTAAAACAATTCTGAAGATTCGAACGTAGTGTACTATAACAGTGAAGCTGTTAGAGGTTTACTGCGGGCCGTGTGTGTTTTCAAAACATTTAGCCTGCAAAAGTACTTTGGAGGTCAGTGCATGTATTACTGCTTCTCGTATAGTACAGCGTATAACTAACAAGTACCAATACATCCGCGCCGGCAAAACGTTCGCGTGCCAAGGGTGTATAAGATCGGCTGTCCGCTATTTTTTATGCGAACACCTCCTGGCACGCTTCGGCCTCCACGGCGCCAACCCACGGGCCGCCCTGCTTCCAGTTTGATCCCCCCGCTACCACTTGGGTGCCCTGGAGATCATGCGCCGCATGCTTTAATATAACCTCAGGTGCTCCCCTGAGGCCTCCGTTTACCGGTTACATGCTTGTAAAACATCCAATCTATCATCGCGGCGAAAAGAGCGGCCCGCGCCTTATACAACACCGGTCAGAAGTTTGCCGTTTTTCCGACCTACACAGCGATTCGGTAAAAAGGGTGTCCCATGTCTTAACAGAGCAGAAATTCAGATTTGTCATGGCATCCGTGTCCCGTCAACTTTTGTGGCCGGCTATACCTCGCGTTACGTGTTACACACGCAGACACACATTGTGCCCAGTGTGTCGTCTGTCGTGTGCTAGCCTTCGCAGCGCAACCATACACAATGCAGTCATGTCATATACCAACTGGACCCGCCATAGCATTTTTGAAAGAAGGTACGCTATAACGAACTGAGTTCATCCCGTCTTCTTCTACCTCGGAGTCTCGTCCCTCGGGTAGTTTGGGTTCACGAAATAATGTCTTACCAACCAGCCTCCCAACACACTCTCCTAGAAATGCTGCGCCGAGACAGAGATGTAGCTAAAATAAGCAGGGCGGCAGAAGTGATGAGGAGGCCACAAACTTAGTACTTGCGCCCACCTCGTACGGGGAGTCACGGTGCCAACCACAAGGTCGCACCCGGGCCCAGCCAAAGCGATGCACGAAAGTCCCCGTGAGAAAACGATACTTCGCGCTGCACAGCTAACGGAGCTCTCCGGAACCCAGATCAAACAAAGGTCGAGAACGCATACAAAAAATAAACAGCTGTGGGGTAAATAGGCCGATGAGCATGACTGATGAGAATGGCAGAAACTTATACTTACGTGCCCCTTGTACGCGCACTCACGGTGCCAGCGATACGGCGACGCCGAGACGATGCACGAATGCCCACGTGCGAAAACGACACCATGCGCTGCGAAGCCGACCGAGCTCACCGATGCACGGCTCTCTGCTAGCCGCGCACGCAAGCACGCACACACACCAACAGGCGGGCGCACGTACCAATAGACCGTTTTATGGGCGAGGAGGAACGTAGCCTCAAACCAGCGCTCTGCGCCGCTCTCCTCCTCGCGCTGGTATGTGCGATTCCGTTTACTCCCAGCGGTAGCTTGGAAAGGTAGCGGTTTAGTTGCCACCATTGCCATTGCCATTGTTTAATTGTCAGTTAGAATCGCACTGCAGTGTTCCAATTAAACGCGTTGTGCCTGGGATTTCAGTGATGTCCGATGTCTCAAGGTCGACGGCCTACCACTCTGCTGTATTCAGCTGCAAAAATAACTTTCGGAAGCAAGGCTGAAGTGCATCGTCAGCCGCGGCGACTTCGAGGATACCGCCGCTGCGATAGAGAAGCGTCCGCTTTGTATTGCCAGCATAAACGGAAAGGACTTGATGCCATCGCGTGTATGTTTGGACGGTTTTGTTCCCAGTGAGCGATCGGCGACGAACTCGGAACTGGGCACCCGTCATCAAACTGGGATGTGAAAGAAAGGCGCGTATTCGAGTCGGTCAACTATTGCGAATGGATGAACTATTTATTCGTGCACGCACATTAAACTTATTCGGTTCAAACGTGTTCTAAGATTATCATGCGTGGCGACCAATGTTCTGGCGGAAGTTGACCGAGGACGTATTATGAAAACAGCACATGCCGACTAAGAAATGAAGGTGCGTTCTTTTCCATTCCGTAACCAAAGCCATGGCCACCGTGTGCCGGCAGACCCTGTAGTTCACATGGGCCCTCCCGTTATTTCGAATCTCGCCGGCAAGCTGTCGACGCCGCTCATTGCGCGCTGTATTATTCCAGAAAATAAAGTTGCTGTTGCAAAGAGTAGTTGTTCATTTTTCAGCTCTCTCGACTAGGTATTCCCTTTCACGCGCAGGCACCATTGTAGACCTAAGAGTGCGCATAATCTTTCAACGCGTCGCGTGCGTCTGGTTGACCGTGGCATATTCGCAGCTACTATGATCAACTCATTTTATCCATGCTAACAGCCCTTTCAATCGAGTTATTTTACAGATCTTTGTCAAGCTTCACGTCCGGGCGCCAGATACACAACGTTTAGAAAATGCTAACGCGAAAATTTTAGGACCACGAAAGCTAGCAAAACGTGCTTCCTCGGAGCTTCGCAGTTATCTGGATTGGTATGTACGCTGGGGCGGCCCATCGCATGACACATGGCGACACCTCTGATTGTTGTCGCTTGAGTGATACCCTAATAGAGTTCAAGGCTGGACATACAATAATAACACGTTACATGTATACGTTACGTATGGACTTGACTCGCCTCCTATTTCGATCGTGGGGGCAGCTGCCAGAGCGCCCCTAGGCCCGTCGCCGTCCGACATTCCGGATACGTTGAAGCTAAAACCTTAGTGAAGACACGCTAAGAAGTTGCCCAATCCAAACAACTTATTGTCACCTTTCGGGAAATCGCAAAAACTCCCCACTCGTCGTCAACAGCACGTTCGCCGTGCACCCTCCAGCGCGATACCACATTCCAGCATGGCGCCGGACGATAGACGGCGCTGTACTCCGCATCACGTGTAAAGGCGCCATTTCGTTTTCGATGCGATTGGTTTCGTTTCGACTGGTTAAATACAAGAGGGATTGGACACGAAACCCCGAAAACACGTAGCTGTTATCGCAGATATACTTCAACAATTCAGAAAACAAGAATCGCAAGAACATTGACTTGATGAACAAAATCGCACTATGTCACAGCTACGGCCACGCTTGTCATCTGCCTCCCACTGTTGCGCTCACCTATCACCATTTTTCAGCATGCTTCCAGTGAACGACTACAACTTCACTGCGGATAAAGTAATTCTGATTAATAAATGCTCCACGGCGTTTTCACCGTCAGCACTTCACGATTAGGCACTCTGACCGGTAAGCTTTCCATTGCACTGAAAAAAAAAATGCGTACCATCAAAATTGGTTGTCAGTCCCTTTAAGCAATGTGACGTGACGAGTATTAAACGCGAAGCTTTTCTGTGGGAACATCGCCGGGGTTCGTGACCATGGCTGTGGCCCTAAAGGCCAACCAATCAGAGCGCAGCGCACGGGCCGTTGGGTTCCTTGCACCACCAGCAGATGGCGCTCGCCTCGGCGCATCCGCAGCTGCGTAGTAATGAGGAAGCAAACGCCTGTAGCGGATGGAATGGATTCGAATTGCGTTGTACGCAGGTGTGCGCGTGCTGCCTCTGAAACCATGATGCATTCAAGGGGTCCGTCGTACTCGCTCGTTGTTAGCAGCTCCGCTTAACAGAAGGCTCGGTATAATTTGCGTGCGCCGGGCTTGTGTTCGTGTCTGTGTATTCGTGCGCGCGTGCGTGTACTCCTGTTTAGACTCTTTATGCATTCACACAAAGCTTCGTTGTTTATAGATACCAGCTCGTTGGATTTGCAGCATTTTTTAAAGAAACTCCGAAGGGCTACTATAGAGAAGCGGTAAATGCGTTTGACGTCGTATCCGCCCAGAACAATCATCACTGGTTCGATGACGTGGGCATGACGTCATGCACATTGATGCGTGAGGGCTGTTGATAACAAGTGTTAAAATGTGGCGACGAGGCGTCGCTTATTGCTTTACTTTGTGATACAATGCAATACCGGCTTCACAAAGGCACACACGAGCTGCTTTAGGATGAGGGTTCACGAGACTTCCTGAGGGGGATCAACCTCAAGGACGTGGCGCTCGTCTCATGAGGCCGATGACGAGGCATTACAGGAAGCCTTATAGTCGCCTTAAGCGGCGTTTGGTTTTTTCCAACTTATAATTACGCTCGTAGCAATTATAAATAACGCTCCTTCCAAAAAAAACATACATTATTCAATGTTTTTCACGCAAAAGACATGCAACTCGTTAAAAATAAAAGTGCGCGCTCGCTAAACATAGCAGTGCCAACAGCGACGCTAGCCACTCTGGACTCACCTGCGTGTTTCTTTGCGGCTTGATTGGCGAGTGGGCGCTGCGTCTTATGAGCCGAACTGGTGCAAGCTACAACTCAACACACAACACCTCGTGCACGGTGACCTGGGGAGCTTTCTTTTAATTTTGCGTTCGGTGCCGGTGCCGGTGCCGGTCACGAGTGACCACACCGACCACTGCAAGAGTAGCGCGACAAAAGGCTACGCTTTCACGAACCCGACGCGAGCGCGTTTACAGCGACTCGCTTTTGACGAGTCCGGACCACGACGGCACACAGCGACGAGTCGAGACTCAAACGCGTTCGACCTGGGCTTCCGTTTCCCGCTGCCATATGCACGGGTCTTATCACTACGATGAGGTTGCACTGCTGCACACTGCCTTGTCTTGGCGCTGTCCTCATGTCATTCCCGCTGCCGGCGCCTAAATGGCGACGTCGCAGTGGTCCCTCGCAAGTCTCGGCGCTGATGCTCCCGACGCGCTCGGGTTTACATGAATGAATGAATGAATGAATGAATGAATGAATGAATGAATGAATTTATTTCCATAAATATACAAGTTTATGGAGAACATAAGGAAATAAGTTGCAAAAGAGCAACTTGACTAGTCCTCAAACCTTCTCGTGACAGCAGCAGCAGAAAACAAACATGCATGCTGCATGCATGTTTGCAAACGGTTTAAGGCTGGGTCAACCTACCCCATGCAGTCGGGCTGACAGAGCCCGGCGCGACGCTTGTTCAGCCCAACCGGCTAGCGCTTACATGAAGACAGGCGTATTCCAGCCCGACAAGCCGATTCGACGTGCTTCGGTCGGGTTCATGTAAACACCTTCAACAACGAGGTAAACATGGCGCCCGCGTCCCAGCATCTCTCGCTTTCGTTCTACATGAAAGCTGCAGTCATGACGGGAGTAAACTCTCAGCCCCTTATTGCAAGAAACTAACATATTTTGTAAAATTACAGAAAAATAATTAACACGTAATCTTGCTGGAATAAAAAAAAAAACAAGCTAAACGAAAATAAAGGTATATGTTACGAAAAATCGCCTATTTTTCTGTATATTTCACAACACTTTTTCAAAAGTGCGCAGAAGACATTTCGCGAAACAGCAGCTGTAAAATTATGCTACGACCTACCGCGCTATATGTACAGCATTTCATGTATTAGACAGAGGTGCTCTGTCAAGCAAATCGCTTAACTAAGGCTCTAGGATGCCGGAAAGTTCACCACGGGTGATCGCATTTTTTTTATTGATATGATATAAGGAGATGTTGGCGCACAATTTAAGGCGCCGGCTACTCCTCATCTCTTGAGTGGTTCCATCATACATCGTACAGGGTTCAAGGTTACATATCAAATAGTCTTTTCACACAAGCACCAGGACTTATCACGCAACGTTTCCACGGGAAGACTATGTATGACGTAAGGAATACATGGTACACACAATATACAATGTAAATGTCTCCACACTTATTTAGATGAAAGTCTGAAAAGTACAAAAGATATTGTCGCCTAATAACACATTGTCTAGTCAGCGGGTGGTACATACATCGTGTAAATGCATTATCACATAGTCTCAACAGAACAATCAACATAACATAATTCACAAACAGATGGTTATACACAGTGACAATGAAATGAAGGGAACAATGAAAGCGCTAATAACGTCCAGCAATGCCGCTGTCTTCAAGAAAAGTCTTTAGTGCTTTTAAAGCACTCTTCTGCAAGGCCGTTGTTGGCCAAGGGCCCAAAAGTTTCCTTAAACTGAAAGGTCTGCGATCTAATTTAATTAGCGCTGATTTAAGTCGGCTTCTTGGTGTGTCGTGATGTGGGCAATCTAGAAGGAGGTGATATATATCTTTGTCTATAAATCCACAATCACATTCGGGGTTTCCGCACGACCAATTCTGTGTAAGAAATGCTTTGTGTAAGCAGTGCCTAGCCTTAATCGATGAATAAGGGTTTCCATAGTTCTATCTGATGACAATGAAAATTTGAATTCAATAAATGGATCAATATGGTATAAGTCCGAGCTCTTAGAATTCTGGTCAAACCAAGTGTTTCTAGACAATTTGAGAGACGTTGTCCTTATAATGCAGCGTAACTCATCCTTTGATATTGGGAGCGGAGCCGTATCATCTTTTAGGTGCGCTTGTCGTGCTGCTGCATCGGCTGCTGTGTTGCCAGGAATGTCGTAATGCCCTGGTAGCCACTGGAATGATATTGCATGTTTCGCTTCGCTTGCCTTTGTGAGGTTTTTAAGTGTTTCATATATTATACTGTCACTAAATGTTTTTCCCTTTGTGTTGCAGAGTGATGTTAGAGCCGCCTGTGAATCGCTGAAAATTACCCATTTTTGCGCATCTCTTACTGACAATATAAATTTTATCGCACATAGGATTGCGAACAGTTCAGCCGTTGTGGACGAAGTCGCACGAGATAACTTAAATGATTCTTGTTTGTTGAGGTGTGGTATAATAAATGAAGTTGAAGAGGCTGCCGTACTGGAGCCGTCTGTATAGACGTGTGTGTATCCTGAATACCGCATATATATCTGGTGCAGCGCTAGTTGTTGAGCAGCTCGAATGAACATTTCTCTTTTGCTGAATATCCCATCTACTGACAATTCGATTTTAGGAACTGTAAGCAGCCAAGGAGGATATTCGATGTCTGAGTTCCAAAATTCATTTCTTGGCAATATGTGAAGATTTTTTTGAATTTCTATATGAACATAACTTCTATCTCGTTTCATTATGTCTAGAGCCAATGGGTGGTTTTTATGCTGGGTTTGAAGACGGAAATAATGCCGGCATGTTTCTGTTGTTCGCATAACTGGAAATGGTGATTGGCGAGCCTCAGCTATTACAAGAGAACTAGAAGTCGCTCGTGGAACTCCTAGACATAGGCGTAGTCCTCTAGCTAAAAGTCTTTGAAGTCGCTCTTCTGACGTGTGGGAAAGTCCGTGTAAGATGGGCGCGGAATACGCAACTTTTTGTCGTATTAATGCATTGTAAACAGTCATCATGGACGATACTGATCCGCCCCATGATGCGCCTGCAAGTCTGCGAAGTACAGTCACTACGGCATTGACCTCGTTTTCGAGTTTCTTTATATGGGGTGCCCAGGATAGCTGCCTATCAAGTATTATGCCTAGAAATCGATGCTGTTTGAAAATCATTAGAGGGTGTCCTTCCAGATTAAGAGTGAACTTTTTTAACTGCCTTCGAGTGAAGGGTAATACAGCTGTCTTTGCGTGTGATAGTACCATTCCTCTCTCTCTCAAAAATTTGTTGATTATATTTATGCCGTCTTGCAATGCCATTTGAAGTAGTTGAGTGTTAGACCCAGATGTCCAAATACACACATCATCTGCATACAGTGAAAATTTTAACTGTGATGGCAGCCTTCTTGTTAAATCAGCCATGACGCAGTTAAAAAGGAAGGGGCTGAGTACGCTTCCCTGTGGTACTCCCTGTTTGACAACATGTTCAGCACTCTTCCCTTCACCCGTCTGAACAAATATTTTGCGACTTGATAGAAATTCAGAAATCCATCGCAAGGACCTGCCAGACAGACCAAGTTCCAACATGCTTAACAAAACATGAACGTGACTAACAGTGTCAAATGCCCTCTTGATGTCTAGGAATACTGCTATAGTCATGTTCCCACGTGCACGCTCGTGCTCCACACAGGTTACTATATCTAATATTGCATCCATTCTGCATCTATGTTTTCTAAAACCTACTAAGTAGTTGGACAGCACATTCGTTTCATTACACCACAATTGAAGTCGCGCGTCAATCATTTTCTCCATTTATTTATTCGTCGTCGCATACATACCCGTGTGCTACACAGAAGCAGATGAAACGAGTGATGTGGACTACAGCTAAGTTTCACACGAGCTTTCACTGTGTGACGCCTACAAACTGCAGCAGGTCTTATTAGCTGAAATCATGTTGAGCGTTCTGCGCTGGTTCTGCTTTGCTTCAACCGCCAGTTCAACGTCCGTACGCGTATACCTGTGCTCATTTGATTTGTACCTGTGCTCATGTGAAATTGGAGTACCTTTCGCACTTTCCTGTATACTGTCCTTCTTAAACTTTCTTGAACATGCGCGATCGTCACGCTAAGAAGTTCGAAACTGAGCTTCCGGTGTCCGACCGACCTTTCCGTTACGCCAACGGCCATCGTGTTCAGGCTACTTTATCCTGCGCTTCACCTTCCCCTCAATGCGAGGAAAAACTGGGTTTCCAGTCTAGTGCCGCTAGAGTTCAAATTCACAACAGTGCAACAACGTGCAACTGAGTACACTAACAATGCGCTGCTGAGCACACTGTAAACCGAATCACAGCCTTCATGGTGTTTTCGTCTACAGCTAACACTATTACACCCTTATCTGCACACAGGCGTCAGTGACGAAACGATATGCACACTTAAGGATCCCTAAGGCTGTAAATTGGTATACAGTACAGCCTTGGCGACTGGCGAATTTTTTATTTCGAGAAGCTTGCTCCGCAGTTGGGTCCGACTGATGGCCTCTGTTCACGTATTTCTGATTCCACAACAGGCAACACTGTAGCTGAAGAAAACAACGCTGAGCGCGTCACAGATTTGTCATCGAGATGATGGTAGTGCCTGTTGGGAGAGCCCACTTCAGTTGCAGAAATTTAAATCACAACCGCAGGGATCGCCTGAAAAGTTTCTTGTTTATTCAACTATTTGCTATCGCAACAGAACAGTCCCTCAGGAGATGCCAGCAAATATTTAGTGCAGAGTAAGAATGCATAGAAAAAAAAAGCAAAGATCAGGCGCTGCCAAAGCAGCCCACACTAAGTGCGACAAGTTAAAATAGGCGACAGGTCTCGCATGACGTCATTTATTGAAGGCTTAAGCTGTGGAAATACAAGTACATGTAATCACACTAGCGGTGTCCCGCCTTGATATCGCTTGAGTTACAGTTGTAATATAAAGGAATAACTGCACTTACAGCATAGTGACAGATGCGACATACACAGTATAGTCATACATTCCAACCAAAACTTGAGTCCCACAATGCGAAAAGGTTGATCTTTTACAATACACGATCACAGTTCAGAGCACATGGCTAGATCGTATTCACAAGAACGTGTGGTTGTGTCGCGTAAGAGGATGGCTTATGATATCCCAGCTGCCTCTATGTCTCTGAATATTAACACCTAATATTCATTAAGCTTTAAATAGGGTCGGTAAGCTAATTTTAGCGAGTTGTTTCTTACTACCGAAACAGAATGCTTCTGTTTCATGGAAATTGATGAAGCGGCTCTAAAGAACAGACGTGGTGTCGACGCCGTTTAGCGTTTACGTACAGCGAGCGTCACACATCAAACAGCAATAAGTTAACAGTAATCCTCGAACATTCTTAGATGGAAACAACCACAAGATGTCAATGGTATACGCACTTGAGCAAGCAGGTTCGATTTGAACATTGTAATAGTGCAACATGCGGGTCTAGACAAGGCGGACGACTGTGAAAGGCGCAGTTTGACATTCTTTGTGTGCTCGGGCCCGTGGCTTCCATTTCTGAAAGGACTGTTTGAGGTTAGCAAAAATGAGGGATCTGAGGCTATTTTTGCTGGCTACGCTACAAAAGAATGGCGGCCATCAGATTTGGCGCGATAACTCCCAATATGAACGTTAATGAACTCTTAAACACTCATTACGTTTTCTAGTTTGTCTTTGGAAGGCATGTTGTTAGTGGTGAACTGAAATCGGACGCCATTCAAACCATAACGTTTCGTCATCGGAACTCTGTAATTGGCACGAGTTTTAATACTCGGATTCTGCAACATGTATGTTTAGTATATTCCCGCCCGCCAGATTGTCTCAGTAAGGGAAACACTTACTCGCAACCACATTGCATTTTGTGACAAATTTAGAGTGCCTACATAACAAAGCTTGTGCGATATGCACAGTTTCTACTGGAAACTAATAGCTACAGTCACGGCACTAATTCCAAATTCTGCGAACACAGCATGCCCCTTGCAGTTGTTACAAAATCTTGTTAATGTTTATGTTCGCTCTTACCATGCAAGTTCACGCATCCACCATTGCCATGAAATATTGTTAGCAAACGTCACCTTAATAACCTACTTACAATAACCTCACACAGTCAACGCAGAAAAACTATAATAGGCACCTTACGTTTTCAACAACAAAAAAATTTTTGACTTGAACTATTCAAGTACAGACAACCCTGCTTGACAGCTAGGATACGGAAGTACATTTGTAATTGTACAGCAGTGCAATATAAAAGGCAGTCGCTATATGAATATTCTGGCACAGAAGCACAGATGAAAGCAAAATACAGCACACATCTCGACGAACTCGACCTTTAAATTGGTTTTTGACAAGAAATGCAACGCTGTGGCGTCTCGCCAAGCGTGCATAGGAACAAATTTCTACGAAAAATGACATGAGAGTAAGGTTTGGCTACACGTCTTTCTCTTGAAATGCTTGCGAGACCCTAAATCTAAACAATCGCTGTCTATATTTGCGTAAAACCTGCTCAGTTCTATAAAAGAGTAAAAAAAACCGAGTGACAGTTGTGAGAAGACTTTTCTCTATAGACCCGCCTGTGTTATACAAGAAATTGCGGGAATATACCGAATAAATTTGCTTTAAATTAAGCATCAAATTTTCAGGGTTTTCTCTAACAAAACAAAACGAACAAACTTCTATATTTGGTACTTCAGTTTTACTTACACATTAATTCAGTGACTCAAAATTATAGAATTTCGCTGGCAACAATTTATATCGGTTGAATGCAACACATTTTAACAATTTATCTCGTTTCAATGCAACAAATTTTATGCACACAAGCACAGTGGTTGCTAGACAAGATATCTTTTGAATTAACGTAAGTTGGAGATGGAAAATCAGTTGGTTTGGAGTGCGCTAAACGCAGTTTCAAAAGCCATACAAGACAGATTTGTCACCGTAATACCAGACGAAACTGTCACTGTCACACATAAGATGGGGGCCTCCACTAGCTTAGGCTATTGGCCCAACAGTTTTCTGATGTACCATTTTCATTGAAATCAACCAAACATAGTACAACGTGGCGAACTCTCCCGACATACCCATTCTGGCAGATCAGCGCACCCTTTGTGGATCAGGTTGCACAAAATGGCGAACGCGTCTTCTTTTTCCATCACACCCTGAGCGTCCTCGGAGGTGATGAACTCCACGAAATCCGATGGTGACAGCGCCAAGAACCGCAGCTTAGGCAGGAAGGCAGCAATGGTCGTTTTGAAGTCCATGGCACCCGCCTTGCAATATGATCGCGCCCATCGTAGCACCGCTTGAATTACGAAAATCTCTTGTGCATTTCTCACCTGCGGCAACAGAGTCACAGTTTAATAGAGTTACACAAAATGTACGCAAATATTTCGTTGTAATTTATGTTGCGCAAGATACTGCCTTAGGATTGCAAGTATAGGTGGCTGCTAGACTGTCCCTCAAGTTAGTTTTAAGCTTCGGCGAAAAGTAGAACAGGCCAGTATAATTTGAATAAAAACGTGCCTGCAATCAGCAATATTGCTACAAAAATCTGCTAAATATTTTCAGTAGCTCATGATTGCGCTCTGTGTACCATAATCAAATCCCAAAGCATATCCCGTCATCGCAGTTTTAGTGGATCACCAGAAAAAACAACGACGCCCCCAGAGAACGACGACCAACCGACAAAACAGGCGCAATCTGAGCTTTGCTGAAGAGGCCGAATTGACGGTCTAGAGAAACAGACGGCTCCTGACGGCGACAGCTCTCCACTTCTCAGCGTCCCGTGGCAGCCGTAAATCGAGGCACAAACATTCGCCAGAAAAGCCGGGCACGAGGTGGACGCATGATTCAGCTCTACCAACGAGCAGGCAAGTTCAATGGCTGAACGCTACCAACCATCTGAATAACGGTGCCTTCTTCCTTGAGTTAACTTAAGGAAGAAGCAGAGGGCGCAGCAGGGCTCAATGCGAGCACCTTAGAGGAACTCGGTTCGCGACAAGTACGCCACTTAGTGAACGGACGAGCGAATGCACAATGAAATGTTATTCGTGATAAGTCACTAACCTGAAAAAAAATTTATTTAAGTCCACAATGCAGTTTGATACTGAGTGAAGCGCTGTTATCGCGTTCCTGCTTCGCGAAAAAACGCTAAAAAACTAATTTTATTTTCTGTTTACGCAGATTCCAGACTCGACGATCGGCGGCAGTATTGCTGTCGACGTTGAGGCACGAGAACCATAACACCACCAGCACCCACCTCTGAGCCTTTGCGCGTGCTTAGGAGATTGCCAAGCACGCACGTTGGAGGCACTGCAGCTAGCAATACTCTTTCGAACCTTCATAGCAGCAATCGTTCGTGCCATCTGTCAGCCTTTGTACCTCATAGCTGATACGCGCCGCGAATTCACACAGTAGGGACGGCGCGAATTATATAGGCGACCGAGAGCTTGCTGGAGGTCAGTATGTTGGCACTCGACCGTAAACGTGTTGCTTACATCCGTTCGCAACAAGATATTGCCACACGCGCTTGACAAATGTTGCGCGCCGAATTGCAGCACACACAACACATTCGGAGTCACGGCATAGCGTTAGCTTCCGTTCAGATATTAAAAAAAAAGTTATCATAAGAGAAAAAGAAAAGGCTGCTGCCACTCAGTTTCTATACCCGTCAGATAGAAATTCTGCGCTGTACACGAAGCTACTCGGAGCTAGAAGGCCAACTCGAACGCTTAAGGGCGCGAACGCATGCACTGCCTTGCTATGCGTGAAAGAGAGGAGAAAGGAGGAGGAGCGAATACCGAGGAGGAGAGTGTCGCTGCTTCACGAAGTTTAACGGGCTTTAGGACCTCCGCCGTTCTCCCTTCCCCGCGATGCCACCAGTGCGCCTCCCCCTTCCTATTGGAGTAGCGCAGTCTGCTGAGTGCGCAAGCCTATGATTTTTTTGTGTGTTTTGCTCAACATAATTCTCGGAGGAATGCAGTCCATACAACTCTAGTTTCATGCTAAGCAACATCTTCGTATGAAATTCTTGTCATGCGATTAGCGGTTACCTTGTCCAGAACTAGATGCACGATCTCCAGCCGGCTATTCAAGAACGCGTCGGAACTCAGCACACCCTCGCCTTTCTTATAGAGCACGGCTTCCGCCACTTTGTCAAGCGATCCATAGCCGCTCTCGAAGGCACGGTTCAGCAGGAGACAAGCTTCTTTGGCGTCGACGTGCTCGCGAAGGTAGGCCCGGCACGCAGTTGCCAGCTCCTCGAAGAGATATTTCTCCGCTGCAGCATTTGTGTGCAGGGCTTCGAAACAATTTTGGATCCTGGCCTGTCCAGCGTACATGTACCTGCAAAAGAAAAGCCGAGTGGCAAACTAGCTGTCACAGCGATCAAGGCAGAAAGCTGGGCTAGTTGGGGTGTCATCATTATTGTAAAGACTAGCGCAAAATATCAGGGACAAAGACAAAGACGACAGGACTAGCCCTCGTCCTGTCGTCTTCTCTGTCTTTCTCCCTGATATTGTGCGCTAGTCTTTAGAATAATAATAGCTGTCACAGATGAGCTTTTCAGGAAACATACAATGGCAATACAATGTAGCTGTGTAACAGGACCGGCGAATTAAGGAGCCTGGTCCTTAATATGCATCGAAAAATTAAGACAACGGACGCTTACAACGCAATCCCAGCAAAGAGATAGCATGAGACAGACATTGAAGATAAACAGATGACGCGAACGAGTGTCGAACATACGGCGCCTTATTTCCTATGTAACGCAATGTCCAGAAAGCGACTAATAGGTAAGCAGCACGGTCGCCGGATTGAGAGCGGATTGTACTTTAGAGAATAAAATTTATCTGAAGCAGTTTAATAACTAAAAAAATAAGTGTTTCCGGCCGAGATATGGAGATTAATATAACCGCAGTATATCAGTTACAGTGTACTGGTATTGATATAGTAAAATTCCGATTCATGCATAACGTAGAGTATGCTTTCTAACAAGCTGGAGTGAGCTTTATATGGTTCAGCAAGCGTTCTAGCGACAAACTTTTCCCTTTAGCGACCAGCGACAATCACTACCAACTTGACAGAACCATTGGCGCCATTTTAGCGACTTCGAAGTTGAAAATAACCAAAAATGCCAGGCGACCCTAGCCTTCGACCTAATAGACAATTTTAGTGCGTCCAGTATTCCGGCAAGCGCGGGCGGTTAGCCGGTTGAGCGGGGACGTAAACGTGAGCGGCCAGATTGGTGGCGCCAGCTGGTGGTGCAAAGCTCAACCACACCAACACAAAGCCGCCAACAAAGCTGATAACACACAACACAACTGCGCCGTCAAAGAACGCACTGCATCGTTTCACAACAATCACAAGTGGCAAAGGCCATGTAAAGGCCACGCTTAGTAAAGGTTACGCTTACACTTTGCGAACAATGCGCGCGTGTCTTTTCGGGATCGAAAGCGTGGGACATTCTAAACAGACATAGTAGGGTAATGCCTTTGAATCGGGGGATCAACACGGCTAAATGTACTCACTTGAGAAGGCCGTAGAATCCATCAGGGTGCAGGTCCGTGATGACCACGGTGTCCTTTTCGGGAAGCTGACCGTAGAACATGGCTTCGAAAACTTCACTACTCAAGGCCAGTAGTTGCTTGTGAGCCTTGAAGGTCTTCGAGGTGTCGTATTTCTCTGGTTTCACGACGAATTCCACGTCAGCGTGATCCCCGCTTTGCAGGAATTTCTCCAAGTTCAACTGCAAAATGACATCGGCTCTCTCAGAAGCATCTCGAAATAACTTATCGGAATTGGTTTCCACGCAAGTTTCTTTCACTGTAAAGCTTCCCTCTGCATAAACAAGACAGTCCACATCGCGTGTAAGATATACGTGTTGTGGTTTATGGAATACCGGGGCAGGACATACATGCACGGCTAGCGAAAACGCTAGTGTCAGCTTCAAAGTGGGGCATCAAATAAACGCGTGCAGTTGTGCGCAGGGATGGACGCAGCGAAGCAAGTTTTTGAGCAGCTGTGGAAGCAGCAAATTTGGCACTTCCGAGCAGGTTTGGAGCACGAATTATCCGTGTTGGAGAAGTGAATGCGCGTTTTGGTGCAGCTTGTTGAATGTCAATATGAGTGAAATACAGGTATCAGAAGAAAAGAGAGAGAGAGAAAGGCAAAGGGAAGACAGGGAGGTTAACCAGAGATTATCTCCGGTTGGCTACCCTGTACTGGGGGAGGGGAAAGGGGATGCAATAGGTGAGAAAGAAAGAATGATTAAAAAAAACACCTAGGCACACACACGCACGTACACACGAATCAGAAGAAAAGGTGCTCCTATTTCACATTGCAGAACACTTAGGTTATGGCTGATCAGTTCTGCAGAAGACGGCAGGCGAGCAAAATACATGAAAAGGAGGAGGAGGAATAAACATTTCTTGATGAGGAGAAAAAATGGCGGGAAGGGAGTGGCGCAGGGTATGTCTCTATTCCAAGACTCCGGTGGCCACCGCAACCCGCCGCCGCCTTCTGGACCTCATCGTAGCATGAAGCTACAGTGGAAACCCACACTGGTTTCTCAGAAACCACCATTACATTACATGCTGGATGTGCCTACTAAACGCGGCCAAGAAAAAAAATGACCGAGCGGCTTACCTGAGCAGCGCTCACTTGATATAGATAGGATAGCTAGCGTTATTGCTGGGCGAGCTTTCTTTTTCTTTTTTAATGGGAAACATTTCTTGGCGCACACTTGCCTCTTTGACAGTATCTATCTAGCCGCCTACGTTTTGGGGCTCTCAGGGTCGTTTCGTTAAGTTGTGGCGAATTCCAGTGGGGACAACAGGAGCGCTCAAAAGCACGCTGAAAGTGCTCTTTCCAGGCTCGGCGTGTTTCAGTGGTCGAACAGGAGTGGAAGCACTGTCATCCAGTGGTGGAACAAGAGCAGTTTCGCTGCTGCGAGAGTAGTCGGGAGCAGTCCGCACTGCTCTCGCCTGAAAAGCTTAGTACGGAGAAAGTCACGTGATTCAAGCCGTCATATCCTCCTCATTTGTATTTACTTCGCTTCAGCCGGTGATCGCAGCGGCAATGCCGGCAACCAAGCGTAGTCGCTGTTTTGGCCCCCGTGACTTTGACGCCGTTGATATGAACGAGCTTCGCAAAGATTCGGTTGCACATACTGGCATTACTCGCATTTCTAGCACTCCTTGCTTCTCGTCGGATGTGCCGAGGACAGCGGCAAAAAAGCGTGTTCGCCTTGCTGATGTGCTTGAGACGTTTCGCTGCTGTCACCGTGTCGGGTGCTCACCGCGAACCGGTGAGCACCCGATGACCACAACACGGCCATACATGTATTGCCGCTCTACCACAGAGAACGCTGGAACGTCGATTGCTTGCGTCACGTGGTACATTTCTCCTCACACGCCCCCCTCCGAGTGTTCCGGCTTTCACTGCGCTGCCACCCGACTCCGCACTGCACCGAGCTCTGCTTCAATTCCCTCAATGGAATTCGCCATTGGTATGCACCATAATTGGCATAGTATGACAAAAGTGTATGACGAACATAGACGATCTGTTGTGACCCGAATATCATGACACTTCTGTTCCCTGAATGCAATCCGGGATTGGTATGCACCATGATTGGCATAGTATGAAAAGAGTGTATGACGAACATAAACGATCTGTTGTGACCCAAATATCATGACACTTCTGTTCCCTCAATGGAATTCGCCATTGGTATGCACCATAATTGGCATAGTATGACAAGAGTGTATGACGAACACAGACGATCTGTTGTGAACCGAATATCATGACACTTCTGTTCCCTGAATGCAATCCGTGATTGGTATGCACCATGATTGGCATAATATGAAAAGAGTGTATGACGAACATAAACGATCTGTTGTGACCCGAATATCATGACACTTCTGTTCCCTCAATGGAATTCGCCATTGGTATGCACCATAATTGGCATAGTATGACAAGAGTGTATGACGAACATAGACGATCTGTTGTGACCCGAATATCATGACACTTCTGTTCCCTGAATGCAATCCGTGATTGGTATGCACCATGTTTGGCATAATATGAAAAGAGTGTATGACGAACATAAACGATCTGTTGTGACCCGAATATCATGACACTTCTGTTCCCTCAATGGAATTCGCCATTGGTATGCACCATAATTGGCATAGTATGACAAGAGTGCATGACGAACATAGACGATCTGTTGTGACCCGAATGTCATGACACTTCTGTTCCCTGAATGCAATCCGTGATTGGTATGCACCATGATTGGCATAGTATGAAAAGAGTGTATGACGAACATAAACGATCTGTTGTGACCCGAATATCATGACACTTCTGTTCCCTCAATGGAATTCGCTATTGGTATGCACCATAATTGGCATAGTATGACAAGAGTGTATGACGAACATAGACGATCTGTTGTGACCCGAATATCATGACACTTCTGTTCCCTGAATGCAATCCGTGATTGGTATGCACCATGATTGGCATAATATGAAAAGAGTGTATGACGAACATAAACGATCTGTTGTGACCCGAATATCATGACACTTCTGTTCCCTCAATGGAATTCGCCATTGGTATGCACCATAATTGGCATAGTATGACAAGAGTGCATGACGAACATAGACGATCTGTTGTGACCCGAATGTCATGACACTTCTGTTCCCTGAATGCAATCCGTGATTGGTATGCACCATGATTGGCATAGTATGAAAAGAGTGTATGACGAACATAAACGATCTGTTGTGACCCGAATATCATGACACTTCTGTTCCCTCAATGGAATTCGCTATTGGTATGCACCATAATTGGCATAGTATGACAAGAGTGTATGACGAACATAGACGATCTGTTGTGACCCGAATATCATGACACTTCTGTTCCCTGAATGCAATCCGTGATTGGTATGCACCATGATTGGCATAGTATGAAAAGAGTGTATGACGAACATAAACGATCTGTTGTGACCCGAATATCATGACACTTCTGTTCCCTCAATGGAATTCGCCATTGGTATGCACCATAATTGGCATAGTATGAGAAGAGTGTATGACGAACATAAACGATCTCTCGTGACCCGAATATCATGACACTACTGTTCTCTCAATGGAATTCGCCATTGGTATGCACCATAATTGGCATAGTATGACGAGAGTGTATGACGAACATAAACGATCTGTCGTGACCCGAATATCATGACACTTCTGTTCCATCAATAGAATTCCGCATTGGTATGCACCATAATTGGCATAGTATGAGAAGAGTGTATGACGAACATAAACGATCTGTCGTGACCCGAATATCATGACACTTCTGTTCCATCAATAGCATTCCGCATTGGTATGCACCATAATTGGCATAGTATGAGAAGAGTGTATGACGAACATAAACGATCTCTCGTGACCCGAATATCATGACACTACTGTTCTCTCAATGGAATTCGCCATTGGTATGCACCATAATTGGCATAGTATGACGAGAGTGTACGACGAACATAAACGATCTGTCGTGACCCGAATATCATGACACTTCTGTTCCATCAATAGAATTCCGCATTGGTATGCACCATAATTGGCATAGTATGACGAGAGTGTATGACGAACATAAATGATCTGTCGTGACCCGAATATCATGACACTTCTGTTCCATCAATAGAATTCCGCATTGGTATGCACCATAATTGGCATAGTATGAGAAGAGTGTATGACGAATATAAACGATCTGTCGTGACCCGAATATCATGACACTTCTGTTCTCCAATGGAATTCGCCATTGGTATGTACCATAATTGGCATGGTATGACAAGAGTGTATGACGAACATAAACGATGTGTCGTGACATGAATGGCATGACGTTTTTGTCATGTAGGTTATGAAACAGCCGCCTACATCTTGGGGTGGTTTCGTTATGTTTTATGTACCAAAATTTGGTTAGTATGAGACGAGTGTATGACAAAAATAAACGATCTGTCGTGACACGAATATCATGACATCTTTGTCATGTAATGAGCTTGTTTGCGCCATCTATTCACACGTACTTAATCTCTCCCTCCTTCCGTTTACTTTCATTTTGAACAAGGCCTCCGTATGGTAGCCGAAACGTCTTGGGTTTCTTTTTTTAATGTTATTGGTCGGCATCCGTTTTACCCTTGACTATGAGGAATCCCGCCTACACGACTTTTCGTCGAACTCTTGATTTCACCAAAGCCACTACGACACCACGGCGGGTTCTTCACGAATCCTAGGTCGTTTCAAATGCTGTTATCGGTCATTTGCAAACGACATCCACAACTTTTTCGTTCACATCTTATGAATCAGCTTAATTTTAAAATTTAGGTAAATAAAAGTGTTCGAGCACAATGAACGAGAAATATTCCCAGTGGCCACCATGAACCACTCCCATCAAGGTACAGTGAACACCGTTCTCGTGGTGACCCCAGCTGCTTTTTCCTTCTTGCCGACTGTCAGTTAATATAGCAGAATAACGCATAATAAATGTGAAGTGACATACTGGTCATTGCATGTTTGGCCAGTATATTACATCCCTTGCCAAGAAACCGCTTTAAGATACTTTGTTTTTCAAAATAATAAAGGGATGAAAATGTTTATTGACTTTCCAGGCTGCGTAGTCGTCCAATATTTTGAATAAGCTTAATTATTGGCGCTCAATCGCGGTTCAGACACTGGCTGCATGAAGCCAGTGTAACACGGCAACCGATATTTAATTCACCGAACAATGGTTTATCGAAATTTCCGGACTAGATCTGAGTTATAGTGCATTGTATAGCATTAAGAGTTTTCATCTTCTTGTCGCCCAGTTACAATTATGCCACCAAACACACCCACACTCGAAAGATGCCAACGCTTAAACGGATTGCAGGGCTAAGCGCTAGACAACGCAATCCTATGACTGCGTGGTTGCCACTGGACACGTACATTCTGTTAAATTTGGAAACTTGATTCGAAATTAGTCTTTTGGCTCAGGCTGGCGCAGCTCGATGGTTTTGCGCAATTTGCGCAATTGGAACGACGCTTCCATCCATGCGTGTTTGATGCTGATACACTGTGTCGAGGACTTATAACACCACAATGCCTTTTCTTGCGACAGTACAGAGTAAGTGTAAAAAAAGAAAAAGCGAACACTCACAGGCATTGTCGGTCCCGTCGTCGGCTGTCAGTCGACATCACAGAGAGGGAAGGTCAGGTCAATCTGCGATAAACAATCGCCACCGTGAAACGCGCGCCTTATCATATTACCCTGGTCGCAATTCCCAAACAGCTTTGATATAGCGTTCCGCCGGTTCACAGGGGAACAGACAGAACAGCTACAAACCCGCTACACCCACATCCTGGAGACGACTGTACATGGGACAGCGATCCGCAGTGCCAGCGAATGGTGAGCGCTAAATCCCACGGGCCTATGATGCACATAGAAAGATAAGGAGTTTCGGGACAGCGTCTCTGTAAGCCCTAACAGCGGTAAATCGAACAGCCAACAAATGTAATAAATATTAGACGTCGCTTTTCGTCCACAAAACGGGATGAGACTAAACGAAAACTGATATACGGTACATTTTTCTTCTAGCGTCAAATGGCAAGTGACAATGGCGAATTCAAATGAAGTATGGCCGTTGCCACTTTGGCACACCATGAATACGCAAGTTATGCAAATTCAGCCGAAGCTAAATCCAATAGCGTGCTTGCCTACGTGGCCGCCAAGTATATCGTATAGCCTTTCGGGCACGCATCCTCTGAGCCCTTTGTACTATATACTCTAGCTATTTGGGTAAGCTGAAATGGAGTGTGCACAAAGCGAGAGGAGCGCAGTGATTAGGGGAAGGGAGGGACGAAGGGAAGGGGATCTACACTCGCATTTAGTTGTTAGCAGTGTCACTGTGCTTAGTTCCTTAACGAAACGTTAATAGAGCCCTTCTCGTGGCAAGGGATTCAATAACGACGGGCGGAACTAAGCACGGCATTAATGCCTTCCGTTATTGGGCACATCGGATGATAAACTGGAACTGACACAGTTCCTGCGAAGAGCTCCAGGATTAAAGAACTACCAGAGACTTTACTTTTTATACCGAACAATATGCGTTTCCTCTGTCGAAGGCCCTTACGCAAGCACATCAAAACGCAATACATAGAGACTGCGTTACGGTGTGAAAACTGGCCATTCAGTGACACTCCGCTTAATAATTGTTTTAGTTTTATCATTAATCGCACACTAAATCTCTCTGAACAAACACAAGGAACTCAGCCCAAGTAATGCCACAGCTACAGCTACTGACACTTCAGCAGGACTACTGGTTTGTGTCGACTCTTTCGTGACTAAGCGATAAAAGCTTCAGAATCTTTATGTTTACCACTACTTCTCCTACATTACATCTAATTTGCTACTTTTTGTCAGATTACTGCTAAAGAGCGATCAACTTTTACTAAACACAAGTACTAGGCGCCTTAATATTCATACTTGAGATTAAGAATGGTGCCAAAATTCGCGTGCCTGAAGCCACCTGACTTCCTTCTAATAAAATAGTTGTGAAGGTTCAAACATTGCGCACCTATAACAGTTACTGTATTTCAGATTTGGTGCGCGTCGTGTGTTTTCTAAACATTTACCGTGCAAAGATAATTTAGATATAATTGTATGCATTACTGCTTCGCATATAGTTTAGCGTAGAACTATTACCAATGCATCCTTGCCGGGAAAGACTTCCGTTAAAATGCCTCTTTTGCCAGCGAAAATTTTCTACTTATTTTTCAAGCATAAATCTACTAGGCCCACTGTTATTTATGACCTGCGGCAACATTGCTTTGTGCAAAAGGGGACCGTATTTCGGCGATACAGGCGCCACAGTGGCGCCATCTATCGCTTCGCAGCGTATGCATCGAACAGCAAATAAACATTGTTTCACCAATTCGAAAATTCAAGCGGATCGAGCTTTCTGCTGTCGTGTTATGTTCCACCAATTCGAAAACACAAGCGGATCGAGCTTTCTGCTGTCGTGTTATAGGCGTTTGTGTGCCGAACAATACAGACGACAGACCTACTTCCTTAAAGCACAAGCGCCGCAACCAGACGTGTACGTAAAGAATTACATGTACATAATTACTTGAAACCAATTATGTTTTCGGTGCCTTGTTTTTTAAGGCTTTCCTGTTTATCATGTAACCACAACTGTAATTCACTTAACTTTTTTTCAGCAACCAATTACATGTAACCAGGGGCGCGATAACGTAACTCTATTCCAAACAAAAAGTGTTCCAAACTCCGGACGTCAAAATGACGCGACAGTTTCTGCGTATGGGGGCGGGAACCAGCGACGTTTTTCAATCTGTCCAATCAGCAGCCTCCATCGTTGCCGGAAGTATGTTTTGCTTGTTTTTTATTTGGAAAGGGACCGTATAGCAAGTGACATAAAGACATAAACGTCTGATAAAAGAACAATTGTATGTCGCTGAGAGTAAAAGTGTTTTGTAATCTTTTAACGCAAGAGAAGTTGAAGCGCACTTGAAAGTAAGCACAAATATTTTAATTTTTTGAGTCATAGCCACACACGTGCCAATTCCGCATCCAATCCATTTCGCTACGCACACTTAAGATGGCGGCTACGTGAAAACAGCTGATCGGTCCTGTGGCCCGCACTTGGTGTATATTTGTCCGTAACGTGATTAGTTGAAATCTCGCCGTACGCGGTACTTTCGCCCGAAAAGAATTCTGGAAGCTGTGAACATCATGAAGACTGCGAAAGCGTAGTGCTCGGTGAGTAAACGCATCATTCTTTCTTGTGCTTAGTGACTGAGCAGTACCATCTGAACATCTGCTGGGTGATCGCATGGTGTTCACTTTTGCTTTTATTCGCATAGGATACGGAAGGATCGATGAAGGTTGGAAGGCATCTCAACAGATAGCTGGTAAGTAAACGTTTTCTATAAACGATCGCAACTGTCTCCGAATGTAGTCATGATTTAAATCGAGGGTGGTCTGTAAGAGAGGCTCATTTTTGTTTCTTTGCCACACACTGCTGCGCAGTGATCCATTCCCCCGTGCGGGCGGTACAGATACTTCTGCTGGATATTCGCACGAGAAAAGTTTTTTTGTTGTTGTTATTCACTTGTGTTAAATTTAACGTGGCATTTATGGCGTGATAAAATAACGACACATTAAATGAATGTAACCGTTATGTTTTAACGACGAATTGATATCTGAAACGGTACGATTTGTTGGTATTAATTCGCTGCGGTCCGGCGAAAACTGAGCGCGAAAAAGAAATGGCGGAGAGTAGCAACAGCGCGCGCGTTTCTGCCGCGCAGGCCGCTATGCTAGTGGAGTTTATGGAGCAGCATCCGTACTTGGCGAGAGGCTCCACCAGCCTCTCGCCAAGTATGAGTGCTGCCCAAAAAAGGGAACTGTGGACAGAAATTGCCGCCGCCTTGAACGCCGTCGGGCCGGCAGTAAAGATAGCCCGGCGCTGGCGCCTGTATTGGGCGCGCATGACATATGAATGCAAAAAACTCCCGGCGCAGGTTGGCGCCGAAAAGAGGTGAGCCCGCGACTAGCAACGTCTTCGGAACGTATAAGCTGACGGTGTTCATGCATTTGCAGGAAGACGGGAGGTGGAAAGTTGGGCGGCCTGGAGGGTCGAGTGCTCGCCGTGCTCGCCCATACCGGCCCAGCTTCCGCCCCTGCGGATTTTTTTCACGGCGATGCTGAGGTGAGCAGCAATGTTCGTTGCTATGTGTACCGATGTCGGGCAGTTACACCGTGGTGAATATTTTTCCGTTGTGTGCTTGTGTGTGTATTCTTACAATTCAACACACATGCCAGCACATGATATCCGTACTTTGCAAGAACGGAAATGCTGCCCCACTGCTGTTAGAAACACCTTGTGGTGGGACTCGTTAATCCGAAAAGCATTAGCGACGAGTTGTCAAAGCTCCAAGGCACTAGTATGTCGCATGATGGATTAGGAATTGCGTGATAAGTGAAATAGACATTGCAACCAGTTGATGGAACTTAATCACATTATGTCCTGTACTTTATTGTTCCAGGAGGACGCAGCCAGTAGTAGTGAGGAGTCCGCTGAAGTGCCCCCTGCCCCACCAGCAGCTGCGCGCGTCTCGGTGGCACTGGTGGCACCAGTGGCACTGCACGTAAGGCACTTCAGCAGCTATTGCAATACGAACGCATCACTCCAAGCATTATCTATTAAGACCTTAGAAACAGAAATTGTGTATTTATATTATTTACATGGCAAAGAAGAAGTGCCTGCCTAAGGGTCGCTGCAAAATGGAACAATAATGTGACTGTTAACACCATTTGTAATGCAGCGTACAAGCTGAAAGTACTATCAGTGTAGTATTTTATGATGGTGTAGTGCCTTTTTGTTTATGCAAATTGACTGTTCATTTTGTGAACGGTGTGTTGCCGGAATTATTTTTCTGGGCTTCCACCTGATAATGAACCAGTAAAATGTCTATGCAGGATGGAGCGAAATTAGTTTTCTTAACCGCTGTTTACTGATTTTATTTTTACGGACCATCAGCTCGGCAGCAGCCCCGCAGGCCACCCCGACTTCAGGTCCTTACGGACGCCGCATCAAGGACGGCCGCGGACTATGCCCGGCAGAGCCGGTTAGCTGAGGCGGCAAACGCGGAGGCTGCAAGCTCCCACCAGCAGTTGCTGCAGCAACATCGGCAGGTGCGTACAACTTGGCCGGGTCATTTTTTGAAGAGGTGATTAGGGCACATGGTAATAATGTACATTACAACCATGTTACACATGAGAGGCATGTGTAGTCATTTGGCTCATTGGCTCATGCACGTTTATACATCTCCTTTGAGGTGTTCTTTAACACATAGCAACTTACAAAAGTTTTCCATGGTTGCATGTATCGCGACAGCATGATCATAATTTGTTTAACAATTCAACTAGTCACCAATACTGCCTTCTGACAGGCAGAGGCAGCTTGGTAGGATTTGTTACGTTTCACACGTTTTTAACATAACAGACCATGTACGTTTGCACGGCCATTTGTCATGTCATATGTGAATGATCTCGCTGCCCTCAAGAGTAACCTTGCTGAAACTGCAAGACTTGCAAACAGTGCAAATCGAGCATTTACATTGCATAACCTGTAGCTAACTAAGTGAATTTGTTTCGCAGCTGGTGGAAGAGCAGCGAGCGACGCGGCAAGTCCTCGAGCAGCTGGTGGCCGAGATGCGTGGCTCGCGAGAGGCGACCACTCTCATTGCGACCACGCTGCGCCAGCTGCTGGCCGCCCTCGCCCACCTGCGCGAGCCGCCTCAGCAATAAGGGGCAGCTTTTTTTTTTTTGCCATATCATCCTTTAGTGCTTTGTTAGGTACAAGTGTCGCCTATCTATGCATGTTTTTTTTTTATGCAGCACTAAAGGATGATATGGCTGTTTTCCGTAATTTCTGTTCCTAATCATATTTTTTTTTCCAAGGTAATTTCTGTCATGTTTATTTTAATACGTAGTGCAAGTTTGCCCAAGTGAGGCATTACGTAACTTATATGTAGACCTTTCGCGTTTCTGTTCGTTACCGTTTTTTTCCCCAAGTTCCTTTAGTGTGTATTGTTCTTTGTCCAAGTAAGGCGGTATAACTTATATGTACATTTTTTGCCATATTTTTGCGTTTCTGTTCGTTACCATATTTTTTTCCCCAAGTTCATTTAGTGTGTATTCATCTTTGTCCAAGTGAGACGGTATAAGTTATATTTACAATTTTTGTCATATTTTTGCGTTTGTTTTTTACCGTATTTTTTTCCCCAAGTTCATTTCATGTGTATTGACCTTTGTCCAAGTGAGACGGTATAACTTATATGTACATTTTTTGCCATATTTTCGTTAGGTGTTGTTCACTTTTGTTTTGCTGTTACTGATATGTTTCAATGTGCGCCATTCTTCCACGGAAGATACACTGTGCAATCACTTTTACGCCAACTATGACATTGTCTCGCACACATACAGGTGCGCTTAATAACTACAATACTGTGATAACTGGAAATCAATTTTCATGCCATATGTATGTCATGTTTGCAATGCATAAGCATTCGTGCCTACGCAAAGTAGCCGAATTGGTATTTTTGTTAACACCAAGTGTACACACCCGAGCAGCAGGAAACGAAAGACCGCTTTATTGCGAGAAGCATGTGTGTTTATACACAGGCAGGCCAGGCTTGCACATGCGTATCAAGATATTCTTGATGATGAAGCCACTGGTCACATCTTCCTTCCTTTGAGAAAACAAAAACAAAAACAAGATTGTACGAAAGATCGCACAACTAGCTAATAGGTCAATTTGCACAGCTTCCACTGAACTGTCTATGTGTGGCGTTATGGGAGAGGGTACCGTTGCGGCTCTCTACGCTGTCGTGTGCTTCTACGGAGCGCCTCTTGAGGTGCTTGCTGCTCGGTGTTGCTCGGCGTTGCTCGGCTGAGCGGTCCTTGTTGTACACTCGTTCTGCGGGGGGAAAGCTTGTCCTTCTGTTGATCTCAGGTGCTCACTCGTGCGTCGTAGATGCTGCCCATTCTCTGTTGCAACAAAAGAGCGCGGTGTACTTGCCGGGCCTATGACAACTGCTGGTGCCCATGTCCTGTGTGTCGTATCATAAACAGTCACCGTGGAGGCCCTGTGAATATCCGGTAGACTTCGCCTTGTTCTGTTGTAGAATACACGTTGTTTGCGCCTTGTTTCGTCGAGTCGCTTTCGGACAATTTCGGTTGGCACGGGTTGCAGTTCGAGGTGGTAGTCAAGTACTGGAAGTTTAGTCCTCGTCTTGCGTCCCACGAGTCGTTGTGCGGGCGAATTCAGGCGGTCGCCCCTTGGCATGTTCCTCCATTCTAGCAAGGCACTGTAGAACTCCAGCGTTCCATACCGGCACTTCTTGAGCAGTTTCTTTGCTTTTCGGACGGCCCTTTCAGCCATGCCGTTGCCGCGAGGGTAATGCGGACTGGAAGTGGGTGGCGGTACTTGCAAAATGTCTTCCACTCTCCCGGGATCCAGGGAAAGTCCTTCTTGTGTGAGGATATGTACCATGTAACGAACTTGCGGCTGCAAAAAATGACACTTTTTTATTTAGCTTTGCATTGTGTTCCCTGCAGCGCACAAGTAAAGCTGCTGGGTTATTGTCATGCTCTTCTTGAGACGTTCCCCAGACTAGGATGTCATCCATTACAACGGCGACGCCACTTAAGCCTTCTACTACTTGGTGCATTGCCCGTTGAAAAACTTCCGGGGCAGAGGCAATCCGAAAGGGAATGCGCAGAAATTTGTAGCGGTCGTACGGAGTGCTCATAGTGCATATTAATGAACTTTCTTCGTCAAGCCTAATTTGCCAAAACCCTGATGACGCATCTACAGTTGAAAAGTATTTTGCCCCATGCAGGCGCGGAACAACATTTTCTAATGTTGGCATATGATAGTGCTCTCTCAGCAAGGCCTTGTTCAAATCCGAAGGATCTAAACAAATGCGTACTTTGTCATTTCTAACCACTACGACCATGTGACTTGACCAGACAGTAGTTTCAGTTACCTTTGCAATGACGAGGTCGCGCTCCATTTTATCGAGTTCCTGTTGCACGCGTTCTTGAATAACAACCGCCACCCTTCGGGCTGGCTTGACGCTGCCTCGTGCTCCTGGCTTGAGCTGAAGAAAGAAACTGTGCGGTGGCTGTGTGTCGAAGTGTGTTTATACACAGGCAGACCAGGCTTGCGCATGCGTATCACAATATTCTTGATGACGTAGCCACTGGTCACACCAAGCACCTGTTACCTGTGGTGCTCGCTGTGATATTTCAGGTGTCCTTACCTATGATAGCAATACAATCTAGTCCCCATTGTAGTTGAGCACAGTTTGCGAAGTATGTAACAGAGCCATCGATGTGGCCGCTATTTTGACATTCGCTGCCAGGCTGGTCTTGCAGCCGTTATATGAAATACCGTTTTAGTGCCAAGCATTTTCTCACTTGTCGTTCCTTAGAAGCATGTCATGGCTGCTTTATATTGTGATCTTATTACCGCACTAGTCATTGAAAAGAAACTGTTTTGTGCTACAAACATGCCAACTACATAATAGAGAAGAGATCTTTCTTGCTGTTAAGTTGCTGGATGAAGAAAAATGGTTGTCTGCGAGTTCAAAAAAATGTCATTATGCTCGTGTCATATTTATGCAATTTAACATCTGCCAACGGCCCAGTGGTAGTGTACTGGGTCCCATGTAGTGAACATCACACGGCTATTTTGGCGCCATGAAGCCATGCTCTGTGTACTTGTCTGTCATTTCCTTTGATGAAAGACGGCATTGAAGATCGATCACATGGTTTTATTTACAATGCAGATATAAATAAACGATTTTAAACAATGCAAGTTGCACTTGAAATGAATATTTACAATTTATGTTCCTTCAATTTCAGAACTATTTACATATGCACACTCTCCCAAGGGAGAACAACGCGCTCGACATGCCAGGCGATCATTTTCGGCATAACTTGGCCTTATGTCAAGGAACTGTGCGGTGGCTGTGTGGCAAAACAGCGCAGGGCCTACAAGGTGCGTGAGCACAGTACACATGGTGGAGCGAGAAGTGTTGTGCTTGGCAGCAGCCCAAATAGGAAGCGAGGAGGCGAAGACCAACATCCTCCCATGCACAGTGCAGATGGCGGTGACAGTGTCGGTGATGACAGAAGCAACAGCAGCAGCAGCAAATCATTTGGCGAACCCCAGCTGCCCAGAGAAGTAGCTACAACATTCTGCTGATGAACACAAAGTGTTCTATCCACAGGTACTAAATGAAAGGCTCTCATGTAGTGTCACAGTGGAATGATGCAATCATCTCCGGTAGTGACAGCTCACTGGCAGAGGACACGTGAAAACGCTGGTTATGATTGAGCAGATTCTATAAAAAAAGCAGCACGCTATCCACTAATTGCACACATTTCTTCACATTGGTTCCTGCTCTCTATTAGATGTGTAGACAGCAGTAATAAACATCTGCCTGCAGTGTCAGGCACATGTTTATTGCTGCTGTCGGTGCTGCTGTCGACGCAGCCGCCTTCGCACCCTTTGCAGGTATCGCTGGTGCTGCTGCCGTGTCGTGCCAAATGAGCTAATAACATTATCCCGGGCAGCACAGCCTCTCATGTACATCATGCGTGCTGCCCTCACTTGGGGAACTCTCTGTGGGGAGGGGTTGCCACTTTCATCGTCACTGCTGCTGTTGCTGCTGTCATCACTAACATCATCCAACAACACGTCACCTTCATCAAGACACAAGTTGTGCAACACTGCACATGCTGCAACGATGTTGGCAGCGCGCTCTGGTTGGTAGTGGAGGGCGCGGTACCGCTGAAGGCAGCGAAAGCGGCTCTTCAGAAGCCCAATGCACCGCTCCACTACGGACCGCATGGCAGCATGTGCAGTGTTGTACCTGCCTTCTGCAGTGTGTACGGGAGGGTGGCCTGTGACTGGGGTCAGGAGCCATGGTTCCAGGGGGTAGCCGCTGTCACCTGCAGGATCATAAAAAATGGTATGAAATCTGCACAAAGTTTAGTAGGCGAAGCATGGGTCATGTAAAATGCACCTACTACAGAAAGGCTGCAATAAAGAAATATACAGGCTGAGCACCTGACCCAGCTGTGATCACAGATAACAATAGCTGGGACACAGCATCCCTATTTGCAGCAAGGCAGCTTTTTGTGTAGTCTTCATTCACAAATGACTGTCGGTATAAAAAAAGAATGTGACAACGTGTGCACTGTACACTCACATTAAAAATTAGTTTAAAGTAAGGTGTGTTGTCACTTTGTTTCGTGCGGATACCATTGGAAAATTTCTACATCTCGCCTATACTTAATAACCTGACTATAACATAAGGGGTTCGGGCTTCAATATTCTCTTACGCCGCGAGCACGCTTTGCTGCCAGAATTGCAACTGTACAAAATTTTCCCGCTGCTCACCGAGGAGGTGTTCGCCGGCCTTGGCAATATGCCCCTCCAGGAACCGACGACGCAACCACGTAGTTCTCCAGACGTGGGCGTCGTGGTCTGACCCCGGTCGCAGAGGGTCGATGGCGAGGATCCGCATGCCTGCGTCGCAGATCTGACGAGAGCGCGCAAGGCAGCCTCCCACTGCTCCTCACTAGATATTAATTGTTTGAGGAAAGGGGGAAGGGGGTGCTTAGGGCACCCCCACATGATGTGGTTTAAGTCTGCTTTGGGAGAGACACAGAATTTACAAGAGGGAGAAAGGTAAATGGCGGGATGAATGCGGTGGAGGAGGTAAGGGGACGGAAAGGTGCGAGTCTGCAGCTGTCGCCACAGAATTTCACACCTACGCGGGGATTTGCCCATGAGTGGCGGAAAGGTTAAGCGGTCTAATCGGTAGTGTGCGCAGATGTCGTGATAAGTAATAAGTCGATCCCGCGCTGTAAACGACGCCTCCTCCGTGGCGAGGTCCGACACATGTGATGCCTGAGCCCGGACAGTAAATCCTCGGGCACTGGCATGAGCCGCCTCGTTTCCGGCAAGGCC